>NW_027274682.1:984213-1584213 GCF_030028105.1 Mobula birostris | reverse complement strand
CTATATCAATGTGTTTTCGCGCCCCTCTCATACCTTCCCCTATACGACTGGGTTTACGCGCATCTCGCATACCTACCCCTATATCACTGTGTTTTCACACACCTCTCATACCGTCCTCTATATCGCTGCATTTTCGTCATACACCTCTCATCGCTTCCCCTGTATCGATGTGTTTTCAAGCACCTCTCATATCTTCATGTATATCGCCTTGTGTTCGCGCACCTCCCATTGTTTCCCCTATATCACTCTGCTTTCGAGCACCTCTCATAACTTCCACTATATTGATGTGTTTTCGCACACCTCTCATAACTTCCCCTAAATCGCTTTGTTTT
The DNA here is from genome assembly GCF_030028105.1 of Mobula birostris. Classification (NCBI taxonomy): domain Eukaryota; kingdom Metazoa; phylum Chordata; class Chondrichthyes; order Myliobatiformes; family Myliobatidae; genus Mobula; species Mobula birostris. The sequence goes on along the minus strand of NW_027274682.1, from coordinate 1,583,881 downwards.
CGCGTACCTCTCATAGCTTCCCATTTTTCGCCGTGTTATCGCGCAGTTCTCATAGCTTCCCATATATTGCGATGTTTTCACACACCTCTCATAACTTCCCCCAAATCACTATGTTTTCGTGCACCTCTCATACCTTCCCCTATGTCGCTCTGTTCTCGTGCACCTCCCATAGCTTCCCATATTTCACTGTGTTTTTGCACACCTCTCATACCTTCTGTCTTATCGCTGTGTTTTCGCGCACCTCGTATCTTCCACTACACCGCTGCATTTTTGCATGCCTCACATACCTTCCCCTATGTTGTTGTGTTTTCGTGCACCTCTCATACCCTCCCCTATATCACTGTGTTTACGCGCATCTCACATACCTACCCCTATATCACTGTGTTTTCAAGCACCTCTCATAGCTTCACGTATATCGACTTGTATTCGCGCACCTCCCATTGCTTACCCTATATCACTCTGTTTTCGCGCACCTCTCATACCTTCTCCTATATTGCTGTTTTCACACACCTCTCATAGCTCCTATATTGCAGTTTTCACACACATCTCATAGCTTCTCCTATATTGCTGTGTTTTCGCACACCTCGCATACCTTCCCCTATATCGTTGTGTTTTTGTGCACCTCTCATAGCTTCCCCTATATCATTCTGTTTTTGCGCACCTGTCATACCTACCACTGTATTGATGTGTTTTCGCCCATCTCTCGTACCTTCCCCTATATCGCTGTATTATCAAGCAGCCTTATAGCTTCCCCTATATTGCTGTGTTTTCGCATACCTCCCATAGCTTCCGCTATATCGCTGTTTTTGCACACCTATCATAGCTTGCCATATACGGCGATGTTTTCACACACCTCTCATGGCTTCCACTAGATCGCTGTGTTTTCACGCACCTCACATAGCGCCCCCTATATAGTCAAGATTTCGCACATCTCCCATAGCTTCCCCTATATTGCTGTGTTTTCTCGCACCTCTGATACCTTCCCCTATATCGCTCTGCTGTCGTGCACCTCCCATGGCCTCCCATATATCGCCGTGTTATCACGCTTCATTCATACCTTCCCCTACATCGCTGTATTTTCGCGCACCTCTCATACCTTCTCCTATAACGCCGTCTTTTCATGCACCTCCCGTAGCTTCCCCTATATTGCTGTGTTTTCATGCACCTCGCATACCTTCCCCATATCGTTGTGTTTTTGCGCACCTCCCATTGTTTCCTCTATATCGCTGTGTTTTCGTGCACCTCTCATACCTTCCCCAACATCATTGTGTTTACGCGCATCTCGCATACCTACCACTATATCACTGTGTTTTCAAGCACCTCTCATAGCTTCATGTATATCGACTTGTGTTCGCGCACCTCCCATTGCTTACCCTATATCACTCTGTTTTCGCGCTCCTGTCATACCTTCTCCTATATTGCTGTTTTCACACACCTCTCATAGCTCCTATATTGCTGTTTTCACACACCTCTCATAGCTTCTCCTATATCGCTGTGTTTTCGCACACTTCGCATACCTTCCCCTATATCATAGTGTTTTTGCGCACCTCTCATAGCTTCCCCTCTATCGTGGTGTTTTAGCAGACCTCTCTCATTGTGTTTTCGCGCAACTCTCATACCTACCACTGTATCAATGTGTTTTCGCGCACCTCCCATAGCTTCCCCCATATCACTGTGTTTTCACGCACCTCCCATAGCTTCCCCCATATCATTGTGTTTTCACGCACCTTTCATACCGTCCTCTATATCGCTGCATTTTCATGCACCTCTCATCGCTTCCCCTATATTGCTGTGTTTTCACGCACCTCGCATACCTTCCCCTATATCGTTGTGTTCTTGCGCACCACTGTTAGCTTCCCCTGTATCGATGTGTTTTTGCGCTCCTCTCATACCTGCCCCTATATCGCCATGTTTTCGCAGACCTCTCATAGCTTCCCCTATATCACTGTGTTTTCGCTTACCTCGCGTACCTTCCCCTGTATCATTGTGTTTTCGCACACCTCTGATACCTACCACTGTATCGATGTATTTTCGCGCACCTCTAAAACCTTCCCCTATATCGCTGTGTTATCAAGCAGCTTTCATAGCTTCCCCTATATTGCTGTGTTTCCTTGCACATCCCATAGCTTCCCATATATCGCTGTGTTTTCGCGCACCACTCATACCTTCCGCTACATCGCTGTGTTTCCGCGCACCTCTTATACCTTCTCCTATATCGCTGTGTTTTCCTGCACCTCCCATAGCTTCCCCAATATCATTGTGTTTTCGCGCACCTCTCATAGCATCCCCCAAATCGCTGTGTTTTCGCGCACCACTCATAGCTTCCCCTATATCGTTGTGTGTTCGCACACCTTCCATAGCTTCCCCTATATCGCTATGTTTTTGCGCACCTCTCATACCTTCCCCTATATCGTTCTGTCTTTGTGCACCTCTCATACCTTCCACTATATCGATGTGTTTTGCGCACCTCTCATAGCTTCCCCTATATCGCTGTGTTTTTGCGCACCTCGCATATCTTCCCCTATATTGTTGTGTTTTCGCGCACCTCTCATAACTTCCACTATATCGCTGTGTTTCCCGCACCTCCCATAGCTTCCCAGTTTTTGCCGTGTTAATGCGCACTTCTTATATCTTCCCATATATTGCAATGTTTTCACGCACCTCTCATACCTTCCCCTTTATTGCTGTGATATCGCGTACCGCCCATAGTTTCTCCAATAACGCTGTGTTTTCACGCACTTCTCATAGCTTCCCCTATATCGCTGTGTTTTTGCACAACTCGCATACCTTCCCCTATATCATTCTGTTTTCACGCACCTCTGATACCTACCACTGTATCGATGTGCTTTCGCGCACCTCTAAATCCTTCCCGTATATCGCTGTGTTATCAAGTAGCTTTCATAGCTTCCGCAATATTGCTGTGTTTTCGCATACCTCCCATAGCTTCCCATATATCACTGTGTTTTCGCGCACCTCTCGTACCTTCTCCTATATCGCCGTCTTTTTTTCGCACCTTCTGTAGCTTCCCTTATATTGCTGTGTTTTCTTGCACCTGTCATACCTTCCACTATATTGCCGTGTTTTCGCGCACCTCTCATAGCTTCCCCTACATCGCTGTGTTTTCACGCAATTCGCATACCTTGCCCTATGTCATTGTGTTTTCGTGCACCTCTCATACATTCCACTATATCGATGTGTGGCCGTGCACCTCTCATAGCTTCCCCTACATCGTTGTGTTTTCGCGCACCTCTCATACCTTCTCCTATATCGCCGCCTTTTTACGCACCTTCCGTAGCTTCCCCTATATTGCTGTGTTTTCTTGCACCTGTCATACCTTCCTCTATATCACCGTGTTTTCGCGCACCTCCCATAGCTCCCCGTATATCACTGTGTTTTCACGCTCCTCGCATACCTACCACTATATCACTGTGTTTTCACACACGTCCCATACCTTCACATATATTGCTGAGTTTTCGCACACCTCCCATAGCTTCCCCTATATCGCTGTGTTTTCGCGCACGTCTCAGAACTTCCCCTAGATTGCCATGTTTTCGCGCACCTCCCATACCTTCTCATCACTGTGTTTTCGCGCACCTCCCATAGCTTCCCCAATATGGCTGTGTTTTCGTACACCTCTTATACCTTCCCCTGTATCGCTGTGCTTTCGCACACCTCCCATAGCTTCCCCTATATCGCTGTGTTTTCATGCACCTCTCATACTTTCCCATATATAGCTGAGTTAACGCTCCCCACTCATAGCTTCCCCTATATCACCGTGTTTTCATGCACCTCTCAAAGCTGCCCCTATATCGCTGTGTTTTCACGCACCTCGCATACTTTCCCCTATGTCATTGTGTTTTTGCGCACCTCTCATAGCTTCCCCTACATCACTGTGTTATCAAGCAGCTTTCATAGCTTCCACTATATTGCTGCGTTTTCGCGCACTTTTCATACCTTCTCCTATATTGCCGCATTTTCGCGCACCTCTCATAGCTTCCCCTATATCGCTGTGTTTTCGCACAACTCGCATACCTTCCCCTGTATCGATGTGTTTTTGCGCTCCTCTCATACCTGCCCCTATATCGCCGTGTTTTTGCGCACCTCTCATAGCTTCCCCTACATCGCTGTGTTATCAAGCAGCTTTCATAGCTTCCCCTATATTGCTGTGTTTTCACATACCTCCCATAACTTCCGATATACCACTGTTTTTGCACACCTCTCATAGCTTGCCATATATGGCGATGTTTTCACACACCTCTCATGGCTTCCAATAGATCGCTGTGTTTTCATGCACCTCACATAGCGTCCCCTATATCGCCAAGATTTTGCACATCTCCCATAGCTTCCCCTATATTGCTGTGTTTTCTCGCACCTCTGATGCCTTCCCCTATATCGCTCTGTTGTCGTGCACCTCCCATGGCTTCCCACATATCGCTGTGTTATCGCGCTCCATTCATACCTTCCCCTACATCGCTCTATTTTCGCGCACCTCTCATACCTGTCCCTATATCGCAGTGTTTTCGCAGACATCTCATTGCTTCCCCTATATCATTGTGCTTTCGCTTACCTCGCGTACCTTCCCCTATATCATTGTGTTTTCGTGCACCTCTGATACCTACCACTGTATCGATGTGTTTTCGCTCACCTGTAAAACCTTCCCCTATATCGCTGTGTTATCAAGCAGCTTTCATAGCTTCCCCTATATTGCTGTGTTTTCGCATACCTCCCATAGCTTCCCATATATCACTGTGTTTTCGCGCACCTCTCGTACCTTCCCCTACATTGCTGCGTTTTTGCGCAGCTCTCATATCTTCCCGTGTTTCACCATGTTTTCACGCACCTCCCATAGCTTCCTAAATATCGCTGTGTTTTCGCATGCCTATCATACCTTCCCCTATATGGCTGTGTTTTCTTGCACGTCCCATAGCTTACTCTATATCGCTGGGTTTTCGAACACCTCGCACACGTTCCCCTATATCGTTGTGTTTTTGCGCACCTCTCATAGCTTCCCCTATATCGCTGTGTTTTCTCTTACCTCTCATACCTTCCCCAAAATCGCTCTGTTTTCGCACACCTCCCATAGCTCCCCATATATCACTGTGTTATCATGCTCCTCGCATACCTACCCCTATATCACTGTGTTTTCATGCACGTCTCATACCTTCCCATATATTGCTGCGTTTTCTTGCACCTCCCATAGCTTTCCCTATATCGCTGTGTTTTTATGCACGTCTCAGAGCTTCCCCTATATTGCCATGTTTTCGCGCACCTCCCATACCCTCCCATTATAACTGTGTTTTCACGTACATCCCATAGCTTCCCCAATATGGCTGTGTTTTCGCACACCTCTTATACCTTCCCCTTTATCGCTGTGTTTTCGCACACCTGCCATAGCATCCCCTATATCGTTGTCTTTTCGTGCACCTCTCATACTTTCCCATATATCGCTGTTAACGCTCCCCTCTCATGGCTTCCCCTATATCGCTGTGTTTTCTCCCACCTCTCATAGCTTCCCCTATATTGCTGTGTTTTCACGCACCTCGCATACCCTCCCCTATATTGTTGTGTTTTTGCACACCTCTCATACCTTCCACTATATCGATGTGTTTCGCGCACCTCTTGTAGCTTCCCCTGTATCAATGTGTTTTCGCGCACTTCTCATATCTTCCCCTATATCGCTGTGTTTTCGCGCACTTCTCATAGCTTCCCCTATATTGCTGTGTTTTCACGCACCTCGCATACCCTCCCCTATATTGTTGTGTTTTTGCGCACCTCTCATACCTTCCACTATATCGATGTGTTTCGCGCACATCTCGTAGCTTCCACTGTATCAATGTGTTTTCGTGCACTTCTCATATCTTCCCCTGTATCGCTGTGTTTTCGCGCACCTCCCATATCTTCCCCTATATTGATGTGTTTTCGGGCACCTCTCATAACTTCCCCTATATGGCTGTGTTTCCCGCACTTCCCATAGCTTCCCATTTTTCGCCGTGTTATCGCGCACTTCTCATAGCTTCCCATATATTGCGATGTTTTCACGCACCTCTCATAACTTCCGCCAAATAGTTATGTTTTCGTGCACCTCTCATGCCTTCCCGTATATAACACTGTGTTTACACACACCACGCATACCTACCCCTATATCACTGTGTTTTACCACACGTCCCATACCTTCCTATATATTGCTGTGTTTTCTTGCACCTCCCACAGCTTCCCCTATATTGCTGTGTTTTCACGCACCTCTCATACCTTCCCCTATATCACTGTGTTTACACGCACCTAGCATACCTACCCCTATATCACTGCATTTTCATGCACGTCTCATCACTTCACCTATATCGGTGTGTTTTCAAGCACCTCTCATACCTTCACGTATATCGCCTTGTGTTAGCGCACCTCCCATTGCTTCCTCTATGTCGCTGTGTTTTCGCACACCTCGCATACCTTCCCCTATATCATTGTGTTTTCGTGCACCTCTCATACCTACCACTGTATCGATGTGTTTTTGCGCACCTCTCATGCCTTCCCCTATATCGCTGTGTTATCAAGCAGCTTTCATAGTTTCTCCTATATTGCTGTGTTTTTGCATACCTCCCATAGCTTCTGCTATATCGCTGTTGTCGCACACCTCTCGTAGCTTGCCATATATGGCGATGTTTTCACACACCGCTCATGGCTTCCCCTATATCGCTCTGTTGTCGTGCACCTCCCACGGCTTCCCCTATATCGCTGTGTTTTTGCGCACCACTCTACCTTGCCCTACATCGTTGTTTTTATGTGCAACTCTGATACGTTCCCCTATATGGTTGTGTTTTCACGCAGATCTCACACCTTCCACAATATCGCCGTGTTTTCGCAGACCTCTCATACCTTCCCCTATATTGCTGTGTTTTAGCGCCCATCTCGTACCTTCCCCGTATGGCTGTGTTTTCATACACCTCTCATATCTTCCCCTATGTCGCTGTGCTCTCGTGAACCTCCAATCACTTCCCCTATATCGCTCTGCTTTCACACACCTCCCATAGCTTCCCCTACATCGCTGTGTTTTTGCGCATCTCTCATACCTTCCCCTATATCTCCCTGTTTTCACGCATCTCTCATAGTTTCCCATATATCGCCGTGTTTTCGCACACCTCTCATACCTTTCCCTATATCGCGATGTTTTCACTCACCTGTCATAGCTTCCCCCAAATCGCTGTGTTTTCGAACACCTCCTATAGCCTCCCCTATATCGCTGTGTTTTCGCGCATGTCTCAGAGCTTCCCCTATATTGCCATGTTTTTGCGCACCTCTCACATCTTCTACTATATTGCTGTGTTTTCTCTCACCTCTCATAGCTTCACCTATATCGCCGTGTTTTCGTGCACCTCCCAAAGCTTTCCCTATATCACTGTGTTTTCTTGCGCCTCTCATACCTTCCCCTATATCGCCGTGTTTATGCAGACCTCTCATACCTTCCCCTATATTGCTGTGTTTTAGCGCACCTCTCATACCTTCCCCTATTTGGCTGTATTTTCGTGCTCCTCTCATACCTTCCCCAATATCGCTGTGTTTTCACACACCTCCCACAGTTTCCCATTTTTCGCCATGTTTTCGCGCACCTCTCATAGCTTCCCGTATATTGCGATGATTTCGCGCATCTATTATAGCTAACCCCAAATCGCTGTGTTTTTCCGCACCTCTCATACCTTCCCCTATATCGGCTTGTTTTCACGCACCTCCCATAGCTTCCCCTATATCGCCTTGTTTTCTGACACCTCTCATACCTTCTCCTTTCTAGCTCTCTTTTTGTGCACCTCCCATAGCTTCCCATATGTCGCTGTGTTTTCGGGCACCTCTCATACCTTCCACTATATCGCTGTGCTTTCGCACACCTCTCGTAGCTTCCCCTATAACGATGTGTTTTGGCGCACCTCTCATAACTTCCCCTATATCGCTGTGTATTGGTGCACATACGTAGCTTCCCCTATATCGTTGTGTTTTCGCGCACCTCTCATACCTTCCCCTATAACGCTGTGTTTTTGCTCACCTCTCATAGCTTTGCCTATATCGCCGTATTCTCGCTCATCTCTCATACCTTCCTCTATATCGACGTGTTTTCACGCACCTTTCATAACTTCACGTATATCGCCGTGTTTTCGTGCACTTCCCATAGATTCCCCTATATCACTGTGTTTTCGCGCACCTCTCATATCTTCCCATATATCGCTGTGTTTTCACTCCCTTCCCATACATTCCCCTATATCGCTGTGTTTTCGCGCACCTACCATAGCTTTGCCTATATCGCTTGTTTTCACTCACCTCTCATCCCTTCCCCGATATCACTGTGATTTCGCGCTCCTCCCAAGGCTTCCCCTATGTCGCTGTGTTTTCGGTCACCTCTCCTAGTTTCCCCTATATTACCGCGTTTTAGCGCACAGCTCATATCTTCCGCTATATCGCTGTGTTATCAATCAGCTCTCATAGCTTCCCCCATATTGCTCTGTTTTCTCGCACATCCCATAGCTTCCCCTATGTCTCTGTGCTCTCCTGCACCTCTCCTCACTTCCTCTATATTGCCCTGGTTTCACGGACCTCCCATAGCTTCTCCTATATCGCCGTGTTTTCTCACACCTCTCATATTTTCTCCTTTCTTGCTCTGTTTTCGTGCACCTCCCATAGCTTCCCATATGTCGCTGTGTTTTCGGGCACCTCTCATCCCTCTACTATATCGCTGTGTTTTCGCACACTTCTGGTAGCTTCCCCTATATCGATGTGTTTTCCGGCACCTCTCATACCTTCCCCTATATCAACGTGTTTTCGCAGAGCTCTCATACCTTCCCCTATATTGCTGTGTTTTAGTGCACCTCTCATACCTTCCCCTATATCGCTGTATTTTCGTCCCCCTCTCATACCTTCCCCAGTATCGCTGTGTTTTCACACGCCTCCCATAGCTTCCCATTTTTCGCCATGTTTTCGTGCATCTCTCATAGCTTCCCATATATTGCGATGTTTTCACTCACTTTTCATAGCTTCTCCCAAATCGCTGTGTTTTCGCGCACATCTCATGCCTTCCCCTATGTCGCTCTGTTTTCGTGCACCTCCTATAGCTTCCCACGTATCGCTGTCTTTTTGCGCACCTCTCACACGTTCCACTATATCGCTGTGTTTTCTCGCACCTCTCATAGCTTTGCCTATATCGCCGTGTTCTCGCACACCTCTCATACCTTCCCCTTTCTAGCTGAGTTTTCGCTCATCTCTCATTCCTTCCCCTATATTACCGTTTTTATGTGCACCTCCCAAAGCATTCCCTATATCATTGTGTTTTCGCGCACCTCTCATACCTTCCCCTATATCGCCGTGTTTTCGCAGACCTCTCATACCTTCCCCTATATTGCTGTGCTTTAGCGCCCATCTCGTACCTTCCCCGTATGGCTGTGTTTTCATGCACCTACCATAACTTCTCGTATGTCGCTGTGCTCTCGTGAACCTCCAATCACTTCCCCTATATCGCTCTGCTTTCACACACCTCCCATAGCTTCCCCTGCATCGCTGTGTTTTTGCGCACCTCTCATACCTTCCCCTATATCGCCGTGTTTTTGCAGACCTCTCATATCTTCCCCTATATTGCTGTGTTTTAGTGCACCTCTCATACCTTCCCCTATATCGCTGTATTTTCACGCACCTCCCATAGCTTCCCCTATATCGCCATGTTTTCTCACACCTCTCATACCTTCTTCTTTCTCGCTCTGTTTTCGTGCACCTCCCATAGCTTCCCATATGCCACTGTGTTTTCAGGCACCTCTCATACCTTCTACTATATCGCTATGTTTTTGTGCACCTCTGATAGTTTACCCTATATCGTTGTGTCTTCATGCACATCTCACACCTTCCCCAATATCGCTGCGTTTTCTTGCACCTCCCATAGCTTCCCATTTTTTGCCCTGTTTTCGCGCACCTCTCATAGCTTCCCATATATTGCGATGTTTTCGCTCACTTCTCATAGCTTCCCCCAAATCGCTGTGTTTTCGCGCACATCTCATGAATTCCCCTATGTCGCTCTGTTTTCATGCACCTCCTATAGCTTCCCATATATCGCTCTTTTTGCGCACCTCTCACACCTTCCACTATATCATTGTGTTTTAGACCCATCTCGTACCTTCCCCGTATGGCTGTGTTTTCATGCACCTACCAAAACTTCTCGTATGTTGCTGTGCTCTCGTGAACCTCCAATCACTTCCCCTATATCGCTCTGCTTTCACACACCTCCCATAGCTTCCCCTACATCGCTGTGTTCTTGCGCACCTCTCATACCTTCTCCTATACCGCCCTATTTTCACGCTTCTCTCATAGTTTCCCATATATCGCCGTGTTTTTGCACACCTCTCATACCTTTCCCTATATTGCCGTGTTTTCATGCACCTCCCAAAGACTTCCCTACATCACTGTGTTTTCGCGCACCTCTCATACGTTCCCCTATATCACCGTGTTTTTGCAGACCTCTCATACCTTCCCCTATATTGCTGTGTTTTAGCGCACCTCTCATACCTTCCCTTATAGCGCTTTATTTTCGCGCCCCTCTCATTCCTTCCCCAATATCGCTGTGTTTTCACACACCTCTCACAGCTTCCCATTTTTCGCCGTGTTTTCGCGCACTTGTCATAGCTTCCCATATATTGCGATTTTTTCGCTCACCTCTCATAGTTTCCCCTAAATCGCTGTGTTTTCGCGTACATCTCATGCCTTCCCCTATGTCACTCTGTTTTCGTGCACCTCCTATAGCTTCCCACATATCGCTGTCTTTTTGCGCACCTCTCACACGTTCCACTATATCACTGTGTTTTCTCGCACCTCTCACAGCTTTGCCTATATCGCCGTGTTCTCGCACACCTCTCATACCTTCCCCTATATTGCCGTGTTTATGTGCACCTCCCAAAGCTTTCCCTATATCATTGTGTTTTCGCGCACCTCTCATACCTTCCCCTATATTGCTGTGTTTTAGCGCACCTCTCATACCTTCCCCTGTATCGCCGTGTTTTCGCACACCTCTCATATCTTCCCCTATATTGCTGTGTTTTAGTGCCCATCTCGTACCTTCCCCGTATGGCTGTGTTTTCATGCACCTACCATAACTTCTCGTATGTCGCTGTGCTCTCGTGAACCTCCAATCACTTCCCCTATATTGCTCTGCTTTCACACACCTCCCATAGCTTCCTCTACATCGCTGTGTTTTCGGGCACCTCTCATACCTTCCACTATATCGACGTGTTTTCACGCAGCTCCCATAGCTTCCCCTAAATCGCCGTGTTTTCTCACACCTCTCATACATTCTCCTTTCTCGCTCTGTTTTCGTGCACCTCCGATAGCTTCCCATATGTCGCTGTGTTTTCGGGCACCTCTCATAGCTTCCCCTATATCGATGTGTTTTCACGCACCTCTCAGAGTTTCCCCTATATCGCTGTGCTTTCGCATACCTACCATAGCTTCTCCCATATCGCTGTGTTTTCACGCACCTCTCATCCCTTCCCCGATATCACTGTGATTTTGCGCTCCTCCCAAGGCTTCCCCTATATCGCTGTATTTTTGGTCACCTCTCACAGTTTCCCCTATATTACTGCGTTTTCGCACACCGCTCACATCTTCCGCTATATCGTTGTGTTATCAATCAGCTCTCATAGCTTCCCCCATATTGCTCTGTTTTCTCGCACATCCCATGGCTTCCCCTATGTCGCTGTGCTCCCCTGCATCTCTCCTCACTTCCCCTATATTGCTCTGTTTTCACGGACCTCCCATAGCTTCCCATTTTTTGCCGTGTTTTTGCGCACCTCTCATACCTTCCCCTATATCGACATGTTTTCACGCACCTCCCATAGCTTCCCATAAGTCGCTGTGTTTTCGGGCACCTCTCATACCTTCCACTATATCGCTGTGTTTTCGCACACCACTCGTAGCTTCCCCTATATCGAAGTGTTTTTGCGCACCTCTCATACCTTCCCCTATATCGACGTGTTTTCATGCACCTCCCATAGCTTCCCCTATATCGCCATGTTTTCTCACACCTCTCATACCTTCTCCTTTCTCGCTCTGTTTTCGTGCACCTCCCATAGCTTCCCATATGTCGCTGTGTTTTCGGGCACCTCTCATACCTTCCACTATATCGCTGTGCTTTCGCACACCTCTCGTAGCTACCCCTATATCGATGTGTTTTTGCGCACCTCTCATACCTTCCCTTTTTTAGCTGAGTTTTCGCCCATCTCTCATAACTTCCCCTATATCGACGTGTTTTCACGCACCTTTCATACCTTCACGCATATCGTCGTGTTTTCGCACACCTCCCATAGATTCCCCTATATCACTGTGTTTTAGCGCACCCCACATACCTTCCCCTATATCGCTGTGTTTTTCTGACCTCTCATAGCTTTGCCTATATCGCCGTGTTCTCGCGCACCTCTCATACCTTCCCCTATGCTGTTGTGTTTTCGTTCACCTCTCATACCTTGCACTATATCAATGCGTTTTCACGCACCTCTCATACCTTCCCCTATATCACTGTGTCTACGTGTATCTCGCATACCTACCCCTATATCACTGTGTTTTCCCGCACCTCTCATAACGTCCTCTATATCGCTGCATTTTCATGTACCTCTCATCGCTTCCCCTATATCGATGTGTTTTCAAGCACCTCTCATACCTTCAGGTATATCGCCTTGTGTTCGCGAACCTCCCATTGTTTCCCCTATATCACTCTGTTTTTGAGCACCTCTCATACCTTCCACTATATTGATGTGTTTTCGCACACCTCTCATACCTTCTCCTTTTTCGCTCTGTTTTCGTGCACCTCCCATAGCTTCCCATATGTCGCTGTGTTTTCGGGCACCTCTCATACCTTCCACTATATCGCTGTGCTTTTGCACACCTCTCGTAGCTTCCCCTATATCGATGTGTTTTTGCGCACCTCTCATAACTTCCCCTATATCGCTGTGTATTTGCGCACATAGGTAGCTTCCCCTATATCGCCGTGTTCTCGCTCACCTCTCATACCTTCCGCTTTATAGCGGAGTTTTCGCCCATCTCTCATACCTTCCCCTATATCGACGTGTTTTCACGCATCTTTCATACCTTCACGTATATCGCCGTGTTTTCGCGCACACACCTCCCATAGATTTCCCTATATCACTGTGTTTTGGCACACCTCTCATACCTTCCCCTATGTCGCAGTGTTTTTCTGACCTCTCCTGGCTTTGCCTATATCTCCGTGTTCTCGCACACCTCTCATACCTTCCCCTTTGTAGCTGAGTTTTCGCTCATCCCTTATACCTCCCCCTATATCGACGTGTTTTCATACACCTTTGATACCTTCACGTATATCGCCGTGTTTTCACACACCTTCCATAGATTCCCCTATATCATTGTGTAATCGCACACCTCTCATACCCTCCCCTATGTCGCTGTGTTTTCACTCACTTCCCATACTTTCCCCCATATCGTTGTGTTTTTGCATACCTCTCACAGCTTCCCCTATATCACTGTGTTTTCTCACACCTCTCATACCTTCCCCAAAATCGCTCTGTTTTAGCGCACCTCCCATAGCTCCCCATATATCACTGTTTTTCATGCTCCTGGCATACCTACCCCTATATCACCGTGTTTTCATGCACATCCCATACCTTCCCATATATTGCTGAGTTTTCTTGCACCTCCCACAGCTTCCTCTTTATTGCTGTGCACCTCCCATAGCTTACCCTATATTGCTGTGTTTTCGCGGACGTCTCAGAGCTTCCCCTATATTGCCATCTTTTCGCACACCTCCCATACCTTCCCATTATTGCTGTGTTTTCGCGCACCTCCCATAGCTTCTCCAATATGGCTGTGCTTTCACACATCTCTTATACCTTCCCCTTTATCGCTGTGTTTTCGCACACCTCTCGTAGCTTCCCCTATATCGCTGTGTTTTCGTGCACCTCTCATACTTTCCCATATATTGCTGTTAACGCTCCCCTGTCATAGCTTCCCTTATATCACAGTGTTTTCGCGCACCTCTCATAGCTTACCCTATATTGCTGTGTTTTCACGCACCTTGCATACCTTCCCCTATATTGTTGTGTTTTCGCACAACTCTCAAACCTTCTACTATATTGATGTGTTTTCGCACACCTCTCATACCTTCCCCTATATGGCTGTGTTTCCCGCACCTCCCATAGCTTCCCAGTTTTCGCCGTGTTATCGCGCACTTCTCATAGCTTCCCATATATTGCGATGTTTTCACGCACCTCTCATAACTTCCCCCAAATCGCTATGTTTTCGTGCACCTCTCATGCCTTCCCCTATATCACTGTGTTTACACGCACCTCGCATACCTACTTCTATATCACTGTGTTTTCACGCACGTCCCATACCTTCCTATATATTGATGTGTTCTCTTGCACCTCCCACAGCTTCCCCTGTATTGCTGTGTTTTCGCGCACCTCTCATAACTTCCCCAATAAACACTGTGTTTACACGCACCTATCATACCTACCCCTATATCACTGTGTTTTAACGCATCTCTCATACCGTCCCCTATATCACTGCATTTTCGCGCACGTCTCATCACTTTACCTATATCGACATGTTTTCAAGCACCTCTCATAACTTCACGTATATATCCTTGTGTTCACGCACGTCCCATTGCTTCCCCTATATCGTTGTGTTTTCGCACACCTCACATACCTTCCCCTATATCATTGTGTTTTTGCGCACCTCATACCTAACACTTTATCGATGTATTTTTGCGCACCCTCATGCTTTCCCCTATATCGCTGTGTTATCAATCAGCTTTCATAGCTTCCCCAATATTGCTGTGTTTTCGCATACCTCCCATAGCTTCCACTATATCGCTGTTTTCGCACACCTCTCATAGCTTGCCATATATGACGATGTTTTCACACACCGCTCATGGTTTCCCCTAGATCGCTGTGTTTTCACGCACCTCACATAGCGTCCCCTATATCGCTCTTTTGTCGTGCACCTCCCGTGGCTTCCCATATATCGCTGTGTTTTCACGCACCACTCGTACCTTCCCCTACATCGCTGTGTTTTTGTGCACCTCTGATACGTTACCCTATATCGTTGTGTTTTCACGCACATCTCACACCTTCCCCAATATCACTGCGTTTTCATGCACCTCCCAGAGCTTCCCATTTTTCGCCCTGTTTTCGCGCGCCTCTCATAGCTTCCCATATATTGCGATGTTTTCGCTCACCTCTCATAGCTTCCCCCAAATCGCTGTGTTTTCGCGCACATCTCATGAATTCCCCTATGTCGCTCTGTTTTCATGCACCTCCTATAGCTTCCCATATATCGCTCTTTTTGCGCACCTCTCACACCTTCCACTATATCATTGTGTTTTAGACCCATCTCGTACCTTCCCCATATGGCTGTGTTTTCATGCAGCTACCATAACTTCTCGTATGTCGCTGTGCTCTCGTGAACCTCCAATCACTTCCCCTATATCGCTCTGCTTTTACACACCTCCCATAGCTTCCACTACATCGTTGTGTTTTTGTACACTTCTCATACCTTCTCCTATACCGCCCTGTTTTCACGCATCTCTCATAGTTTCCCATATATCGCCGTGTTTTCGCACACCTCTCATACCTTTCCCTATATCGCGATGTTTTCACTCACCTGTCATAGCTTCCCCCAAATCGCTGTGTTTTCGAACACCTCCTATAGCCTCCCCTATATCGCTGTGTTTTCGCGCATGTCTCAGAGCTTCCCCTATATTGCCATGTTTTTGCGCACCTCTCACATCTTCTACTATATTGCTGTGTTTTCTCTCACCTCTCATAGCTTCACCTATATCGCCGTGTTTTCGTGCACCTCCCAAAGCTTTCCCTATATCACTGTGTTTTCTTGCGCCTCTCATACCTTCCCCTATATCGCCGTGTTTATGCAGACCTCTCATACCTTCCCCTATATTGCTGTGTTTTAGCGCACCTCTCATACCTTCCCCTATTTGGCTGTATTTTCGTGCTCCTCTCATACCTTCCCCAATATCGCTGTGTTTTCACACACCTCCCACAGTTTCCCATTTTTCGCCATGTTTTCGCGCACCTCTCATAGCTTCCCGTATATTGCGATGATTTCGCGCATCTATTATAGCTAACCCCAAATCGCTGTGTTTTTCCGCACCTCTCATACCTTCCCCTATATCGGCTTGTTTTCACGCACCTCCCATAGCTTCCCCTATATCGCCTTGTTTTCTGACACCTCTCATACCTTCTCCTTTCTAGCTCTCTTTTTGTGCACCTCCCATAGCTTCCCATATGTCGCTGTGTTTTCGGGCACCTCTCATACCTTCCACTATATCGCTGTGCTTTCGCACACCTCTCGTAGCTTCCCCTATAACGATGTGTTTTGGCGCACCTCTCATAACTTCCCCTATATCGCTGTGTATTGGTGCACATACGTAGCTTCCCCTATATCGTTGTGTTTTCGCGCACCTCTCATACCTTCCCCTATAACGCTGTGTTTTTGCTCACCTCTCATAGCTTTGCCTATATCGCCGTATTCTCGCTCATCTCTCATACCTTCCTCTATATCGACGTGTTTTCACGCACCTTTCATAACTTCACGTATATCGCCGTGTTTTCGTGCACTTCCCATAGTTTCCCCTATATCGCTGTGTTTTCGCGCACCTCTCATATCTTCCCATATATCGCTGTGTTTTCACTCCCTTCCCATACATTCCCCTATATCGCTGTGTTTTCGCGCACCTACCATAGCTTCGCCTATATCGCTTGTTTTCACTCACCTCTCATCCCTTCCCCGATATCACTGTGATTTCGCGCTCCTCCCAAGGCTTCCCCTATGTCGCTGTGTTTTCGGTCACCTCTCCTAGTTTCCCCTATATTACCGCGTTTTAGCGCACAGCTCATATCTTCCGCTATATCGCTGTGTTATCAATCAGCTCTCATAGCTTCCCCCATATTGCTCTGTTTTCTCGCACATCCCATATCTTCCCCTATGTCTCTGTGCTCTCCTGCACCTCTCCTCACTTCCTCTATATTGCCCTGGTTTCACGGACCTCCCATAGCTTCTCCTATATCGCCGTGTTTTCTCACACCTCTCATATTTTCTCCTTTCTTGCTCTGTTTTCGTGCACCTCCCATAGCTTCCCATATGTCGCTGTGTTTTCGGGCACCTCTCATCCCTCTACTATATCGCTGTGTTTTCGCACACTTCTCGTAGCTTCCCCTATATCGATGTGTTTTCCGGCACCTCTCATACTTTCCCCTATATCAACGTGTTTTCACGCACCTCCCATAGCTTCCCCTATATCGCCGTGTTTTCTCACACCTCTCATATCTTCTCCTTTCTCGCTCTGTTTTCGTGCACCTCTCATAGCTTCTCATATGTTGCTGTGTTTTTGGGCACCTCTCATACCTTCCACTATATCGCTGTGTTTTTGTGCACCTCTGATTCGCTACCCTATATCGTTGTGTTTTCACGCACATCTCACACCTTCCCCAATATCGATGTGTTTTTGCGCACCTCTCATACCTTCCCCTATATCGACGTGTTTTCACGCACCTCTCATACCTTCCACTATATCGCTGTGTTTTCGCACACCTCTCGTAGCTTCCCCATATCGATGTGTTTTTGCGCACCTCTCATAACTTCCCCTATATCGCTGTGTATTCGCGCACATACGTACCTTCCCCTATATTGTTGTGTTTTCGCGCACCTCTCATACCTTCCCCTATAATGCTGTGTTTTTGCTCACCTCTCATAGCTTTGCCTATATCGCCGTGTTCTCGCTCATCTCTCATATCTTACTCTATATCGACGTGTTTTCACGCACCTTTCATACCTTCACGTATATCGCCGTTTTTCGCGCACCTCCCATAGATTCCTCTATATCACTGTGTTATGACGCACCTCTCATACCTTCCCCTTTTTTGCTGTGTTATGACGCACCTCTCATAGCTTCTCCTCTATTGCTGTGTGCTTGTGCACCTCTCATAGGTTTCCATATATTGCAATGTTTTCGCGCACCTCTCATAGCTTCCCCAAAATCACAGTGTTTTTCTGACCTCTCATAGCTTTGCCTATATCGCCATGTTCTCGCGCACCTCTCATATCTTCCCCTTTCCAGCTGAGTTTTCACTCATCTCTCATACGTTCCCCTATATTGACGTGTTTTCACGCACCTTTCATAACTTCACGTATATCGCCGTGTTTTCGCGCACTTCCCATAGATTCCCCTATGTCACTGTGTTTTCGCTCACCTCTCATATCTTCCCCTATATCGCTGTGTTTTCACTCATTTCCCATACATTCCCCTATATCGCTGTGTTTTCGGGCACCTCCCATAGCTTCCCCTATATCACTGTGTTTTCACACACTT
Source organism: Mobula birostris (assembly GCF_030028105.1). Lineage (NCBI taxonomy): Eukaryota > Metazoa > Chordata > Chondrichthyes > Myliobatiformes > Myliobatidae > Mobula > Mobula birostris. The sequence goes on along the minus strand of NW_027274682.1, from coordinate 1,565,511 downwards.
CCCACAGCTTTCCCTACATCGCTGTGTTTTCATGCACCCTCATCCCTTCCCCGATATCACTGTGATTTCGCGCTCCTCACAAGGCTTCCCCTAGATCGCTGTGTTTTCGGTTACCTCTCATAGTTTCCCCTATATTACCGCGTTTTCGCACACTGCTCATATCTTCCGCTATATCGCTGTGTTATCAAGCAGTTCTCATAGCTTCCCCCATATTACTGTTTTCTCGCACATCCCATAGCTTCCCCTATGTCACTGTGCTCTCCTGCACCTCTCATCACTTCCCCTGTATTGCCCTATTTTCACGAACCTTCCATAGCTTCCCACTTTTTGCCGTGTTTTTGCGCACCTCTCATACCTTCCCCTATATCACCGTGTTTTCACACACCTCTCATAGCTTCCCCTATATCACCTTGTTTTCGCACACCTCTCATAGTTTCCCCTATATCGCTGTGTTTTTGCGCAACTCGCATACCTTCCCCTATGTTGCTGTGTTTTCTTGCACCTCTCATAACTTCCCGTATATCGTTGTGTTTTCGCGCACTTCTCATACCTTCCCCTGTATCGCTGTGTTTTCGCACACCTCCCATAGCTTCCCTTATATCGCCGTGTTCTCGCGTACCTCTAATAGCTTCGCCAATATGGCCATGTTCTCGCGCATCTCTCATACCTTCCCCTGTATTGCTGTTTTCGCGCACCTCTCATAGCTTCCCCACTATTGCTGTGTGCTTGTGCACCTCTCATAGCTTTCCAAATATTGCAATGTTATCGCGCACCTCTCGTAGCTTCTCCCATATCGCTGTGTTTTCACGCACCTATCATCCCTTCCCCGATATCACTGTGATTTTGCGCTCCTCCCGAGGCTTCCCCTATGTCGCTGTGTTTTCGGTCACCTCTCATAGTTTCCCCTATATTACCGCGTTTTAGCGCACCGCTCATATCTTCCGCAATACCGCTGTGTTATCAAGCAGCTGTCATAGCTTCCCCCATATTGCTCTGTTTTCTCGCACATCCCATAGCTTCCCATTTTTTGCCGTGCTTTTGCGCACCTCTCATAGCTTCCCCTAGTTCGCCGTCTTTTCACGCACCTCCCATAGCTTCCCATATGTCGCTGTGTTTTTGCGTGCCTATCATACTTTCCCCTATATCGCTGTGTTTTAGCGCACCTACCATAGATTCCCCTATATCACTGTATTGTTTCGCACTTCTCATACCATCCCCTATATTGCCGTGTTTTCGCGCACCTCTCAGAGTTTCCCCTATATGGCTGTGTTTTCACTGACCTCGCATACCTTGCCCTATATCGTTGTGTTTTCGCACACTTCTCATATCTTCCCCTATATCGCCGTGTTTTCACGCACCTTTCATACCTTCACGTATATCGCCGTCTTTTCGCGCATCTCCCATAGATTCCCCTGTATCACTGTGCTTTGGCGCACCTCTCATACCTTCCCCTATATCGCTGTGTTTTTCTGACCTCTCATAGCTTTGCCTATATCGCCGTGCTCTCGCGCACATCTCATATCTTCCCCTTTTTAGCTGACTTTTCACTCATCTCTCATACCTCCCCCTATATCGGCGTGTTTTCATACACCTTTCATACCTCACGTATATCGCCGTGTTTTCGCACACCTCCCATAGATTCCCCTATATCACTGTGTATTCGCGCACCTCTCATAGCTTCCCCTATATTGCTGTGTTTTCGCGCACCTCTCATACCTTCCCCTATATCACTGTGTTTTTGCGCACCTCTCCTACCATCCCCTTTATTGCTGTGTTTTCGCGCACCTCTCAGAGTTTCCCCTATATGGCTGTGTTTTCACGCACCTCTCATACCTTGCCTTATATCGTTGTGTTTTCGCACACCTCTCATACCTTCCACTATATCGATGTTTTTTCACGCACCTCTCGTAGCTTCCCCTATATCGATATGTTTTTGTGCACCTCTCATACCTTCCCCTATATCGCTGTGCTTTCGCGCGTCTCTCATACCTTCACCTATATCACTGTGTCTTCCCGCAGCTCTGATACCGTCCTCTATATCGCTGCATTTTCATGCACCTGTCATCGCTTCCCCTATATCGATGTGTTTTCAAGCACCTCTCATACCTTCACGTACATCGCCTTGTGTTTGTGCACCTCCCATTGTTTCACCTGTATCAGTCTGTTTTCGAGCACCTCTCATACCTTCCACTATATTGATGTGTTTTCGCACACCTCTCATATCTTCTCCTATATCGACGTGTTTTCACGCACCTTTCATACTTTCACGTATATGGCCGTGTTTTCACGCACCTCCCATACATTTCCCTATATCACTGTATTGTTGCGCACCTCTCATACCATCCCCTATATTGCTGTGTTTTCGCGCACCTTTCAGAGCTTCCCCTATATCGCTGTGTTTTCACGCAGCTCGCATACCTTGCCCTATATCGTTGTGTTTTCGTACATCTCTCATACCTTCCACTATATCGATGTTTTTTCACGCACTTCTCATACCTTCCCCTATATCGCTGTGCTTTCGTGCATCTCTCATAGCTTCCACTATATCGCCATGTTTTCGCGCACCTCTCATACCTTCACCTATATCACTGTGTTTTCGTGCACCTCTCATACCATCCCCTCTATCGCCGTGCTTTCACATACCTCCCATAGCTTCCCCTATATCGCTGTGTTTTCGCGCACCTCTCATAACTTCCACTATATCGCTGTGTTTTCGCACACCTCTCGTAGCTTCCCCTATATCGATGCATTTTTGCGCACCTCTCATAACTTCCCCTATATTGCTCTGTTTTCTCGCACATACATAACTTCCCCTATATTGTTGTGTTTTCACGCACTTCTCATATCTTCCCCGGTAACGCTGTGTTTTTGCTCACCCCTCATAGCTTTGCCTGTATCACCGTTTTCTCGCGCAACTCTCATACCTTCCCCTTTTTAGCTGAGTTTTCGCTCAACTCTTATACCTTCCCCTATATCGACGTGTTTTCACGCACCTTTCACGCCTACACATATATCGCCGTGTTTTCGTGCAGCTCCCATAGATTCCCCTATATCACTGTGTTTTGGCACACCTCTCATACCTTCCCCTATATTGCTGTGTTTTACTGACCTCTCAGAGCTTTGTCTATATCGCCGTGTTCTCGCGCACCGCTCATACCTTGCCCTTTTTAGCTGAGTTTTGGCTCATCTCTCATACCTCCCCCTATATCGACGTGTTTTCATACACCTTTCATACTTCACGTATATCGCCGTGTGTTCGCACACCTCCCATAGATTCCCCTATGTTGTTGTGTTTTCGTGCACCTTTCATACCTTCACGTATATCGCCGTCTTTTCGCGCACCTCCCATAGATTCCCCTGTATCACTGAGCTTTGGCGCACCTCTCATACCTTCCCCTATATCGCTGTGTTTTTCTGACCTCTCATAGCTTTGCCTAAATCGCCGTGCTCTCGCGCACATCTCATACCTTCCCCATATCATTGCGTTTACGCGCATCTCGCATACCTACCCCTATATCACTGTGTTTTCCCGCACCTCTGATACTGTCCTCTATATCACTGCATTTTCATGCACCTTTCATCGCTTCCCCTATATCGATGTGTTTTCAAGCACCTCTCATACCTTCACGTATATCGCCTTGTGTTCGCGCACCTCCCATTGTTTCCCCTATATCACTCTGTTTTTGAGCACCTCTCATACCTTCCACTATATTGATGTGTTTTCGCACACCTGTCATACCTCCCATACATCTCCCATACATTTCCCTATATCACTGCGCACCTCGCATAACATCCCCTATATTTCCGTGTTTTCGCGCACCTCTCAGAGCTTCCACTATATGGCTGTCTTTTCACTCACCTCGCATACCTTGCCCTATATCGTTGTGTTTTCGCACACCTGTCATACCTTCCCCTATATCGCCGTGTTTTCACACACCTTTCATACCTTCACATATATCGCCGTGTTTTCATGCACTTCCCATAGATTCCCCTATATCACTGTGTTTTTGCGCACCTCTCATATATTCCCATATATCGTTGCGTTTTCACTCACTTCCCATACATTCCCCTATATCGCTGTGTTTTCACGCACCTACCACAGCTTCCCCTATATCGCTGTGTTTTCACGCACCTCTCATCCCTTCCAAGATATCACTGTGATTTCGCGCTCCTCCCAAGGCTTCCACTATGTCGCTATGTTTTCGGTCACCTCTCATAGTTTCCCCTATATTACTGCGTTTTCGCGCACCGCTCATATCTTCCGCTATATCGCTGTGCTATCAATCAGCTCTCATAGCTTCCCCCATATTGCTCTGTTTTCTCGCACATCCCAAAGCTTCCCTATGTCGCTGTGCTCTCCTGCACCTCTCCTAACTTCCCCTATATTGTGCTGTTTTCACGGACCTCCCATAACTTCCCATTTTTTGCTGTGTTTTTGCGCACCTCTCATACCTTCCCCTATATCGACGTGTGTTCGTGCACCTCCCATAGCTTCCCATATGTCGCTGTGTTTTCGGGCACCTCTCATCCCTCCACTATATCGCTGTGTTTTCGCACATCTCTCATAACTTCCCCTATATCGCTGTGTATTCGTGCACATACATAGCTTCCCCTATATCGCCGTGTTCTCGCGCACCTCTTATACCTTCCGTTTTTTAGCTGAGTTTTCGCTCATCTCTCATACCTTCCCCTATATCGACAGGTTTTCACGCAACTTTCATACGTTCACGTATATCGCCGTGTTTTCATGCACCTCCCATACATTCCCCCATATCACTGAGCTTTGGCGCACCTCTCATACCTACCCCTATATCGCTGTGATTTTCTGACCTCTCATAGCTTTGCCTATATCGCCGTGTTCTCGCGCACCTCTCATACCTTGCCCTTTTTAGCTGAGTTTTCGCTCATCTCTCATACCTCCCCCTATATCGACGTGTTTTCATACACCTTTCGTACTTCACGTATATCGCCGTGTGTTCGTACACCTCCCATAGATTCCCCTATGTTGTTGTGTTTTCGTGCACCTCTCATCCCTCCACTATATCGCTGTGTTTTCGCACATCTCTCATAACTTCCCCTATATCGCTGTGTATTCGTGCACATACATAGCTTCCCCTATATCGCCGTGTTCTCGCGCACCTCTTATACCTTCCGCTTTTTAGCTGAGTTTTCGCTCATCTCTCATTACCTTCCCCTATATCGACAGGTTTTCACGCAACTTTCATACGTTCACGTATATCGCCGTGTTTTCGCGCACCTCCCATAGATTCCCCTATATCACTGTGTTTTGGCGCACCACTCATACCTTCCCCTATCTCGCTGTGTTTTTCTGATCTCTCATAGCTTTGCCTATATCGCCGTGTTCTCGCGCACCTCTCATACCTTCCCCTTTTTAGCTGAGTTTTCGCTCATCTCTCATACCTCCCCGTATATCAACTTGTTTTCATACACCTTTCATACTTTCACGTATATCGCTGTGTTTTCGCGCACCTCTCATACCTTCCCCTATGTTGTTGTGTTTTCGCGCACCTCTCATACCTTCCCCTATATCACTGTATTGTTGCGTACCTCTCATACCGTCCCCTATATTGCTGTGTTTTCGCACACCTCTCAGAGCTTCCCCTATATGGCTGTGTTTTCACGCACATCGCATACCTTGCCCTATATCATTGTGTTTTCGCACACCTCTCATACCTTCCACTATATCGATGATGTTTTCACGCACATCTCGTAGCTTCCTCTATATCACTGTGTTTACGCGCATCTCGCATACCTACCCCTATATCACGGTGTTTTCCCGCACCTCTCATAACGTCCTCTATATCGCTGCATTTTCATGTACCTCTCATCGCTTCCCCTATATCGATGTGTTTTCAAGCACCTCTCATACCTTCACGTACATCGCCTTGTGTTTTCGCACCTCCCATTGTTTCCCCTATATCACTCTGTTTTTGAGCACATCTCATACCTTCCACTATATTGATGTGCTTTCGCACATCCCTCATACCTTCCCCTATATCGACGTGTTTTCACGCACCTTTCATACCTTCACGTATATCGCCGTGTTTTCGCGCACCTCCCATAGATTTCCCTATATCACTGTGTTTTGGCGCACCTCTCATACCTTCCCCTATATCGCTGTGTTTTACTGACCTCTCATAGCTTTGTCTATATCGCCGTGTTCTCGCGCACCTCTCATACCTTCCCCTTTTTAGCTGAGTTTTCGCTCATCTCTCATACCTCCCCCTATATCGACGCGTTTTCATACACCTTTCATACATTCACGTATATCGCCGTGTGTTCGCACCTCTCATACCTTGCACTATATCAATGTGTTTTCGCGCACCTCTCATACCTTCCCCATATCACTGCGTTTACGCGCATCTTGCATACCTACCCCTATATCACTGTGTTTTCCCGCAGCTCTGATACCGTCCTCTATATCGCTGCATTTTCATGCACCTGTCATCGCTTCCCCTATATCGATGTGTTTTCAAGCACCTCTCAAACCTTCACGTACATCGCCTTGTGTTTGCGCACCTCCCATTGTTTCCCCTATATCACTCTGTTTTCGAGCACCTCTCATACCTTCCACTATATTGATGTGTTTTCGCACACCTCTCATATCTTCCCCTATATCGACGTGTTTTCACACACCTTTCATACTTTCACGTATATCGCCGTGTTTTCACGCACCTCCCATACATTTCCCTATATCACTGTATTGTTGCGCACCTCTCATACCATCCCCTATATTGCTGTGTTTTCGCGCACCTTTCAGAGCTTCCCCTATATGGCTGTGTTTTCACGCACCTCGCATACCTTGCCCTATATCGTTGTGTTTTCGCACACCTCTCATACCTTCCACTATATCGATGATATTTTCACACACCTCTCATAGCTTCCCCTATATTGATGTGTTTTCGCGCACCTCTCATAGCTTCCCTTATATCGCTGTGTTTTCGCGCATCTCTCATTAGCATCCCCTATGTCGTCGTGTTTTCGCGCACCTCTCATACCTTCACCTATATCACTGTGTTTTCATGCACCTCTGATACCTTCCCCTCTATCACCGTGCTTTCACGTACCTCCCATAGCTTCCCCTATATCACTGTGTTTTCGCACACCTCTTGTAGCTTCCCCTATATCGATGCGTTTTTGTGCACCTCTCATAACTTCCCCAATATCGCTCTGTTTTCTCGCACATACATAGCTTCCCCTATATTGTTGTGTTTTCGCGCACCTCTCATATCTTCCCCTATAACGCTGTGCTTTTGCTCACCCCTCTTAGCTTTGCCTATATCGCCGTTTTCTCGTGCACCTCTCATACCTTCCCCTTTTTAGCTGAGTTTTCGCTCATCTCTCATACATCCCCCATATCGACGTGTTTTCATACACCTTTCATACCTTCACGTATATCGCCGTGTTTTCGCACACCTCCCATAGATTCTCCTATATCACTGTGTATTCGCGCACCTCTCATACCTTCCCCTATATCGCTGTGTTTTCACTCACTTCCCATACATCCCTCTATATTGCTGTGTTTTTGCACACATCCCATAGCTTCCCCTATATCGCTGTGTTTTCACGCACCTCTCAGCACTTCCCCGATATCACTGTGAATTAGTGCTCCTTCCAAGGCCTCCCCTATATCGCTGCGTTTTTGGTCACCTCTCTAGTTTTGCCTATATCACCACTTTTTCGCGCACCTCTCATATTTTCCCCTATATCGCTGTGTTATCAAGCAGCTCTCATAGCTTCCCCTATATTGCTCTATTTTTACGCACGTCCCATAGCTTCCCCTATGTCGCTGTGCTCTCCTGCACCTCTCATTACTTCCCCTGTATTGCCCTGTTTTCACGGACCTCCCATAGCTTCCCACTTTTTACCATGTTTTTGGGCACCTCTCATAGCTTCCCCTATGTCGTTGTGTTTACGTGCACCTCTCATACCTTCCCCTATATTGCTGTGTTTTTGCGCACCTCACATACCTTCCACTATATCGATGTGTTTTCGCGCACCTCTCATACCTTCCCTTATATCGCTGTGTTTTTATGTACCTCCCATAGCTTCCACTTTCTCGCCGTACTTTCGCACACCTCTCATAGCTTCCCATATATTGCGATATTTTCGCGAACCTCTCATCGCTTTCCCAAAATCGCTGTGTTTTTGGCACTTCTCATATCTTCCCCCATATATCCGTGTTCTGGCGTACCTCGCATAGCTTCCCCTACATCGCTGTGTTTTCGCGCACTGCTCATACATTCTCCTATATCGTTGTGTTTTCGTGCACCTCGCATACCTTCCCCTATGTCGTTGTATTTTCGTGCACCTCTCATACCTTCCATTATATCGATGTGTTCTTGCGCACCTCTCGTAGCTTTCCCTGTATCGATGTGTTTTAGCGCACCTCTTATACCTGCCCCTATAATGCGTTTTTGCAAACCTCTCATAGCTTCCCCTAAATCGCTGCTTTTTCGCGCACCTCGCATACCTTCCACTATATCGATGTGTTTTCGCGCACCTCTCATACCTTCTCCTATATCGCTGTGTTTTCACGCGCCTCCAAAGCTTCCCCTTTTTCGCTGTGTTTTCGAGCACCTCTCATAGTTTCACATATATTGCGATGTTTTCGCACACCTCTCATCGCTTTCCCCAAATCGCTGTGTTTTTCACACCTCTCATATGTTCCCCCATATTGCCGTGTTCTGGCGCACCCCGCATAGCTTCCCCTACATCGCTGTGTTTCTGAGCGCCTCTCATACTTTCTATGTTATCACCGTCTGTTCACGCACCTCCCGTAGCTTGCCCTATATTGCTGTGTTTTCTTGCACCTCTCATAACTTCCCATATATCGTGTTTTCGCGCACTTCTCATACCTTCCCCTATATCGCTGTGTTTTCGCACACCTCCCATAGCTTCCCTTATATCGCCATGTTCTCGCGCACCTCCCATAGCTTCCCCAATATCATTGTGTTTGTGCACACCTCTGATACTTTCCCCTATATAGCTGTGTTTTCGCTCAACTCTCACATCTTCCCATATCGCTGTGTGATCAAGCAGCCTTCATAGCTTCCCCTATATTGCTGTGTTTTCACATACCTCCCATAGCTTCCCCTATAACACTGTGCTTTCACGCACCTCACATACATTTCCCTATATCGTTGTGTTTTCACGCACATCTCACACCTTCCCCAATATCACTGCATTTTCATGCACCTCCCATAGCTTCCCATTTTTCGCCCTGTTTTCGCTCACCTCTCATAGCTTCCCATATATTGCGATGTTTTCGCTCACCTCTCATAGCTTTCCCCAAATCGCTGTGTTTTCGCACACCTCCCATAGCTTCCCCTATATCGTTGTGTTTTCGCGCACGTCTCACAGCTTCCCCTATAATGCCATGTTTTCGCTCACCTCTCACGCCTTCCACTATATCGCTGTATTTTCTCGCACCTCTCATAGCTTCACCTATATCGCCGTGTTTTCGTGCACCTCCCAAAGCTTTCCCTATACCACTGTGTTTTCGGGCACCTCTCATACCTTCCCCTATATCGCCATGTTTTTGCAGACCTCTCATACCTTCCCCTATATTGCTGTGTTTTAGCACACCTCTCATACCTTCCTCTATATCGCTGTATTTTCGTGCCCCTCTCATACCTTCCCCAACATCGCTGTGTTTTCACACACCTCCCACAGCTTCCCATTTTTCGCCATGTTTTCGCGCACCTTTCATAGCTTCCCGTATATTGCGATGATTTTGCGCATCTCTTATAGCTAACCCTGAATCGCTGTGTTTTTGCGCACCTCTCATACCTTCCCCTATATCGACGTGTTTTCATGCACCTCCTATAGCTTCCCCTATATCGCCGTGTTTTCTCACACCTCTCATACCTTCTCCTTTCTCGCTCTGTTTTCGTTCACCTCCCATAGCTTCCCATATGTCGCTGTGTTTTCGGGCACCTCTCATACCTTCCACTATATCGCTGTGTTTTCGCACACCTCTCGTAGCTTCCCCTATATCGATGTGTTTTTGCGCACCTCTCATAGCTTCCCCTCTATTGCTGTGTGCTTGTGCACCTCTCATAGGTTTGCTTATATCGCCATGTTCTCGCGCGCCTCTCATATCTTCCCCTTTTCAGTTGAGCTTTCACTCATCTCTCATACATTCCCCTATATTGACGTGTTTTCACGCAGCTTTCATACCTTCTCGTATATCGCCGTGTTTTCGCGCACCTCCCATAGATTCCCCTATATCGCTGTGTTTTAACGCACCTCTCATCCCTTCCCCGATATCACTGTGATTTCGCGCTCCTCCCAAGGCTTCCCCTATATCGCTGTGTTTTCGGTCACCTCTCATAGTTTCCCCTATATTACCACGTTTTCGCGCACCGCTCATACCTTCCGCTATATCGCTGTGTTATCAAGCAGTTCTCATAGCTTCCGCCATATTCTGTTTCTCGCACGTCCCATAGCTTCCCCTATGTCACTGTGCTCTCCTGCACCCTCATCACTTTCCCTGTATTGCCGTTTTCACGAACCTCCCATAGCTTCCCATTTTTTGCCGTGTTTTTGCGCACCTCTCATACCTTCCCCTATATCACCGTGTTTTCGGGCACCCTCATTACTTCCCCTATATTGCTGTGTTTTTGCGCACCTCGCATATCTTCCCCTATGTTGTTGTGTTTTCGTGCACCTCTCATACCTTCCACTATATCGATGTGATTTTGCGCACCTCTCGTAGCTTCCCCTGTATCGATGTGCTTTTGCGCACCTCTCATACCTGCCCCATACGCGTGTTTTCGCAGACCTCTCATAGCTTCCCCTATATTGCTGTGTTTTTGCGCACCTCACCACCTCACATACCTTCCACTATATCGTTTTTTTTTCGCGCACATCTCATACCTTCCCCTATATCGCTGTGTTTTTATGAACCTCCATAGATTCTCCTTTTTCGCCGTGCTTATGCGCACCTCTCATAGCTTCCCATATATTGCGATGTTTTTGTGAACCTCTCATCGCTTTCCCCAAATCACTGTGTTTTTGCGCACCTCTCATATCTTGCCCCCATATATCCGTGTTCTGGTGCACCTCGCATTCTTCCCCTACATCGCTGTGTTTTCCCACACCTCTCATACCTTCTCATATACTGCGGTCTTTTCACGCACCTCCGTAGTTTCCCCTATATTGCTTTGTTTTCCTGCACCTGTCATACCTTCCCCTATATCGCCGTGTTTTCGCGCGTCTCTCATAGCTTCCCCTATATCGCTGTGTTTTCGTGCATCTCGCATACCTTCACCTATATCGTTGTATTTTCATGCACCTCTCATACCTTCCACTATATCGATGTGTTTTCGCGCACCTCTGATAGCTTCCCCTATAATGCGTCCCTCTCATACCTTCCCCTAAATCGCTGTGTTTTCGCGCACCTCCCAGACCTTCCCCTTATCGCTGAGCTTTTGCACACCTCCCATAGCTTCTCCTATATCGCTGTGTTTTCGCGCACATCTCATAGCTTCCCCTATATCGTTGTGTTTTCGCGCACCTCCAATAGCTTCCCCAATTTCGCTGTGTTTGGCGCACATCCCATAGTTTCCCCTATGTCGCTGTGTTTTTGTTCACCTCTCAAAACTTTGCCTATATCGCAGTTTCTCGTGCACATCTCATACCTTCCCCTTTTTAGCTGAGTTTTCGCTCATCTCTCATACCTTCTTCTATACCGCCGTGTTTTCGACCACCTCCCATCACTTCTCCTATATCGACGTGTTTTCACACACCTCTCATTCTTTCACGTATATCGCCGTGTTTTCACGCACCTCCCATTGCTTCCCCTATATCACTGTGTTTTTGCACACCTCACATACCTTCCCCTATTTCGCTGTTTCTTCATGCACCTCCCATAGCTTCCCATGTAATTGCTGTGTTTTCGTGTGCCTCTCATACATTCCCCTATATCGCTGTGTTTTTGCGCACCTCCCATAGCTTCCCCTATATTGCTGTGTTTTCGCTCACCTCTCATACATTCCCCTACATCACCGTGTTCTTGCGCACCTCTCATTACTTCCCCTATATCGCTGTGTTGTCATGCACCTCCCATATCCTCCCCTCTATCGCTGTGTTTTTGTGCATCTCCCATAGCTTCCCCATGTAATCGCTGTGTTTTCGCGCACCTCTCATAGTTTCCCATATATCGATGTGTTTTTGTGCACCTCTCATTCTATCCCCAATATCACTGTGTTTTCATGCACCTCGCATACCGTCCCATATATTGCTGTGGTTTTGCAGACCTCTCATACCTTGACCTATGTCGTTGAATTTTCGTGCACCTCTCATACCTTCCATTATATCGATGTGTTTTCGCGCACCTCACATACCTTCCACTATATCGATGTGTTTTCGCGCACCTCTCACACCTTCCCCTATATCGCTGTGTTTTCACGCACCTCCCATAGCTTCCCCTTTTTTCGCTGTGTTTTCGGTCACCTCTCATAGTTTCCCCTATATAACCGCGTTTTCGCGCACCGCTCATATCTTCCGCTATATCGCAGTGTTATCAAGCAGTTCTCATAGCTTCCCCCATATTGCTCTGTTTTCTCGCACATCCCATAGCTTCCCCTATGTCGCTGTACTCTCCTGCACCTCTCATCACTTCCCCTGTATTGCCCTGTTTTCACGAACCTCCCATAGCTTCCCATTTTTTGCCGTGTTTTTGCGCACCTCACATACCATCCCCTATATCACCGTGTTTTGGCACACATCTCATAACTTCCCCTATATCGCTGTGCTTTTGCGCATCTCTCATAGCTTCCCCTATGTCGCCGTGTTTTCGCGCACCTCTTATACCTTCACCTATATCACTGTGTTTTCGTGCACCTCTCATACCATCCCCTCTATCGCCGTGCTTTCACGTACCTCCCATAGCTTCCCCTATATCGCTGTGTTTTCGCACACCTCTCGTAGCTTCCCCTATATCGATGCGTTTTTGCGCACCTCTCATAACTTCCCCTATATCACTCTGTTTTCTCGCACATACATAACTTCCCCTATATTGTTGTGTTTTCGCGCACCTCTCATATCTTCCCCTGTAACGCTGTGCTTTTTCTCACCCCTCATAGCTTTGTCTATATCGCCGTGTTCTCGCGCACCTCTCATACCTTCCCCTTTTTAGCTGAGTTTTCGCTCATCTCTCATACCTCCCCCTATATCGACGCGTTTTTATACACCTTTCATACCTTCACGTATATCGCCGTGTTTTCGCACACCTCCCATAGATTCCCCTATATCACTGTGTATTCGCACACCTCTCATGCCTTTCCCTATGTTGTTGTGTTTTCGTGCACCTCTCATACCTTGCACTATATCAATGTATTTTCGCGCACCTCTCATACCTTCCCCATATTACTGCGTTTACGCGCATCTCGCATACCTACCCCTATATCACTGTGTCTTCCCGCAGCTCTGATACCGTCCTCTATATCGCTGCATTTTCATGCACCTGTCATCGCTTCCCCTATATCGATGTGTTTTCAAGCACCTCTCAAACCTTCACGTACATCGCCTTGTGTTCGCGCACCTCCCATTGTTTCCCCTATATCACTCTGTTTTTGAGCACCTCTCATACCTTCCACTATATTGATGTGTTTTCGCACACCTCTCATACCTCCCATACATCTCCCATACATTTCCCTATATCACTGCGCACTTCTCATAACATCCCCTATATTTCCGTGTTTTCGCGCACCTCTCAGAGCTTCCACTATATGGCTGTCTTTTCACTCACCTCGCATACCTTGCCCTATATCGTTGTGTTTTCGCACACCTGTCATACCGTCCCCTATATCGCCGTGTTTTCACACACCTTTCATACCTTCACATATATCGCCGTGTTTTCATGCACTTCCCATAGATTCCCCTATATCACTGTGTTTTCGCACACCTCTCATATCTTCCCCTATATCGACGTGTCTTCATGCACCTTTCATACCTTCACGTATATCGCCGTGTTTTTGCGCACCTCCCATAAATTCCCCTATATCACTGTATTGTTGCGCACCTCTCATAACATCCCCTATATTGCCGTGTTTTCGCGCACCTCTCAGGGCTTCGCCTATATGGCTGTGTTTTCACTCACCTCGCATACCTTGCCTTATATCGTTGTGTTTTCACACACCTCTCATAACATCCCCTATATCGATGATATTTTCACACACCTCTCGTAGTTTCCCCTATATCGATGTGTTTTCGCGCACCTCTCATAGCTTCCCTTATATCGCTGTGCTTTGGCGCACCTCTCATACCTTCCCCTATATCGCTGTGCTTTTCTGACCTCTCATAGCTTTGCCTACATCGCCGTGTTCTCGCGCTCCTCGCATACCTTCCGCTTTTTAGCTGAGTTTTCGCTCAACTCTTATACCTTCCCCTATATCGACGTGTTTTCACGCACCTTTCATACCTTCACGTATGTTGCCGTGTTTTCGCGCACCTCCCATAGATTCCCCTATATCACTGTGCTTTGGCGCACCTCTCATACCTTCCCCTATATCGCTGTGCTTTTCTGACCTCTCATAGCTTTGCCTACATCGCCGTGTTCTCGCGCTCCTCGCATACCTTCCGCTTTTTAGCTGAGTTTTCGCTCATCTTTCATACCTCCCCCTATATCGACGTGTTTTCATACACCTTTCATACCTCACGTATATCGCCATGTTTTTACACACCTCCCATAGATTCCCCTATATCACTGTGTATTCACGCACCTCTCATACCTTCCCCTATATCATTGTATTGTTGCGCACCTCTCATGCCATCCCCTATATTGCTGTGTTTTCACGCACCTCTCAGAGCTTCTCCTATATGGCTGTATTTTCACGCACCTCGCATACCTTGCCTAATATCGTTGTGTTTTCGCACACCTCTCATACCTTCCACTATATCGATGATGTTTTCATGCACCTCTCATAGCTTCCCCTATATCGCTGTGTTTTCGCACACCTCTCGTAGCTTCCCCTATATCGATGCGTTTTGGCGCACCTCTTATAACTTCCCCTATAGCGCTCTATTTTCTCGCACATACATAACTTTCCCTATATTGTTGTTTTTTCGCGCACCTCTCATATCTTCCCCTATAATGCTGTGCTTTTGTTCACCCCTCATAGCTTTGCCTATATCGCCGTTTTCTCATGCAACTCTCATACCTTCCCCTTTTTAGCTGAGTTTTAGCTCATCTCTCATACCTTACCCTATATCAACGTGTTTTCATGCACCTTTCACACCTTCACGTATATCGCCGTGTTTTCGCGCACCTCCCATAGATTCCCCTATATCACAGTGTTTTGGCGCACCTCTCATACCTTCCCCTATACTGCCGTCTTTTCATGCACCTCCCGTAGCTTCCCCTATATTGCTTTGTTTGCATGCACCTGTCAAACCTTCTCCTATATCGCCGTGTGTTCGTGCACCTCGCATACCTTCCCCTATGTCGTTGTATTTTTGTGCACCTCTCATACCTTCCATTATATCGATGTCTTTTCGCGCACCTCTTGTAGCTTCCCCTGTATCAAGGTGTTTTTGCGCACCTCTTATACCCGCCCATATAATGCGTTTTCGCAAACCTCTCATAGCTTCACCTATATCACTGCGTTTTCGCGCACCTTGCATACCTTCCACTATATCGATGTGTTTTCGCACACTTCTCATACCTTCCCCTATATCGCTGTGTTTTTGCACTCCTCCCATAGCTTCCCTTATATCGCCGTGTTCTCGCGCACCACTCATAGCTTCGCCAATATGCCTGTGTTTTCGCGCACCTGTCATACCTTCCCCTGTTTTGCTGTTTTCGCGCACCTCCCAGAGCTTCCCTTATATCGCTGTGTTTTCTTGCACTTCTGATAGCTTCTCCTATATTGCTGTGTTTTCCCGCACCTCCCATAGTTTCCCCAATATCATTGTGTTTGTGCACACCTCTGATACCTTCCCCTATATAGCTGTGTTTTCGCTCAACTCTCACATCTTCCCCTATATCGCTGTGTGATCAAGCAGCTTTCATAGCTTCCCCTATATTGCTGTGTTTTCGCATACCTCCCATAGCTTCCGCTATATTGCTGTTTTCGCATACTTCTCATAGCTTGCCATATATGTCGATTTTTTTTCACACTTCTGATAGCTTCCCCTAGATCGCAATGCTTTCGCGCACCTCACATAGCGTCCCCTATATCGCAATGTTTTCTCACACCTCTCATACCTTCTCCTTTCTCGCTCTGTTTTCGTGCACCTCCCATGGCTTCCCATATGTCGCTGTGTTTTCGCGACCCCTCATACCTTCCCCAATATCGCTGTGTTTTCACACACCTCCCACAGCTGCCCATTTTTCGCCATGTTTTCGCGCACCTTTCATCGCTTCCTGTATATTGCGATGATTTTGCGCATCTCTTATAGCTAACACTGAATCGCTGTGTTTTTGCGCACGTCTCATACCTTCCCCTATATCGACGTGTCTTCACGCACCTCCCATAGCTTCCCCTATATCGCCGTGTTTTCTCACACCTCTCATACCTTCTCATTTCTCGCTCTGTTTCCGTGCACCTCCCATAGCTTCCCATATGTCGCTGTGTTTTCGGGCACCTCTCGTAACTTCCACTATATCGCTGTGTTTTCGCACACCTCTCGTAGCTTCCCCTATATCGATGTGTTTTTGCGCACCTCTCATACCTTCCCCTATATCGACGTGTTTTTGTTCACCTCTCATAGCTTTGCCTGTATCGCCGTGTTCTCGCTCATCTCTCATCCCTTCCTCTATATCGATGTGTTTTCACGCACCTTTCATACCTTCACGTATATCGCCGTGTTTTCGCGCACCTCCCATAGATTCCCCTATATCACTGTGTATTGGTGTACCTCTCATACCTTCCCCTTTTTTGCTGTGTTATCGCGCACCTCTCATAGCTTCTCCTCTATTGCTGTGTGCTTGTGCACCTCTCATAGGTTTCCATATATTGCAATGTTTTCGCGCACCTCTCGTAGCTTCCCCCAAATCGCGGTGTTTTTCTGACCTCTCATAGCTTTGCTTATATCGCCATGTTCTCATGCACCTCTCATATCTTCCCTTTTCAGTTGAGCTTTCACTCATCTCTCATACATTCCCCTATATTGACGTGTTTTCACACAGCTTTCATACCTTCACGTATATCGCCGTGTTTTCGCGCACCGCCCGTAGATTCCCCTATATCGCTGTGTTTTCACGCACCTCTCATCCCTTCCCCGATATCACTGTGATTTCACGCTCCTCCCAAGGCTTCCCCTATATCGCTGTGTTTTCGGTCACCTCTCATAGTTTCCCCTATATTACCGCGTTTTCACGCACTGCTCATATCTTCCTCTATATCGCTGTGTTATCAAGCAGTTCTCATAGCTTCCCACATATTGCTCTGTTTTCTCGCACATCCCATAGCTACCCCTATGTCGCCGTGCTCTCCTGCACCTCTCATCACTTCCCCTGTATTGCCGTTTTCACGAACCTCCCATAGCTTCCCATTTTTTGCCGTGTTTTTGCGCACCTCTCATACCTTCCCCTATATCATCGTGTTTTCGCGCACCTCTCATACCTTCCACTATATCTATGTGTTTTTGCGCACCTCTCGTAGCTTCCCCTGTATCGATGTGTTTTTGCGCACCTCTCATACCTGCCCCATACGCGTGTTTTCGCAGACCTCTCATAGCTTCCCCTATATTGCTGTGTTTTTGCGCACCTCACCACCTCACATACCTTCCACTATATCGATGTGTTTTCGCGCACCTCTCATACCTTCCCCTATATCGCTGTGTTTTTATGCACCTACCATAGCTTCTCCTTTTTCGCCGTGCTTATGCGCAACTCTCATAGCTTCCCATATATTGCGATGTTTTTGTGAACCTCTCATTGCTTTCCCCAAATCACTGTGTTTTTGCGCACCTCTCATATCTACCCCCATATATCCGTGTTCTGGTGCACCTCGCATACTTCCCCTACATCGCTGTGTTTTCGCGCTCCTCTCATACCTTCTCCTATACTGCGGTCTTTTCACGCACCTCCCGTACCTTCCCCTATATTGCCGTGTTTTCGCGCGCCTGTCATAGCTTCCCCTATATCGCTGTGTTTTCTTGCACCTTGCATGCCTTCACCTATGTCGTTGTATTTTCGTGCACCTCTCATACCTTCCCCTATATCAATGTGTTTTCAGGCACCTCCCATAGCTTCCCCTTTTTTCGCTGTGTTTTCGATCACCTCTCATAGTTTCCCCTATATAACCGCGTTTTCGCACACCGCTCATATCTTCCACTATATCGCTGTGTTATCAAGCACACATATATATATATATAGCTTCCCCCATATTGCTCTGTTTAATCGCACATCACATAGCTTCCCCTATGTCGCTATGCTCTCCTGCACCTCTCATCACTTCCCCTGTATTGCCATTTTCACGAACCTCCCATAGCTTCCCATTTTTTGCCGTGATTTTGCACACCTCACATACCATCCCCTATATCACCGTGTTTTCGCACACCTCTCATACCTTCCCCTATATTGCTGTGTTTTTGCGCACCTCGCATACCTTCCCCTATGTTGTTGTGTTTTCGTGCACCTCTCATACCTTCCACTATATCGATGTGTTTTTACGCACTTCTTGTAGCTTCCCCTGTATCGATGTGTTTTTGCGCACCTCTCATACCTGCCCCTATAATGCGCTTTCGCAAACCTCTCATAGCTTCCCCTTATATCGCTGTGTTTTCGCGCACCTCGCATACCTTCCACTATATCGATGTGTTTTCGCGCACCTCTCATACTTTCCCTATATCGCTGTGTTTTCACGCACCTCCCATAGTCTCCCCTATATTGACGTGTTCTGCCGCACCTCGCATAGCTTCCCCTACATTGCTGTGTTTTTGCGCACGTCTCATACCTTCTATGTTATCGCCGTCTGTTCACGCACCTCCCGTGGCTTGCCCTATATTGCTGTGTTTACTTGCACCTCTCATAACTTCCCATATATCGCTGTGTTTTCGCGCACTTCTCATACCTTCCCCTGTATCGCTGTGTTTTCGCACACCTCCCATAGCTTCCCTTATACCGCCGTGTTCTTGCGCACCTTTCATAGCTTCCCCAATATGGCTGTGTTTCCGCGCACCACTCATACCTTCCCCTGTATTGCTGTTTTTGTGCACCTCCCATAGTTTCCCTATATCGCTCTATTTTCATGCATTTCTGATAGCTTCTCCTATATTGCTGTGTTTTCCCGTACCTCCCATAGCTTCCCCAATATCATTGTGTTTGTGCACACCTCTGATACCTTCCCCTATATAGCAGTGTTTTCGCTCACCTCTCACATCTTCCCCTATATCGCTGCGTGATCAAGCAGCTTTCATAGCTTCCCCTATATTGCTGTGTTTTTGCATACCTCCCATAGCTTCCGCTATATCGCTGTTTTCGCACACCTCTCATAACTTGCCATATATGGCGATTTTTTTGCACACCTCTCATAGCTTCCCCTAGATTGCTGTGTTTTCACGCACCTCACATAGTGTCCCCTATATCACAATGTTTTCGCGCACCACCCATAGCTTCCCCTATATCGCTGTGTTTTCTCGCACCACTGATAACTTCCCCCATATCGCTCTGTTGTCGTGCACCTCCCATGGCTTCCCATATATCGCTGTGTTTTCACGCACCTCACATACCTTCCCCTATATCATTGTGTTTTTGCGCACCTCTCATAGCTTCCCCTATATTGCTGTGCTTTCGCACACCTCGCATACCTTCCCCTATATTGTTGTGTTTTCGCACACCTCTCATACCTTCCACTATATTGATGTGTTTTCGCACCCCTCTCATACCTTCCCCTATATCGCTGTGTTTCCTGCACCTCCCATAGCTTCCCAGTTTTCGCCGTGTTATCGCGCACTTCTCATAGCTTCCCATATATTGCGATGTTTTCACGCACTTCTCATAACTTCCCCCAAATTGCTATGTTTTCGTGCAGCTTTCATGCCTTCCTCTATATCACTGTGTTTACACGCACCTCGCATACCTACCCCTATATCACTGTGTTTTCACGCACGTCCCATACCTTCCTATATATTGCTGTGTTTTCTTGCACCTCTCATAACTTCCCCAATAAACACTGTGTTTACACGCACCAAGCATACCTACCCTTATATCACTGTGTTTTTACGCATCTCTCATATCGTCCCCTATATCACTGCATTTTCGCGCACGTCTCATCACTTCACCTATATCAACGTGTTTTCAAGCACCTCTTATACCTTCACGTATATCACCTTGTGTTCGCGCACCTCCCATTGCTTCCCCTATATCATTGTGTTTTCGCGCACCTCTCATACCTACCACTGTATCGATGTGTTTTCGCACACCTATCATGCCTTCCCCTATATCGCTGTTATCAAGCAGCTTTCATAGCTTCCCTTATATTGCTGTGTTTTCGCATACCTCCCATTGCTACCGCTATATCGCTGTTTTCACACACCTCTCATAGCTTGCCATATATGGCGATGCTTTCACACACCGCTCATGGCTTCCCCTAGTCGCTGTGTTTTCACGCACCTCACATAGCGTCCCCTATATTGCTCTGTTGTCCTGCACCTCCCATGGCTTCCCATATATCACTGTGTTTTTTCGCACCTCTCATACCTTCCCCAAAATCGCTCTGTTTTAGCCCACCTCCCATAGCTCCCCATATATCACTGTTTTCATGCTCCTCGCATACCGACCCTTATATCACTGTGTTTTCATGCACGTCCCATACCTTCCCATATATTGCTGAGTTTTCTTGCACCTCCCACAGCTTCCCCTGTATTGCTGTGTTTTCGCACACCCCCCATAGCTTCCCCTATATCGTTGTGTTTTCGCGCACGTCTCAGAGCTTCCCCAAAATGACTGTGTTTTCGCACACCTCCCATAGCTTCCCCTGTATCACTGTTTTCGCGCACCTCTCCTAGTTTCCCATATATTGCTGAGTTTTCTTGCACCTCCCACAGCTTCCCCTGTATTGCTGTGTTTTCTTGCACCTCCCATAGCTTCCCCTATATCGCTGTGTTTTCGTGCACATCTTATACCTTCCCCTTTATCGCTGTGTTTTCGCACACCTCCCATACCTTCCCCTATATCGTTGTGCTTTCTTGCACCTCTCATAGCTTCTCCTATATCACTGTCTATTCGCGCACCTCCCATAGCTTCCCTAATAATGCTGTCTTTTCGCGCAAATCTCATAGCATCCCCTGTATCACCGCGTGTCCGCGCACCTCTCACACGTTCCCGTATATCGCTGTGTTTTCGCACACCTCCTATACCTTCCCCTATATCGCTGTGTTTTCACGCTGCTCGCATACCTACCCCTATATCACTGTTGTCGCGCACCTCCCGTAGCTTCCCGTGTATGGCTTTGTTTTAGTGCACCTCTCATACCTTCCCCTATATCGCCCTGTTTATGCAGACCTCCCATACCTTCCCCTATGTCGCTGTGTTTTTGCTCACCTGTCATCCATTACCCTATGTCGCTGTGCTTTCGCGCACATCTTATACCTTCCTCTTTATCGCTGTGGTTTCGCACATCTCTGATAGCTTCCCCTATATCGTCGTGTTTTCGCGCACCTCCCATTGCTTCCCCTACATCATTGTGTTTTTCCGCACTTCCCTATATCGCCGTTTTCGTGCACCTCTCACCCAATCCTGTACATCGCAGTTTCTTCGTGCACCTCCCATAGATTCCCCAATATTGCCATGTTTACGTGCACCTCTCATACCTTCCCCTATATCCCTCTGTTTTCGCACACCTCTCATAGCTTCCGCTATATTGCCGTTTTTGCGCAGTTCTCGTAGCTTCCACTATGTCACCGCGTTTCTGCGCACCACACATACCTTCCCCTATATCGTTGTGTTTTCTTGCACCTCTCATAGCTTCTCCTATATCACTGTCTATTCGCGCACCTCCCATAGCTTCCCCAATAATGCTGTCTTTTCGCGCAAATCTCATAGCATCCTCTATATCACAGTGTGTCCGCGCACCTCTCATACGTTCTCGTATATCGCTGTGTTTTCGCACACCTCCTATACCTTCCCCTATATCGCCGAGTTTTCACACACCTCTCTTACCTTCCCTTATATCGCTGTGTTTTCGTGCACCTCCCATAGCTTCCCCTACATCGCTTTGTTTTCGCGTTCCTCCCATACATTCCCCTATATCACTGTGTTTTCATGCACCTCTCATACCTTCCTCTATATCGCTGTGTTATCACACAGCTCTCATACCTTCCCCTATATCGCCGTGTTTTTGTGCACCTCTCATAATTTCCCCTATAATGCTGTACTGTCGCGCACCTCTCATACCTTCCCCTACATCGCTGTGTTTTCGCGCACCTCCCACAGCTTCCCCTACATGGCTGTGTTTTTGCACACTTCTCATAGCTTCCCCTATGTCACCGAGGTGCATGAAAACACAGCGATATAGGGGAATCTATGGGAGGTGCATGAAAACACAGCCATATAGGGGATGGTATGGGTGTTGCGCGAAAACACAGCGATGTCGGGGATGCTTTGAGAGGTGCCCGAAAACACGGCGATATAGTGGAAGTTATGAGAGGTGCGCGAAAAGACAGCGATGTACGGGAAGGAATGAGATGTGCACGAAATCACAGCGATGTAGGGGAAGTTATGAGAGCTGCACGTAAACAAGCAAATATATAGGAAGCTGTGGGATTTGCATGAAAACAACGAAATAAGTGAAAGTATGAGAGGAGCGCGAAAACACAGCGACATAGGGGAAGGTATGAGAGGTGCACGAAAACACAGCGATAGTGTGAAGCTATGGAAGGTGCGCGAATAGACAGTGATATAGGAGAAGCTATGAGAGGTGCAAGAAAATACAGCGATGTAGGGAGAGGTATGAGAGGTATGAGAGGTATAGGTATGAGAGGTGCGCAAAAATGAGACGATATAGTGGAAGCTATGAGAGGTGCGCAAAACACGGCGATGTAGGGGAATCTATGGGAGGTGCACGAAAACACTGTGATACAGGGAAAGCTATGGGAGGTGCACGAAAACACAGCGATGTAGGGGAAGTTATGAGAAGTGCGCGACAGCACAGTGATGTAGGGAAACAATGGGAGATGTGCGAAGATACAATGATAAACGGAAAGCCATGGGAGCTGCATGAAAACACAGCGATATAGGGGAAGCTATTGGATGTGCGCGAAAACACAGCGATATAGGGGAAGCTATCAGAGATGCGCGAAAATACAGTGATATAGGGGAAGCTAAGGGAGGTGCACGAAAACACAGCGATATAGGGGAATGGATTAGAGATGAGCAAAAACACAGCGACATAGGGTAAGGTATGGGAGGTCTGCGTAAATACGGCAATATAGGGGAAGGTATGAGACGTGTGCAAAAACAAAGCAATATAGGGGAAGCTATAGGAGGTGCGCGAAAACAGCAATACAGCCGAAGCTATGGGAGGTGCGCGAAGATATGGCGATATAGGGGTTGGTATGAGAGGTGCACGAAAATGCGGTGATATAGGGGAAATTATGAGAAGTGCACGACAACACAGCGATGTAGGGGAAGCTATGGAAGGTGCGCGAAAGCACGGCGACATACGGGAATGTATGGGATGTGTGCGAAAACACAGCGATATAGTGCAATGTATGAGAGGTGCGCGAAAACAGAGCGATGTAGGAGAATGTATGAGAGGTGCTGGAAAACGCAGCCATACAGGGGAAGGTGTGAGAGGTGATCAAAAACATGGTGATATAGGGGGAATCTATGTGTGGTGCGCAAAAACAGAGCAATATAGAGGAAGGTATAAGAGGTGCGCGAAAACAGCGATTTTGGGGAAGCTATGGGAGGTGCGTGAAAACACGCCGATAAAAGGGGAAGCTATGGGAGGTGCGCAAAAACACAGCGATATAAGGGAATGAATGAGACGCACGTGAAAACACAGTGCTACAAGGGAAGCTATGGGAGGTGCGTGCAAACACAGCGATATAGTGGAAGCTATGAGAGGTGCACAAAAACATGGCGATGTAGGGGAAACTATGGGAGGTGTGCGAAAACATGGTGAAATTGGGGAAGTTATGGGTGTTGCGCGAAAACACAAGGATGTAAGGGAAGCTATGAGAGGCGCAGGAAAACAAAGCGATGTCGTAGAAGCTATGAGATGTGCACGAATAGGCAGTGATATAGGAGAAGCTATGAGAGGTGCAAGAAAACACAGCGATATAGGGGAAGTTATGAGAGGTGCGCAAAAACACGGTGATGTAGGGGAAACTATGGGAGGTGTGTGAAAATGCAGCGATGTATGGGAAAGAATGAGAGGTGTGCAAAATCACAGCGACATAGGGGAAGGTAGGAGAGCTCCACAAAAACAAGGTGATATATAGGAAACAATTGGATGTGCATGAAAACACAGCGATATAGGGGAAGGTATGAGTGGTGCGCGAAAACACGGCGATGTAGGGGAAGCTATGAGAGGTGTGCGAAAACACAGCGATGTATGGGAAGCTATGGGAGTTGCGAGAAAACACAGTGACATAGGGGAAGATATGAAAGGTGCGCGAAATCACAACATTTTAGAGGAAGGTATGAGAGGTGAACAAAAACACGGCGATGTAGGGAAAGCTATGGGAGGTGCGCGAATAGACAGTGATATAGGAGAAGCTATAAGGGGTGCAAGAAAACAGAGCTATATAGGGGAAGGTATGAGAGGTGCGCAAAAACACGGTGATGTAGGGGAAACTATGGGAGGTGCGTGAAAATGCAGCGATGTATGGGAAAGAATGAGAGGTGTGCAAAATCACAGCGACATAGGGGAAGGTAGGAGAGCTCCACAAAAACAAGGTGATATATAGGAAACTATTGGATGTGCGTGAAAACACAGCGATATAGGGGAAGGTATGAGTGGTGCGCGAAAACACGGCGATATATGGGAAGCTATGGGAGTTGCGAGAAAACACAGTGACATAGGGGAAGATATGAAAGGTGCGCGAAATCACAACATTTTAGAGGAAGGTATGAGAGGTGAACAAAAACACGGCGATGTTGGGGAAGGTATGAGTGGTGCACAAAAACATGGCGATGTAGGGAAAGCTACGGGAGGTGTGCGAAAATGCAGCGATATAGGGAAGGTATGACAGCTGTGTGATAACACAGCGATATAGGGGAAGGTATGAGAGGTACACAAAAGCACGGTCATATAGGGGAAGATATGAGAGGTACACGAAAGCACGGTGATATAGGGGAAGCTATGGGAGGTGCACGAAAGCACAACAATATAGGGGAAGGTAAGGGAGGTGCGAGAAAACAAGGCGATATAGGGAAGTTATGAGAGGTGAGAGAAAACATGGTGATATATGGGTAGCTATTGGAGGTGTGCGAAAACACAGCGATATAGGGGAAGGTATGAGAGGTGTGCGAAAACAAAGCGATGCTGTGGAAGCTATGAGATGTGCGTGAAAACACAGTCATATAGTGGAAGCTATGAGATTTGCGTGAAAAGACAGTGATATAGGAGAAGCTATGAGAGGTGCAAGAAAACACAGCGATATAGGGGAATGTATGAGAGGTGCGCAAAAATGCGGTGATATAGTGGAAGCTATGAGAGGTGCGCAAAACACGGCGATGTGGGGGAAACTATGGGAGGTGTGCGAAAACACAGCGATGTACGGGAAGGTATGAGAGGTGCACGAAATCACAGTGACATAGGGCAAGGTAGGAGAGCTGCACAAAATCAAGGCAATATGTAGGAAACTATTGGATGTGCGCGAAAACACAGCGACGTTGGGGAAGCTATGACAGGTGTGTGAAAACACCGATGTAGGGGAGGGTATGAGAGGTGTGTAAAATCACAGCATTATAGGGAAAGCTATGAGAGGTGAACAAAAACACGGCGATGTAGGGAAATCTATGTGAGGTGCACGAAAACACAGCGATGCAGGGGAAGGTATGGGAGGTGGACGAAAACACAGCAATATAGGGATAGGTATGAGAAGTGCAAGAAAACACGGCGATATAGGGGAAGCTATGAGAGGTGTGCAAAAACACAGCAATGTAGGGGAAGCTATGGGTGGTGCGCGAAAATGCAGGGATATAGGGGAAGCTATGAGAGCTGAGCAAAAACAGGCGATATAGGGGAAGCAATGAAAGGTGTGCGAAAGCAGCGTGATATAGGGGAAGGTATGAGTTGTGGACGAAGAAACGGCGATGTAGGGGATGGTATGAGAGGTGCACCATTACATGGCGGTATAGGGGAAGTTATGAGAAGTGCACGACAGCACAGGGATGTAGAGAAAACAATGAGAAATGAGCAAAAACACGACGATAAACGGGAAGCCATGGGAGCTGCATGATATCACAGCGATATAGGGGAAACTATCGGAGGTGCGCGAAAATACAGTGATATAGAGGAAGGTATAGGAGGTGTGCGAAAACGCAGAGATATAGGGGAAAGGATGAGAGGAGAGCAAAAACACAGCGACATAGGGGAAGGTATGGGAGGTCTGCATAAACACGGCAATATAGGAGAAGGTATGAGACATGCACGAAAACAAAGCAATATAGGGGAAGCTATAGGAGGTGCGTGAAAAAAGCGATACAGTCGAAGCTATGGAAGGTGCGCGAAGACATGGCGATATAGGGGATAATATAAGAGGTGCACGAAAATACGGTGATATAGGGGAAGTTATGAGAAGGAAGCAAAAACAGCGATATAGGGGAAGCTATGGCAGGTGTGCGAAAACACAGCAATACAGTGCAAGGTATGAGAGGTGCGCGAAAACACAGCAAAACAGGGGAAGCTATGGGAGGTGCGCGAAAACACAGCAATATACGGGAAGGTATGAGACGTGTGCGAAAACACAACGATATAGTGCAATGCATGAGAGGTGCGCAAAAACACAGCGATGTAGGAGAATGTATGAGAGGTGCTGGAAAATGCGGCCATGCAGGGGAAGGTGTGAGAGGTGATCGAAAACACGGCTATTTAAGGGGAAGCTATGTGTGGTGCGCAAATACAGAGCGATATAGAGGAAGGTATAAGAGGTGCGCAAAAACAGCGATTTTGGGGAAGCTATGGGAGGTGCATGGAAACAGGGCAATATAGGGGAAGATATGAGATGTGCGTGAAAACACAGCGATGTAGGGGAAGCTATGGGAGGTGCGCGAAAACACGGCGATAAAAGCGGAAGCTATGGGAGGTGCGCAAAAACACAGCGATATAGGGGAATGTATGAGAGACACATGAAAACAGTGCTACAGGGGAAGCTATGGGAGGTGCGTGCAAACACAACGATATATGGGAAGCTATGGGAGGTGCGCAAAAAGACTGTGATATAGGAGAAGCTATGAGAGGTGCACGAGAACACAGCGAGATAGGGGAAACTATAGTAGGTGCACGAAAACACAGCGATGTAGGGGAATAGATGAGAGGTGTGCAAAAACACAGCGACATAGGGGAAGGTATGGGATGTCTGCCTAAAGACGACGATATAGGGGAAGGTATGAGAGGTGCACAAAATCATGGTGATATAGAGGAAATCTATGACAGGTACCTCGCCTCTAGCCTCTTTTACCAAGCCTCCCCTCTAGCCTCTAGCCTCTAGCCAAGCCTCGCTTCTAGCCTCTAGCCAAGCTTCGTCTCTAGCCTCTAGCCAAGCCTCGACCCTAGCCTCTAGCCTCTAGGCAATCCTCACCTCTAGCCTTTAGCCAATACTCGCCACTAGCCTCTCGCCTCTAGCCATACCTCGGCTCGCCACTTTAAACTTGTGCAGAGAGATATTTTTTGAAGGTTTTGAAATGATTCCTTCTTTGGCATACGCTAATGCGGGTGTGAGAGGGTTTGGTGGTGTTCCCGGATTTGGGTGTGTCTGTGGATTTTCAATAGTGACGAATCTCAAATTTGTTTCATTCGTAGGGATTATATGCCCTTTAATTTTTTCAAATCTGTTTGTAGTGTGTTTTTAAATTGGAGGTTGCTACTCAAAATTTGCATAGGAAGACCTTCCTGTTTGCCGTTAATGCTCACACCCTCATGTACTTCCTAACTTAACCTCCCGACCTCGTTCCTTGCAACACAACGACTAAATATGCGCGCATCTCAATAATCCACATGAGCCACCAGAAGCCATGTGCACCCTTACATTTTATGACAAACCTCTAAATCTCCTCAATCCCCAAATCAGTGCGCAACCTCACGCTGCGTTTTTTAATGTCAAGGCAGCCATTTTCTGAACTGTTTGACAGGGTTTATGCTTGAAGATAATCGAATGTGCATTCGGATTCAATACGGGTTTAAAGTTACACCAAGATTTGCAAAGAATTTACAATGATTATTTTTTTAACAATTTTCTGAACGGTTTGAAATGATTGTTGCTCTGAAAAAATCTGTTATGCCTGCGGGCGTGTCAGCGGGGTTGGGGTGCGCACCAATTTGCGGAAAACGCAAAACTAAGGAAGTGACTGTGAATATGGGTGTGCACGGTGTTTTGGGGTGAAAATGATTTGGGGGTGCACACTAATTCAGTGCTGCATTCTCGCACATGAGGGTGCGCACTGATTTGTATGAGCGTTAACGGCAAACAGGAAGGTGTTCAGGGAAGCAGAAGGTAGGCAGAACTATCCTGACACGGAGTGTAGAAAGGAAAGCAGCAGGCAAAACCTCTCTTGGCACGGAGAAACGGAATTACACAGGTAAACTGCGGTGCTGAAGTAAAACTTAATACTTGACACGGAGAGACTGAGTTTCAGAGGTCACCATCGGAACTGAATTGGAAGTTGGAAAACTTACCTTGACACGGAGAGACTGAGTTCCACAGGTAAATCTCGGGACTGGAGCAAACTTAAACACACAATCCGAAACGGCCAGGAAACGAGAGGCGAGGTATTGCAAGAGGCTAGAGGCGAGAGGCGAGGCACCTCTCATATCTTCCCCTAAATCACTATGTTTTCACGCACCTCATATACCTTCCCCTTTTTGGCTGAGTTTTCGCTTAGCTCTTATACCTTCCCCTATATCGACGTGTTTCACGCACCTCTCATACCTTCCCCTATATTGCCATGTTTTCATGCACCTCCCATAGCTTCCCATATATCGCTGTCTTTTTGCGTGCCTATCATACCTTCCTCGAAATCGCTGTGTTTTTGCGCATCACCCATAGCTTCCCCTATATCGCTGTGTTTTCGCACACCTCCGATTGCTTCTCCTATATCGCTGTGATTTCGCGCACCTCTGACGGCTTCCTCAAAATTGCTGTGTTTTTGTGCACCTCTGATAACTTCCCCTATATCGCTGTGTTTTCACGCACCTCTCATACCCACCACTATATTGCCGTGTTTTCGCCGACCTCTCATACCTTCTCCTACATTTCTGTGTTTTAGTGCACCTCTCATACCTTCCTCATATGGCTGTGTTTTCACGTATCTCTCATACATTCTCCTACATCACCACGTTTTCGCACACCTCCCATACCTCCCAGTATATTGCTGTGTTTTCACGCACGTCCCATACCTTCCCATATATTGCTCAGTTTTTGCGCACCTCCCATAGCTTCCTCTAAATCGCCTTGTTTACGCGCACTTCTCATATATTCCACTATAGCGCTGTGTTTTCTCGTACCTCCCATTCCTTCCCATTATCGCTGTGTTTTCGCGCACCTCCCATACCTTCCCCAATATGACTGTGTTTTCGCGCACCTCTCATAACTTCTCCTGTATTGCTGTGTTTTCGCACACTTCCCATAGCTTCCCCTATATCGCCGTGTTTTCACGCAGCTCTCATATCTTCCCCTTTATCGCTCTGTTATCAAGCGGCTCTCGTAGCTTCCCTTATATTGCTGTGTTTTCATGTACCTCCCATAGCTTCCACCATACCGCTGTTTTCGCAAACCTGTCATAACTTGCCATATATTGTGATGTTTTCACGCACCTCTCATAGCTTCCCCTAAATCGCTGTGTTTTCACGCACCTCACATAGCTTCCCCTATATGGCCGTGTTTTCGTGCACCTCGCATAGCTTCCCCAATATCGTTGTGTTTTCGCGCACTTTTCATACTTTCCCCTTTTTAGCTGAGTTTTCGTTCATCTCTCATTCCTTCCCCTATTTCGACGTGTTTCACTCATGTCTCTACCTTTCCCCATATTGCTGTGTTTTCATGCACCTCCCATAGCTTCCCATATATCACTGTGTTTTTGCGTGCCTATCATACCTTCCTCTATATCGCTGTGTTTTTGCGCACCTCCCATAGCTTCCACTACATCGCTGTGTTTTCGCGCATCTCTGATAGCTTCCCCTATATCGCTGTGTTTTCCCGCACCTGCCACAGCTTCCTCGAAATCGCTGTGTTTTTGTACGCCTCTGGTACCTTCCCCTATATTGCTGTGCTTTCACGCGCCTCTCACACCGTCCCCTATGTCGCTGCTTTTTCACGCACCTCACATCGCTTCCCCTATATCGACCTGTTTTCAAGCATCTCTCATACCTTTACGTATATCGCCCTCTGTTCGCGCACCTCCCATCTCTGCCCCTATATCACTGTATTTTCGCGCACCACTCATACCTTCCCCTATGTTACCATGTGTTTGCGCACCTCCCATAGCTTCCCCTATATCACTGTTTTTTTGCGCACCTCTCATCGCTTCCCCTATATCTCCGTGTTTTCGAGCACCTCTCATAGCTTCCCATATATCGCTGTGTTTTCGCGCACCACTCATAGCTTCCCCTATATCTACGTGTTTACGCGTACATCTCATAACTTCTACTTTATCGCTGTGTTTTCACGCACCTTCCATAGCTTCCCCATTATGGCTGTGTTTTCGCGCATCACTCATAACTTCCTATGTATTGCTGTGTTTTTGCACACCTCCTATAGCTTCCCCAATATCATTGTGTTTTTGTACACCTCTCACACCTTCCCCTATATCGCCGTGTTTTCCTGTACCTCTCATATCTTCCCCTGTATCGCAGTGTTATCAAGCAGCTCTCATAGCTTCCCGTATATTGCTATGTTGTTGCGTACCTCACAGAGCTTCCGCTATATCGCAGTTTTCGCACACCTCTCATAGCTTGCCATATATTGTAATGCTTTCGCACACCTCTCATACCTTCCACTATATCGCTGTGTTTTCGTGCACGTCCCATAACTTCCCATATATTGCTCAGTTTTCTCGCGCCTCCCATATCTTCCTCTATATCGCTGTGTTTTCACGCACGCCTCATATATTCCACTATAGTGCTGTGTTTTCGCGCACCTCCCATACCTTCCCCTTATCGCTGTGTTTTCGCGCACCTCCCATACCTTCCCCAATATGACTGTTTCTGCGCACCTCTCATAACTTCTCCTGTATCGCTGTGTTTTCGCACACTTCCCATAGCCTCCCCTGTATCGCCGTGTTTTCACGCAGCTCTCATATCTTCCCCTTTATCGCTGTGTTATCAAGCGGGTCTCATAGCTTCCCGTATATTGCTATAGTGTTGTGTACCTCCCAGAGCTTCCGCTATATCGCTGTTTTCGCACACCTCTCATAGCTTTCCATATATTGCAATGCTTTTGCGCACTTCTCACAGCTTCCCCTACATCGTTGTGTTTTCGCGCACCTCTTATACCATCCCCTGTATAGCCGCGTTTCTGCGCACCTCTCATACATTTCGCTACATCGCCATGTTTTCGCGCACCTCTGATAACTTCCCCTATAATGCTCTGTATTTGCGCACCTCCCATAGCTTCCCTTATATCGCTGTGTTTTCCCACACCCTCATACCTTCCCCTATATAGCTCTGTTATCACGCACTCCCATGGCTTCCCATATATTGCTGCGTTTTTGTGCACCTCTCATAGCTACCCCTATATCGCCCTTTTTTCGCGCATCTCTCATACCTTCCCCCTTTTAGCTGTGTTTTTGCTTATCTCTCATACCATTCCCTATCTAGCCGTGTTTCTGCGCACCTCTCATACATTCCACTTTATCGCCATGTTTTCGCTCACATTTCATAACTTCACCTGTATCGCCGTGTTTTCGCAGACCTCTCATACATTCTCCTACATCGCCGTGTTTTCGCGCACCTGTCATACCTTCCACTATATCGCTGCGTTTTCGCGCACGTCCCATAACTGCCCATATATTGCTCAGTTTCTGCGCACCTCCCATATCTTCCTCTATATCACCGTGTTTTCGCGCACGTCTCATATATTTCACTATAGTGCTGTGTTTTCGCACACCTCCCATACCTTCCCCTTATCGCTGTGTTTTTGTGCACCTCCCATACCTTCCCCAATATGACTGTGTTTTTGTGCACCTCTCATAACTTCTCCTGTATCGCTGTGTTTTCGCACACTTCCCATAGCTTCCCCTATATCGCCATGTTTTCACGCACCTCTCATATCTTCCCCTTTATCGCTGTGTTATCAAGCGGCTCTCATAGCTTCCCCTATATTGCTGTGTTTTCGTGTATCTCCCATAGCTTCCGCCATATCGCTATTTTCACGCACCTCTCATAGCTTCCCCTAAATCGCTGTGTTTTCATGCACCTCACATAGCTTCCACTATACGGCCGTGTTTTCGCGCACCTCGCATAGCTTCCCCAATATCGTTGTGTTTTCGCACACCTCTCATACCTTAAACTTTTTAGCTGAGTTTTCGATCATCTCTCATATCTTCCCCTATATTGCTGTGTTTTCATGCACCTCCCATAGCTTCCCATATATCGCTGTGTTTTTGCGTGCCTATCATACCTTCCTTTATATTGCTGTGTATTTGTGCACCTCCCATAGCTTCCACTATATCGCTGTGTTTTCTCGCACCTCTGATAGCTTCCCCTATATCGCTGTGTTTTCGCTCACCTGCCACAGCTTCCTCGAAAACGTTGTGTTTTTTACGCCTCTGGTACCTTCCCCAATATCGACCTGTTTTCACGCACCTCTCATACCTATACGTATGTCGCCCTGTGTTTGCACACCTCCCATCCCTTCCATTATATCACTGTTTTTCGTGCACCACTCATACCTTACCCTATATCGCCGTGATTTTGCGCACCTCTCATACCTTCCCCTATATCGCCGTGTTTTCGCAAACATCTCATAGCTTCCCATATATCTGCATGTTTCACGCACCTCTCAGAACTTCCCCTATATCGCTGTTTTCGCTCGCCTCCCATAGATTCCCCTATATCGTTGTGTTTTCACGCACCTCTCATACCTTCCCCTATATCGCCGTGTTATCAAGCAGCTCTCATAGCTTCCCCTATATTGCTATGTTGTCGCGTACCTCCCATACCTTCCGCTATATCGCTGTGTTTTCGCACACGTCCCATAAATTCCCATATATTGCTGTTTTCGCGCACCTCACATATCTTCCTTTATATCGCCGTGTTTTCGCGCACGTCTCATATATTCCACTGTAGTGCAGAGTTTTCGCACACCTTCCATACCTTCCCCTTATCGTTGTGTTTTCGCACACCTCCCATACCTTCCCCAATATGGCTGTGTTTTCGCGCTCCTCTCATAGCTTCTCCTGTATTGCCGTGTTTTCGCACACTTCCCATAGCTTCCCCTATATCGCCATGGTTTCACGCACCTCTCATACCTTCCCCTATATCGATGTGTTATCAAGCAGCTCTCATAGCTTCCACTATATTGCTGTGTTTTCTTGTCCCTCCCATAGCTTCTGCCATATAGCTGTTTTCGCACACCTCTCATAGCTTGCCATATATTGTGATGTTTTCGCGCACCTTTCACAGCTTCCCCTAAATCACTGTGTTTTCAAGCACCTCACATAGCTTCCCCTATATGGCCGTGTTTTCACGCACCTCTCATACCATCCCCTTTTTAGCTGAGTTTTCACTCATCTCTCATACCTTCCCCGATATAGACGTGTTTGACGCACCTCTCATACCTTCCCCTATATCACCGTGTTTTCACGCACCTCCCATAGCTTCCCATATATCACTGTGTTTTTGCGTGCCTATCAGAACTTCCCCTATATCGCTGTGTTTTTGCACACCTCCCATAGCTTCCCCTACATCGCTGTGTTTTCGCGCACCTCCCATCGCTTCCCCTATATCGCCGTGTTTTCAAGCACTTCTCGTAGCTTCCCATATATTGCTGTTTTTTTGTGCAGCTCGCATACCTTCCCCTATATCGCCGTGTTTTCGCACATCTCTCATAGCTTCCCCTATATTGCTGTTTTCGCGCACCTCCCATAGCTTCCCCAATATAATTGTGTTTTCGCACACCTCTCATACCTTCCCCTATATCGCTGTGTTTTCACTCACCTCTTATAGCGTCCCATATATTGCCGTGTTTTCGTGCACATCTCATATGTTCCCCTATATTGCTGTGTTGTAGCATACCTCCCATAGCTTCCACTATATCGCTGTTTTCACACACCTCTCATAGCTTGCCATATATTGCAATTACAATCCCCTATATAGCCGTGTTTCTGCGCAAATCTCATACATTCCACTTTATCGCCATGTTTTCGTGCAACTCTGATAACTTCCACTATATCGCTGTGTTTTCGCGTTCCTCCCATAGCTTCCCCTATATCCCTGTGTTTTCGCTCACATCTCATAACTTCACCTGTATTGCCGTGTCTTCGCGCACCTCTCATACATTCTCCTACATCGCCATGTTTTCGCGCACCTCTCATACCTTCCACTATATCGCTGTGTTTTCGCGCACGTCCCATAACTTCCCATATATTGCTCAGTTTTCATACACCTCCCATATCTTCCTCTATATCGCCGTGTTTTCGCTCATGTCTTATATATTCCACTACAGTGCTGTGTTTTCGCACACCTCCCATACCTTCCCCTTATCGCTGTGTTTTCGCACACTTCCCATACCTTCCCCAATATGGCTGTGTTTTCGCGCATCTCTCATAACTTCTCTTGTATCGTTGTGTTTTCGCACACTTCCTATAGCTTCCCCTATATCGCCATGTTTTCACGCACCTCTCATATCTTCCCCTTTATCGCTGTGTTATCAAGCGGCTCTCACAGCTTCCCTTATATTGCTGTGTTTTCGTGTACCTCCCATAGCTTCCGCCATATCGCTGTTTTCGCACACCTCTCATAGCTTCCACTAGATCATTGTGTTTTCACGCACCTCACATAGCTTCCCCAATTTCATTGTGTTTTCGCGCACCCCTCATACCTTACCCTTTTTAGCTGAGTTTTCGATCACCTCTCATAACTTCCCCATATCACCGTGTTTTCATGTACCTCTCGTAGCTTCCCATATATCGCTGTGTTTTTGCGTGCCTATCATACATTCCTCTATATCGCTGTGTTTTTGTGCACCTCCCATAGCTTCCACTATATTGCTGTGTTTTCATGCACCTCTGATAGCTTCCCCTATATCGCTGTGTTTTCGCTCACCTGCCACAGCTTCCTCGAAATCGCTGTGTTTTTGTACGCCTCTGGTACCTTCCCCTATATCATTGTGTTTTCACGCGCCTCTCATACCGTCCGCTATATCGCTGCTTTTTCGCGCACCTGTCATCGCTTCCCCTATATCGACCTGTTTTCAAGCACCTCTCATACCTTCACGTATGTCGCCCTGTGTTTGCGCATCCCCATCCCTTCCCCTATATCACTGTTTTTTCGCACCTCTCATACCTTCCCCTATATCGCCGTGAATTCGCGCACTTCTCATACCTTCTCCCATATCGCTGTGTTTTCGTGCACCTCACATGCCTTCCCCTATATCGCCGTGTTTTCGCACACCTCTCATAGTTTCCCCTATATCTGCATGTTTCATGCACCTCTCAGAACTTCCCCTATATCGCTGTGTTTTTGCGCGCCTCCCATAGATTCCCCTATATCGTTGTGTTTTCGCGCACCTCTCATACCTTCCTCTATATCGCCGTCTTTTCGTGCATCTCCTATAGCTACCCCTATATCAATGTGTTTTTGCGCACCTCTCATACATTCTCTTATATCGCCGTGTTTTCACGCACCTCCCATATCTTCTCATGCGTCGCTGTATATTTGCTTCCATCTCATAACTTCCCCTATCTTGCCGTGTTTTCGCGCACCTCCCATAGCTTCAACTAGATCGCTGTTTTCGTGCACGTCTCATGGCTTCCCCTAAATTGCTTTGTTTTGCGCACCTCTCATACCTACCCCTAAATCGCTGTGTTTTCGCGCATCTCCCATAGCTTCCCCTGTATTGTTGTGTTGTCGCGCACCTCCCATAGTTTCCCCAATAACGCCGTGTATTTGCACACTTCTCATACCTTCCCCTTATCGCTGTGTTTTCGCGCACCTCCCATACCTTCCCCAATATGGCTGTGTTTTCGCGCACCTCTCATACCTTCCCCTCTATTGCTGTGTTTACGCACATCTCCCATAGCTTCCCCTATATCGCTGTGTTTTCGTGCTCCTCTCATAGCTTCCCCTATATCGCTGTGTTTTCCCACACCTCCCATAGCTTCCCCTATATCGCCGTGTTTTCACACACCTCTCATAACCTCCCCTATATAGCTGTGTTTTTGCTCACCTCTCATACTTTCCCCTGTATCGCCGTGTTTTCGTGCACCTCTCATACATTCTGCTACATCACCATGTTTCTGCACACTTGTTGTAACATCCACTACATCGCTGTGTTTTCGAGCACGTCCCATACCTTCCAGTTTATTGCTGTGTTTTGGTACAACTACCATAGTTTCCCCTATATTTCTCTGTTTTCGGTTCCCTCTCATACCTTTCCATATATTGCCGTGTTTTCGCGCACCTCTCATATCTTCCCATATATTGCGATGCCTGCGCGCACCTCTCATAGCTTCCCCCAAATTGCTGTGTTTTCGCGCACCTCTCATAGCCTCCCCTATATCGCTGTGTTTTCGTGCACCTCTCGTAGCCTCCCCTATATCGATGTGTTTTCGCACACCTCTCATACCCTCACCTATATCGCCCTCTTTTCACGCATCTCCAATAACTTCCCATATATCGCCGTGTTTTCGCTCACCTCTCATACCTAAACCTCTAACGCCGTGTTTTCGCGCACCTCCCATATCTTCCCAAATATCGCTGTGTTATCGCGCATTTCCCATAGTTTCCCCAATAATGCTGTGTTTACGCGCATCTCTCATACATTCCCCTACAGCGCTGTGTTTTTGCGTAGCTCCCATTGCTTCTCCTATATCGCTGTGTTTTTGTGCACCTCTCATACATTCTGCTACATTGCCGTGTTTTTGCGCATCTCTCATAACATGCACTATATCGCTGTGTTTTCGAGCACGTCCCATACCTTCCCGTATATTGCTGTGTTTTCGTGCAACTACCATAGTTTCCCCTACATTGCTGTGTTTTCACTTCCCTCTCATACCTTCCCATATATTGCGGTGTTTTCGCGCACCTCTCATGTCTTCCCATATATTGCGATGCTTTCGCGCACTTCTCATAGCTTCCCCCAAATTGCTGTGTTTTCGCGCATCTCTCATAGCATCCCCTATATCGCTGTGTTTTCATGCACCTCTCGTAGCTTCATCTATATCACCGTCTTTTCACGCACCTCCAATAACTTCCTATATATCGCCGTGTTTTCGCGCAACTCTCATACCTACCCCTCTATCGCCGTGTTTTCACGCACCTCCCATAGCTTCCCAAATATCGTTGTGTTATCGCGCAGCTCCCATAGCTTACCCTATATCGCTGTGTTTTTGCGCACCTCTCATACATTCTGCTACATCGCCGTTTTTGCGCACCTCTCATAACATCCACTTTATCACTGTGTTTTCGAGCACGTCCCATACCTTCCTGTATATTGCTGTTTTTTCTTGCAACTACCATAGTTTCCCCCAAATTGCTGTGTTTTCGCGCACCTCTCATAGCCTCGCCTATATTGCTGTGTTTTCGTGCACCTCTCGTAGCCTCCCCTATATCGATGTGTTTTCGCACACCTCTCATACCTTCACCTATATCGCCGTCTTTTCGCGCACCTCCAATAACTTCCCATATATCGCCGTGTTTTCTCGCACCTCTCATACCTACCACTCTAACGCCGTGTTTTTGCGAACCTCCCATTGCTTCCCAAATATCGCTGTGTTATCGCGCATTTCCCTTAGTTTCCCCAATAATGCTGCTTTTTCGCGCACCTCTCATACATTCCCCTACAGCGCTGTGTTTACGCGCAGCTCCCATAGCTTCCCTATATCGCTGTGTTTTCATGCACCTCTCATATATTCTGCTACATCGCCGTGTTTTTGCGCATCTCTCATAACATCCACTATATCGCTGTGTTTTCGAGCACGTCCCATACCTTCCCGTATATTGCTGACTTTTCGTACAACTATCATAGTTTCCCCTACATTGCTGTGTTTTCGCTTCCCTCTCATACCTTCCCATATATTGCCGTGTTTTCGCGCACCTCTCATAGCTTCCCACAAATTGCTGTGTTTTCGCGCACCTCTTGTAGCCTCCCCTATATCGATGTGTTTTCGCGCACCTCTCATACCTTCACCTATATCACTGTGTTTTTGCGCACCTCTCATACCTTCACCTATATTCTGTCTTTTCACGCACCTGCAATTACTTCCTATATATCGCTGTTGTTTTGCGCAGCTCGCATACCTTCCCCTATATCG
Organism: Mobula birostris; assembly: GCF_030028105.1. Classification (NCBI taxonomy): domain Eukaryota; kingdom Metazoa; phylum Chordata; class Chondrichthyes; order Myliobatiformes; family Myliobatidae; genus Mobula; species Mobula birostris. Next base: position 1,526,897 of record NW_027274682.1, on the reverse strand, counting down.
CCGTGTTTACGCACACCTCTCATATCTTCCCCTATATCTACGTGTTTACGCGTACCTCTCATAACTTCCACTTTATTGCTGTGTTTTCGCGCACCTCCCATAGCTTCCCCAATATAATTGTGTTTTCGCACACCTCTTATACCTTCCTCTGTATAGCTGTGTTTTTGCGCACCTCCCATAGCTTCCCCATATCGCTGTGTTTTCGCGCACCTCTCATCGCTTCCCCTATATCGCCGTATTTTCGAGCACCTCTCATAGCTTCCCATATATCGCTGTTGTTTTGTGCAGCTCGCATACCGTCCCCTGTATCTCCATGTTTTCGCACACCTCTCATAGCTTCCCCTATATCTACGTGTTTATGTGTACCCCTCATAACTTCCCCTTTATTGCTGTGTTTTCACACACCTCCCATAGCTTCCCCAATACAATTGTGTTTTCACACACATCTCATACCTTCCCCTATATCGCTGTGTTTTCGCTCACCTCTTATAGCTTTCTGTTTATCGCCGTGTTTTCGTGCACATCTCATATGTTCCCCTATATTGGTGTGTTGTAGTATACCTCCCATAGCTTCCACTATATCACTGTTTTCGCACACCTCTCATTGCTTGCCATATATTGCAATGCTTTTGCGCACTTCTCATAGCTTCCCCTACATCGCTATGTTTTCGCGCACCTCTTATACCATCCCCTATATAGCCGCGTTTCTGTGCACCTCGCATAGCTTCCCCTATATCGTTGTGTTTTCGCACACCTCTCATACCTTCTCATATATTGCTGTGTTTTTGCTCTCCTCTCACAGCTTTGCCTATATCACCGTGTTCTCGCGCACCTCTCATACCTTCCCCTTTTTAGCTGAGTTTTTGCTTATCTCTCATAATTTCCCTATATCGACGTGTTTTCACGCACCTTTCAGACCTTCACGCATATTGCCGTGTTTTCGTGCACCTTCCATAGCTTTCCCTATATCACTGTGTTTTCACGCACCTCTGATATCTTCCCCTTTATTGCCGTGTTTTTGAAGACCTCTGATACATTCCCCTTTATCGCTGTGTTTTCGAAGACCTCTCATACCTTTCCCTATATCGCTATGTTTTCACACACATCTCATACCTTCCCCTATATCGCTGTGTTTTCGCTCACCTCTTATAGCTTTCTGTTTATCGCCGTGTTTTCGTGCACATCTCATATGTTCCCCTATATTGGTGTGTTGTAGTATACCTCCCATAGCTTCCACTATATCACTGTTTTCGCACACCTCTCATTGCTTGCCATATATTGCAATGCTTTTGCGCACTTCTCATAGCTTCCCCTACATCGCTATGTTTTCGCGCACCTCTTATACCATCCCCTATATAGCCGCGTTTCTGTGCACCTCGCATAGCTTCCCCTATATCGTTGTGTTTTCGCACACCTCTCATACCTTCTCATATATTGCTGTGTTTTTGCTCTCCTCTCACAGCTTTGCCTATATCACCGTGTTCTCGCGCACCTCTCATACCTTCCCCTTTTTAGCTGAGTTTTTGCTTATCTCTCATAATTTCCCTATATCGACGTGTTTTCACGCACCTTTCAGACCTCCACGCATATTGCCGTGTTTTCGTGCACCTTCCATAGCTTTCCCTATATCACTGTGTTTTCACGCACCTCTGATATCTTCCCCTTTATTGCCGTGTTTTTGAAGACCTCTGATACATTCCCCTTTATCGCTGTGTTTTCGAAGACCTCTCATACCTTTCCCTATATCGCTATGTTTTCGCGCACGTCGCATACCTTCCCCTATATCGTTGTGTATTTTGCGCACCTCTCATACCTTCCACTATATAGGTGTGTTTCGTGCACCACTCGTAGCTTCCCCTGTATCGATGTGTTTTCACTCACCTCTCATACTTGCCCCTATCTTGCCCTATTTTTGCAGACCTCTCATAGCGTCCCTTATATCGCTGTGTTTTCGGGCACCTCGCATACCTTCCCCTATATCATTTTGTTTTCGCGCACCTCTCATACTTTCCACTATATTGATGTGTTTTCGCACACATCTCATACCTTTATGTATATCGTTGTGTTTTCGTGCACCTCCCAAAGCTTTCCCTATGTCGCTGTGCTCTCGTGCACCTCCAATCACTTCCTCTATATCGCTCTGTTTTCGCGCACCTCTCATACCTTCCCCATATCGCTGTTTTCGCGCACCTCCTGTAGCTTCCCAAAATTCGCTGCGTTTTTGCGCACCTCTCATAATTTTCCCTATATTGCTGTGCCTTCTCGCACCTCTCATACCTTCCCCATATCTCTCTGTTTCCGCGCACCTCTCATAGCTTCCCCCAAATTGCTGTGTTTTCATGCACCTCTCATACCTTCCCCTATTTTGCCTTGTTTTCACGCACCTCCCATAGCTTCCACTATTCCGCTGTGTTTTCGCGCAGCTCTCATACCTTCCCCTATATCACTGTGTTTTCACGCACCTCACATAGCTACACCTATATCACTGTGCTTTCATGGACCTCTCATACCGTCCCCTATATCCCTGCGTTTTCGCGCACCTCCCATCGCTTCCCCCATATCGAGGTGTTTTCAACCACCTCTCATACCTTCTCTTATATCTATGTATTTTCGCGCACCTCTCTTACCTGCCCCTATATCGCCGTGTTTTCGCAGACCTCTCATAGCTTCCCCAATATTGCTGTGTTTTCACGCACCTCACATAGCTTCCCATTTATCGCCGTCTTTTCGCACACCTCCCATAGCTTCCCCTACATCGCTGTGTTTTCACGCACCTCTTATACCTTCCCCTATATCGCCGTGTTTTTGTAGACTTCTCATCCCTTCCCCTATATTGCTATGTTTTACCGCACCTCTCATGCCTTCGCCGTATGGCTGTGTTTTTCACGCACCTCCGATAACATCCCTTATGTCGCTGTGCTCTCGTGCACCTGTCATCACTTCCCCTATATCGCTCTGCTATCGCACACCTCCCATAGCTTCTCCTACATCGCTGTGTTTTCCCGCACCTCTCATACATTCCCCTATATCGCTGTGTTATCAAGCAGCTTTCATAGCTTCCCCTATATTGCTGTGTTTTTGCGCGCCTTCCATAGTTTCCACTAGATCGCTGTTTTCACGCACATCTCATGGGGGGTTCCCCTAAATTGCTATGTTTTCGCACACCTCTCATACCTTCTCCTAAATCGGTGTGCTTTCGCGCACCTTGCAAAGCTTCCCCAACGTCGCTCTGTTGTCGCGCACCTCTCATACCTTCTCCTATATCGTCGTGTTTTCACGCACCTCCCATAGCTTCCCCTATATCGCTGTGTTTTCTCGCAGCTCTCATATTTTTCCCTATATCACTCTATTCTCGTGCACATCCCATAGCTTCCCCTTTTTAGCTGAGATTTCGCTCATCTCTCATACCTTCTCCTATATCGCCGTGTTTTCGTGCACCTCCTAGAGCTTCCTCCATTTCGCTGTGCTTTCACACACCACACATACCTACCCCATATCACTGTGTTTTCAGGCACCTCTCGTATTGTTCCCTGTATCGCTGCGTTTTCGGGCACCTCTCATCACTTCCCATATATCGCCGTGTTTTCACACACCTCCCATAGCTTCCCCTATATCACTGTGTTTTCTCGCACCTCTCATAGCTTCCCCTATATCGCTCTGTTTTCGCACACCTCCCATAGCTTCCCATATATCGCTGTAATTTTGCTTCCTTCTCATAACTTCCCCTATTTCGCCGTTTTTTCGCGCACCTCCTATAGCTGCCCCTATATCATTGTGTTTTTGTGCACCTCTCATACATTCTCCTATATCGCCGTGTTTTCGCGCACCTCCCATAGCTTCCCCTACATCGCTGTGTCGTCGTGCTCTTCTTATACACTCCCCTATATTGCTGTGTTTTCGTCCACCTCTCATACCATCCCCTATACCGCCGTGTCCTCGCGCACGTCCCATAGCTTCCTCTATATCGCCATGTTTTCACGCACCTCTCATAACTTCCCCTATATAGCTGTTTTTCGCTCACCTCTCATACCTTCCCTGTATCGCCGTGTTTTCACGCACCTCTCATAACATCCACTATATCGCTGTGTTTTCAAGCACGTCCCATACCTTCCCGTATATTGCTGACTTTTCGTACAACTACCATAGTTTCCCCTATATTGCTGTGTTTTCGCTTCCCTCTTATACCTTCCCATATATTGCCATGTTTTTGCGCACCTATCATACCTTCCCATAAATTGTGATGCTTTCGCACACCTCTCATAGCTTCCTTCAAATTGCTGTGTTTTCGCGCACCTCTCATAGCTCTCCCTATCTCTCTGTATTTCCGCTCACCTCTCATACCTTCCACTATATCGCTGTGTTTTCATGCACCTCCCATAGCTTCCCCTACATCACTGTGTTTTTGTGCACCCTCATACCTTCCCCTATATTGCCGTCTTTTCACGCACCTCCAATATCTTCCCATACATTGCTGCGTTTTCGCGTACTCCTGATAGCTTCCCCTATATGGCTGTATTTCTGCTCATCCCTCATACCTTCTCCTATATCGCTGTGTTTTCGCTCACGTCCCATACCTTCCCAAATATGGCTGTGTTTTCGCGCACCTCTCATACATTCCCCTATGTCGGTGCGTTTTCGTCCACCTCTCATACCATCCCCTATATCGCCGTGTCTTTGCGCACCTCCCATAGCTTCCACTAGATCGCTGTTTTCGCGCACATCTCATAGCTTCTCCTAAATTGCTTTGTTTTCGTGCACCTCTCATAGATTCCCCATATCGCTGTGTTTTCGCTTCCGTCTCATACCTTCACCTATATCGCCATGTTTTCGCGCACCTCTCATATCTTCCCACATATTGCGATGCTTTCGCACACCTCTCATAGCTTCCCACAAATTGCTGTTTTCGCGCACCTCTTGTAGCCTCCCCTATATCGATCTGTTTTCGTGCATCTGTCATACCTTCCTCTACATCACTGTGTTTTTGCGCACCTCTCATACCTTCACCTATATTCCGTCTTTTCACGCACCTCCAATTACTTCCTATATATCACCGTGTTTTTGCGCAACTCTCATACCTTCCCCTATATCGCCATCCTTTCACGCACATCCAATAGCTTCCCATATATCGCTGCGTTTTCGTGTACACCTGATAACTTCCCTATATCGCTGTGTTTTTGCTCACCTCTGATAGCGTTGCCTATTTCTCCGTATTTTCACACACCTCTCATACCTTCCCCTCTTTAACTGAGATTTTGCTCATCTCTCATACCTTCCCCTATATCGCCGTGTTTTCGTGCACCTCCTATAGCTTCCTCTGTTCAACTGTGCTTTCCCGCACCACGCATACCTACCTCTATATCACTGCGTTTTCAAGCACCTCTCATACTATTCCTTATATCGCTGCGTTTCCGGGCACCTCCCATAGTTTCCCCAATGACGCTGTGTTGTCGCACACTTCTCATACCTTCACCTTATCACTGTGTTTTCGCGCACCTCCCATACCTTCCCCAATATGGCTGTGTTTTTGCGCACTTCTCATAGCTTCCCCTGTATTGCTGTGTTTTCGCACACCTCCCATACTTTCCCATACATCGTTGTATATTTGCTTCCCTCTCATAACTTCCCCTATCTCGCCGTGTTTTCGCGCACCTCCCATAGCTTCAACTAGATCGCTGTTTACGCGCACATCTCATGGTTTCCCCTAAATTACTTTGTTTTCGCGCACCTCTCATAGCTTCCCCTATATCACTCTGTTTTCGCACACCTCCCATAGCTTCCCATACATCGCTGTAATTTCGCTTCCTTCTCATAACTTCCCCTATCTCGCCGTTTTTTTGCGCACCTCCTATAGGTGCCCCTGTATCATTGTGTTTTTGTGCACCTCTCATACATTCTCCTGTATCGCCGTGTTTTCACGCACCTCCCATAGCTTCCCCTACATCGCTGTGTCGTCGCGCACTTCTTATACACTCCCCTATATCGGCGTGTTTTCGTCCACCTCTCATACCATCCCCTATACCGCCGTGTCTTCTCGAATGTCCCATAGCTTCCTCTATATCGCCATGCTTTCACGCACCTCTCATAACTTCTCCTATATAGCTGTATTTTCGCTCACCTCTCATACCGTCCCCTGTATCGCCGTGTTTTCGTGCACCTCTCATACATTCTGCTACATCACCGTGTTTTCGCGCACCTCTCATAACATCCACTATATCGCTGTGTTTTCAAGCACGTCCCATACCTTCCCGTATATTGCTGTCTTTTCATGCAACTACCATAGTTTCCCCTATATTGCTGTGTTTTCGCTTCCCTCTTATACCTGCCCATATATTGCCATGTTTTCGCGCACCTATCATATCTTCCCATACATTGTGATGCTTTCGCACACCTCTCATAGCTTCCTTCAAATTGCCGTGTTATCGCGCACCTCTCATAGCTCTCCCTATATCTCTGTATTTCCGCTCACCTCTCATACCTTCCACTATATCGATGTGTTTTCATGCACCTCCCATAGCTTCCCCTACATCACTGTGTTTTTGCGCACCCTCATACCTTCTCCTATATCGCCGTCTTTTCACGCACATCCAATATCTTTACATATTTGCTGCGTTTTTGCGTACTCCTGATAGCTTCCCCTATATGGCTGTATTTCTACTCATCCCTCATACCTTCTCCAATATCGCCGTGTTTTCGTGCTCCTCCTACAGCTTCCTCTTTTTCACTGTGCATTCACGCACCATGCATACCTACCCCTATATCACTTTGTTCTCAAGCACCTCTCACACTGTTCCCTATACCGCTGCGTTTTCTGGCACCTCTCATTGCTTCCCCTATATCGCCGTGTTTTCGCGCATCTCCTATAGCTGCCCGTATATCAATGTGTTTTTGCGCACCTCTCATACATTCTCCTATATCGCCATGTTTTCACGCACCTCCCATAGCTTCTCATACATCGCTGTATATTTGCTTCCCTCTCATAACTTCCCCTATGTCGCCGTGTTTTCGCGCACCTCCCATAGCTTCAACTAGATCGCTGTTTTCGTGCACATCTCATGGCTTCCCCTAAATTGCTTTGTTTCGCGCACCTCTCATACCTACCCCTAAATCGCTGTGTTTTCGCGCATCTCCCATAGCTTCCTCTGTATTGCTGTGTTGTCGCGCACCTCCCATAGTTTCCCCAATAACGCCGTGTATTTGCACACTTCTCATACCTTCCCCTTATCGCTGTGTTTTCGCGCACCTCCCATACCTTCCCCAATATGGCTGTGTTTTCGCGCACCTCTCATACCTTCCCCTCTATTGCTGTGTTTACGCACACCTCCCATAGCTTCCCCTATATCGCTGTGTTTTCGTGCTCCTCTTATAGCTTCCCCTATATCGCTGTGTCTTCCCACACCTCCCATAGCTTCCCCTATATCGCCGTGTTTTCACGCACCTCTCATAACCTCCCCTATATAGCTGTGTTTTTGCTCACCTCATACTTCCCCTGTATCGCCGTGTTTTCGTGCACCTCTCATACATTCTGCTACATCACCATGTTTCTGCGCACTTCTTGTAGCATCCAACATATCGCTGTGTTTTCGAGCACATCCCATACCTTCCCGTTTATTGCTGTGTTTTGGTACAACTACCATAGTTTCCCCTATATTGCTCTGTTTTCGGTTCCCTTTCATACCTTTCCATATATTGCAGTGTTTTTGCGCACCTCTCATATCTTCCCATATATTGCGATGCCTTCGCGCACCTCTCATAGCTTCCCCCAAATTGCTGTTTTCGCGCACCTCTCATAACTCTCCCTATATCTCTGTATTTTCGCTCACCTCTCATACATTCCCCTACAGCGCTGTGTTTTCATGCACCTCCCATAGCTTCCCCTACATCACTGTGTTTTTGCGCACCATCATATCTTCCCCTATATCGCCGACTTTTCACGCACCTCCAATATCTTCCCATATATCGCCGTGTTTTCGCGCACCTCCCATAGCTTCCCAAGTATCACTGTGTTATCGCGCATTTCCCATAGTTTTCCCAATTATGCTGTTTTTGCGCACCTCTCATACATTCCCCTACAGCGCTGTGTTTTGGCGCACCTCTCATACCTTCTCCTATATTGCCGTCTTTTCATGCACATCCAATATCTTCACATATATTGCTGCGTTTTTGCGTAATCCTGATAGATTCCCCTATATGGCTGTGTTTCTGCTCATCTCTCATACCTTCTCCTATATCACCGTGTTTTCGTGCACCTCCTATAGCTTCCTCTTTTTCACTGTGCTTTCACGCACCAGGCATACCTACCCCTATATCACTGTGTTTTCAAGCACCTCTCATACTGTTCCCTATATCACTGTGTTTTCAAGCACCTCTCATACTGTTCCCTATATCGTTGTGTTTTCGGGCACCTCTCATCGCTTCCCCTATATTGCTGTGTTTTCGTACAACTACCATAGTTTCCTCTATATTGCTGTGTTTTCGCTTCCCTCTCATATTTTCCCATATATCACTGTGTTTTCGTGCACGTCTCGTAGCTTCACCTATATCACCGTCTTTTCATGCACCTCCAGTAACTTCCTATATATCGCTGTGTTTTCACGCAGCTCCCATAACTTACCCTATATCGCTGTGTTTTTGCGCACCTCTCATACATTCTGCTACATCGCGTGTTTTTGCGCACCTCTCATGACATCCACTATATCGCTGTGTTTTCGAGCACGTCCCATACCTTCCTGTATATTGCTGTTTTTTCTTGCAACTACCATAGTTTCCCCCAAATTGCTGTGTTTTCGCGCACCTCTCATAGCCTCCCCTATATCGCTGTGTTTTCGTGCACCTCTCGTAGCCTCCCCTATATCGATGTGTTTTCGCACACCTCTCATACCTACCCCTCTAACGCCGTGTTTTCGCGAACCTCCCATAGCTTCCCAAATATCGCTGTGTTATCGCGCATTTCCCATAGTTTCCCCAATAATGCTGTTTTCGCACCTCTTATACATTCCCCTACAGCGCTGTGTTTTTGCGCAACTCCCATATCTTCCCCTATATCGCTGTGTTTTCGTGCACCTCTCATAGATTCCCCTATATCGCTGTGGTTTCACGCACCACCCATAGCTTCCCCAATAACATTATGTTTTCGCGCACTTCGCATACCTTCCCCTATATCGCTTTGTTTTCGCTCACCTCTTATAGCTTACCCTATATCGCCGTGTTTTCGCGCACCTCTCATAACATCCCCTATATAGCTGTCTTTTCGTGTATGTCCCATACATTCCCATATATTGCTGTGTTTTCGTGCAACTCCCATAGTTTCCCCTGTATCGCTGTGTTTTTGCTTTCCTCTCATACCTTCCCCTAAATCGCTTTGTTTTCGCGCATCTTCCATAGCTTCCCCAATATCGCTGGGTTTTCGTTCACTTCCCATAGTTTCCTCAATATCGCTGTATTTTCACGCACCTCTCATACATTCCCCAATAGCGCATTGTTTTCGCGCACCTCCCATACCTTCCCATATATTGCAGTGTTTTCGCGCACCTCTCATAGCATCCCCCAAATCGCTGTGTTTTCGTTCACCTCTCATAGCTTCCATTATATCGACGTTTTTTCGCGCACCTCGCATCGCTTCCCCTACATTGCCGTGTTTTTGTTTTGCGTACCTCTCATAACCTCCCCTATATCGCTGTGTTTTCGTGCACCTCTCGTAGCCTCCCCTATATCGATGTGTTTTCGCACACCTCTCATACCCTCACCTATATCGCCGTCTTTTCACGCATCTCCAATAACTTCCCATATATCGCCGTGTTTTCGCGCACCTCCCATAGCTTCCCAAATATCGTTGTGTTATCGCGCAGCTCCCATAGCTTACCCTATATCGCTGAGTTTTTGCGCACCTCTCATACATTCTGCTACATCGCCGTTTTTGCACACCTCTCATAACATCCGCTTTATCGCTGTGTTTTCGAGCACGTCCCATACCTTCCTGTATATTGCTGTTTTTTCTTGCAACTACCATAGTTTCCCCCAAATTGCTGTGTTTTCGCACACCTCTCATAGCCTCGCCTATATTGCTGTGTTTTCGTGCACCTCTCGTAGCCTCCCCTATATCGATGTGTTTTCGCACACCTCTCATACCTTCACCTATATCGCCGTCTTTTCACGCACCTCCAATAACTTCCCATATATCACCGTGTTTTCGCGCACCTCTCATACCTACCACTCTAACGCCGTGTTTTTGCGAACCTCCCATAGCTTCCCAAATATCGCTGTGTTATCGCGCATTTCCCTTAGTTTCCCCAATAATGCTGCTTTTTCGCGCACCTCTCATACATTCCCCTACAGCGCTGTGTTTTCGCGCAGCTCCCATAGCTTCCCTATATCGCTGTGTTTTCGTGCACCTCTCATATATTCTGCTACATCGCCGTGTTTTTGCGCATCTCTCATAACATCCACTATATCGCTGTGTTTTCGAGCACGTCCCATACCTTCCCGTATATTGCTGACTTTTCGTACAACTATTATAGTTTCCCCTACATTGCTGTGTTTTCGCTTCCCTCTCATACCTTCCCATATATTGCCGTGTTTTCGCGCACCTCTCATATCTTCCCATATATTGCGATGCTTTCGTGCACCTCTCATAGCTTCCCACAAATTGCTGTGTTTTCGCGCACCTCTTGTAGCCTCCCTTATATCGATCTGTTTTCATGCACCTGTCATACCTTCCTCTACATCACTGTGTTTTTGCGCACCTCTCATACCTTCACCTATATTCTGTCTTTTCACGCACCTCCAATTACTTCCTATATATCACCGTGTTTTTGCACAAATCTCATACGTTCCCCTATATCGCCATCTTTTCACGCACATCCAATAGCTTCCCATATATCGCTGCGTTTTCGTGTACACCTGATAACTTCCCCTATATCGCTGTGTTTTTGCTCACCTCTGATAGCGTTGCCTATTTCTCCGTATTTTCGCACACCTCTCATACCTTCCCCTTTTTAACTGAGATTTTGCTCATCTCTCATACCTTCCCCTATATCGCCGTATTTTCGTGCACCTCCTATAGCTTCCTCTGTTCAACTGTGCTTTCCCGCACCACGCATACCTACCTCTATATCACTGCGTTTTCAAGCACCTCTCATACTATTCCCTATATCGCTGCGTTTCCGGGCACCTCCCATAGTTTCCCCAATAACGCTGTGTTGTCGCACACTTCTCATACCTTTACCTTATCACTGTGTTTTCGCGCACCTCCCATACCTTCCCCAATATGGCTGTGTTTTTGCGCACTTCTCATAGCTTCCCCTGTATTGTTGTGTTTTCGCTCACCTCCCATAGCTTCCCCTATATCGCTGTGTTTTCGTGCTCCTCTCATAGCTTCCCCTATATTGCCGTGTTTTCACGCACCTCTCATACCTTCCCCTATATCGCCGTGTTTTCGTGCACCTCTCATATATTCTGCTACATCACCGTGATTTTGCGCACCTCTCATAACATCGTTGTGTTTTCGAGCACGTCCCATACCTTCCCGTATATTGCTGTGTTTTCGCGCACCTTCCATAGCTTCCCCAATATCATTGTGGTTTTGCGCATTTCTCATACATTCTCCTATATCGCCGTGTTTTCACGCACCTCCCATAGCTTCCCCTATATCGCTGTGTTTACTCGCACCTCTCATACCTTCCCCTATATCGCTCTGTTTTTGCGCACCTCCCATAGCTTCCCATATATCGCTGTATTTTCGCTTCCCTCTCATGACATACCCTATATCACTGTGTTTTTGCTCACCTCCCATAGTTTCCGCTACATCACTGTGTTGTTGCGCACTTCTCATACACTCCCCTATAGCGGCGTTTTCTCGTCCACCTCTCATACCATCCCCTATACCGCCGTGTCTTTGCGCACCTCCCATAGCTTCTACTAGATCGCTATTTTCGCACACATCTCGTAGCTTCCCCTAAATTGCTTTGTTTTTGCGCACGTCTCATATCTTCCCCTAAATCGCTGTGTTTTCACACATCTCTCATAGATTCCCCATATCGCCGTGTTTTAGCACACCTCTTATACCTTCCCCTATATCACCGTTTTTGCAAACCTCCCATAGCTTCCCCTGTACCGCTGTGTTGTCGCGCACCTCCCATAGTTTCCCAATAACGCTGTGTTTTCGAGCACTTCTGATACATTCCTTTATAGCGCTGTGTTTTCGCGTGCCCTCCGTACTTTCCCTTTATCGCTGTGTTTTCGTGCACCTCCCATACCTTCCCCAATATGGCTGTGCTTTTCTGCACCTCTCGTACCTTCCCCTGTATTGCAGTGTTTTCGCACACCTCCCATATCTTCCGCTATATCGCTGTGTTTTCGTGCACCTCTCACAGCTTCCCCTATATCGCTGTGTTTTCCCGCACCTCGCATAGGTTCCCCAATATCATTGTGTTTTTGTGCACTTCACATACCTTCCCCTATATCGCCGTGTTTTCGCTCACCTCTTATAACTTCCCCTATATCGCTGTGTTTTCGCTCACCTCTAATACCTTCCTCTATATCGCCGTGCTTTCGTGCACCTCCCATAGCTTTCCCAATATCGCTGGGTTTTCGTTCACCTCCCATAGTTTCCCCCATATCGCTGTGTTTTCGCGCACCTCTCATAGCTTCCCATATATTGTGATGCTTTTGCGCACTTCTCATAGCATCCCCCAAATCGCTGTGTTTTTGTGCACCTCTCATAGCTTCCGCTATATCAACTATTTTCGCACACCTCGCATAGCTTCCCCGACAACGCTGTGTATTCGCGCACCTCTCATAGCTTCCGTTATATTGCCGTGTTTTCGCGCACCTCGCATAGCTTCCCCTACATTGCTGTGTTTTCGCTCACCTCTCATATCTTCCCCTGTATCGCCGTATTTTCGTCCACCTCGCATACATTCTGCTACATTGCTGTGTTTTTGCGCACCTCTCATACCTTCCACTATTTTGCTGTGTTTCCGTGTACGTCCCATACCTTCCCATATATTGCTGTGTTTTCGTGCAACTCCCATAGTTTTCCTGATATCACTGTGTTTTCGCTTCCCTCTCATACCTTCCCTTATATCGCCGTGTTTTCATGCACCTCCCATAGCTTCCCCTATATCATTGTATTTTTGTGCACCTCTCATGCATTCTCCTATATCACCGTGTTTTCGTGCGCCTCCTATAGCTTCCTCTTTTTCACTGTGCTTTCATGCACAACGCACACTTTCCCCCATATCACTGTGTTTTTAATCACCTCTCATACTGTTCACTATATCGCTGCGTTTTCGGGCATCTCTCATCGCTTCCCCTATATCGCCGTGTTTTCGCGCACCTCCCATAGCTTCCCCTATATCTTTGCGTTTTTATGGACCTCTCATACATTCTCCTATATCACCGTGTTTTCGCACACCTCTCATAACTTCCCCTATATTGCTGTGTTTTCTCACACCTCTGATACTTTCCCCTGTACCGCTCTGTTTTCATGCGCCTCCCATAGCTTCCCATATATTGCTATTTTCGTGTACCTCTCATACCTTCCACTATATCGCTGTGTTTACACGCACCTCTCGTAGCTGCCCCTATATCAACGTGTTTCGCGCACCTCTCATAACTTTGCCTATATCGCTGAGTTTTCATGCACTTCCCATAGCATCCCCTACGTCGCTGTGCTTTCGCGCCCCTCTGATAGCTTCCCCTATATCGTTGTATTTTTGCGCACCTTCCATAGTTTCCTCCATATCGCTGTGTCTTTGCGCACCTCCGTTACCTTCCCCTATATCGTTTTTTTTTCCCACACCTCTCATACCTTCCCCTATATCACTGTGTTTTCATGCACCTCGCATACCTACCCATATATCACTGTGTTTTCGCGCACCTCTCATCACTTCCTCTATATCGACGTGTTTTCAAGCACTCATACCTTCACGTATATTGCCGTGTGTTCACTCTCCTTCCATAGCTTCCCCTATATCACTGTATTTTCGTGCACCTGTCATACCTTCCCCTATATTGCTGTGTTTTCAAGCACCTCACATACACTCCCCTATATCGCTGTGTTTTCACGCTCATCTGATCTCTTCCCCGATATCACAATGATTTCGCGCACCTCCCAAGGCTTCCCTTATATCGCCGTTTTTTCGCGCAACTCTCATACCTACCCCTATATCACCGTGTTTTTGCGCACATCTCATATCTTCTCCTATATCGCTGTGTCATCAAGCAGCTCTCAGAACTTCCCGTATATTGATCAGTTTTCACGCATCTCCTATAGTTTCCTCTATGTCGCTGCTGCTATCGTGCACCTCTCATCACTTCCTCTATATCGCCCTGTTTTCACGGACCTCCCATACCTTCCCATTTTTCGCCTTGTTTTCGCGCGCCTCTTATAGATTCCCCCAAATCGCTGTGTTTTTGCGCACCTCTCATAGCTTCCCCTATATTGCTGTGTTTTCTCACACATCTCATACCTTCCCCTATATAGCTCTGTTTTCGCGCACCTCCCATAGCTTCCCATATATCGCTGTATTTTCGCTGCCTTCTCATAAATTCCCCTAGATCGCTGTGTTTTTGTGCACCTCTCATAGCTTCCCCTGGATTGCGATGTTTTCGTGCACCTCTCATAGATTCCCCAAAATCGCTGTGTAGTCGCGCACCTCTCATAGGTTCCCCTACATCACTGTGTTTTCGCGCGCCTCTCATACCTTGTCCTATATCATCCTGTTTTCATGCAACTACCATAGCTTCCCCTATATCGCTGTGTTTTCTCTCACCACTCATACCTTCCCCTACACTGTTTTCTCGCACCACCCATAGCTTCCCATATATCGCTATGTTTTCGTACACCTCTCACAGCTTTCCCTATATCGCTATGTTTTCGCTCACCTCCCTTAGATTCCCCCATATCGCTGTGTTTTCATGCACTTCTCATACCATCCCCTATTTCGCTGAGTTTTAGCTCCCCTCTCATAGCTTCCCCTATATCGCCGTGTTTTCGCGCACCTCTCATACCTTCCATTTTTTAGCTGTGTTTTGGCTCATCTCTCATAACTTCCCCTATATCGCTGTGCTTTCCCGCACCTTTCATTGCTTCCCCTATATCGCCCTGTTTTCGTGCACCTCTCACAGCATCCCGTACGTCGCCGTTTCTTCGTGCACCTCCCATAGATTCTCCGATATCGCCATGTTTATGTGCACCTCTCATACCTTCCCCTATATCGCTCTGTTTTTGTACACCTCTCATAGCATCTGCTATATCGCCCTGTTTTTGCGCAGCTCTCATAGCTTCCCCTATATCGCCGTGTTTTCCTGTACGTCTCATATTTTCCCCTATATCGCCATGTTTTCGCGCACCTCCCATAACTTCCCATGTATCACTGTGTTTTCGCACACTTCCCATAGCTTCCCCTATATTGCTGTGTTTTCGTGTACCTCCCATAACTTCCGCCATATCGCTGTTTTTGCACACCTCTCATAGCTTGCCATATATTGCGACGTTTTCGTGCACCTCTCATAGCTTCCGCTAAATCGCTGTGTTTGACGCACCTCACATAGTTTCCCATTTATCGCTGTGTTTTCACACACCTCTCATCCCTTCCCCTATATCGATGTGATTTCGCATACCTCCCATACCTTCCCTTATATCGCTGTGTTTTCGTGCACCTCCCATAGCTTCTCCCATATCATTGTGTTTTCGCTCACCTTTTATAGCTTCCCGTATATCGCCGTGTTTTCGTGTACCTTTCATACCTTCCTTCTTTTAGTTGTGTCTTCGCTTATCTCTCATACCATCCCCTATAAAGCCGTGTTTCCGCGCACCTCTCATACATTCCCTTTTATCGCCATGTTTTCGCGCACATCTGATAACTTCTCCTTATCGCTATGTTTTCGCGCACCTCTCATTGTTTCCCCTATATCGCTGTGATTTTGCGCACCTCGCATCGCTTCCCCAATATTGTGTTTTCGTGCACCTCTCATACCTTCAACTACATCGATGTGTTTTCACGCACCTCTCATCCCGTCCCCTATATCGCTGTGATTTTGCACACCTCCCATAACTTCCCCATTATGGCTGTGTTTTCGCACATCTCCCATACCTTCCTACGTATTGCTGTGTTTTCGCACCCCTCCCATAGCTTCCCCAATATCATTGTGCTTTTGCACACCTCTTACACCGTCCCCTATATCGCCGTGTTTTCCTGTACGTCTCATATCTTCCCCTGTATCGCTGTGTTATCAAGCAGCTCTCACAGCTTCCCCTATATTGCTATGTTTTTTCGTACCTCCCCTAGCTTCAGCCATATTGCTGTTTTCGCACACATCTCATAGCTTACCTTATTTTATGATGTTTATGCGCACCTCTCATAGCTTCCCCTACATCGCAGAATGTTCGCAGACCTCTCATATATTCTCCTATATCGCAGTGTTGTCACGCATATCCCATAGCTTCCTCTTTATCGCCATGTTTTCGTGCACCTGGCATAGCTTCCCCTACATCGCTGTGTATTCGCGCACCTCTCATAAATTCTCCTATATCGCCGTGTTTTTCCGCACCATCCAGAACTTCCCCTATATCACCGTGTTTTCGCGCACTTTGCATACCTTCCCCTATGTCGCTGTGTTTTCGCTCACCTCTCATAGCTTCCCCTATATTGCTGTGTTGTAGCATACCTCCCATAGCTTCCGCTATATCGTTGTTTTCGCACACATCTCATAGCTTGCCGTATAATGCGATGTTTTTGAGCACCTCACATTGCTTCCCCTATAGCGCTGTGTTTTCGCACAACTCCCATACCTTCCCCTTATTGCTGTGTTTTCGCTCACCTTCCATAGCTTCCCCTTATCGCTGTGTTTTTGCGCACCTCCCATAGCTTCCCCCATATCATTGTGTTTTCGCACACCTCTCGTATCTTCCCCTATAATGCTGTGTTTTCGCTCACCTTTTATAGCTTCCCGTATATCTCCGTGTTTTTGTGCACCTCTTGTATCTTGCCCTACATTCCTGTGGTGTAGCATACCTCCCACAGCTTCCGCTATGTCATGGTTTTCGCACACATCTCATAGCTTACCTTATATTGTGATGTTTTTCCGCACCTCTCATAGCTTCCCCTACATCGCTGAATTTTCGCGGACCTCTCCTACATTCTCCTATATCGCAGTGTTTTCACGCATCTCCCATAGCTTCCTCTTTATCGCCATGTTTTCGTGCACCTGGCATAGCTTCCCCTACATCGCTGTGTTTTCGCACACCTCCCATACCTTCCCCTTATCGCTGTGTTTTCGCGCACCTCTCATAAATTCTCCTATATCGCCGTGTTTTTCCGCACCATCCAGAACTTCCCCTATATCGCATTGTTTTCGCGCACTTCGCATAGCTTCAACAGTATCATTGTGTTTTCGTGCCCATCTCAGATCTTCCCCTTTTCAGCTGAGTTTTCGCTCATCTCTCATACATATCCCTATATCGATGTGTTTCACGCACCTCTCATAGCTTCCCCTATATTGCTGTGTTTTCGCTTTCCTCCCATAGCTTCCGTACTATCGCTGTTTTCGCACACCTCTCATAGCTTTCCCTATATCGCCATGTTTTCGCACATCTCCCATAGCTTCCCCTATATCGCTGTGATTTCTCACTCCTCTGATACCTTCCCCTATATCGCTCTGTTGTCGTACACTTCCCATGGCTTCCCATATATCGCTGTGTTTTGGTGCACCACTCATACCTTCCCCTATATCTCTGTGTTTTCGCGCATTTCTCATACATTCTCCTATATCTCCGTCTTTTCACATACTTCCCACAGCTTCCACTATATTGCTGTGTTTTCTTGCACCTCTCATAGCTTTCCCTATATCGCTATGTTTTCGCGCACCTCACGTAGCTTCCCCTATATCGCTGTGTTTTTGTGCACCTCTCATACCGTCCCATATATCGCTGAGATAACGCTCCCCTCTCATAGCTTCCCCTATATCGCTTTGTTTTTGCACACCTCGCATACCTTCCGTTATATAATTGTGTTTTTGCGCACCTCTCGTAGCTTCCCCTGTATCGATGTGTTTTCGTGCACCTCTCATACCTGCCCCTATAACACGTTTTTTCGCAGACCTCTCATAGTTCCCCCTATATCGCTGTATTTTCGTGCACCTCGCATACCTTCCCCTATATCGCTGTGTTTTCAAGCACCTCGCATAGCTTCCCCTTTTTTCAGTGTTTTCGCGCACCTCTCATAGCTTCCCATATATTGCGATGTTTTCGGGCACCTTTCATCGCTTTCCTCAAATCGCTGTGTTTTTGCGGACCTCTCATATCTTCCCCCATATTCCCGTGTTTTGGTGCACCTCACATAACTTCCCCTACATTGCTGTGTTTTCGCACACCTCCCATAGCTTCCCCGATATCGCTGTGATTTTGTGCACCTCTCATATCTTCCCCTATAGCGCTGTGTTTTCACGCACCTCTCATAGCTTCTCCTATATTGCTGTGTTTTCCCACACCTCCCATAGCTTCCCCAATATAATTGTGTTTTCGCAAACCTCTCATACCTTCCCCCATATCATTGTGTTTTCGCACACCTCTTACAGCTTCCCGTATATCGCTGTGTTTTCGCGCACCTCTCATAACTTCCCCCGTATCGCTGTGTTTTCGCACACTTCCCATAGCTTCCCCTATATCGCTGTGTTTTCACGAACCTCTCATATCTTCCCCTTTATCACTGTGTTATCAAGCGGCTCTCATAGCTTCCCCTATATTGCTGTGTTTTCGTGTACCTCCCATAGCTTCCGCCATATCGCTGTTTTCGCTCACCTCTCATAGCTTGCCATATATTGTGATGCTTTCGCTCACCTCTCATAGCTTCCCCTATATGGCTGTGTTTTAAACATAGAAACATAGAAAATAGGTGCAGGAGTAGGCCATTCAGCCCTTCGAGCCTGCACAGCCATTTATTATGATCATGGCTGATCATCCAACTCAGAACCCCGCCCCAGCCTTCCCTCCGTACCGTCTGATCCCCGTAGCCACAAGGGCCATATCTAACTCCCTCTTAAATATAGCCAATGAACTGGCCTCAACTGTTTCCTGTGGCAGAGAATTCCACAGATTCACCACTCCCTGTGTGAAGAAGTTTTTCCTAATCTCGGTCCTAAAAGGCTTCCCCTTTATCCTCAAACTGTGACCCCTTGTTCTGGACTTCCCCAACATCGGGAACAATCTTCCTGCATCTAGCCTGTCGAATCCCTTTAGGATTTTATACGTTTCAATCAGATCCCCCCTCAATCTTCTAAATTCCAACGAGTACAAGCCCAGTTCATCCAGTCTTTCTTCATATGAAAGTTCTGCCATCCCAGGAATCAATCTGGTGAACCTTCTTTGTACTCCCTCTATGGCAAGGATGTCTTTCCTCAGATAGGGGGACCAAAACTGCACACAATACTCCAAGTGTGGTCTCACCAAGGCCTTGTACAACTGCAGTAGTACCTCCCTGCCCCTGTACTCGAATCCTCTCTCTATAAATGCCAGCATACCATTCGCCTTTTTCACCGCCTGCTGTACCTGCATGCCCACTTTCAATGACTGGTGTATAACGACACCCAGGTCTCGTTGCACCTCCCCTTTTCCTAATCGGCCACCATTCAGATAATAATCTGTTTTCCTATTTTTGCCACCAAAGTGGATAACTTCACATTTATCCACATTAAGTTGCATCTGCCATGAATTTGCTCACTCACCCAACCTATCCAAGTCACTCTGCATCCCCTTAGCATCCTCCTCACAGCTAACACTGCCACCCAACTTCGTGTCATCCGCAAACTTGGAGATGCTGCATTTAATTCCCTCATCCAAGTCATTAATATATATTGTAAACAACTGGGGTCCCAGCACTGAGCCTTGCGGTACCCCACTAGTCACTGCCTGCCATTCTGAAAAGGTCCCGTTTATTCCCACTCTTTGCTTCCTGTCTGCTAACCAATTCTCTATCCACATCAATACCTTACCCCCAATACCGTGTGCTTTAAGTTTGCACACTAATCTCCTGTGTGGGACCTTGTCAAAAGCCTTATTGTCAAAATCCAAATATACCACATCCACTGGTTCTCCCCTATCCACTCTGCTAGCTACATCCTCAAAAAATTCTATGAGATTCGTCAGACATGATTTTCCTTTCACAAATCCATGCTGACTTTGTCCAATGATTTCACCGCTTTCCAAATGTGCTGTTATCACATCTTTGATAACTGACTCCAGCAGTTTCCCCACCACCGACGTTAGGCTAGCCGGTCTATAATTCCCCGGTTTCTCTCTCCCTCCATTTTTAAAAAGTGGGGTTACATTAGCCACCCTCCAATCCTCAGGAAGTAGTCTAGAATCTAACGAGTTTTGAAAAATTATCACTAATGCATCCACTATTTCTTGGGCTACCTCCTTAAGCATTCTGGGATGCAGACCATCTGGCCCTGGGGATTTATCTGCCTTTAATCCCTTCAATTTACCTAACACCACTTCCCTACTGACATGTATTTCGCTCAGTTCCTCCATCTCACTGGTCCCTCTGTCCCCTACTATTTCTGGAAGATTATTTATATCCTCCTTAGTGAAGACAGAACCAAAGTAATTATTCAATTGGTCTGCCATGTCCTTGCTCCCCATAATCAATTCACCTGTTTCTGTCTGTAGGGGACCTACATTTGTCTTTACCAGTCTTTTCCTTTTTACATATCTATAAAAGCCTTTACAGTCAGTTTTTATGTTCCCTGCCAGTTTTCTCTCATAATCTTTTTTCCCCTTCCTAATTAAGCCCTTTGTCCTCCTCTGCTGAACTCTGAATTTCTCCCAGTCCTCAGGTGAGCCACTTTTTCTGGCTAATTTGTATGCTTCTTCTTTGGAATTGATACTATCCCTAATTTCTCTTGTCAGCCACGGGTGCACTACCTTCCTTGATTTATTCTTTTGCCAAACTGGGATGAACAATTGTTGTAGTTCATCCATGCAATCCTTAAATGCTTGCCATTGCATATCCACCGTCAATCCTTTAAGTGTCATTTGCCAGTCTATCTTAGCTAATTCACGTCTCATACCTTCAAAGTTACCCCTCTTTAAGTTCAGAACCTTTGTTTCTGAATTAACTATGTCACTCTCCATCTTAATGAAGAATTCCACCATATTATGGTCACTCTTACTCAAGGGGCCTCTCACGACAAGATTGCTAATTAACCCTTCCTCACTGCTCAAAACCCAGTCTAGAATAGCCTGCTCTCTAGTTGGTTCCTCAACATGTTGGTTCAAAAAACCATCCCGCATATATTCCAAGAAATCCTCTTCCTCAGCACCTTTACCAATTTGTTTCACCCAATCTACATGTAGACTACATGTAGTCACCCATTATAACTGCTGTTCCTTTATTGCACACATTTCTAATTTCCTGTTTAATACCATCTCCGACCTCACTACTACTGTTAGGTGGCCTGTGCACAACTCCCACCAGCATTTTCTGCCCCTTAGTGTTACGCAGCTCTACCCATATCGATTCCACATCTTCCTGGCTTATGTCCTTCCTTTCTATTGCGTTAATCTCTTCTTTAACCAGCAACGCCACCCCACCTCCCCTTCCTTCATGTCCATCCCTCCTGAATATTGAATATCCCTGAACGTTGAGCTCCCATCCTTGGTCACCCTGGAGCCATGTCTCTGTGATCCCAACTACATCATAATCATTAATAACAATCTGTAATTTCAATTCATCCACCTTGTTACGAATGCTCCTTGCATTGACACACAAAGCCTTCAGGCGCGCTTTTACATCTCTCTAAGCCCTTACACAATTATGTTGAAAAGTGGCCCTTTTTAATGCTTGCCCTGGATTTGTCGGCCTGCCACTTTTACTTTTCTCCTTACTACTTTTTGCTTCTACCCTCCCATAGCATACCTCCCATAGCTTCCGCTATATCGCTGTTTTTGCACATATCTCATAGCTTGCCATATAATGCGATGTTTTTGCGCACCTCTCATAGCTTCCCCTATAGCGCTGTGTTTTCGCACACCTCCCATACCTTCCCCTTATCGCTGTGTTTTCGCACACCTCCCATACCTTCCCCTTATCGCTGTGTTTTCAGACACCTCCCATAGCTTCCTCAATATAATTGTATTTTTGCACACCTCTCACACCTTCCCCTATATCGCCGTGTTTCTGCGCACCACTCATACATTCCCCTATTTCGCCATGTTTTCACGCAGCTCTGATAACTTCCACTATATCGCTGTGTTTTCGTGCACCTCCCATAGCTTCCCCTATATCGCTGTGTTTTCTCACACCCCTCATACGTTCCCCTATATCGCTCTGTTATCGCGCAAGTCCCATAGCTTCCCATAGATCGCTGCATTTTTGAACACCTCTCATAGCTTCCCCTATATCGCTGTGTTTTCGTGCACCTTTCATACCTTCCCTCTTTTAGTTGTGTTTTTGCTTATCTCTCATACCATTCCCTATAAAGCCACGTTTCCGCGCACCTCTCATACATTCCCTTTTATTGGCATGTTTACGCGCATCTCGCATAATTCCCCTTTATCGCCATGTTTTCGCGCACCTCTGATAACTTCCCCTTATCGCTGTGTTTTCACGCACCTCTCATTGCTTCCCCTACATCACTGTGATTTCGCGCACCTCGCATCGCTTCCCCTATATCGTTGTGTTTTCGCGCACCTCTCATACCTTCAACTACATCGATGTGTTTTCACACACCTCTCATCCCGTCCCCTATATCACTGTGATTTCGCATACCTCCCATAACTTCCCCATTATGGCTGTGTTTTCGCACATCTCTCATACCTTCCTATGTTGCTGTGTTTTCGCAACCCTCCCATAGCTTCCCCAATATCATTGTGTTTTTGCACACCTCTCACACCTTCCCCTATATCGCCGTGTTTTCCTGTACGTCTCATATCTTCCCCTATATTGCTGTGTTATCAAGCAGCTCTCATAGCTTTCCCTATATTGCTATGTTGTCTCGTACCTCCCCTAGCTTCAGCTATATTGCTGTTTTCGCACACATCTCATAGCTTACCTTATATTATGATGTTTTTGCACACCTCTCATAGCTTTTCCTACATCGCAGAATTTTCGCGGACCTCTCATACATTCTCCTATATCGCAGTGTTGTCATGCATCTCCCATAGCTTCCTCTTTATCGCCATGTTTTCGTGCACCTGGCATAGCTTCCCCTACATCGCTGTGTTTTCGTGCACCTCTCATAAATTCTCCTATATCGCTGTGTTTTTCCGCACCATCCAGAACTTCCCCTATATCGCCGTGTTTTCGCGCACTTCGCATAGCTTCAACAATATTGTGTTTTCGCGCACCTCCCATAGCTTCCCCAATATAATTGTGTTTTCGCAAACCTCTCATACCTTCCCCTATATCGCTGTGTTTTCGCTCACCTCTCATAGCTTCCCCTATATTGCTGTGTTGTAGCATACCTCCCATTGCTTCCGCTATATCGCTGTTTTTGCACACATCTCATAGCTTGCCGTATAATGCAATGTTTTTGCGCACCTCTCATACCTTCATCTATAGCGCTGTGTTTTCGCACAACTCCCATACCTTCCCCTTATCGCTGTGTTTTCGCGCACCTTCCATAACTTCCCCATTATGGCTGTGTTTTCGCGCACCTCCCATAGCTTCCCCCATATTGCTGTGTATTCGTGTACCTCCCATAACTTCCGCCATATCGCTGTTTTCGCACACCTCTCATAGCTTGCCATATATTGCGATGTTTTCGCGCACCTCTCATAGCTTCCCTAAATCGCTCTGTTTGACGCATCTCACATAGCTTCCCCTATATCGTTGTGTTTTCATGCACCTCTCATCCCTTCCCCTGTATCGCTGTGATTTTGTGCACCTCCCATAGCTTCCCCCATATCATTTTGTTTTCGCACACCTCTCATACCTTCCCCTATAACACTGTGTTTTCGCTCACCTCCCATAGCTTCCCCCATATCATTGTGTTTTCGCTCATCTTTTATAGCTTCCCGTATATCGCTGTTTTCATGCACCTCTTGTATCTTGCCCTATATTGCTGTGTTGTAGCATACCTCCCACAGCTTCCACTATGTCATTGTTCTCACCCACATCTCATAGCTTACCTTATATTATGATGTTTTTGCGCACCTCTCATAGCTTCCCCTACATCGCAGAATTTTCGCGGACCTCTCATACATTCTCCTATATCGCAGTGTTTTCATGCATCTCCCATAGATTCCTATTTATCGTCATGTTTTCGTGTGCCTGGCATAGTTTCCCCTACATCGCTGTGTTTTCGCGCACCTCTCATAAATTCTCCTATATCGCCGTGTTTTTCGCACCATCCAGATTTTCCCCTATATTGCATTGTTTTCGCGCACTTCGCATAGCTTCAACAATATCATTGTGTTTTCGCGCACCGCTCAGACCTTCCCCTTTTTAGCTGAGTTTTCGCTCATCTCTCATACATACCCCTATATTGATGTGTTTCACGCACCTCTCATAACTTCCCCTATATCGTTTTCGCTCACCTCTTATAGCTTCCCGTATATCGCCGTGTTTTCGTGCACCTCTCATACCTTCCCCTATATTGCTGTGTTGTAGCATACCTCCCATAGCTTGCTATATCGCTGTTTTTGCACATATCTCATAGCTTGCCATATAATGCGATGTTTTTGCGCACCTCTCATAGCTTCCCCTATAGCGCTGTGTTTTCGCACACCTCCCATACCTTCCCCTTATCTCTGTGTTTTCGCACACCTCCCATACCTTCCCCTTATCGCTGTGTTTTCGGACACCTTCCATAGCTTCCACAATATAATTGTGTTATTGCACACCTCTCACATCTTCCCCTATATCGCCGTGTTTCTGTGCACCTGTCACACATTACCCTATCTAGCCATGTTTTCACGCACCTCTGATAACTTCCACTATATCGCTGTGTTTTTGTGCACCTCCCATAGCTTCCCCTATATCGCTGTGTTTTCTCGCACCCCTCATAACTTCCGCTATATCGCTCTGTTATCGCACACTTCCCATAGCTTCCCATAGATCGCTGCCTTTTTGCACACCTCTCATATCTTCCCCTTTATCGCTGTGTTATCAAGCAGCTCTCACAGCTTCCCCTATATTGCTATGATGTCGTGTACCTCCCATAGCTTCTGCTATATCGCTATTTTCACACACCTCTCATAGCTTCCCCATATCATTCTGTTATCGCGCACCTCCCATAGCTTCCCTTATATCGCTGCGTTTTCGTACACTTCTCGTAGCTTCCCCTTATCGCTGTGTTTTCGCACACGTCACATACATTTCCCTATATCGCAGTGTTTTCGTGCACCTCTCATAGCTTCCCGCATATCACTGTCTTTTCGCGCACCTCTCATACCTACCACTATATCGCCGTGGTTTCGCCGACCTCTTATAACTTCCCCCAAATTGCTGTGTTTCAGTTCATCTCTCATACCTTCCTCATATGGCTGTATTTTCATGCACCTCCCATAGCTTCCCCTATGTCGCTGTGTTCTCGTGCACCCCTCATCACTTTCCCTATATCGCTCTGCTTTCGCGCACCTTGTAGAGCATCCCCTATATCGTTGTGTTTTCGCGCAACTCTCATAACTTTCCCTATATCGTGGTGTTTTTGCTGACCTCTCATAGATTTGCGTATATCGCCGTGTTCTCGCGCACCTCTCACACCTTCCCCTATTTAGCTGAGTATTCGCTAATCCCTCATATCTTCCCTTATATCGACGTGTTTTCACGCAACTCTCATACCTTCACGTATATCACCGTGTTTACGAGCACATCCCTTAGGTTCGCCTATATCACTGTGTTTTCGCGCACCTCCCATACCTTCCACTATATCGCTGTGTTTTCTCGCACGTCCCATACATTCCCAGAAATCGCTCCTCCCATAGCTTCCTTTATATCGCCGTGTATTCGCACACTTCTCATATACTCCACTACGGTGCTGTGTTTTCTCGCACCTCCCATACCTTCTCCAATATGGCTGTGTTTTCACGCACCTCTCATAACTTCCCCTGTATCGCTGTGTTATCAAGCGCTTCTCATAGCT
The DNA here is from genome assembly GCF_030028105.1 of Mobula birostris. Taxonomy (NCBI): domain Eukaryota; kingdom Metazoa; phylum Chordata; class Chondrichthyes; order Myliobatiformes; family Myliobatidae; genus Mobula; species Mobula birostris. Next base: position 1,500,812 of record NW_027274682.1, on the reverse strand, counting down.
TCCCCTATATTTTCGTGTACCTCCCATAACTTCCGCCATATCGCTGTTTTCGCATACCTCTCATAGCTTCCCCTAAATCGTTGTGTTTGACGCACCTCACATAGCTTCCCCTATATCTTTGTGTTTTCACGCACCTCTCATCACTTCCTCTATATCGCTGTGATTTCGCATACCTCCCATAGCTTCCCCTATACTGCTGTGTTTTCGTACACCTCTCATACCTTCCCCTATAACGCTGTGTTTTCGCTCACCTTTTATAGCTTCCCGTATATCGCCGTGTTTTCATGCACCTCTCATATCTTATCCTATATTGCTGTGTTGTAGCATACCTCCCATACCTTCTGCTATATCATTGTTTTCGCACACCTCTCATAGCTTACATTAAATTGTGATGTTTTTGCGTACCTCTCATAGCTTCCCCTACATCGCAGAATTTTCACACACCTCTCAAACATTCTCCTATATCGCAGTGTTTTCACGCACCTCCCATAGCTTCCTCTTTATCGCCCTGTTTTGCCGCACCTTCCATAACTTCCCCTACATCGCTGTGTTTTCATGCAACTCTCATCCCATCCCCTATATTGCCGTGTTTCTGCACACCTCTCATACATTCCCCTATATCGCCATATTTTCACGCACCTCTGATAACTTCCACTATATCGCTGTGTTTTCATGCACCTCCCACAGCTTCTTCTATATCGCTGTATTTTTTCGAACCCCTCAAACGTTCCCCTATATCGCCATATTTTCGCGCACCTCCGATAACTTCCACTACAACGCTGCGTTTTCGCACACCTTTCATAGGTTCCCCTATATCGCCGTGTTTTCATGCACCTCTCATACTTTCCCCCTTTAACTGTGTTTTCGCTTATCTCTCATACCATCCCCTATATAGCCGTGTTTCCGCGCACCTCTCATACATTTCCCTTTGTCGCCATGTTTTCGTGCACCTCTGATAACTTCCCCTTTTCGCTGTGTTTTCGCGCACCTCTCATTGCTTCCCATATATCACTGTGATTTTGCGCACCTCACATCGCTTCCCATATATCGTTGTGTTTTCGCGCACATCTCATACCATCAACTACATCAATGTGTTTTCATGCACCCCTCATCCCGTCCCCTATATCGCTGTGTTTTCGCACACCTCTCATACCTTCCCCCATATCATTGTGTTTTCGCACACCTCTCATACCTTCCCCTATATCGCCGTGTTTTCGTGCACCTCTCATATCTTGCCCTATATTACTGTGTTGTAGCATACCTCCCATAGCTTCCGCTATATCGCTGTTTTCGAACACCTCTCATAGCTTACCTTAAATTGTGATGTTTTTACGCACCTCTCATAGCTTCCCCTACATCGCAGAATTTTCGCACACCTCTCAAACATTCTCCTATATCGCAGTGTTTTCACACAGCTCCCATAGCTTCCTCTTTATCGCCCTGTTTTGCCGCACCTTCCATAACTTCCCCTACATCGCTGTGTATTCGCGCACCTCTCATCCGATCCTCTATATTGCCGTGTTTCTGCGCACCCCTCATACATTCCACTATATCGCCATACTTTCGCGCATCTCTGATAACTTCCACTATAACGCTGCGTTTTCGCACACCTTTCATAGCTTCCCCTATATCGCCGTGTTTTCATGCACCTCTCATACCTTCCCACTTTTAACTGTGTTTTCGCTTATCTCTCATACCATCCCCTATATAGCCGTGTTTCGCGCACCTCTCATACATTTCCCTTTATCGCCATGTTTTCGCGCACCTCTGATAACTTCCCCTTATCACTGTGTTTTCGCACACCTGTCATTGCTTCCCCTATATCACTGTGATTTCACGCACCTTGCATCGCTTCCCATATATCGTGTTTTCGCGCACCTCTCATACCTTCAACTACATCGATGTGTTTTCACGCACCTCGCATCCCGTCCCGTATATCGCTGTGATTTCGCACACCTCCCATAGCATACCCTATATTGCTGTGTTTTCGAGCACCTCTCATACCTTCCCCTATATCGCCGTGTTTTCGCGCACCTCTCATAGCTTCCACTATATCACTGAGTTTTCGCACACCTCTCGTACCTTCCCCTATATCGTTGTGTTTTCGGCAACCTCCCATAGCTTCCCCAATATAATTGTGCTTTCGCAGTCCTCTCATACCTTCCCCAATATTGCTGTGTTTTAGTGCACCTCTCATACCTTCCTCATATGGCTATGTTTTTGATGACCGCTCATAGCTTTGCCTATATCGCAGTGTTCTCGCACACCTCTCACACCTTCCCCTTTTTAACTGAGTATTCGCTCATTGCTCATACCTTCCCCTATATCGATGTGTTTTCATGCAACTCTCATACCTTCACGTATATCGCTGTGTTTTCGCGCACATCGTTTAGCTTCGCCGATATCACTGTGTATTCGCGCACCTCTGTTACCTTCCCCTATATCGCTGTGTATTTTCGCACTTCGCATAACTTCCCCTATATCACTGTGTTTTCATGCTCCTCCCATAGCTTCCCCTATATTGCTGTGTTTTCGCTCACATCTCATAACTTCCCGTATCACCGTGTTTTTGCGCACCTCTCATACATTCTCCTACATCGCCGTGTTTTGGCGCACCTCCCATACCTTCCACTATATCGCTGTGTTTTCTCGCAGGTCCCATAGCTTCCCATATATTGCTCAGTTTCCGCGCACCTCCCATAGCTTCCTATATATTGCCGTGTTTTTGCACACTTCTCATATATTCCACTGCAGTGCTGTGCTTTCTCACACCTCCCATACCTTCCCCTTATCGCTGTATTTTCGCGCACCTCCCATACCTTCCCCAATATGGCTGTGTTTTCGCGCACCTCTCATAAATTCCCCTGTATCGCTGTGTCTTCGCACACATCCCATAGCTTCCCTATATCGCTGAGTTTTCACGCACCTCTCATATCTTTCCCTATATCGATGTGTTATCAAGCGGCTCTCATAGTTCCCCTATATTGCTGTGTTTTCATGTACCTCCCATAACTTCCGCCATATCGCTGTTTTCGCACACCTCTCATAGCTTGCCATATATTGCGATGTTTTCGCACACCTCTCAGAGCTTCCCCTAAATCGCTGTGTTTGACGCACCTCACATAGCTTCCCCTATATCATTGTGTTTTCACGCACCTCTCATACCTTCCCCTATATTGCTGTGTTTTTGCGCACCTCCCATAGCTTCCCCATATCATTGTGCTTTCGCACATCTCTCATACCTTCTCCTATAATGCTGTGTTTTCACGCAGCTCTCATAGCTTCCTCTTTATCGCCATGTTTACGCGCACCTGGCATAGCTTCCCCTATATCGCTGTGTTTTCGCGCACCTCTCATAGCTTTCCCTATATCTACGTGTTTCACGCACTTTTCATAACTTCCACTACATCGCTGTGTTTTCGCGCACCTTCCATAGCTTCCCCAATATAATTGTGTTTTCGCAAACCTCTCATACTTTTCCCTATATCGCTGTGTTTTTGCTGACCTCTCATAGCTTTGCCTATAGCGCCGTGTTCTTGCGCACCTCACACGCCTTCCCCTTTTTAGCTGAGAATTCGCTCATCCCTCATATCTTCTCTTATATCGACGTGTTTTCACGCTACTCTCATACCTTCACGTATATAGCCGTGTTTTCGTGCACATTCCTTAGCTTCGCCTATATCACTGTGTTTTCGCGCACCTCCCATACCTTCTACTATATCGCTGTGCTTTCTCGCACGTCCCATACATTCCCAGAAATTGCTCAGTTTCCGCACTCCTCCCATAGCTTCCTCTATATCGTCGTGTATTCGCGCACTTCACATATGTTCCACTACGGTGCTGTGTTATCTTGCACCTCCCATAACTTCCCCTTATCGATGTGTTTTCGCGCACCTCCCATACCTTCCCTAATAGGACTGTGTTTTCACGTACCTCTCATAACTTCCCCTGAATCGCTGTGTTGTCAAGCGGCTCTGATAGATTCCCCTATATTTTCGTGTACCTCCCATAACTTCTGCCATATCGTTGTTTTCGCACACCTCTCATAGCTTGCCATATATTGCGATGTTTTCGCGCACCTCTCATAGCTTCCCCTAAATCGCTGTGTTTGACGCACCTCACATAGCTTCCCCTATATCGTTGTGTTTTCACGCACCTCTCATCCCTTCCCCTGTATCACTGTGATTTCGCACACCTCTCATACCTTCCCCTATAATGCTGTGTTTTCGCTCACCTTTTATAGCTTCCCGTATATCGCCGTGTTTTCGTGCACCTCTCATATCTTGCCCTATATTGCTGTGTTGTAGCATACGTCCCATAGCTTCTGCTATATCGCTGTTTTCGCACACCTCTCATAGCTTACCTTATATTGTGATGTTTTTGCGCACCTCTCATAGCTTCCCCTACATCGCAGAATTTTCACACACCTCTCAAAGATTCTCCTATATCGCAGTGTTTTCATGCAGATCCCATAGCTTCCTCTTTATCGCCATGTTTTCGTGCACCTGGCATAGCTTCCCTTACATTACTGTGTTTTCGCGCACCTCTCATAAATTCTCCTATATCGCTCTGTTTTCCCGCACCTTCCATAGCTTTCCCTATATCGCCGTGTTTTCACGCACTTCGCATAGCTTCCCCAATATTGTTGTGTTTTCGCGCACCTCTCATACCTTCCCCTTTTTAGCTGTTTTCGCTCATCTCTCATACCTACCCCTCTATCGACGTGTTTCACGCACCTCTCATAACTTCTCCTATATCGCTGTGTTTTCACGCACCTCCCATAGCTTCCCCAATATAATTGTGTTTTTGCACACCTCTCACACCTTCCCCTATATCGCCGTGTTTTCCTGAACCTCTCATATCTTCCCCTATATCGCTGTGTTATCTAAGCAGCTCTCATATCTTCCCCTATATTGCTATGTTGTCACGTACCTCCCATAGCTTCAGCTATATCGCTGTTTTCGCACACCGCACATAGCTTGCCATATATTGCGATGTTTTTGCGCACTTCTCATAGCTTCCCCTACATCGCTGTGTTTTCACGCACCTCTCATCCCATCCCCTATATTGCCATGTTTCTGCGCACCTCTCATACATTCCCCTATATCGCCATATTTTCGCACACCTCTCATAACTTCTCCTGTATCGCTGTGTTTTCACACACCTCCCATAGCTTCTCCAATATAATTGTGTTTTCGCACACCTCTCATACCTTCCCCTATATCACTGTGTTTTCGCTCACCTCCCATAGGTTCCCCATTATAGCTGTGTTTTCGCACATCTCTCATACCTTATCATGTATTGCTGTGTTTTCGCACCCCTCCCACAGCTTCCCCAATATCATTGTGTTTTTGCACACCTCTCACACCTTCCCCTATATCACCGTGTTTTCCTGTACCTCTCATATCTTCCCCTATATCGCTGTTATCAAGCAGCTCTCATAGCTTCCCCTATATTGCTATGTTGTCGCATACCTCCCATAGCTTCAGCTATATCGCTGTTTTCGCACACCTCTCATAGCTTGCCATATATTGCGAGGTATTTGCACACTTCTCATAGCTTCCCCTACATCGCTGTGTTTTCGCGCACCTCTCATCCCATCCCCTATATTGCCGTGTTTCTGCGCACCTCTCATACATTCCCCTATATCGCCATATTTTCACATACCTCTGATAACTTCAACTATATCGCTGTGTTTTTGTGCACCTCCCATAGCTTCTCCTATATCGCTGTGTTTTCTTGCACCCCTCATACATTCCCCTATATCGCCATATTTTCGCGCACCTCTGACAACTTCCACTATAATGCTGCATTTTCGCACACCTTTCATAGCTTCCCCTATATCACCGTGTTTTCATGCATCTTTCATAACTTCAACCTTTTAACTGTGTTTTCGATAATCTCTCATACCATCCCCTAAAAAGCCGTGTTTCCGCGCACCTCTCGTACATTTCCTTTTATCGCCATGTTTTTGCGTACCTCTGATAACTTCCCCTTATCGCAGTGTTTTTGTGCACCTCTCATTGCTTCCCCTATATCGCTGTGATTTCTCACTCCTCGCATTGCTTCCCCTATATCGCTGTGCTTTCACGCACATCTCATACCTTCAAATACATCGATGTGTTTTCAAGTATCTCTCATCCTGTCCCCTATATCGCTGTGATTTCGCACACCTCCCATAGCTTCCCCCATATCATTGTGTTTTCGCACACCTCTCATACTTTCCCCTATATCACTGTGTTTTCGTGCACCTCGCATACCTTCCCCTATATCGCCGTGTATTCGTGCACCTCTCATAGCTTCCACTATATCGCTGTGTTTTTGCGCTCCTCCCATAAGTTCCCCAATATAGTTGTGTTTTCGCACACCTCTCATAACTTCCCCTATATCGCTGTGTTTTTGCGCACCTCTCATAACTTCCCCTGTATTGCTGTGATTTCGCACACCTCTCATAACTTCCCCTATAACGCTGTGTTTTCACGCACCTCCCATAGCTTCCCCAATATAACTGTGTTTTTGCACAGCTCTCATACCTTCCCCTATAACGCTGTTTTCGCTCACCTTTTATAGCTTCCCGTATATCGCCGTGTTTTCGTGCACCTCTCATATCTTGCCCTATATTGCTGTGTTGTAGCATACCTCCCATAGCTTCCGCTATATCGCTGTTTTCATACACCTCTCATCGCTTGCCATATATTGCGATGTTTTTACACACTTCTCATAGCTTCCCCTACATCGCTGTGTTTTCGCGCACCTCTCATCCCATCCCCTATATTGCCATGTTTCTGCGCACCTCTCATACATTCCCCTATATCGCCATATTTTCGTGCACCTCTCATAGCTTCCACTATATCGCTGTGTTTACTGCACCTCACATAGTTTCCCATTTATCGCTGTGTTTTCACACACCTCTCATTGCTTCCCCTATATCACTGAGATTTCGCGCACCTCGCATTGCTTCCCATATATCGTTGTGTTTTCGCGCACCTCTCATACCTTCAACTACATCGATGTGTTTTCACGCACCTCTCATCCCGTCCCCTATATCACTGTGATTTCGAACACCTCCCAGAGCTTCCCCTATATTGCTGTGTTTTCGTGCACCTCTCATACTTTCCCCTATATTGCTGTGTTTTCGCGCACCTCCCATAGCTTCCCCCATATCATTGTGCTTTCGCACACCTCTCATACCTTCCCCTATAACGCTGTGCTTTCGCTCTACCGTTTATAGCTTCCCGTATATCACCATGTTTTCGTGCGCCTCTCATATCTTGCCCTATATTGCTGTGTTATAGCATACGTCCCACAGCTTCCGCTATATCGCTGTTTTCGAACACCTCTCATAGCTTACCTTATATTGTGATGTTTTTGCGCACCTCTCATAGCTTCCCCTACATCGCAGAATTTTCGCACACCTCTCAAACATTCTCCTATATCGCAGTGTTTTCACACAGCTCCCATAGCTTCCTCTTTATCGCCCTGTTTTGCCGCACCTTCCATAACTTCCCCTACATCGCTGTGTATTCGCGCACCTCTCATCCGATCCTCTATATTGCCGTGTTTCTGCGCACCCCTCATACATTCCCCTATATCGCCATACTTTCGCGCATCTCTGATAACTTCCACTATAACGCTGCGTTTTCGCACACCTTTCATAGCTTCCCCTATATCGCCGTGTTTTCATGCACCTCTCATACCTTCCCACTTTTAACTGTGTTTTCGTTTATCTCTCATACCATCCCCTATATAGCCGTGTTTCGCGCACCTCTCATACATTTCCCTTTATCGCCATGTTTTCGCGCACCTCTGATAACTTCCCCTTATCACTGTGTTTTCGCACACCTGTCATTGCTTCCCCTATATCACTGTGATTTCACGCACCTTGCATCGCTTCCCATATATCGTGTTTTCGCGCACCTCTCATACCTTCAACTACATCGATGTGTTTTCACGCACCTCGCATCCCGTCCCGTATATCGCTGTGATTTCGCACACCTCCCATAGCTTCCGCTATATTGCTGTGTTTTCGTGCACCTCTCATACCTTCCCCTATATCGCTGTGTTTTCGTGCACCTCCCATAGCTTCCCCCATATCATTGTGTTTTCGCTCACCTCTTATAGCTTCCTGTATATCACCGTGTTTTCGTGCACCTCTTGTATCTTGCCCTATATTGCTGTGTTGTAGCATACCTCCCACAGCTTCCACTATGTCATTGTTCTCGCCCACATCTCATAGCTTATCTTATATTATGATGTTTTTGCGCACCTCTCATAGCTTCCCCTACATCGCAGAATTTTCGTGGACCTCTCAAAGATTCTCCTATATCGCAGTGTTTTCATGCAGCTTCCATAGCTTCCTCTTTATCGCCATGTTTTCGTGCACCTGGCATAGCTTCCCTTACATTGCTGTGTTTTCGCGCACCTCTCATAAATTCTCCTATATCGCCCTGTTTTGCCGCACCTTCCATAACTTCCCCTATATCGCCGTGTTTTTGCGCACTTCGCATAGCTTCCCCAATATTGTTGTGTTTTCGCACACCTCTCATACCTTCCCCTTTTTAGCTGTTTTAGCTCATCTCTCATACCTACCCCTCTATCGACGTGTTTCACGCACCTCTCATAACTTCTCCTATATCGCTGTGTTTTCATGCACCTCCCATAGCTTCCCCAATATAATTGTGTTTTCGCACACCTCTCATACCTTCCCCTATATCACTGTGTTTTCGCTCACCTCCCATAGGTTCCCTATTATGGCTGTGTTTTCGCACATCTCTAATACCTTCCCATGTATTGCTGTGTTTTCGCACCCCTCTCATACCTTCCCGTATATCACTGTGTTTTCGTGCACCTCGCAAACCTTCCCTTATATCGCTGTGTTTTCGCGCACCTCTCATAGCTTCCCCTATATCGCTGTGTTATCAAGCAGCTTTCATAGCTTCCCCTATATCGCTGTGTTATCAAGCAGCTCTCATAGCCTCCCCTATATTGCTATGTTGTCTCGTACCTCCCCTAACTTCAGCTATATTGCTGTTTTCGCACACATCTCATAGCTTACCTTATATTATGATGTTTTTGCGCACCTCTCATAGCTTTCCCTACATCGCAGAATTTTCACGGACCTCTCATACTTTCTCCTATATCGCAGTGTTGTCACGCATCTCCCATAGATTCCTCTTTATCGCCATGTTTTCATGCACCTGGCATAGACTCCCCTACATCGCTGTGTTTTCGCGCACCTCTCATAAATTCTCCTATATCGCCGTGTTTTTCCGCACCATCCAGAACTTCCCCTATATCGCCGTGTTTTCGCGCACTTCACATAGCTTCAACAATATCATTGCGTTTTCGCGCACCTCTCAGACCTTCCCTTTTTTAGCTGAGTATTCGCTCATCCCTCATATCTTCCCCTATATCAACGTGTTTTCACGCAACTCTCATACCTTCCCCTGTATCGCTGTGTTTTCACACACTTCCCATAGCTTCCCCTATATTGCTTTGTTTTCGTGTACCGCCCATAACTTCCGCCATATCGCTGTTTTCGCACACCTCTCATAGCTTGCCATATATTGCGATGTTTTCGCGCACCTCTCATTGCTTCTCCTAAATCGCTGTGTTTACCGCACCTCACAGTTTCCCATTTATCGCTGCGTTTTCACACACCTCTCATTGCTTCCCCTATATCACTGTGATTTCGCGCACCTCGCATCGCTTCCCATATATCTTTGTGTTTTCGCGCACCTCTCATACCTTCAACTACATCGATGTGTTTTCACGCACCTCTGATCCCGTCCCCTATATCACTGTGATTTCGAACACCTCCCATAGCTTCCCCTATATTGCTGTGTTTTCGAGCACCTCTCATACCTTCCCCTATATCGCTGTGTTTTCGTGCACCTCCCATATCTTCCCCCATATCATTGTGCTTTCGCACACCTCTCATACCTTCCCCTATAATGCTGTGTTTTCACACAGCTCTCATACCTTCCTCTTTATCGCCATGTTTTCGCGCACCTGGCATAGCTTCCCCTATATCGCTGTGTTTTCGCGCACCTCTCATAGCTTCCCCTATATCTACGTGTTTCACGCACCTCTCATAACTTCCACTATATCGCTGTGTATTCATGCACCTTCCATAGCTTCCCCAATATAATTGTGCTTTCGCAAACCTCTCATACCTTCCCCTATATCACTGTGTTTTCGCTCACCTCTTATAGCTTCCTGTATATCGCCGTGTTTTCGTGCACCTCTCTTATCTTCCCCTATATTGCTGTGTTGTAGCTTCCCTCCCATAGCTTCCGCTATATCGCTGTTTTCACATACCTCTCATAGCTTGCCGTATAATGCGATGTTTCTGCGCACCTCTCATAGATTCCCCTATAGCGCTGTGTTTTTGCACAACTCCCGTAGCTTCCTCTTTATCGCCATGTTTTCGTGCACCTGGCATAGCTTCCCTTAGATCGCTGTGTTTTCACGCACCTCTCATAAATTCTCCTATATCGCCGTGTTTTTCCGCACCATCCATACCTTCCCCTTATTGCTGTGTTTTCGGACACCTCCCATCACTTCCCCAATATAATTGTGTTTCTGCACACCTCTCACACCTTCCCCTATATCGCCGTGTTTCTGCACACCTCTCATACATTCCCCTATTTCGCCATGTTTTCGCGCACCTCTGATAACTTCCACTATATCGCTGTGTTTTCGTGCACCTCCCATAGCTTCCCCTATATCGCTTTGTTTTCTCACACCCCTCATACCTTCCCCTATATCGCTCTGTTATCTCGCACCTCCCGTAGCTTCCCATAGATCGCTGCATTTTTGAACACCTCTCATAGCTTCCCCTATATCGCTGTGTTTTCGTGCACCTTTCATACCTTCCCTCTTTTAGTTGTGTTTTTGCTTATCTCTCATACCATTCCCTATAAAGCCACGTTTCCGCGCACCTCTCATACATTCCCTTTTATTGGCATGTTTACGCGCATCTCGCATAATTCCCCTTTATCGCCATGTTTTCGCGCACCTCTGATAACTTCCCCTTATCGCTGTGTTTTCGCGCACCTCAGATTGCTTCCCCTACATCACTGTGATTTCGCGCACCTCACATCGCTTCCCCTATATCGTTGTGTTTTCGCGCACCTCTCATACCTTCAACTACATCGATGTGTTTTCACGCACCTCTCATCCCGTCCCCTATATCGCTGTGATTTCGCACACCTCCCATAACTTCCCCATTATTGCTGTGTTTTCGCACATCTCTCATACCTTCCTATGTATTGCTGTGTTTTCACACCCCTCCCATAGCTTCCCCAATATCATTGTGTTTTTGCACACCTCTCACACCGTCCCCTATATCGCCGTGTTTTCCTGTACCTCTCATATCTTCCCCTATATCGCTGTGTTATAAAGCAGCTCTCATAGCTTCCCCTATATTGCTGTGTTGTCTCGTACCTCCCCTAGCTTCAGCTATATTGCTGTTTTCGCACACATCTCATAGCTTACCTTATATTATGATGTTTTTGCGCACCTCTCATAGCTTCCCCTACATCACAGAATTTTCGCGGACCTCTTATACATTCTCCTATATCACAGTGTTGTCACGCATCCCCCATAGCTTCCTCTTTATAGCCATGTTTTCGCGCACCTGGCATAGCTTCCCCTACATCGCCATGTTTTCGTGCACATCTCATAAATTCTCCTATATCGCCATGTTTTTCTGCACCATCCAGAACTTCCCCTATATCGCCATGTTTTCGCGCACTTCGCATAACTTCAACAATATCGTTGTGTTTTTGCGCATCTCCCATAGCTTCCCCAATATAATTGTGTTTTCGCAAACCTCTCATACCTTTCCCTATATCGCTGTGTTTTCGCTCACCTCTCATAGCTTATCCTATATTGCTGTGCTGTAGCATACCTCCCATAGCTTCCGCTATATCGCTGTTTTTGCACACATCTCATAGCTTGCCGTGTAATGCGATGTTTTTGCGCACCTCTCATAGCTTCCCCTATAGCGCTGTGTTTTTGCACAACTCCCATACCTTTCCCTTATCACTGTGTTTTCGCGCACCTTCCATAGCTTCCCCGTTATGGCTGTGGTTTTGCGCATCTCTTATACCTTACCCTATATCGCCGTGTTTTCCTGTACGTCTCATATCTTCCCCTATATCCCTGTGTTATCAAGCAGCTCTCAGAGCTTCCCCTACATTGCTATGCTGTCGCATTCCTCCCATAGCTTCAGCTATATCGCTGTTTTCGCACACCTCCCATAGCTTCCCCAATAGCATTGCGTTTTTGCACACCTCTCACACCTTCCCCTAAATTGCCATGTTTTCCTGTACCTCTCATATCTTCCCCTACATCACTGTGTTATCAAGCAGCTCTCATAGCTTCCCCCATATTGCTATGTTGTCGCATACCTCCCATAGCTTCAGCTATATCGCTGCTTTCGCACACCTCTCATAACTTGCCATATATTACAATGTTTTTGCGCACTTCTCATAGCTTCCCCTACATCGCTGTGTTTTCGCGCAACTCTCATCCCATCCCCAAGATCACTGTGTTTTCGTGCACCTGGCATACCTTCCCCTATATCACCGTGTTTTTGCACACCTCTTATAGATTCCCCTGTATCTACGTGTTTCACGCACCTCTCATAACTTTCCCTATATCGCTGTATTTTTGCGCACCTCCCATAGGTTCCCCAATATAATTGTGTTTTCGCACACCTCTCATAACTTCCCCTATATCGCTGTGTTTTCGCTCACCTCTTATAGCTTCCCGTATATCGCAGAGTTTTCGTGCACCTCTCATATCTTCCCCTATGTTGCTGTGTTGTCACACACCTCCCATAGCTTCCCATATATCACTGTGTTTTTGCGTGCCTATCATACCTTCCTCTAAAACACTGTGTTTTCGCTCACCTCTTATAGCTTCCCGTATATCACCATGTTTTCGTGCGCCTCTCATATCTTGCCCTATATTGCTGTGTTGTAGCATACCTCCCATAGTTTCCGCTAAGTTGCTGTTTTCGCACACATCTCATAGCTTGCCATATAATGCAATGTTTCTGCGCATTTCTCATAACTTCCCCTATAGCACTGTGTTTTCGCACACCTCCCATAACTTCCCCTTAACGCTGTGTTTTCGCGCACCTTCCATAGCTTTCCCATTATGGCTGTGTTTTCGTGCATCTCTCATACCTTCCTATGTATTGCCGTATTTTGCACACCTCCCATAACTTCCCAAATATCATTGTGTTTTTGCAGACCTCTCACACCTTCCCCTATATCGCCGTGTTTTCCTGTACCTCTCATATCTTCCCCTATATCGCTGTGTTATCAAGCAGCTCTCACAGCTTCCCCTATATTGGTATGTTGTCACGTACCTCCCATAGCTTCTGCTATATCGCGGTTTTCACACATCTCTCATAGCATCCCCTATATGGCTATGTTATCGCGCACCTCCCATAGCTTCCCATATATCGCTGCGTTTTCGCGCACCTCTCGTAGCTTCCCCTATATCACTGCGACTTCGCGCACCTCGCATCGATTCCCATATATCGTTGTGTTTTCGCGTACCTCTCCTACCTTCAACTACATCGATACGTTTTCACGCACCTCTCATCCCGTCCCCTATATCGCTGTGATTTCGCACACCTCCCATAGCTTCCCCTATATTGCTGTGTTTTCGAGCACCTCTCATACCTTCCCCTATATCGCTGTGTTTTCGCGCACCTCGCATACCTTCCCATATATCGCTGCATTTTCGCACACCTCTGACAGCTACCCCTATATCAATGTGTTTACGTGCACCTCTCATACCTTCCCCTATATCACTGTGTTTTTGCTGACCTCTTATAGCTTCCCGTATATCGCAGAGTTTTCGTGCACCTCTCATATCTTCCCCTATGTTGCTGTGTTGTCACACACCTCCCATAGCTTCCCATATATCACTGTGTTTTTGCGTGCCTATCATACCTTCCTCTAAAACACTGTGTTTTCGCTCACCTCTTATAGCTTCCCGTATATCACCATGTTTTCGTGCGCCTCTCATATCTTGCCCTATATTGCTGTGTTGTAGCATACCTCCCATAGTTTCCGCTAAGTTGCTGTTTTCGCACACATCTCATAGCTTGCCATATAATGCAATGTTTCTGCGCATTTCTCATAACTTCCCCTATAGCACTGTGTTTTCGCACACCTCCCATAACTTCCCCTTAACGCTGTGTTTTCGCGCACCTTCCATAGCTTTCCCATTATGGCTGTGTTTTCGTGCATCTCTCATACCTTCCTATGTATTGCCGTATTTTGCACACCTCCCATAACTTCCCAAATATCATTGTGTTTTTGCAGACCTCTCACACCTTCCCCTATATCGCCGTGTTTTCCTGTACCTCTCATATCTTCCCCTATATCGCTGTGTTATCAAGCAGCTCTCACAGCTTCCCCTATATTGGTATGTTGTCACGTACCTCCCATAGCTTCTGCTATATCGCGGTTTTCACACATCTCTCATAGCATCCCCTATATGGCTATGTTATCGCGCACCTCCCATAGCTTCCCATATATCGCTGCGTTTTCGCGCACCTCTCGTAGCTTCCCCTATATCACTGCGACTTCGCGCACCTCGCATCGATTCCCATATATCGTTGTGTTTTCGCGTACCTCTCCTACCTTCAACTACATCGATACGTTTTCACGCACCTCTCATCCCGTCCCCTATATCGCTGTGATTTCGCACACCTCCCATAGCTTCCCCTATATTGCTGTGTTTTCGAGCACCTCTCATACCTTCCCCTATATCGCTGTGTTTTCGCGCACCTCGCATACCTTCCCATATATCGCTGCATTTTCGCACACCTCTGACAGCTACCCCTATATCAATGTGTTTACGTGCACCTCTCATACCTTCCCCTATATCACTGTGTTTTTGCTGACCTCTCATAGCTTTGCATATATTGCCGTGTTCTCGCGCACCTCTCACACCTTCCCCTTTTAGGCTGAGTGTTCGCTCATCCCTCATACCTTCCCCTATACCGACGTGTTTTCACGCAACTCTCATCCCTTCCCCTATATCGCACCTCCCATAACTTCCCCTGTATCGCTGTGTTTTCACACACTTCCCATAGCTTCCCCTATATTGCTGTGTATTCGTGTACCTCCCATAACTTCCGCCATATCGCTGTTTTCGCACACCCCTCATAGCTTGCCATATAGTGCGATGTTTTCGCGCACCTCTCAGAGCTTCCCCTAAATCGCTGTGTTTGACGCACCTCTCATACCATCCCCTATATCGCTGTGTTTTTGCGCACCTCCCATCGCTTCCCCCATATCATTGTGCTTTCGCACACCTCTCATACCTTCCCCTATAATGCTGAGTTTTCACGCAGCTCTCATAGCTTCCTCTTTATCGCCATGTTTTCGCGCACCTGGCATAGCTTCCCCTATAATCGCTGTGTTTTCGCGCACTTTCCATAGCTTCCCCAATATAATTGTGTTTTCGCAAACCTCTCATACCTTCCCCTATATCGCTGTGTTTTTGCTCACCTCTTATAGCTTCCCGTATAATTGCCGTGTTTTCGTGCACCTCTCTTATCTTCCCCTATATTGCTGTGTTGTAGCTTCCCTTCCATAGCTTCCGCTATATTGCTGATTTTGCACACATCTCATAGCTTGCCCTATAATGTGATGTTTTTGCGCACCTCTCATAGCTTCCCCTATAGTGCTGTGTTTTCGCACACCTCTCATACCTTCCCCTTATCGCTGTGTTTTCACACACCTTCCATAGCTTCCCCACTATGGCTGTGTTTTCGCGCATCTCTCATACCTTATCCTATATCGCCGTGTTTTCCTGTACCTCTCATATCTTCCCCATATCGCTGTGTTATCAAGCAGCTCTCACAGCTTCCCCTATATTGCTATGTTGTCGCGTACCTCCCATAGCTTCTGCTATATCGCAGTTTTCACACATCTCTCATAGCGTCCCCTATATGGCTATGTTATCACGAACCTCCCATAGCTTCCCATATATCACTGCGTTTTCGCGCGCCTCTCGTAGCTTCCCCTATATCACTGTGATTTCGCACACCTCGCATCGCTTCCCATATATCGTTGTGTTTTCACGTACCTCTCATACCTTCAACTACATCGATACGTTTTCACGCACCTCTCATCCCGTCCCCTATATCGCTGTGATTTCGCACACCTCCCATAGCTTCCCCTATATCGCTGTGTTTTCGCGCACCTCCCATAGCTTCCCCCATATCATTGTGTTTTCGCACACCTCTCATACCTTCCCCTATATTGCCGTGTTTTCGCGCACCTCTCATAGCTTCCACTATATCGCTGTGCTTTCGCACTCCTCTCATACCTTCCCCTATATCGCTGTGTTTTCGTGAACCTCCCATTGGTTCCCCAATATAATTGTGCTTTCGCAGACCTCTCATACCTTCCACATATGGCTGTGTTTTTGATGACCTCTCATAGCTTTGCCTATATCGCCGTGTTCTCGCACACCACTCACACCTTCCCCTTTTTAACTTAGTATTCACTCATCCCTCATACCTTCCCCTATATCGACGTGTTTTCACGCAACTCTCATACCTTCACGTATATCGTCGAGTTTTCACACACCTCTCATATCTTTCCCTATATCGATGTGTTATCAAGCGGCTCTGATAGCCTCCCCTATATTGCTGTGTTTTCATGTACCTCCCATAACTTCTGCCATATCGCTGTTTTCGCACACCTCTCATAGCTTGCCATATATTGCGATGTTTTCGCGCACCTCTCAGAGCTTCCCCTAAATCGCTGTGTTTGACGCACCTCTCATACCATCCCCTATATCGCTGTGTTTTCGCGCACCTCCCACCGCTTCCCCAATATAATTGTGTTTTCGCAAACCTCTCATACCTTCCCCTATATCGCTGTGTTTTTGCTCACCTCTTATAGCTTCCCGTATAATTGCTGTGTTTTCGTGCACCTCTCTTATCTTCCCCTATATTGCTGTGTTGTAGCTTCCCTTCCATAGCTTCCGCTATATCGCTGATTTCGCAAACATCTCATAGCTTGCCGTATAATGTGATGTTTTTGCGCACTTCTCATAGCTTCCCCTTATCGCTGTGTTTTCGCGCACCTTCCATAGCTTCCCCATTATGGCTGTGTTTTCGCGCATCTCTCATACCTTACCCTATATCGCCGTGTCTTCCTGTACCTCTCATATCTTCCCCTATATCCCTGTGTTATCAAGCAGCTCTCATAGCTTCCCCTACATTGCTATTCTGTCGCGTACCATCCATAGCTTCCGCTATATCGCTGTTTTCACACACCTCTCATAGCTTGCTATATATTGCGATGTTTTCGCGCACTTCTCATAGCTTCCGCTACTTTGCTGTGTTTTCACGCACCTCTCATACCATTCCCTATATAGCCGTGTTTCTGCGCACCTCTCATACATTCCCCTAATCGCCATGTTTTCACGCACCTCTGATAGCTACCCCTATATCAATGTGTTTACGCGCACCTATCATACCTTCCCCTATATCGCTGTGTTTTCGCGCACCTCGCATACCTTCCCATATATCGCTACATTTTCGCACACCTCTGACAGCTACCCCTATATCAATGTGTTTACGTGCACCTCTCATACCTTCCCCTATATCACTGTGTTTTTGCTGACCTCTCATAGCTTTGCATATATCGCCGTGTTCTCGCGCACCTCTCACACCTTCCCCTTTTAGGCTGAGTATTCGCTCATCCCTCATATCTTCCCCTATACCGACATGTTTTCACGCAACTCTCATACCTTCCCCTATATCGCACCTCCCATAACTTCCCCTGTATCGCTGTGTTTTCACACACTTCCCATAGCTTCCCCTATATTGCTGTGTATTCGTGTACCTCCCATAACTTCCGCCATATCGCTGTTTTCGCACACCCCTCATAGCTTGCCATATAGTACGATGTTTTCGCGCACCTCTCAGAGCTTCCCCTAAATCGCTGTGTTTGACGCACCTCTCATACCATCCCCTATATCGCTGTGTTTTTGCGCACCTCCCATCGCTTCCCCCATATCATTGTGCTTTCGCACACCTCTCATACCTTCCCCTATAATGCTGAGTTTTCACGCAGCTCTCATAGCTTCCTCTTTATCGCCATGTTTTCGCGCACCTGGCATAGCTTCCCCTATAATCGCTGTGTTTTCGCGCACTTTCCATAGCTTCCCCAATATAATTGTGTTTTCGCAAACCTCTCATACCTTCCCCTATATCGCTGTGTTTTTGCTCACCTCTTATAGCTTCCCGTATAATTGCCGTGTTTTCGTGCACCTCTCTTATCTTCCCCTATATTGCTGTGTTGTAGCTTCCCTTCCATAGCTTCCGCTATATTGCTGATTTTGCACACATCTCATAGCTTGCCCTGTAATGTGATGTTTTTGCGCACCTCTCATAGCTTCCCCTATAGTGCTGTGTTTTCGCACACCTCTCATACCTTCCCCTTATCGCTGTGTTTTCACGCACCTTCCATAGCTTCCTCACTATGGCTGTGTTTTCGCGCATCTCTCATATCTTATCCTATATCGCCGTGTTTTCCTGTACCTCTCATATCTTCCCCTATATCGCTGTGTTATCAAGCAGCTCTCACAGCTTCCCCTATATTGCTATGTTGTCGCGTACCTCCCATAGCTTCTGCTATATCGCGGTTTTCACACATCTCCCATGGCGTCCCCTATATGGCTATGTTATCGCGCACCTCCCATAGCTTCCCATATATCACTGCGTTTTCGCGCACCTCTCGTAGCTTCCCCTATATCACTGTGATTTTGCACACCTCGCATCGCTTCCCATATATCGTTGTTTTCGCGCACCTCTCATACCTTCAGCTACATCGATACGTTTTCACACACCTCTCATTCCGTTCCCTATATCGCTGTGATTTCGCACACCTCCCATAGCTTCCCCTATATCGCTGTGTTTTCACGCACCTCCCATAGCTTCCCCCATATCATTGTGTTTTCGCACACCTCTCATACCTTCCCCCATATCATTGTGTTTTCGCACACCTCTCATACCTTCCCCTATATCGCCGTGTTTTCGCGCACCTCTCATAGCTTCCACTATATCGCTGTGCTTTCGCACTCCTCTCATACCTTCCCCTATATCTCTGTGTTTTCATGAACCTCCCATTGGTTCCCCAATATAATTGTGCTTTCACAGACCTCTCATACCTTCCCCAATATTGCTGTGTTTTAGTGCACCTCTCATACCTTCCACATATGGCTGTGTTTTTGATGACCTCTCATAGCTTTGCCTATATCGCCGTGTTCTCGCACACCACTCACATCTTCCCCTTTTTAACTTAGTATTCACTCATCCCTCATACCTTCCCCTATATCGACGTGTTTTCACGCAACTCTCATACCTTCACGTATATCGCTGTGTTTTCGCGCACATCGCATAACTTCCCCTATATCGCTGTGTTTTCACGCTCCTCCCATAGCTTCCCCTATATAGCTGTGTTTTTGCTCACATTGCATAACTTCCCCTGTATCGCCGTGTTTTCGCACACCTCTCATACATTCTCCTATATCGCCGTGTTTTTGCGCACCTCCCATACCTTCCACTATATCGCTGTGTTTTCTCGCACGTCCCATACCTTTCCATATATTGCTCAGTTTCCGCGCACCTCCCATAGCTTCCTATATATCGCCGCGTTTTTGCGCACTTCTCATATATTCCACTATAGTGCTGTGTTTTCTTGCACCTCCCATACCTTCCCCTTTTCGCTGTGTTTTCGCGCACCTCCCATACCTTCCCCAATATGGCTGTGTTTTCGTGCACCTCTCATAACTTCCCCTGTATCACTGTGTTTCGGCACACATCCCATAGCTTCCCTATATCGCCGAGTTTTCACACACTTCTCATATCTTTCCCTATATCGATGTGTTATCAAGCGGCTCTGATAGCTTCCCCTATATTGCTGTGTTTTCATGTACCTCCCATAACTTCCGCCATATCGCTGTTTTCGCACACCTCTCATAGCTTGCCATATATTGCGATGTTTTCGCGCACCTCTCAGAGCTTCCCCTAAATCGCTGTGTTTGACGCACCTCTCATACCATCCCCTATATCGCTGTGTTTTCGCGCACCTCCCATCGCTTCCCCCATATCATTGTGCTTTCGCACACCTCTCATACCTTCCCCTATAATGCTGAGTTTTCACGCAGCTCTCATAGCTTCCTCTTTATCGCCATGTTTTCGCGCACCTGGCATAGCTTCCCCTATAATCGCTGTGTTTTCACGCACCTCTCATAGCTTCCCCTATATCTATGTGTTTCATGCACCTCTCATAACTTCCACTATATCGCTGTGTTTTCGCGCACCTTCCATAGCTTCCCCAATATAATTGTGTTTTCGCAAACCTCTCATACCTTCCCCTATATCGCTGTGTTTTTGCTCACCTCTTATAGCTTCCCGTATAATTGCTGTGTTTTCGTGCACCTCTCTTATCTTCCCCTATATTGCTGTGTTGCAGCTTCCCTTCCATAGCTTCCGCTATATCGCTGATTTCGCAAACATCTCATAGCTTGCCGTATAATGCGATGTTTTTGCGCACCTCTCATAGCTTCCCCTATAGTGCTGTGTTTTCGCACACCTCCCATACCTACCCCTTATCGCTGTGTTTTCACGCACCACCCACAACTTCACCAACATTGCTTTGTATCCCTGCACCTCCCATAGCTTCCCCTGTATCGCTGTGTTTTCGCACACCTCCCATAGCTTCCCCAGTATCTCTGTGTTTTCGTGCACCTCCCATAGCTTCCCATATATCGCTGTGTTTTCGTTCACACCCCATAGATTCTCCGACACCGCTTTGTTTTTGCGCACCTCTCATAGCTTCCCCTACATCGCTGTGTTTTCGCGTATCTCTCATACCTTCCCATATATCGTATGTGTTTTTGCGCACCTCTCATGCCTTCCCCTATATCGCTGTGTTTTCGTGCACCTCCCATACCTTCCCCTATATCACCATTTTTTGGTTACCTCTCATACCTTCCCCTATATCGCTGTGTTTTCTTGAATCTCTCATTCCTTGCCTCATATCGCCATGTTTTCTCGCTCCGCTCATACCTTGCCCTATATCGCTGTGTTTTCGCGCACCTTTCATTCCTTCCCCTATATTGCAGTTTTCGCGCACCTCTCAGAGCTTCCCCTATATTGCTGTGTTTTCACGCACCACCCATAGCTTATCCTGCATCGCTGTGTTTTCGCGCACCTCATACCTTCCCCTATAACGCCATGTTTTTGCGCACCTTCCATAGCTTCCCCTATATCCTTGTGTTTCCCAACACCTTTCATAATTTCCCTGACCTTCCCCTGTTTTCGCGCACCTATCATACCTTCCCCTATATCGCTGTGTTTTCACGCACCTCCCATAGTTTCCCCAGTATTACTGTGTTTTCGTGCACCTCCCATAGTTTCCCCTGTATCGTTGTGTTTTTGCCCAGCTCTGATACCTTCCCCTATATCTCTGTGTTCTTGCGCACCCCTCATACCTTCCCCTGTATCACTGTGTTTTGCGCACCTTCCATAGCTTCCCCTGTATCCCCATGTTTTTCCGCACCTGTCATAGTTTCCCTGACATCGCTTTGTTTTCTTGCACCTCTCATACCTTCTCCTATATCGATGTGTTTTCGCTCACCTCTCATAGCTTTGCCTATATCGCCGTAGTCTCGCGTAACTCGCAAACCTTCCACTTTTTAGCTGCGTTTTCGCTCATCTCTCATACCTTCCTCTATATCACTATGTGTTCGTGCACCTCTCATAGCTTCCCCATATCACTGTGTATTCGCTCACCTCCCACAGCTTCCCCAGTATCGCAGTGTTTTCGTGCACCTCTCATACCTTCCCCTATGTCGCTGAGTTTTCACTCCCCTGTCATAGCTTCCCCTACATCTCTGTGTTTTCTCATACCTCTCATACCTTCCCATATATTGCCGTGTTTTCGTACACCTCCCATACCTTCCACTATATCACCATTTTTTGGTGCACCTCTCATATCTTCCCCTATATCGCTGTGTTTTCATGAATCTCTCATTCCTTGCCTTATATCACCGTGTTTTCTCGCTCCACTCATACCTTCCCCTATATCGCTCCGTTTTTGGACACCTCTTGTACCTTCCCCAATATTGCCGTGTTTTCGCGCATCTCTCAGAGCTTCCCCTATATCGCTGTGTTTTCGTGCACCTCTCATACTTTCTCCTATATGGCTCTGTGTTCGTGCACCTCTCATACCTTCCCCTATATCGCTCTGTTTTCGTGCACCTCCCGTAGCTTCCCATATATGGCTGTGTTTCCTTGCTCCTCTCATAGCTTCCCTATATCGCTGTATTTTCTGGCACCTCTTATAGCTTCCCCTATATCGCTGTGTTTTCGCGCACCTCGCATAGCTTCCCCTATATAGTTGTGTTTTTGTGCACCTCTCAGACCTTCAAGTATATCGATGTATTTTCGCACACCTCTCATACCTTCCACTAGATCGCCGTGTTTTCGTGCACCTCGCATACATTTCCCTATGTCGCTGTGCTTTTGTGCACCTCTCATACCTTCCCCTGTATCGATGTGTTTTCACGCACCTTACATACCCGCCCCTATAACGCGTTTTTTTGCAACCCTCTCATAGCTTCCCCTATATCGCTGTGTTTTCACGCATTTCTCATACATTCTCCTATATCTCCGTCTTTTCATGCACCTGCCACAGCTTCCACTATATTGCTGTGTTTTCTGGCACATCTCATACCTTCCCCGATATCGTTCTGTTTTTTTGCACCTCCCATAGCTTCCCGTATATCGCTGTGTTTTCGCGCACCTCTCATACCTTCCACTATATCGCTGTTTTGGCGCACCTCTTGTAACTTCCCCTATGTCGATGTGTTTTCGCGCACCTCTCAGAGCATCCCCTATATCGCCATGTTTTCGCAAACCTCGCATAACTTCCCCTATATCGTTGTGTTTTCGCGCACCTCTCATACCTTCCCCTATATTGCAGTGTTTTTGCTGACCTCTCATAGCTTTGCCATATATCTCCGTGTTCTCGCGCACCTCTCATAGCTTTCCCAAAATGGCTGTGTTTTTGCGCACCTCTCATACCTTCTGCTGTATCGCTGTGTTTTCGCACACCTCCCATAGCTTCCCCTGTATCGCCGTGTTCTCATGCACCTTCCATAGCTTCCCCAATTTGGCTGTGTTTTTGCGCACCTCTCATACCTTCCGCTGTATCGCTGTGTTTTCGCACACCTCCCATAGCTTCCCCTGTATCGCCGTGTTCTCATGCACCTTCCATAGCTTCCCCAATTTGGCTGTGTTTTTGCGCACCTCTCATACCTTCCACTGTGTCGCTGTGTTTTCACACACCTCCCATACCTTCCGCTATATCGCTGTGTTTTCGCTCAGCTCTCATAGCTTCTCCTATATCGCTGTGTTTTCCCGCACCTCCCATAGCTTCCCCAATATCATTGTGTTTTCGCACACCTCTGATACTTTCCCCTATATCGCTGTGTTTTCGCGTACCTCTCACATCTTCCCCTATATCATTATGTTATCGAGCAGCTTTCATAGCTTCCCCTATATTGCTGTGTTTTCGCTTTCCTCCCATAGCTTCCGTACTATCGCTGTTTTCGCACACCTCTCATAGCTTTCCCTATATCGCCATGTTTTCGCACATCTCCCATAGCTTCCCCTATATCGCTGTGATTTCTCACTCCTCTGATACCTTCCCCTATATCGCTCTGTTGTCGTACACTTCCCATGGCTTCCCATATATCGCTGTGTTTTGGTGCACCACTCATACCTTCCCCTATATCTCTGTGTTTTCGCGCATTTCTCATGCATTCTCCTATATCTCCGTTTTTTCACGTACTTCCCACAGCTTCCACTATATCGCTGTGTTTTCTTGCACCTCTCATAGCTTTCCCTATATCGCTATGTTTTCGCGCACCTCACGTAGCTTCCCCTATATCGCTGTGTTTTTGTGCACCTCTCATACCGTCCCATATATCGCTGAGATAACACTCCCCTCTCATAGCTTCCCCTATATCGCTTTGTTTTTGCACACCTCGCATACCTTCCGCTATATAATTGTGTTTTTGCGCACCTCTCGTAGCTTCCCCTGTATCGATGTGTTTTCGTGCACCTCTCATACCTGCCCCTATAACGAGTTTTTTCTCAGACCTCTCATAGCTCCCCCTATATCGCTGTATTTTCGCGCACCTCGCATACCTTCCCCTATATCGCTGTGTTTTCAAGCACCTCGCATAGCTTCCCCTTTTTTCAGTGTTTTCGCGCACCTCTCATAGCTTCCCATATATTGTGATGTTTTCGGGCACCTTTCATCGCTTTCCTCAAATCGCTGTGTTTTTGCGGACCTCTCATATCTTCGCCCATATTCCCGTGTTTTGGTGCACCTCACATAACTTCCCCTACATTGCTGTGTTTTCGCACACCTCCCATAGCTTCCCCGATATCGCTGTGATTTTGTGCACCTCTCATATCTTTCCCTATAGCGCTGTGTTTTCACGCACTTCTCATAGCTTCTCCTATATTGCTGTGTTTTCCCACACCTCCCATAGCTTCCCCAATATCATTGTGTTTTCGCACACCTCTGATACCTTCCCCTGTATCGCTGTGTTTTCGTGCACCTATTACAGCTTCCCGTATGTTGTCGTTCTTTCGCGCATCTCTCACATCTTCCCCTATATCGCTGTGTTATCGAGCAGCTTTCATAGCTTCCCCATATTGCTGTCTTTTCACATACCTCCCATAGCTTCCGCTATATCGCTGTTCTTGCACACCTCTCATAGCTTGCCATTTATGGCGATGTTTTCGCACACCTCTCATAACTTCCCCTAGATCACTGTGTTTTCGCGCGCCTCACATAGCGTCCCATATATTGCCATGTTTTCGCACACCTCCCATAGCTTCCCGTATATCGCTGTGCTTTTTCACTCCTCTGATACCTTCCCCTATATCGCTCTGTTGTTGTGCACTTCCCATGGCTTCCCATATATCGCTGTGTTTTCGTACACCACTCATACCTTCCCCTATATCTCTGTGTCTTCGCGCACCTCTCATACCTTCAAGTATATCGATGTGTGTTTGCGCACCTTCCATAGCTTCCCCTATATTACTGTGTTTTTGCGCACCTCTCATACCTTCCACTTTATCGCTGTGTTTTCTCGCACCTCTCGTAACTTCCCCTATATCGCTGTGTTTTCATGCAGCTCCCATAGGTTCCCCGTTTTCTCTGTGTTTTCCCGCACCTCCCATTGCTTCCCCAATATCATTGTGTTTTCACACACCTCTAATACCTTCCCCTATATCGCCGCTTTTTCGCGCACCTCTCACATCTTTCCCTATATCGCTGTGTTATCAAACAGCTTTCATAGCTTCCCCTATATTGTTGTGTTTTCGCATACCTCCCACTGCTTCCGCTATATCGCTGTTTTTGCACACCTCTTATAGCTTGCCATATATGGCGATATTTTCGCATATCTGTCATAGCTTCCCCTAGATCGCTGTTTTACACGCACCTCACATAGCATCCCCTATATTGCCATGTTTTCGCACACCTCCCATAGCTTCCCCTATATCGCTGTGTTTTCTCGCACCTCTGCTATCTTCCCCTATATCTCTCTGTTGTCGTGCACCTCCCCTGGCTTCCCATATATCGCTGTGTTTTCGCGCACCCCTCATACCTTCCCCTATATCGCTCTGTTTTCGCGCACCTCCCGTAGCTTCCCATTTTTCGCCGTATTTTCGCACACCTCTCATAGCTTCCCATATATCGCTGTGTTTTTGCATACCTCTCATATCTTTTCCTATATCGCCATGTTTTCGCACATCTCCCATAGCTTCCCCAAATCGCTGTGCTTTTGCACGCCTCTCATATCTTCCCCCATATATCCGTGTTCTGGCGCACCTCCCATAGCTTCCCCTACATCGCTGTGTTTTCGCGCACCTCACATACCTTCTCCTATACTGCCGTCTTTTCATGCACCTCCCGTAGCTTCCCCTATATTGCTTTGTTTGCATGCACCTGTCAAACCTTCTCCTATATCGCCGTGTTTTCGTGCACCTCGCATACCTTCCCCTATGTCGTTGTGTTTTCGTGCAACTTGCATACCTTCCCCTATGTCGTTGTATTTTTGTGCACCTCTCATACCTTCCATTATATCGATGTCTTTTCGCGCACCTCTCGTAGCTTCCCCTGTATCAAGGTGTTTTTGCGCACCTCTTATACCCGCCCATATAATGCGTTTTCGCAAACCTCTCATAGCTTCACCTATATCACTGCGTTTTCGCGCACCTTGCATACCTTCCACTATATCGATGTGTTTTCGCACACCTCTCATACCTTCCCCTATATCGCTGTGTTTTTGCACTCCTCCCATAGCTTCCCTTATATCGCCGTGTTCTCGCGCACCACTCATAGCTTCGCCAATATGCCTGTGTTTTCGCGCACCTGTCATACCTTCCCCTGTTTTGCTGTTTTCGCGCACCTCCCAGAGCTTCCCTTATATCGCTGTGTTTTCTTGCACTTCTGATAGCTTCTCCTATATTGCTGTGTTTTCCCGCACCTCCCATAGTTTCCCCAATATCATTGTGTTTGTGCACACCTCTGATACCTTCCCCTATATAGCTGTGTTTTCGCTCAACTCTCACATCTTCCCCTATATCGCTGTGTGATCAAGCAGCTTTCATAGCTTCCCCTATATTGCTGTGTTTTCGCATACCTCCCATAGCTTCCGCTATATTGCTGTTTTCGCATACTTCTCATAGCTTGCCATATATGTCGATTTTTTTTCACACTTCTAATAGCTTCCCCTAGATCGCAATGCTTTCGCGCACCTCCCATAGCTTCCCCTATATCAGCAATGTTTTCTCGCACCACTGATAACTTCCCCTATATCGCTCTGTTGTCGTGCACTTCCCATGGCTTCCCATATATCGCTGTGTTTTCGTGCACCACTCATAACTTCCCCTATATCTCTGTGTTTTCGTGCACCTCGCATAGCTTCCCCTATATCATTGTGTTTTCGTGCACCTCTCATACCTTCAAGTATATCGATGTGTGTTTGCGCACCTTAAATAGCTTCCCCTATATTACTGTGTTTTTGTGCACGTCTCATACCTTCCACTTTATCGCTGTGTTTTCGCGCACCTCTCATAACTTAACCTATATCGCTGTGTTTTCATGCAGCTCCCATATGTTCCCCTACATCGCTGTGTTTTCGCATGCCTATCATACCCTTCCTTGTGTTGCTGTGTTCTCATGCACCTCTCATAGCTTTCCATATATTGCAATGATTTCGCACACGTCTCATAGCTTCCTTCAAATCGTTGTGTTTTCGCGCACCTCTCACAGCTTCCCCTATATCGCCGTGTTTTCGCAAACTTCGCATAGCTTCCCTTATATCATTGTGTTTTCGCGCACCTCTCATACCTTCCCCTATATCGCAGTGCTTTTGCTGACCTCTCATACCTTCGCCATATATCGCCGTGTTCTCGCGCACCTCTCATAGCTTCCCCAATATGGCTGTGTTTTTGCGCACCTCTCATACCTTCCCCTGTATCGCTGTGTTTTCGCGCAACTCTCACAGCTTCCACTATATTGATGTGTTTTTGCCACCTCTCATATCTTCCCCTATATCACTGTGTTTTCACACACCTCTAATACCTTCGCCATATATCGCCGTGTTCTCGCGCACCTCTCATAGCTTCCCCAATATGGCTGTGTTTTTGCGCCCCTCTCATACATTCCCCTATATCGCTGTGTTTTCTCGCACCTCTCATACCTTCCCCTATATCGCTCTGTTTTCGCACACCTCCCGTAGCTTCCCATTTTTCTCCGTATTTTCGCGCACCTCTCATAGCTTCCCATATATTGCGATGTTTTCGCGCACCTCTCATCGCTTTCCCCAAATAGCCGTGTTTTTGCGTACCTCTCATATCTTTCCCTATATCGCCATGTTTTTGCACATCTCCCATACCTTCCCCTATATCGCTCTGTTGTCGTGCACTTCCCATGGCTTCCCCTATATCTCTGTGTTTTCGTGCACCACTCATACCTTCCTCTATATCGCTGTGTTTTCGCGCACCTCGCATAGGTTCCCCTATATGATTGTGTTTTCGCAGACCTCTCATACCTTCGCCATATATCTCCGTGTTCTCGCGCACCTCTCATAGCTTCCCCCATATGGCTGTGTTTTTGCATACTTCGCATACCTTCCCCTATATCGTAGTGTTTTTGCTGACCTCTCATACCTTCGCCATATATTTTCAGTGTTCTCGCGCACCTCTCACGTCTTCCCCTATATCGCTGTGTATCGAGCAGCTTTCATAGCTTACCATATATTGCTGTGTTATTGCATACATCCCATAGCTTCCGCTGTATCGCTGTTTTTGCACACCTGTCATAGCTTGCCATATATGGCGATGTTTTCGCATACCTCTCATAGCTTCCCCTATATCGCTGTATTTTCCCGCACCTCCCATAGCTTCCCAATATCATTGTGTTTTCGCACACCTCTGATACCTTCCCGTATATCGCTGTGTTTTTGCGCACCTCGTATAGCTTCCACTATATCGTCGTGTTTTTGCGCACCTCTCACATCTTCCCCTATATCACTGTGTTATCGAGCAGCTTTCATAGCTTCCCCGATATTGCTATGTTATCGCATACATCCCATAGCTTCCGCTATATCGCTGTTTTCGCACACCTCTCATAGCTTGCCATATATGGTGATGTTTTCGCATACCTCTCATAGCTTCCCCTATATCATTGTGTTTTCGCACACCTCTCATACCTTCAAGCATATCGATGTGTGTTTGCGCACCTTCCATAGCTTCCCTTATATCGCCGTGTTTTCGCGCACCTCACATACCTACCCTTAAGTTATTTTGTTTTTGTGCACCTCTCATACCTTCCACTATATCGATGTGTTTTCACGCAGCTCTCGTAGCTTCCCTGGTATCGATGTGTTTTCGCGCACCCCTCACACCTGCCTCTATAATGCGTGTTTTTGCAGACCTCTCATAGCTTCCCCTATATCGCTGTGGTTTTGCAGACCTCGCATAACTTCCCCTATATCGTTGTGTTTTTGCGCACCTCTCATACCTTCCACTATATCGATGTGTTTTCGCCACCTCTCATACATTCCCCGATATAGCTGTATTTTCGCATACCTCCCATAGCTTCCCATTTTTCGCTGTGTTTTCCCACACCTCCCATTGCTTCCCCAATATCGCCGTGGTTTCACACACCTCTAATAACTTACCCTATATCGCCGCGTTTTCGCGCACCTCTCACATCTTTCCCTACATCGCTGTGTTATCAAACAGCTTTCATAGCTTCCCCTATATTGCTGTGTTTTTGCATACCTCCCACTGCTTCCACTATATCGCTGTTTTTGCACACCACTTTTAGCTTGCCATATATGGCGATATTTTCGCATAACTCTCATAGCTTCACCAAGATCGCTGTGTTTTCACTCATCTCACATAGCGTTCCCTATATTGCCATGTTTTCACACACCTCCCATAGCTTCTGCTAAATCGCTGTGCTTTCTCGCAGCTCTGCTACCTTCCCCTATATCTCTCTGTTGTCGTGCACCTCCCCTGGCTTCCCATATATCGCTGTGTTTTCGCGCACCCTTCTTACCTTTCGCTACATTGCTGAGTTTTCGCGCACCTCTCATACTTTCTCCCATAACCCCGTGTTTTCACTGAGCTCCCATAGCTTCCAATATATCGCTGCGTTTTCTCGCACCTCTCATAACTTCCCCTATATCGCTCTGTTTTCGCACTCCTCCCGTAGCTTCCAAATTTTCGCCGTGTTTTCACACACCTCTCATAGCTTCCCATATATTGCGATGTTTTTGCGCACCTCTCATCGCTTTCCCCAAATCGCTGTGTTTTTACGTACCTCTCATATCTTCTCCCATTTTACCTTCATCTGACACACCTCGCATAGCTTCCCCTCCATCGCTGTGTTTTCGCGCACCTCTCATACCTTCCCCTATATCACTGTGTTCTCGTGCAGCTCTCATAGCTTTCCATATATTACAATGTTTTCGTGCACCTCCCATAGCTTCCCCCAAATCACTGTGTTTTCACGAACCTCTCATAGCTTCCACTATATCGTTGTGTTTTCGCACACATCGCATATGTCCCCTATATTGTTGTGTTTTCGCGCACCTCTCATACCTTCCCCTATATCGCTGTGTTTTTGCTGACCTCTCACAGCTGTGCCTATATCGCTGTGTTTTCACGTACCTCCCATAGCTTCCCATATATCATTGTGTTTTGACACACCTCGCATACCTACCCCTATATCACTCTGCTTTCGCGCACCTCCCATAGCTTCCATTTATCGCTGTGTTTTCGCGTGCCTCTCATACCTTCCCCTATATTGCTCTGTTTTCGTGCACCTCCCATAGCTTCCCCTATATCGCTGTGTTTTTGCACACCTCTGATAGCTTCCCCTATATCGCTGTGTTTTGGCTGACATCTCATAGATTTGCCTATATCGCCGTGTTTTTGCGCACCTCTCATACCTTACCCTATATCGCTGTGTTTTCGCACCCCTCTCATAGCTTCCCCTATATCGTTGTGTTTTCGCTCAACTCCCATAGCTTCCCCAATATCGCCGTGTTTTTGTGCACCTCCCATAGTTTCCCATATATCACTGTTTTCACCGGCCTCTCATACCTTCCCCTATATCACTGCGTTTTCGGTCACCTCTCATAGCTTCCCCTATATCGCCCTGTTTTCGCACATCTGTCATATATTCACCTACATCACCGTGTTTCTGAGCACCACTCATACCTTCCCCTACATCGCGGTGTTATCGCGCATCTCTCATAGCTTGTCCTAGATCGCTCTGTTTTTGCGCACTTTTCATACCTTCCCCTATATCGCTGTGTTTTTGCTCACCTCTCATAGCTGCCACTATACGGCCATGTTTTCGCGCAGCTCTCATACCTTCCCCTACGGAGCTGCGTTTTCTCTCACCTCTCATATTTTCCCCTATGTCGTCGTGTTTTTGCAGACCTCTCATGCCTTCCCCTATATTGCTGTGTTTTAGCACACCTTCCATAGATTACCCTATGTCGCTGTGCCCTCGTGCACCTCTCATCACTTCACCTATATCACTCTGCTTTCGCGCACCTCCCATAGCTTCCCCTCCATCGCTGTGTTTTCGCGTGCCTCTCATACCTTCCCCTATATTGTTCTGTTTTCGTGCACCTCCCATAGCTTCCCCTATATCGCTGTGTTTTCTCGCACCTCTCATCGCTTCCTTTATATCGACGTGTTTTCGCGCACCTTCCGTAGCTTCCCCTATATCACTGTGTTTTCGGTCACCTCTCATAGCTTCCCCTATATGGCCCTGTTTTCGCTCACCTGTCATATATTCCCCTACAATGCCGTGTTTCTGCGCACCTCTCCTATCTTCCCCTACATCACAGTGTTATCGTGCACCTCTCATAGCTTCCCCTATATCGCTCTGTTTTCGTGCACTTCTCATACACTCCCCTGTATCGCTGTGTTCTTGCTCACCTCTCATAGCTGCCACTATATTGCCGTGTTTTCGCGCAGCTCTCATACCTTCCCCTACGGAGCTGCGTTTTCTCTCACCTCTCATACCTTCCCCTATGTCGTCGTGTTTCTGCAGACCTCTCATGCCTTCCCCTATATTGCTGTGTTTTAGCACACCTTCCATAGATTACCCTATGTCGCTGTGCCCTCGTACACCTCTCATCACTTCACCTATATCACTCTGCTTTCGCGCACCTCCCATAGCTTCCATTTATCGCTGTGTTTTCGCGTGCCTCTCATACCTTCCCCTATATTGCTCTGTTTTCGTGCACCTCCCATAGCTTCCCCTATATCGCTGTGTTTTTGCACACCTCTGATAGCTTCCCCTATATCGCTGTGTTTTGGCTGACATCTCATAGATTTGCCTATATCGCCGTGTTTTTGCGCACCTCTCATACCTTACCCTATATCGCTGTGTTTTCGCACCCCTCTCATAGCTTCCCCTATATCGTTGTGTTTTCGCTCAACTCCCATAGCTTCCCCAATATCGCCGTGTTTTTGTGCACCTCCCATAGTTTCCCATATATCACTGTTTTCACCGGCCTCTCATACCTTCCCCTATATCACTGCCTTTTCGGTCACCTCTCATAGCTTCCCCTATATCGCCCTGTTTTCGCACATCTGTCATATATTCACCTACATCACCGTGTTTCTGAGCACCACTCATACCTTCCCCTACATTGCGGTGTTATCGCGCATCTCTCATAGCTTGCCCTAGATCGCTCTGTTTTTGCGCACTTTTCATACCTTCCCCTATATCGCTGTGTTTTCGCTCAACTCCCATAGCTTCCCCTATATCGCTGTGTTTTGGCTGACATCTCATAGATTTGCCTATATCGCCATGTTTTTGCGCACCTCTCATACCTTACCCTATATTGCTGTGTTTTTGCGCCCCCCCATAGCTTCCCCTATATCGTTGTGTTTTCGCTCAACTCCCATAGCTTCCCCAATATCGCCGTGTTTTGCGCTCCTCTCATACATTTCCCTGCATCGCCGTGTTTTTGTGCACCTCCCATAGCTTCCCATATATCGCTGTGTTTTCACCGGCCTCTCATACCTTCCCCTATATCATTGTGCTTTCGGTCACCTCTCATAGCTTTCCCTATATCGCCCTGTTTTCGCGCATCTGTCATATATTCGCCTACATCACCGTGTTTCTGAGCACCACTCATATCTTCCACTACATCGCTTTGTTTTCGTGCACATCTCATAGATTCCCATATATTGCGATGTTTTCACGCACCTTTCATAGCTTCCCCTATATCGATGTGCTTTCGTGCATCTCTCATACCTTCCCCGATATCGCCGTGTTTTCACACACCTCCCATAGTTTCCCATATATCGCCGTGTTTTCACGCACCTCTCATACCTTCCCCTGTATCGCTGTGTTATCGCGCACCTCTCATAGCTTCCTCTCTACCGCTGTGTTCTCGTGCAGCTCTCATAGCTTCCCATATGTTGTGATGTTTTCACGCTCTTCTCATCCCTTCCCCTACATCGCTGCAATTTTGCGCACCTCCCATAGCTTCCCCTATATCGCTGTGTTTTTGCTCACCTCCTATAGCTTTGCCTATATCACTGAGTTCTCGCGCACCTCTCATATCTTCCCCTATATAGCTGTGTTTTTGCTCACCTCTCATAACTTCCCCTGAGTCACCGTGTTTTCGCGCACCTCTCATACATTCTCCTGCATCGCTGTGTTTTCGCGCACATCCCGTAACTTCTCATATATTACTGTGTTTTCGCGCACTTCCAATAGCTTCTCCTATATTGCTGTATTTTCGCGCACATCTCACACCTTCTGCTGTATTGCTGTGTTGTCACACACCTTCCATAGCTTCCCCTATATAGATGTGTTTTCGCGCACATCTCAGAGCTTCCCCTATATTGCTGTGTATTCGCGCAGCTCCCAAAGCTTCACCTACATTGCTGTGTTTGGTGCACCTCTCATCCTTTCTCCAATATCGCTGTGTTTTCGTGCACCTCTCATAGCCTCTCATATACCGCTGTGTATTGGCGCACCTCTCATAGATTTCCCTATATCTCTGTTTTTTTCGCGAACCTCTCATACCTTCCACTATATCGCTGTGTTTTTGTGCACCTAATATACTTTCCCCTATATTGCCGTGTTTTTACAGACCTCTGATACTTTCCCCTATATTGCTGTATTTTAGCGCACCTCTCATTCCTTCCCCTATATCGCTGTTTTTTTCAGGCACCTCCCATAGATTCCCCTATGTCGCTGTGCTCTCGTGTACCTCCCATCACTTCCCTAATTTCTCTCTGCTTTCAGCAACTCCCATAGCTTCCCCTATTTCGCTGTGTTTTCGCGCACCTCTCATATATTCCGCTATATAGCTGTGTTTTCGGGCACATCCCATACTTTCTCCTATATCGATGTATTTTCACGCACTTCTCATCCCTTCCCATATATTGCTGTGATTTCGCGCACCTCCCATAGCTTCCCCTATATCGCTGTTTTTTCGCTCACCTCCCATAACCTCCCCTACATATCTGTGCTTTGGTGCACTTCTCATGCCTTCCCCTATATCGCCCTGTTTTCACGCTCCTCCCATAGCTTCCTACATATCGCCGTGTTTTCGCGCTCCTCTCATACCTTCCCCTGTATCGCTGTGTTATGACGCACCTCTCATAGCTTCCCATATGTTGCGATGTTTTCACGCACTTCTCATCCCTTCCCCTACATTGCTGCGATTTCGCGCACCTCCCATAGCTTCCCCTATATCGCTGTTTTTTTGCTCACCTCTCATAGCTTCCCCTATATCGCCCTGTTTTCACGCACCTGTCATATATTCCACTAGATCGCCGTGTTTCTGCACACATCTCATACCTTCCCCTACATCGCGGTGTTATCGCGCAGCTCTCATAGCTTCACCTATACAGCTCTGATTTTGCGCACTTCTCATACATTCCCCTATATCGCTGTATTTTTGTTCACCTCTCATAGCTGCCGCTATACCACCATGCTTTCTCGTAGCTCTCATAACTTCCCCTATAGAGCTGCGTTTTCTCTCACCTATCATACCATCCCCTATATCGCCATGTTTTCGGCACCTCTCATAGATTTCCCTATGTCTCTGTTTTTTTTGCGAATCTATCATACCTTCCCCTATATCGTCGTGTTTTCGTGAACCTCTCATTCATTCCCCTATATCGCCGAGTTTCGCAGACCTCTCATACCTTCCCCTATATTACTGTGTTTTAGCGCACCTACCATAGCCTTCCATATATCGCCATGCTTTCGCGCAACTCTCATAGCTTCCCCTCTACCGCTGTGTTCTCGTGCACCTCTCATAGCTTCCCATATGCTGCATTTTCGTGCACCTCTCATAGCTTCCTCCAAATCGCTGTGTTTTCGCACACATCTCATACCTTCCCCTATATCGCTGTGTTTTTGCTCACCTCTCGTAGCTTCCCCTATATCACTGTGTTTTTGCTCACCTCTCATAGCTGCAACTATTTTGCCGTATTTTCACGCAGCTCTCATACCTTCCCCTATAGAGATGTGTTTTCTCTCACCTCTCATAACTTCCCCTGAATCGCCGTGTTTTTGCGCACCTCTCATACATTCACCTGTTTTCGCGCTTCTCATACCTTCCCCTATATCTCTGTGTTTTTGCTCACCTCTCATAGCTGCCACTATATCGCCGAGTTTTCGCTCAGCTCTCATACCTTCCCCTATAGAGCTGCGTTTTCTCTCACCTCTCATACCTTCCCCTATATCACCGTGTTTTCGCGTACCTCTCATACTTTCCCCTACATCGCTTTTTTCGGGCACCTAACATACTTTCCCCTATATCGCCGTGTTTTCGCAGACCTCTGATACCTTCCCCTAAATTGCTGTGTTTTAGCATACCTCTCATTCCTTCCCCTATATCGCTGTTTTTTTCAGGCACCCCCCATAGCTTCCCCTATGTCGCTGTGCTCTCGTGCACCTCTCTTCACTTTCCCAATATCTCTCTGCTTTCAGCAACTCCCATTGCTTCCCCTACATCACTGTGCTTTTGCGCACCTCTCATACCTTCCCCTATATCGCTGTGTTTTCGCGCACCTCCTATACCTTCCCCTATATAGCTGTGTTTTCGGGCACCTCCCATACCATCTCCAATATCGATGTATTTTCACGCATCTCTCATCCCTGCTCCTATATAGCAGTGATTTCATGCACCTCCCATAGCTTCACCTATATCGCTGTGTTTTCGCTCACCTCCCATAGCTTCCCCTACATCGCTGTGCTTTTGCGCACCTCTCATGCCTTCCCCTATATCACCCTGTTTTCACGCTCCTCCCATAGCTTCCCATATATCGCTGTGTTTCAGCGCACCTCTCATACCTTTCCCTGTATCGCTGTGTTATCGCGCATCTCTCATAGCTTCCCCACTACCGCTGCGTTCTCGTGCACCTCTCATAGCTTCCCATATGTTGCGATGTTTTCGCACACCTCTCATAGCTTCCTCCAAATCGCTGTTTTCGCACACATCTCATAGCTTCCCCTATATTACCATGTTTTCGCGCACCTCGCATAGCATCCCCTACATCGCTATGTTTTCTCGCACCTCTCATAGCTTCCCCTACATCGCTGTGATTTCGCGCAGCTCTCATACCTTCCCCTATATCGCTGTGTTTTTGCTCACCTCTCATAGCTGCCACTATACCGCCATGTTTTCTCGCAGCTCTCATACCATCGCCTATAGAGCTGCGTTTTCTCTCACCTATTATACCTTCCCCTATATCGCCGTGTTTTCGCGCATCTCTCATAGATTTCCCTATATCGCCGTGTTTTCGCGAACCTATCATACATTCCCCTCTACCGCTGTGTTCTTCTGTACCTCTCATAACTTCCCATATGTTGCGTTGTTTTCGCGCACCTCTCATAGCTTCCCCCAAATCCCTGTGTTTTCGCTCACCTCTCATAGCTTCCCCTATATCGCCATGTTTTCGCGCACCTCGCATAGCTTCCCCTACATCGTGAAGTTTTCTCGCACCTCTCATACCTTCCCCTATATCACTCTGTTTTCGCGCAACTCCCATTCGCTTCCAATATATCGCTGTATTTTCGTGCACCTCTCATGCGTTCCTCTGTATCATGTGTTTTCGCTCACCTCTCATAACTTCCCCTATATCGCCGTGGTTTCGCACACCTCTCATACAGTCCCCTACATCGCCGTGTTTTTGCGCACCTCTCATACCTTCCCCTATATCGCTTTATTCTCGTGCACCTCTCATAGCTTCCCATATATTGCGATGTTTCCGTGCACCTCCCATAGCTTCCCATATATTGTCGTGTTTTCGCGCACCTCCCAAAGGTTCCAATATAATACTGTGTTTTTCCACTCCTCTCATCCCTTCCTCTATATTGCTGTGATTTCTCGCACCTCTCATAGCGTCCCCTATATCGCTGTGTTTACGCGCACCTGTCATATATTCTACTAGATCGCCGTGTTTCTGCGCACCTCTCATACCTTCCCCTACATCGTGGTGTTAGCGTGCATCTCTCATAGCTTGCCCTATATCGCTCTGTTTTCGCACACCTTTCATACCTTCAAGTATATCGATGTGCTTTTGCACAACTTTCGTAGCTTCCCCAATATCGATGTGTTTTCGCGCACCTGTCATACCTTCCCCTATATTGCTGCGTTTTCACGCAGCTCTAATAGCTTCCCCCATATCACTGTCTTTTCGCACACCTCTCATTGCTTCCCCTATATCGACATGTTTTCACAAACCTCTCATTCCTTCATGTATAACGCTGTAATTTTGCGCACCTCCCATATCTTCCCCTATATCACTATGCTTCCGCACAGTTTTCATACCTTCCCCTTTACCACTGTGTTTTCGCGCCCCTCCCATAGCCTCCCTGTATCACAGTGTTTTCGCGCACCTCTCATATATTCACCTATAGCACCGTGTTTACGCGCTCCTCTCATAGCCTTCCCAAAATCTCTGTGTTTTCGTGCACCTCTCATACATTCCACTATATCGCTGTGTTTTCACGCACCTCTTGTAGCTTCCCAAATGTCGCTGTGTTTTCACTGGCCTCTCATACCTTCCCTTACATCACTGTGTTTTCGCACACCTCTCATACCTTCCCCTATATCGCTGTGCTTTGGCTGACCTTTCATTGCCTCCCCTACATCGTTGTGTTTTCATGCACCTCTCATACCTTCAAGTATATCGATGTGTTTTCGCGCACCTCTCATAGCTTCCCCAATATTGATGTGTTTTCGCACTCCTGTCATACCTTCCCCCATATCGCTATATTTTCGCGCACCTCTCATATCTTCCCCTATATCGCGGTGTTTTCTCGCACCTCCCATGCCTTCCCCTATATTGCTCTGTTTTTGTGCACCTCTCATAGCTTCCCATATATCACTGTGTGTTTCGCGAACCTCTCATAGATTTCCCTATATTTCTGTGTTTTCACCTCCCTCTTATACCTTCCCCTAAATCGCTGTGTTTTCGCGCAGCTCCCATAGCTTCCCCTATATTGCCGTCTTTTCGCGCACCTCCCATACATTCTCCTTATCACTGTTTTTTCGCACACCTCCCATACCTTCCCCAATATGGCTGTGTTTTCGCCCACCTCTCATACATTTTCCTGCATCGCTGTGTTTTCGTACACATCCCGTACCTTTCTATATATTGCTGCGTGTTCGCACACCTCCCATAGCTTCCCCTATATCACTGTGTTTTCGTGCACCTCTCAAACCTTCCCCTGTGTTGCTGTGTTCTTGCGCACCTCCCATAGCGTCCCCTATATCGCTGTGTTTTCGCACACACCCAATGCTTCCTCTATATCGTTGTGTTTTTGCGCACCTCTCATACCTTCCCCTAAATTGCTGTGTTTTCGTGCACCTCTCATAGATTCCCCATATCGTCGTGTTTTCGCGCACTTCTCATAGATCCCCCATATCACCGTGTTTTCACGCACCTCCCATACCTTCTCCCATATCACCGTGTTTTCTTGCACCAACCATACCTTCCCCTATATCGCTGTGTTATCGCACACCGCCCATAGTTTCTCCAAAAACGCTGTGCTTTCACGCACCTCTCATACCTTCTGCTATATCTCCGTGTTTTCACGCACCTCCCATAACTTCCCCTATATCACTGTGTTTTCTTGCACCTCTCATACTTTTCCCTATATCACTCTGTTCTCGTGCACATCCCATAGCTTCCCATATGTTGCTGTGTTTTTGCGCAGCTCTCATACCTTCCCCTTTTTAGCTGTATTTTCGTGCACCTCCGATAGCTTCCCCATATCGGTGTTTTGATGCACCTGTCATATCTTCCCCTATATCGCTGTGTTTTTGCTCACCTCTCATAGATTTGCCAATATCGCCATGTTTTCGCGCACCTCTCATACCTTCAACTATATTGCTGTGTTTTCGAGCACCTCCCACAGCTTCCCCTATTTTGTTGTGTTTTCACGCACCTCTCATTCTTTCCCTATATCGCTGTGATTTTGCGCACCTGCCATACATTCCCCATATGGCCATGTTTTCGCGCACCTCTCATACATTCCCCTACATTGCCATGTTTTTGCGCACCTCTCATAGCTTCCCCTATAGAGCTGTGTTTTCTCTCACCTCTCATAACTTCCCCTATATCGCCGTGTTTTCGCGCACTTCTCATGCATTCCCCTTCATCGCCATGTTTTCACGCACCGCTCATACCTTCCTCTATATCGGTGTGTTGTCGCGCACCTCGCATAGCTTCCCCTATATCGCTGTGTTCTCAGGCACCTCTCATAGCCTCCCGTATATTGCGATGTTTTCGTGCACCTCTCATACATTCTCCTAAATTGCTGTGTTTTCGTTTACCTCTCCTATTTCCCCTATATCGCTGTATTTTTGCTCACCTCTTATAGCTGCCCCATATCACCGTGTTTTCGCACACCTCCCATATCTTCCCCTATACAGCTGTGTGTTCACTCACCTCTCATAACTTCCACTGTATCGCCGTGTTTTCGCTCACCTCTCATACCTTCAACTATATCGCTGTGTTTTTGTGCGCCACTCATAACTTCCCCTATACTGCTGTGTTTTCGCTCAACTGTCATAACTTCTCCTGTATCGCCATGTTTTCGCGCACCTCTCATACCTTCAACTATATAGCTGTGTTTTCGCGCACGTCCCATACCTTCCCATATATAGCTGTGTTTTTGCACACCCCCCATAGCTTCCGCTATATTGCTGTGCTCTTGCGCACCTGCCATACATTCCTCTATATGGCCATGTTTTCACGCACCTCTCATACATTCCCCTACATTGCCATGTTTTTGCGCACCTTACATAGCTTCTCCTGTATCCTATATCGCTGTGCATTCGCGCACCTCTCATACCTTCCCCTATAGAGCTGCGCTTTCTCTCACCTCTCATAACTTCCCCCGTATCGCTGTGTGTTCGCGCACTTCTCATACTTTCCTCTTCATCGCCACGTTATCGCGCACTGCTCATACCATCCTCTATATCGCTGTGTTCTCGGGCACCTCTCATAGCTTCCCGTATATTGCGATGTTTTTGTGCACCTCTCATAGATTCTCCTAAATCACTGTGTTTTCGTTCAACTCTCATAACTTCCCCTATATCGCTGTATTTTCGCTCACCTCTAATAGCTGCCCCATATCACCGTGTTTTCGCGCACCTCTCATACCTTCCCCTATACAGGGGTGTTTTCACTCACCTCTCATAACTTCCTCTGTATCGCCGTGTTTTCGCGCACCTCTCATACCTTCAACTATATCGCTGTGTTTTCGCACACCTCTCATATCTTCCCCTATACAGCTGTGTTTTCACTCACCTGTCATAACCTCCCCTGTATCGCGGTGATTTCGCGCACCTCTCATACCTTTAACTATATAGCTGTGTTTTCGCACACATCCCATACCTTCCCATATATTGCTGTGTTTTTGCACACCCCCCATAGCTTCCGCTATATTGCTGTGCTTTTGCGCACATCTCATGCCGTCTGCTGTATCGCTGTACTTTCGCACATCTCTCATTGCTTCCCCTATATTGCTATGCTTTTGTGCACGTCTCAGAGCTTCCCCTATATTGCTGTGATTTCGCGCACCTACCATAGCTTCCGCGCTATCGCTGTGTTTTCGCTTCCCTCTCATACCTTCACATAAATCGCTATATTTTCATGCACCTCCCGTAGCTTCCCCTATATCACCGGGTTTTTGTGCACCTCTCATACATTCTCCTATAGCGCTGTGTTTTCGTGCATCTCTCAAAGCTTTCCCAAAAGCTCTGTGTTTCCGTGCACCTCCCATAGCTTCCCATATATCGCTGTGTTTTCACCGACCTCTCATACCTTCCCCCTTACCACTG
Organism: Mobula birostris; assembly: GCF_030028105.1. Taxonomy (NCBI): domain Eukaryota; kingdom Metazoa; phylum Chordata; class Chondrichthyes; order Myliobatiformes; family Myliobatidae; genus Mobula; species Mobula birostris. Next base: position 1,459,805 of record NW_027274682.1, on the reverse strand, counting down.
TGTTTTCGCGCACCTCCTATAGCGTTCCCTATATCGCCGTGTTTTTGCACACCTGTCATATATTCACCTATAGCACTGTCTTTACGTGCACCTCTCATAGCTTTCCCAAAATCTCTGTGTTTTTGCGTGCCTCTCATAAATTCCATTATATCGCTGTGTTTTCACGCACCTCTCGTAGCTTCCCATATGCGCTGTGTTTCCAAAGGTCTCTCATACCTTCCCCTACATCACTGTGTTATCGCACACCTCTCATACCTTCCCCTATAACGCTGTGTTTTCGTGCACCCCGCATTCCTTCCCCTACATTGTTGTATTTTCGCACACCTTTCATAACTTCAAGTATATCGATGTGCTTTTGCACAACTTTCGTAGCTTCCCCAATATCGATGTGCTTTTGCACACCTGTCATACCTTCCCCTATATCGTTGCGTTTTCACGCAGCTCTAATAGCTTCCCCCATATCACTGTCTTTTTGCGCACCTCTCATATCTTCCCCTATATCGCCATGTTTTTGCACACCTCTCATTGCTTCCCCTATATCGACGTGTTTTCCCACGCCTCTCATTCCTTCATGTATAACGCTGTAATTTCGCGCACCTCCCATAGCTTCCCCTATATCACTATATTTTCGCACAGCTCTCATACCTTCCCCTTTACCACTGTGTTTTCGCGCCCCTCCCATAGCTTTCCCTATATTGCTGTGTTTTCGCGCACCTCTCATATATTCACCTATAGCACTGTGTTTACGCGCACCTCTCATAGCTTTCCCAAAATCTCTGTGTTTTCACGCACCTCTCGTAGCTTCCCATATGTCATTATGTTTTCACCGGCCTCTCATACCTTCCCTTACATCGCTGTGTTTTTGCGCACCTCGCATACCTTCCCCTATATCGCTGCATTTTCGCTTACCTCGCATTGTTTCCCCTACATCGTTGTATTTTCGTGCACCTCTCATACCTTCAAGTATATCGATGTGTTTTCGCACACCTCTCGTAGCTTCCCCATTATTGATGTGTTTTCACGCTCTGTTATACCTTCCCCCATATCGCTGTCTTTTCGCGCACCTCTCATATCTTCCCCTATATCGCCGTGTTTTCTCGCACCTCTCATGCCTTCCCCTATATCGCTCTGTTTTTGTGCACCTCCCATAGCTTCCCATATATCACTCTGTTTTCACGCACCTCTCATAGATTTCCCTATAATTCTGTGTTTTCGCGCACCTCTTATAGCTTCCCCTATATCACCGTGTTTTTGCGCACCTCTCATATCTTCCCCTATATAGCTGTGTTTTCGCTCACCTCTCATAACTTCCTCTGAATCACCATGTTTTTGCGCACCTCTGATACATTCTGCAGCATCGCTGTGTTTTCACGAACACCCTGTTCCTTCCCCTATATTGCTGTGTTTACACGCACATCTCATACCTTCTGCTGTATCGCTGTGTTTTCGCACATCTCCTATAGCTTCCCCTATATAGCTGTGTATTCGCGCATGACTCAGAGCTTCCCTTATATTGCTCTGTTTTGGCGCATTTCCCTTAGCATTCCCTATATCGCTGTGTTTTCGCCTCTCCCTTATACTTACCCGTAAATCGCTGTGTTTTCACGCACCTCCCATAGCTTCCCCTATATCACCATCTTTTCGCGCACCTCTCATACATTCCCTTATAGCGCTGTATTTTCACGCACCTCCCATACCTTCCCCAATATGGCTGTGTTTTCGCACACCTCTCATACCTTCCACTGTATCGCTGTGTTTTCGGGCACCTCTCATAGCTTCCCCTATATCACTGCGTTTTCATGCACCTCTCATCGCTTCCCATATATCACACACCTCTTACTCCACGTATATCGCCGTGTTTTCACGCACCTCTCCTACATTCTCCTGCATCGCTGTGTTTTCGCACACGTCCTGTACCTTCCCATATATTGCTGTTTCCGCGCACCTTCCATAGCTTCCCCTATATAGCTGTGTTTTCTCGCACATCCCATAGCTTCCCCTATATCACCATCTTTTCGTGCACCTCCCATACATTCCCCTTATCGCTGTGTTTTTGCACACCTCCCATACCTTCCCCTATATCGCTGTGTTTTTGGGCACCTCCCAAAGCTTCCCCTATATCGTTGTGTTTTCACGCACCTGTCAAACCTTCCGCTGTGTTGCTGTGTTTTTCCACACCTCCCACAGCTTCCTCTATATCGCTGTGTCTTCGTGCACCTCTCATACATTCCCCTATATCACTGTGTTTTCACGCACGTCGCATACCGTCCCCTATATCGCTGTGTCTTTGTGCACATCTCATACATTCCCCTATATCACTGTGTTTTCACGCACGTCGCATACCATCCCCTATATCGCTGTGCTTTCGGGCACCTCTCATAGCTTCCCCTATATTGCTGTGTTTTCGCACACCACCCAAAGCCTCCTCTATATCGTTGTGTTTTTGAGCACCTCTCATACCTTCCCCTATATCACTGTGCTTTCGCGCACCTCGCATACCGTCCCCTATATCGCTGCATTTTCCCGCACCTCTCATCGGTTCCCCTATATCGCTGTATTTTCGGACACCTCCCATACCTTCCTCTATAGCGCTTTGTTTTCGCGCACCTCTCATATTTTCCCCTTTAGCACTGTTTTCGGGCACCTCTCATAGCTTTCCCAAAATCTCTGTGTTTTCGCGCACCTCTCATACATTCCACTATATCGCTATGTTTTTGCGCACCTCTCGTAGCTTCCCCATATCGATGTGTTTTCGCGCACCTCTCATAATTTCCCCTACATCGCCGTGTTTTCACGCACCTCCCATCTCTTCCCATATATCGTTGTGTTTTCGCAGACCTCTCATAACTTCCTCTATATTGCTGTGCTTTAGCGCACCTCTCATACCTTCCCCTAGCTGTGTTTTGACGCACCTCCCATATCTTCCCCTATATCGCTGTGTTTTCATGCACCTCCCACAGCTTCCCCTACATCTCTCTGTTGTCGCGCACTTCTCATACCCTCCCCTATATCGGTGTGTTTTCGTCCACCTCTCATACCATCTCATATATCGACATGTCTTCGCGCACCTCCCATAGCTTTGCCTATATCGCTGTGTTTTCTCGCACCTCTCATACTTTTCCCTATATCAATCTGTTCTTGTGCACATCCCATAACCTCCCATATATAGCTGTGTTTTCGTGCACCTCCCATAGCTTCCCCTATATTGATGTGTTTTCGCTCATTTCTCATACCATCTTGTATATAGCTGTGTTTTCGTGCACCTCCCATAGCTTCCCCATATCGGTGTTTTGATGCACCTGTCATACCTTCCCCTATATCACTATCTTTTCACGCGCCTCTCATACAGTTCCCTGTATCGCTGCATTTTCGGGCACCTCTCATCGGTTCCCGTGTATCGCCGTGTTTTCACACACCTCCCATAGCTTCCCCTACATCTCCCTGTTGTCGCGCACTTCTCATACCCTCCCCTATGTCGGTGTGTTTTCGTCCACCTCTCATTCCCTCCCCTATATTGGTGTGTTTTCGTCCACCTCTCATACCATCCCCTATATCGGTGTGTTTTCGCCCACCACTCATACCATCCCCTATATCGCCGTGTCTTCGCGCACCTCCCGTAGCTTCCACTAGATTGCTGTTTTCGCGCACATCTCATAGCTTCCCCTAAATTGCTTTGTTTCGCGCACCTCTCATTCCTTCCCCTAAATTGCTGTGTTTTTGCGCACCTCTCATAGATTCCCCATATCGCCATGTTTTCGCGCACCTCTCATAGATTTCCCATATCACCGTGTTTTCGTGCACCTCCCATACCTTCCCCTATATCGCTGTGTTATCGCGCACCGCCCATAGTTCCTCCAAAACCCTGTGTTTTCGCGCACTTCTCATGACTTCCAATATATTGATGTGTTTTCACACACCTCTCATACCTTCCCCTATATCGCTGTGTTATCGCGCACCGCCCATAGTTCCTCCAAAACCCTGTGTTTTCGCGCACTTCTCATGACTTCCAATATATTGATGTGTTTTCACACACCTCTCATACCTTCCCCTATATCGCTGTGTTATCGCGCACCGCCCATAGTTCCTCCAAAACCCTGTGTTTTCGCGCACTTCTCATGACTTCCAATATATTGATGTGTTTTCACACACCTCTCATACCTTCCCCTATATCGCCGTTTTATCACCTCCCATAGCTTCCCCTACATGATTGTGTTTTTGCGCACATCACATACATTCCCCAATATCGCTGTGTTTTCGCTCACCTCTCATACCTTCCACTATTTCGCTGTGTTTTTGTGTACGTCCCATACCTTCCCGTATATTGCTGTGTTTTCGTGCAACTCCCATAGTTTCCCCTGTATCGCTGTGTTTTCACTACCCTTTCATAACTTCCCCTAAATCGCTTTGTTTTTGCGCACTTCCCATAGCTTCACCTATGTCACCATGTAATCACGCACCTCTCATACCTTCCCCTATATTGCCCTGTTTTTGCGCACCTCCCATAGCTTCCCCAATATCGCTGGGTTTTCGTTCACCTCCAATAGTTTCCCCAATAACTCTGTGTTTTCGCGCACCTCTCATATATTGCTCTATAGCGCTGTGTTTCTGCGCACCTCCCATACCTTCCCCAATATGGCTGTGTTCTCGTGCACCTCTGATAACTTCCTCTGTATCGCGCTGTTTTCACGCACCTCCTATAGCTTCCCATATATTACGATGCTTTTGTGCACCTCTCATAGCATCCCCCAAATCGTTGTGTTTTTGTGCACCTCTCATAGCTTCCGTTATATCGACGTTTTCTTGCGCACCTCGCATAGCTTCCCCTACATCGCTGTGTTTTCGTGTACCTCTCATAGCTTCCATTATATCGTCGTGCTTTCGTGCACCTCGCATAGCTTCCCCTACATCGCTGTGTTTATGCGCACCTCTCATACATTCTCCTATATTGCTCTGTTTTCATGCACCTCCCATAGATTTCCCATATCGCTGTGTTTTCACGCACCTCTCATACCTTCCCCTATATTGCCATTTTTCACGCACATCCAATAGCTTCCCATATATCGCTGTGTTTTCGCGTACTCCTGATAGCTTCCCCAATATCGCTGTGTGTTGGCGCACCTCCCATAGCTTCTCCTATATCGCTGTGTTTTTGCTCACCTCTCATAGCTTTGCCTATTTCGCCGTATTTTGGCACACCTCTCATACCTCCCCCTTTTTAGCTGAGAGTTCGCTCATCTCTCATACCTTCTCCTATATCGCCATGTTTTCGTGCACCTCCTACAGCTTCCTCCTTTTCGCTGTGCTTTCACGCACCACACATAACTACCCCTATATCACTGTGTTTTCAAGCATCTCTCACACTGTTCCCTGTATCGCTGCGTTTTCGGGCACCTCTCATCGCTTCCCCTATATCGCCATGTTTTCGCGCACCTTCCATAGCTTCCCCTATGTCGTTGTGTATTTTGCGCACCTCTCATACCTTCCACTATATCAAAGTATTTTGCGCACCACTTGTAGCTTCCCCTGTATCGATGTGTTTTCACGCACCTCTCATACCTGACACTATATCACACTGTTTTTGCAGACCTTTCATAGCATCCCCTATATCGCTGCGTTTTTGCGCACCTCGCATACCTTCCCCTATGTTGTTGTATTTTCGTGCACCTCTCATACCTTGCACCATATCAATGTGTTTTCGCGCACCTTTCATACCTTCCCCTATATCACTGGGTTTTCGCGCACCTCCCATAGCTTCCCCCATATCACTGTGTTTTCACGCATCTCTCATACCGTCCTCTATATCGCTGTATTTTCATGCACCTCTCATCGCTTCCCCTATATCGATGTGTTTTCAAGCACCTCTCATACCTTCACGTATATCGCCTTGTGTTCGCGCAACTCCCATTGTTTCCCCTATATCACTCTGTTTTCGAGCACCTCTCATACCTTCCACTATATTGATGTGTTTTCGCACACCTCTCATACCTTCCCCTATATCACTGTTTTTCCCGCACTTCCGACAGCTTCCCATTTTTCGCCGTGTTATCGCGCACTTCTCATCGTTTCCCATATATTGCGATGTTTTCACGCACCTCTCATAACTTCTCCCAAATCGCTGTGTTTTCGCGCACTTCTCGTATCTTCCCCTACATCGCTGCGTTTTTGCGCACCTCGCATACCTTCCCCTATGTTGTTGTATTTTCGTGCACCTCTCATACCTTGCACCATATCAATGTGTTTTCGCGCACCTTTCATACCTTCCCCTATATCACTGGGTTTACGCGCACCTCCCATAGCTTCCCCCATATCACTGTGTTTTCACGCACCTCTCATACCGTCCTCTATATCGCTGCATTTTCATGCACCTCTCATCGCTTTCCCTATATTGGTGTGTTCTCAAGCACCTCTCATACCTTCACGTATATCGCCTTGTGTTCGCGCACCTCCCGTTGTTTCCCCTATATCACTCTGTTTTCGAGCACCTCTCATACCTTCCACTATATTGATGTGTTTTCGCACACCTCTCTTAACTTCCCCTAAATCGCTGTTTTTCCCGCACCTCTCATAGCTTCCCATTTTTCGCCATGTTATCGCGCACTTCTCATAGCTTCCCATATATTGCGATGTATTCACGCACCTCACATAACTTCCCCCAAATCTCTATGTTTTCGTGCACCTCTCATACCTTCCCCTATGTCGCTCTGTCTAATGCACCTCCATAGCTTCCCATATTTCACTGTGTTTTCACACACCTCTCATACCTTCTGCTATATCACTGTGTTTTCGCACACCTCTCGTATCTTCCCCTACGCCGCTGCGTTTTTGTGCACCTCGCATACCTTCCCCTATGTTGTTGTGTTTTCGTGCACCTCTCATATCTTCCCCTATATCACTGTGTTTACGCGCATCTCGCATACCTACCCCTATATCACTGTGTTCCCAAGCAGCTCTCATAGCTTCACGTATATCGACTTGTGTTCGCGCACCTCCCTGTGTTCGCGCACCTCCCATTGCTTCTCCTATATCACACGGTTTTCGCGCACCTCTCATACCTTCTCCTATCTTGCTGTTTTCACACACCTCTCAAAGCCTCTATATTGCTGTTTTCACACACCTCTCATAGCTTCTCCTATATCGCTCTGTGTTTCGCACACCTCGCATACCATCCCCTATATCGTTGTGTTTTTGCGCACCTCTCATAGCTTCCCCTCTATCGTGGTGTTTTTGCGCACCTCTTGTACCTACCACTGTATCGATGTGTTTTTGCGCATCTCTCATACCTTCCCCTATATCGCTGTGTTATCAAGCAGCTTTATAGCTTCTCCTATGTTGCTGTGTTTTCACATATCTCCCATAGCTTCCGCTATATCGCTGTTTTTGCACACCTCTCATAGCTTGCCATATATGGCGATGTTTTCACACACCTCTCATGGCTTCCACTAGATCGCTGTGTTTTCATGCATCTCACATAGCGTCCCCTGTATCGCCAAGATTTCGCACACCTCCCATAGCTACCCCTATATTGCTGTGTTTTCTCGCACCCCTGATACCTTCCCCTATATCGCTCTATTGTCGTGCACCTCCCATAGCTTTCCATATATCGCTGTGTTATCGCGCTTCATTCATACCTACCCCTACATCACTGTATTTTCGCGCACCTTTCATACCTTCTCCTATATCGCCGTCTTTTCACGCACCTCACGTAGCTTCCCCTATATTGCTGTGTTTTCTTGCACCTGTCACACCTTCCCCTATATCGCTGTGTTTCGCGCAACTCTCATACCTTCTCCTATAACGCAGTCTTTTCATGCACCTCCCGTAGCTTCCCCTATATTGCTGTGTTTTCACGCACCTTGCATACCTTCCCCTATATCGTTGTGTTTTTGCGCACCTCCCATTGGTTCCCCTATATCGCTGTGTTTTCGTGAACCTCTCATACCTTGCACTATATCAATGTGTTTTCACGCACCTCTCATACCTTCCCTTATATCACTGTGTTTTCACGCACCTCTCATACCTACCGCATATCACTGTGTTTTCACGCACCTCTCATACCGTCCCCTATATCCCTGCATTTTCATGCACCTCTCATCGCTTCCCCTATATCGCTGTGTTTTCGTGAACCTCTCATACCTTGCACTATATCAATGTGTTTTTGCGCACCTCTCATACCTTCCCCTATATCACTGGGTTTACGCGCATCTCGCATACCTACCCCATATCAATGTGTTTTCACGCAGATCTCATACTTTCCTCTATATCGCTGCATTTTCATGCACCTCTCATCGCTTCCCCTATATCGATGTGTTTTCAAGCACATCTCATACCTTCAGGTATACCGCCATGCGTTCGCACACCTCTCATAACTTCCCCTATATGGCTGTGTTTTCGCACAATTCGCGTACCTTCTCCTATGTCATTGTGTTCTTACGCACCTCTCTTAACTTCCCCTGTATCGATGTGTTTTCGCGCAGCTCTCATACCTGCCTCTATATCGCCGTATTTTTGCAGACCTCTCATAGCTTCCCCTATATCGCTGTGTTTTCACTTACCTCGCGTACCTTCCCCTATATCATTGTGTTTTCGCACTCTTCTGATAACTACCACTGTATCGATGTGTTTTCGCGCATCTCTAAAACCTTCCCCTATATCGCTGTGTTATCAAGCAGCTTTCATAGCTTCCCCTATATTGCTGTGTTTTCTTGCATCTCTCATACCTTCCACTATATCGATGTGTTTTCGCTTGAATCGCATACCTTTCCCTATATCATTGTGTTTTCGCGCACCTCTCATACCTTCTCCTGTATCGCCGTCTTTTTACGCACCTTCCGTAGCTTCCCTTTTTTCGCTGTGTTTTCTTGCACCTATCATACCTTCCTCTATATCGCCGGGTTTTCGTGCACCTCCCATAGCTCCCCATATATCACTGTGTTTTCACGTTCCTCGCATACCTACCCCTATATCACTGTGTTTCACGCACGTCCCATACCTTCCCATATGTTGCTGAGTTTTCTTGCACATCCCACGGCTTCCCCTGTATTGCCATTTTTTCGCGCAGCTCCCATAACTTCCCATATATCACTGTGTTTCGCGCACCTCTCGTACCTTCTCCTATATCGCCGTCTTTTTACGCACCTTCTGTAGCTTCCCTTATATTGCTGTGTTTTCTTGCACCTGTCATACCTTCCACTATATTGCCGTGTTTTCGCACACCTCTCATAGCTTCCCCTACATCGCTGTGTTTTCACGCAATTCGCATACCTTGCCCTATGTCATTGTGTTTTCGTGCACCTCTCATACATTCCACTATATCGATGTGTGGGCCGTGCACCTCTCATAGCTTCCCCTACATCGCTGTGTTTTCACGCAATTCGCATACCTTGCCCTATGTCATTGTGTTTTCGTGCACCTCTCATACATTCCACTATATCGATGTGTGGCCGTGCACCTCTCATAGCTTCCCCTACATCGTTGTGTTTTCGCGCACCTCTCATACCTTCTCCTATATCGCCGCCTTTTTACGCACCTTCCGTAGCTTCCCCTATATTGCTGTGTTTTCTTGCACCTGTCATACCTTCCTCTATATCGCCGGGTTTTCGTGCACCTCCCATAGCTCCCCATATATCACTGTGTTTTCACGTTCCTCGCATACCTACCCCTATATCACTGTGTTTTCACGCACGTCCCATACCTTCCCATATGTTGCTGAGTTTTCTTGCACATCCCACGGCTTCCCCTGTATTGCCATTTTTTCGCGCAGCTCCCATAACTTCCCATTATCGCTGTGTTTTCGTGCACCTCCCATAGCTTCCCCCATATGGCTGTGTTTTCGTGCACCTCTCATATTTTCCCATATATAGCTGAGTTAACGCTCTCCTCTCATAGCTTCCCCTATATCACCATATTTTCGCGCACCTCTCATAGCTTCCCGTATATTGCCGTGTTTTCACGCACCTCGCATACCTTCCCCTATATTGTTGTGTTTTTGCGCACCTCTCATAGCTTCCCCTACATCGCTGTGTTTTCACTTGCCTCGCATACCTTCCCCATATCATTGTGTTTTCGCGCACCTCTCATACCTACCACTGTATCGATGTGTTTTCGCGCATCTCTCATAGCTTCCCTTATATCGCTGTGTTATCAAGCAGCTTTCATAGCTTCCCCTATATTGTTGTGTTTTCGCATACCTCCCATAGCTTCCGCTATATCGCTGTTTTTGCACACCTCTCATAGCTTGCCATATATGGCGATGTTTTCACACACCTCTCATGCTTCCACTAGATCGCTGTATTTTCACGCACCTCACATAGCGTCCCCTATATCGCCATGATTTCGCACACCTCCCATAGCTTCCCCTATACTGCTGTGTTTTCTCGCACCTCTGATACCTTCCCCTATATCGCTCTGTTGTCGTGCACCTCCCATTGCTTCCCATATATCGCTGTGTTATTGCGCTCCATTCATACCTTCCCCTACATCACTGTATTTTCGCGCACCTCTCATACCTGCCCCTATATCGCCTTGTTTTCGCAGACCTCTCCTGGCTTCCCCTATATCACTGTGTTTTCGCTTACCTCGCGTACCTTCCCCTATATGATTGTGTTTTCGCGCACCTCTGATACCTACCACTGTATCAATGTGTTTTCACTCACCTCTAAAACCTTCCCCTATATCGCTGTGTTATCAAGCAGCTTTCATAGCTTCCCCAATATTGCTGTGTTTTCGCATACCTCCCATAGCTTCCCAGCAATCGCTGTGTTTTCACGCACCTCCCATACCTTCCGCTATATCGCTGTGTTTTCGCGCACCTCTCGTATCTTCCCCTACATCGCTGTGTTTTAGCGCAGCTCTCATGCCTTCCCCTATTTCACCATTTTTTTTCCCACACCTCCCATAGCTTCCTAAATATCGCTGTGTTTTCACATGCCTATCATACCTTCTCCTATATGGTGGTGTTTTCTTGCACGTCCCATAGCTTCCTCAATATCGCTGTGTTTTCAAACAACTCGCATACCTTCCCCTATATCGCTGTGTTTTCGCGCACCTCTCATACCTTCTCCTATATCGCCATCTTTTTACGCACCTTCCGTAGCTTCCCCTATATTGCTGTGTTTTCTTGCACCTGTCATACCTTCCTCTATATCACCGTGTTTTCGCGCAACTCCCATAGCTCCCCATATATTACTGTGGTTACACACTCCTCGCATACCTACCCCTATATCACTGTGTTTTCACGCACGTCCCATACCTCCCCATATATTGCTGAGTTTTCTTGCACCTCCTACAGCTTCCCCTGTATTGCTGTGTTTTCGCACACCTCCCATAGCTTCCCCTATATCGCTGTGTTTTCAAGCACCTCTCACACTGTTCCCTGTATCGCTGCATTTTCGGGCACCTCTCATCGCATCGCCTATATCGCCATGTTTTCGCGCACCTCCCATAGCTTCCCCTATGTCGTTGTGTATTTTGCCCACCTCTCATACCTTCCACTATATCAGTGTTTTGCGCACCACTCGTAGCTTCCCCTGTATCGATGTATTTTCGCGCACCTCTCATTCCTGCCCCTATATCGCACTATTTTTGCAGACCTCTCATAGCTTCCCCCAAATCGCTATGTTTTCGTGCACCTCCCATAGCTTCCCCTATATCGGTGTTTTGATGCACCTGTCATACCTTCCCCTATATCGTTGTGTTATCACACACATCTCATACTGTTCCCTATATCGCTGCATTTTCCGGCACCTCTCATCAGTTCCCCTGTGTCGCTGTGTTTTCACACACCTCCCATAGCTTCCCCTACATCTCTCTGTTGTCGCGCACTTCTCATACCCTCCCCTATATCGGTGTGTTTTCATCCACCTCTCATACCATCCCCTATATCGCCGTGTCTTCGCACACCTCCCATAGCTTCCACTTGATTGCTGTATTCGCGCACATCTCGTAGCTTCCCCTAAATTGCTTTGTTTCGCGCACCTCTCATTCCTTCCCCTAAATTGCTGTGTTTTTGCGCACCTCTCATAGATTCCCTATATCGCCATGTTTTCGCGCATCTCTCATAGATTTCCCATATCACCGTGTTTTCGTGCACCTCCCATACCTTCCCCCATATCGCTGTGTTATCGCGCACCGCCCATAGTTCCTCCAAAACCCTGTGTTTTCGCGCACTTCTCATGACTTCCAATATATTGATGTGTTTTCACACACCTCTCATACCTTCCCCTATATCGCTGTTTATCCCGCACCTCCCATAGCTTCCCATTTTTCGCTGTGTTATCGTGCACTTCTCATAGCTTCCCAAAATATTGCGATGTTTTCACGCACCTCTCATAACTTCCCCCAAATCATTGTGTTTTCGCGCACCTCTCGTATCTTCCCCTACATCGCTGCGTTTTTGCGCACCTCGCATACCTTCCCCTATGTTGTCGTGTTTTCGTGGACCTCACATACCTTGCACTATATCAATGTGTTTTCGCGCACCTCCCATACCTTCCCCAATATGCCTGTGTTCTCGCGCACCTCTGATAACTTCCCCTGTATCGTGCTGTTTTCACGCTCTTCCCATAGCTTCCCATATATTACGATGCTTACGCGCACCTCTCATAGAATCCCCCAAATCGCTGTGTTTTCGTGCACCTCTCATAGCTTCCATTATATCAACATTTTCTTGCGCACCTCGCATAGCTTCCCCTACATCGCTGTGTTTTTGCGTACCTCTCATACATTCTCCTATATCACTCTGTTCTTGTGCACCTCCCATAGACTCCCCATATCGCTGTGTTTTGATGCACCTCTCATACCTTCCCCTATATCGCCATCTTTTCACGCACATCCAATAGCTTCCCATATATCGCTGTGTTTTCGCGTACGCCTGATAGCTTCCCCAATATCGCTGTGTGTTGGCGCACCTCCCATAGCTTCCCCTATACCGCTGTGTTTTTGCTCACCTCTCATAGCTTTGCCTATTTTGCCGTATTTTCGCACACCTCTCATACCTCCCCCTTCTTAGCTGAGATTTCGCTCATCTCTCATACCTTCTCCTATATCGCCGTGTTTTCGTGCACCTCCTATAGCTTCCTCCTTTTCGATGTGCTTTCACGCACCACGCATACCTACCCCTATATCACTGTGTTTTTAAGCACCTCTCACACTGTTCCCTGTATCGCTGCGTTTTCGGGCACCTCTCATCGCTTCGCCTATATCGCCGTATTTTCGCGCACCTCCCATAGCTTCCCCTATGTCTTTGTGTATTTTGCCCACCTCTCATACCTTCCCCTATATCAATGTGTTTTGCGCACCACTCGTAGCTTCCCCTGTATCGATGTGTTTTCGCGCACCTCTCATACCTGCCCCTATGTCGCCCTGTTTTTGCAGACCTCTCATAGCTTCCCCTATATCGCTGTGTTTTCCGCGCAGCTCGCATACCTTCCCCTATATCGTTGTGTTTTTGTGCACCACTCATACCTACCACTGTATCGATGTGTTTTCGCGCACCTCCCATAGCTTCCCCCATATCACTGTGTTTTCACGCATCTCTCATACCGTCCTCTATATCGCTGTATTTTCATGCACCTCTCATCGCTTCCCCTATATCGATGTGTTTTCAAGCACCTCTCATACCTTCACGTATATCGCCTTGTATTCGCGCAACTCCCATTGTTTCCCCTATATCACTCTGTTTTCGAGCACCTCTCATACCTTCCACTATATTGATGTGTTTTCGCACACCTCTCATACCTTCCCCTATATCACTGTTTTTCCCGCACTTCCGACAGCTTCCCATTTTTCGCCGTGTTATCGCGCACTTCTCATCGTTTCCCATATATTGCGATGTTTTCACGCACCTCTCATAACTTCTCCCAAATCGCTGTGTTTTCGCGCACTTCTCGTATCTTCCCCTACATCGCTGCGTTTTTGCGCACCTCGCATACCTTCCCCTATGTTGTTGTATTTTCGTGCACCTCTCATACCTTGCACCATATCAATGTGTTTTCGCGCACCTTTCATACCTTCCCCTATATCACTGGGTTTACGCGCACCTCCCATAGCTTCCCCCATATCACTGTGTTTTCACGCACCTCTCATACCGTCCTCTATATCGCTGCATTTTCATGCACCTCTCATCGCTTTCCCTATATTGGTGTGTTCTCAAGCACCTCTCATACCTTCACGTATATCGCCTTGTGTTCGCGCACCTCCCGTTGTTTCCCCTATATCACTCTGTTTTCGAGCACCTCTCATACCTTCCACTATATTGATGTGTTTTCGCACACCTCTCATAACTTCCCCTAAATCGCTGTTTTTCCCGCACCTCCCATAGTTTCCCATTTTTCGCCGCGTTATCGCGCACTTCTCATAGCTTCCCATATATTGCGATGTTTTCACGCACCTCACATAACTTCCCCCAAATCTCTATGTTTTCGTGCACCTCTCATACCTTCCCCTATGTCGCTCTGTTCTAATGCACCTCCCATACCTTCCCATATTTCACTGTGTTTTCACACACCTCTCATACCTTCCGCTATATCGCTGTGTTTTCGCACACCTCTCGTATCTTCCCCTACACCGCTGCGTTTTTGTGCGCCTCGCATACCTTCCCCTATGTTGTTGTGTTTTCGTGCACCTCTCATACCTTCCCCTATATCACTGTGTTTACGCGCATCTCGCATACCTACCCCTATATCACTGTGTTCTCAAGCACCTCTCATAGCTTCACGTATATCAACTTGTGTTCGCGCACCTCCCTGTGTTCGCGCACCTCCCATTGCTTCCCCTATATCACACTGTTTTCGTGCACCTCTCATACCTTCTCCTATCTTGCTGTTTTCACACACCTCTCATAGCCTCTATATTGCTGTTTTCACACACCTCTCATAGCTTCTCCTATATCGCTGTGTTTTCGCACACCTCGCATACCATCCCCTATATCGTTGTGTTTTTGCGCACCTCTCATAATTTCCCCTCTATCGTGGTGTTTTTGCTCACCTCTTGTACCTACCACTGTATCGATGTGTTTTTGCGCATCTCTCATACCTTCCCCTATATCGCTGTGTTATCAAGCAGCTTTATAGCTTCTCCTATATTGCTGTGTTTTCACATACCTCCCATAGCTTCCGCTATATCGCTGTTTTTGCACACCTCTCTTAGCTTGCCATATATGGCGATGCTTTCACACACCTCTCATGGCTTCCACTAGATCGCTGTGTTTTCATGCATCTCACATAGCGTCCCCTGTATCGCCAAGATTTCGCACACCTCCCATAGCTACCCCTATATTGCTGTGTTTTCTCGCACCTCTGATACCTTCCCCTATATTGCTCTATTGTCGTGCACCTCCCATAGCTTTCCATATATCGCTGTGTTAACGCGCTTCATTCATACCTACCACTACATCACTGTATTTTCGCGCACCTTTCATACCTTCTCCTATATCGCCGTCTTTTCACGCACCTCACATAGCTTCCCCTATATTGCTGTGTTTTCTTGCACCTGTCACACTTTCCCCTATATCGCTGTGTTTTCGCGCAACTCTCATACCTTCTCCTATAACGCAGTCTTTTCATGCACCTCCCGTAGCTTCCCCTATATTGCTGTGTTTTTGCGCACCTCTCATCAGTTCCCCTGTGTCGCTGTGTATTCACACACCTCCCATAGCTTCCCGTACATCCCTCTGTTGTCGCACACTTCTCATACCCTCCCCTATATCAGTGTGTTTTCGTCCACCTCTCATACCATCCCCTATATCGCCGTGTCTTCGCACACCTCCCATAGCTTCCACTTGATTGCTGTATTCGCGCACATCTCATAGCTTCCCCTAAATTGCTTTGTTTCGCGCACCTCTCATTCCTTCCCCTAAATTGCTGTGTTTTTGCGCACCTCTCATAGATTCCCTATATCGCCATGTTTTCGCGCACCTCTCATAGATTTCCCATATCGCCGTGTTTTCGAGCACCTCTCATACCTTCCCCCATATCACCGTGTTTTCGTGCACCTCCCATACCTTCCCCTATATCGCTGTGTTATCGCGCACCTCTCATAGTTCCTCCAAAACCCTGTGTTTTCGCGCACATCTCATGACTTCCAATATATTGATGTGTTTTCACACACCTCTCATACCTTCCCCTATATCGCTGTTTATCCCACACCTCCCATAGCTTCCCATTTTTCGCTGTGTTATCGTGCACTTCTCATAGCTTCCCAAAATATTGCGATGATTTCACGCACCTCTCATAACTTCCCCCAAATCATTGTGTTTTCGCGCACCTCTCGTATCTTCCCCTACATCGCTGCGTTTTTGCGCACCTCGCATACCTTCCCCTATGTTGTCGTGTTTTCGTGGACCTCACATACCTTGCACTATATCAATGTGTTTTCGCGCACCTCTCATACATTCCTCTATAGCGCTGTGTTTCTGCGCACCTCCCATACCTTCCCCAATATGCCTGTGTTCTCGCGCACCTCTGATAACTTCCCCTGTATCGCGCTGTTTTCACGCTCTTCCCATAGCTTCCCATATATTACGATGCTTACGCGCACCTCTCATAGCATCCCCCAAATCGCTGTGTTTTCGTGCACCTCTCATAGCTTCCATTATATCAACATTTTCTTGCGCACCTCGCATAGCTTCCCCTACATCGCTGTGTTTTTGCGTACCTCTCATACATTCTCCTATATCACTCTGTTTTTGTGCACCTCCCATAGACTCCCCATATCGCTGTGTTTTGATGCACCTCTCATACCTTCCCCTATATCGCCATCTTTTCACGCACATCCAATAGCTTCCCATATATTGCTGTGTTTTCACGTACGCCTGATAGCTTCCCCAATATCGCTGTGTGTTGGCGCACCTCCCATAGCTTCCCCTATATCGCTGTGTTTTTGCTCACCTCACATAGCTTTGCCTATTTTGCCGTATTTTCGCACACCTCTCATACCTCCCCCTTCTTAGCTGAGATTTCGCTCATCTCTCATACCTTCTCCTATATCGCCGTGTTTTCGTACACCTCCTATAGCTTCCACCTTTTCCATGTGCTTTCACGCACCACGCATACCTACCCCTATATCACTGTGTTTTTAAGCACCTCTCACACTGTTCCCTGTATCGCTGCGTTTTCGGGCACCTCTCATCGCTTCGCCTATATTGCCGTGTTTTCACGCACCTCCCATACCTTCCCCTATGTCTTTGTGTATTTTGCCCACCTCTCATACCTTCCCCTATATCAATGTGTTTTGCGCACCACTCGTAGCTTCCCCTGTATCGATGTGTTTTCGCGCACCTCTCATACCTGCCCCTATGTCGCCCTGTTTTTGCAGACATCTCATAGCTTCCCCTATATCGCTGTGTTTTTCGCGCAGCTCGCATACCTTCCCCTATATCGTTGTGTTTTCGTGCACCTCTCATACCTACCACTGTATCGATGTGTTTTCGCGCTCCTCCCATAGCTTCCCCCATATCACTGTGTTTTCACGCACCTCTCATACCGTCCTCTATATCGCTGCATTTTCATGCACCTCTCATCGCTTCCCCTATATCGATGTGTTCTCAAGCACCTCTCATACCTTCACGTATATCGCATTGTGTTCGCGCACCTCCCGTTGTTTCCCCTATATCACTCTGTTTTCGAGCACCTCTCATACCTTCCACTATATTGATGTGTTTTCGCACACCTCCCATACCTTCCCCTATATCGCTGTTTTTCCCGCACTTCCCATAGCTTCCCATTTTCGCCGTGTTATCGCGCACTTCTCATAGCTTCCCATATATTGCGATGTTTTCACGCACCTCTCATAACTTCCCCCAAATCGCTATGTTTTCGTGCACCTCTCATGCCCTCCCCTATATCACTGTATTTACACGCACCTCGCATACCTACCCCTATATCACTGTGTTTTCACGCACGTCCCATATCTTCCTATATATTGCTGTGTTTTCTTGCACTTCCCACATCTTCCTCTGTATTGCTGTGTTTTCGCGCACCTCTCATAACTTCCCCAATAAATTCTGTGTTTACACGCACCTAGCATACCTACCCCTATATCACTGTGTTTTCACACATCTCTCAGACCGACCCCTATATCACTGCATTTTTTGCGCACGTCTCATCACTTCACCTATATCGACGTGTTTTCAAGCACCTCTCATACTTTCACATATATCGCCTTGTGTTCGCGCACCTCACATTGCTTCCCCTATATCGCTGTGTTTTCGCACACCTCGCATACCTTCCCCTATATCATTGTGTTTTCGCGCACCTCTCATACCTACCACTGTATCGATGTGTTTTCGCGCACCCTCATGCTTTCTCCTATATCGCTGTGTTATCAAGCAGCTTTCATAGCTTCCCCTATATTGCTGTGTTTTCGCATACTTCCCATAGCTCCGCTATATGGCTGTTTTCGCACACCTCTCATAGCCTGCCATATGGCGATGTTTTCACACACCGCTCATGGTTTCCCCTAGATCGCTGTGTTTTCATGCACCTCACATAGCATCCCCTATATCGCTGTGTTTTTGTGCACCTCTGATACGTTACCCTATATTGTTGTGTTTTCACGCACATCTCACACCTTCCCCAATATCGATGCGTTTTCATGCACCTCCCATAGCTTCCCATTTTTTCCCTGTTTTCGCGCACCTCTCATAGCTTCCCCCAAATCGCTGTGTTTTCGCACACCTCCCATAGCTTCCCCTATATTGCTGTGCTTTCGCGCATGTCTCAGAGCTTCCTCTATATTGCCATGTTTTCACGCACCTTTCATACCTACTTGTATATCGCCGTGTTTTCACGCACTTCCCATAGATTCCCCTATGTCACTGTGTTTTCGCTCACCTCTCATATCTTCCCCTATATCGTTGTGTTTTCACTTATTTCCCATACATTCCCCTATATCGCTGTGTTTTCGGGCACCTCCCATAGCTTCCCCTATATCACTGTGTTTTCGCACACCTCCCACAGCTTCCCCTACATCGCTGTGTTTTCATGCACCCCTCATCCCTTCCCCGATATCGCTGTGATTTCGCGCTCCTCACAAGGCTTCCCCTAGATCGCTGTGTTTTCAGTTACCTCTCATAGTTTCCCCTATATTACCGCGTTTTTGCGCACTGCTCATATCTTCTGCTATATCGCTGTGTTATCAAGCAGTTCTCATAGCTTCCCCCATATTACTCTGTTTTCTCGCACATCCCATAGCTTCCCCTATGTCGCTGTGCTCTCCTGCACTTCTCATCACTTCCCCTGTATTGCCCTGTTTTCACGAACCTCCCATAGCTTCCCATTTTTTGCCGTGTTTTTGCGCACCTCTCATACCTTCCCCTATATCACCGTGTTTTCACACACCTCTCATAGCTTCCCCTATATCACCTTGTTTTCGCAGACCTCTCATAGTTTCCCCTATATCGCTGTGTTTTTGCGCAACTCGCATACCTTCCCCTATGTTGCTGTGTTTTCTTGCACCTCTCATAACTTCCCGTATATCGTTGTGTTTTCGCGCACTTCTCATACCTTCCCCTGTATCGCTGTGTTTTCGCACACCTCCCATAGCTTCCCTTATATCGCCGTGTTCTCGCGCACCTCTAATAGCTTCGCCAATATGGCCATGTTCTCGCGCATCTCTCATACCTTCCCCTGTATTGCTGTTTTCGCGCACCTCCCATAGCTTCCCTTATATCGCTCTGTTTTCGCGCATTTCTCATAGTTTCTCCTATATTGCTGTGTTTTCCCGCACCTCCCATAGCTTCCCCAATATCATTGGTTTGTGCACACCTCTGATACCTTCCCCTATATAGCTGTGTTTTCGCTCACCTCTCACACCTTCCCCTATATCACTGTGTGATCAAGCAGCTTTCATAGCTTCCCCTATATTGCTGTGTTTTCGCATACCTCCCATAGCTTCTGCTATATCGCTGTTTCCGCACACCTCTTATAGCTTGCCATATATGGCGATTTTTACGCTCCGCTCTCATGGCTTCCCCTATATCACCGTGTTTTCGCCCACCTCTCATAGCTTCCCCTATATCGTTGTATTTTTGCGCACCTCTCATACCTTCCACTACATCGATGTGTATCGCGCACCTCTCGTAGCTTCCCCTATTTCGCTGTGTTTTTGCGCACCTCTCATAGCTTCCCCTATATCACTGTGTTTTCGCTTGCCTCGCATACCTTCCCCTATATCATTGTGTTTTCACGCACCTCTCATACCTACCACAGTATCGATGTGTATTCGCACATCTCTCATACCTTCCCCTATATCACTGTGTTATCAAGCAGCTTTCATAGCTTCCCCTATATTGCTGTGTTTTCGCATACCTCCCATAGCTTCCGCTATATCGTTGTTTTTGCACACCTCTCATAGCTTGCCGTATATGGTGATGTTTTTACACACCTCTCATGGCTTCCACTAGATCGCTGTGTTTTCACGCACCTCACATATCATCCCCTATAGCGCCATGATTTCGCACATCTTCCATAGCTTCCCCTATATTGCTGTGTTTTCTCGCACCTCTGATACCTTCCCCTATATCGCTCTGTTGTCGTGCAACTCCCATTGCTTCCCATATATCGCTGTGTTATCGTGCTCCATTCATACCTTCCCCTACATCGCTGTATTTTCGCGTACCTCTCATACCTGCCCCTATATCGCCGTGATTTCGCAGACCTCTCATAGCTTTCCCTATATCACTGTGTTTTCGCTTACCTCGCGTACCTTTCCCTATATCATTGTGTTTTCGCGCACCTCTGATACCTACCACTGTATCGATGTGTTTTCACTCACCTCTGAAACCTTCCCCTGTCTCGCTGTGTTATCAAGCAGCTTTCATAGCTTCCCCTATATTGCTGTGTTTTCGCATACCTCCCATAGCTTCCCATATATCGCTGTGTTTTCACGCACCTCTCATATTTTCCGCTATATTGCTGTGTTTTCGCGCACCTCTCGTATCTTCCCCTGCATCGCTGCGTTTTTGCGCAGCTCTCATACCTTCCCCTATTTCACCGTGTTTTCACGCACCTCCCATAGCTTCCTAAATATCGCTGTGCTTTTGCATGCCTATCATACATTCCCCTATATGGCTGTGTTTTCCTGCACGTCCCATAACTTCCTCTATATCACTGTGTTTTCGAACAACTCGCATACCTTCCCCTATATCGATGTGTTTTCTCGCACCTCTCATACCTTCCCCAAAATCGCTCTGTTTTAGCGCACCTATATAGCTCCCCATATATCACTGTGTTTTCACGCTCCTCGCATACCTACCCCTATATCACTGTGTTTTCATGCACATCCCATACCTTCCCATATATTGCTGAGTTTTCTTGCACCTCCCACAGCTTCCCCTGTATCGCGGTGTTTTCGCACACCTCCCATAGCTTCCCCTATATCGCTGTGTTTTCGCGCACGTCTCAGGGCTTCCCTTATATTGCCATGTTTTCTTGCACTTCTCATACCTTCCCCTATATCGCTGTGTTTTCGTGCACCTCCCATACCTTCCCCTACATCGCTGTGTTTTCGTGCACCTCCCATAGCTTTCCCTACATCGCCGTGTTTCTGTTCACCTCTCATAGCTTCCCCTATGTCGCTGTGATTTCGCGCACCTCTCATACCTTCCCGTACATCGCTGTGTTTTCGCGCACATCCCATAGATTCCCATACATCACCATGTTTTACGCACACTGTGATATAGGGGAAGCTATGAAAGGTGAGCGAAAACACGGCGTTGTTGGGGAAGCTATGGGAGGTGCGCGAAAACACAGCAATGTAGGGGAAGCTATGGGAGGTGTGCGAAAACGCAGCGATATAGGGGAAGCTGTGGGTGGTGTGTGAAAACAGAGTGATATAGGGGAAGGTATGAGAGGTGCACGAAGAAGCAGTGATGTAGGCGATGGTATGAGAGGTGCACGAATACACGACGATATAGGGGAAGTTATGAGAAGTGCGCAACAGCACAGTGATGTAGGGAAAGCAATGGGAGATGTGTGAAAATACAATGATAAATGGGAAGCCATGGGAGCTGCATGAAAACACAGCGAATATAGGGGAAGCTATTGGAGGTGCACGAAAACACAGCGATATAGGGGAAGCTATCAGAGATGCGTGAAAATACAGTGATATAGGGGAAGCTATGGGAGGTGCACGAAAACACAGCAATATAGGGGAATGGATGAGAGATGAGCAAAAACACAGCGACATAGGGGAAGGTATGGGAGGTCTGCGTAAACACGGCGATATAGGGGAAGGTATGAGACGTGCGCCAAAGCAAAGCAATATAGGGGAAGCTATAGGAGGTGCGCGAAAACAGCAATACAGCTGAAGCTATGGGAGGTGCGTGAAGACATGGCGATATAGGGGTTGGTATGTGAGCTGCACGAAAATGCGGTGATATAGGGGAAATTATGAGAAGTGCACGACAACACAGCGATGTAGGGGAAGCTATGGGAGGTGCATGAATACACGGCAATATACGGGAATGTATGGGATGTGTGTGAAAACACAGCGATATAGTGCAATGTATGAGAGGTGTGCGAAAACAGAGCGATGTAGGAGAATGTATGAGAGGTGCTGGAAAACGCAGCTATACAGGGGAAGGTGTGAGAGGTGATCGAAAACACGGTGATATAGGGGGAAGCTATGTGTGGTGCGCAAATATAGAACGATGTAGAGGAAGGTATAAGAGGTGCGCGAAAACAGTGATTTTGGGGAAGCAATGGGAGGTGCGTGAAAACACAGCAATAAAAGGGGAAGCTATGGGAGGTGCGCAAAAACACAGCGATATAGGGGAATGTATGAGAGGTGCACAAAAACATGGCGATGTAGGGGAAAATATGGTAGGTGCGCGAAAGCGCAGCGATGTACGGGAAAGTATGAGAGGTGCGCGAAATCACAGCGACATAGGGGAAAGTTGGAGAATTCCACAAAAACAAGGCGATATATAGGAAACTATCGGATGTGCGTGAAAACACAGCAATATAGGGGAAGGTATGAGTGGTGTGCGAAAACACGGCGATGTATGGGAAGCTATGGGAGGTGCGAGAAAAAACAGTGACGTAGGGGAAGATATGAGAGGGGCGCAAAATCACAACGTTATAGGGGAAGGTATGGGAGGTGCACAAAAACACAGTTATATAGGGGATTCTATGAGAGGTGCATGAAAACAGAGCGATATAGTGGAGCTATGGGAGGTGCACAAAAACACAGCGATATAGGGGAAAGTATTAGAGGTGCGCGAATACATGGCGATGTAGGGGACGATATGAGAGGTGCATGAAAACACAGCGATATAGGGGAAGCTATGGGAGGTGTGCGAAAACACGGTGAAATTGGGGAAGTTATGGGTGTTGCGCGAAAACACAATGATGTAAGGGAAGCTATGAGAGGCGCACAAAAACAAAGCGATGTCGTGGAAGCTATGAGATGTGCGTGAAAACACGGTCATATAGGGGAAGCTGTGAGATTTGCAGGAAAAGGCAGCGATATAAGGGAAGCCATGGGAGGTGCGCAAATAGACAGTGATATAGGAGAAGCTATGAGAGGTGCAAGAAAACAAAGCGATATAGGGGAAGCTATGGGAGGTGCGAGAAAACGCAGTGACATAGGGGAAGATATGAAAGGTGCGCGAAATCACAGCATTATAGAGGAAGGTATGAGAGGTGAACAAAAACACAGCGATGTAGGGAAAGCTATGGGAGGTGCACGAAAACACAGCGATGTTGGGGAAGCTATGGGAGGTGCACGAAAACACAGCGATATAGGGGAAGGTATGAGAGGTGCACAAAAACATGGCGATGTAGGGAAAGCTATGGGAGGTGTGCGAAAACACAGCGATATAGGGAAGGTATGACAGCTGTGTGATAACACAGCGATATAGGGGAAGGTATGAGAGGTACACAAAAGCACGGTCATATAGGGAAGGTATGGGAGGTGCGCGAAAACACAGCGATATAGGGGAAGCTATGGGAGGTGCACGAAAGCACAGCAATATAGGGGAAGGTAAGGGAGGTGCGAGAAAACAAGGCGATATAGGGAAGTTATGAGAGGTGTGCGAAAACATGGCGATATATGGGAAGCTATTGGAGGTGTGCGAAAACCCAGCTATATAGGGAAAGGTATGAATGGTGCGCGAAAACACGGCGATGTAGGGGAAACTATGAGAGGTGTGCGAAAACACAGCGATGCATGGGAAGCTATGGGAGGTGCGAGAAAACACAGTGACATGGGGAAGATATGAAAGGTGCGCAAAATCACAGCATTATAGAGGAAGGTATGAGAGGTGAACAAAAACACGGCGATGTAGGGAAAGCTATGGGAGGTGCACGAAAACACAGCGATGTTGGGGAAGGTATGACAGCTGTGTGATAACACAGCGATATAGGGGAAGGTATGAGAGGTACACAAAAGCACGGTCATATAGGGGAAGGTATGGGAGGTGCACGAAAACACAGCGATATAAGGGAAGCTATGGGAGGTGCACGAAAGCACAGCAATATAGGGGAAGGTAAGGGAGGTGCGAGAAAACAAGGCGATATAGGGAAGTTATGAGAAGTGTGCGAAAACATGGCGATATATGGGAAGCTATTGGAGGTGTACGAAAACACAGCGATATAGGGGAATGTATGAGAGGTGTGCGAAAACAAAGCGATGTTGTGGAAGCTATGAGAGGTGCGTGAAAACACGGTCATATAGGGGAAGCTATGAGATTTGCGCGAAAAGACAGTGATATAGGAGAAGCTATGGGAGGTGTGCGAAAACACAGCGACATAGGGCAAGGTAGGAGAGCTGCACAAAATCAAGGCGATATATAGGAAACTATTGGATGTGCGCGAAAACACGGCGATGTTGGGGAAGCTATGACAGGTGTGCGAAAACACAGCAATGTAGGGGAGGGTATGAGAGGTGCGTAAAATCACAGCATTATAGGGAAAGCTATGAGAGGTGAACAAAGACATGGTGATGTAGGGAAATCTATGAGAGGTGCACGAAAACACAGCGATATAGGGGAAGCTATGAGAATTGTGCGAAAACAGCGTGAAATAGGGGAAGGTATGAGTTGTGGATGAAGAAACGGCGATGTAGGGGATGGTATGAGAGGTTCACGATTACATGGCGGTATAGGGGAAGTTATGAGAAGTGCACAACAGCACAGTGATGTAGGGAAAACAATGGGAAATGCGCAAAAACACGACGATAAACGGGAAGCCATGGGAGCTGCATGAAATCACAGCGATATAGGGGAAGCTATCAGAAGTGCGCGAAAATACAGTGATATAGAGGAAGGTATGGGAGGTGCGCGAAAACACAGCGATATAAGGGAAGCTATGGGAGGTGCACGAAAGCACAGCAATATAGGGGAAGGTAAGGGAGGTGCGAGAAAACAAGGCGATATAGGAAAGTTGTGAGAAGTGTGCGAAAACATGGCGATATATGGGAAGCTATTGGAGGTGTGCGAAAACACAGCGATATAGGGGAATGTATGAGAGGTGTGCGAAAACAAAGCGATGTTGTGGAAGCTATGAGAGGTGCGTGAAAACACGGTCATATAGGGGAAGCTATGAGATTTGCACGAAAAGACAGTGATATAGGAGAAGCTATGAGAGGTGCAAGAAAACACAGCGATATAAGGGAAAGTATGAGAGGTGCGCAAAAATGCGGCGATATAGTGGAAGCTATGAGAGGTGCGCAAAACATGGCGATGTAGGGGAAACTATGGGAGGTGCGTGAAAACACAGCGATGTACGGGAAGGTATGAGAGGTGCACAAAAACATGGCGATGTAGGGAAAGCTATGGGAGGTGTGCGAAGACACAGCGATATAGGGAAGTTATGACAGCTGTGTGATAACACAGCGATATAGGAGAAGGTATGAGAGGTACACAAAAGCACGGTCATATAGGGGAAGGTATGGGAGGTGCGTGAAAGCACAGCGATATAGGGGAAGCTATGGGAGGTGCACGAAAGCACAGCAATATAGGGGAAGGTAAGGGAGGTGCGAGAAAACAAGGCGATATAGGGAAATTATGAGAGGTGTGCGAAAACATGGCGATATATGGGAAGCTATTGGAGGTGTGCGAAAACACAGCGATATAGGGCAAGGTATGAGTGGTGCGCGAAAACACGGCAATGTAGGGGAACCTATGAGAGGTGTGCAAAAACACAGCGATGCATGGGAAGCTATGGGAGGTGCGAGAAAACACAGTGACATAGGGGAAGGTATGAGAGGTGTGCGAAAACAAAGCGATGTTGTGGAAGCTATGAGAGGTGCGTGAAAACACGGTCATATAGGGGAAGCTATGAGATTTGCGCGAAAAGACAGTGATATAGGAGAAGCTATGGGAGGTGCAAGAAAACACAGCGATATAAGGGAAAGTATGAGAGGTGCGCAAAAATGCGGCGATATAGTGGAAGCTATGAGAGGTGCGCAA
Source organism: Mobula birostris (assembly GCF_030028105.1). Classification (NCBI taxonomy): domain Eukaryota; kingdom Metazoa; phylum Chordata; class Chondrichthyes; order Myliobatiformes; family Myliobatidae; genus Mobula; species Mobula birostris. The sequence goes on along the minus strand of NW_027274682.1, from coordinate 1,433,398 downwards.
AACATGGCGATGTAGGGGAAACTATGGGAGGTGCGTGAAAACACAGCGATGTACGGGAAGGTATGAGAGGTGCACAAAAACATGGCGATGTAGGGAAAGCTATGGGAGGTGTGCGAAGACACAGCGATATAGGGGAAGCTATGGGAGGTGCACGAAAGCACAGCAATATAGGGGAAGGTAAGGGAGCTGCGAGAAAACAAGGCGATATAGGGAAATTATGAGAGGTGTGCGAAAACATGGCGATATACGGGAAGCTATTGGAGGTGTGCGAAAACACACCGATATAGGGCAAGGTATGAGTGGTGCGCGAAAACACGGCAATGTAGGGGAACCTATGAGAGGTGTGCAAAAACACAGCGATGCATGCGAAGCGATGGGAGGTGCGAGAAAACACAGTGACATAGGGGAAGGTATGAGAGGTGTGCGAAAACAAAGCGATGTTGTGGAAGCTATGAGAGGTGCATGAAAACACGGTCATATAGGGGAAGCTATGAGATTTGCGCGAAAACACGGCGATGTTGGGGAAGTTATGACAGGTGTGCGAAAACACAGCAATGTAGGGGAGGGTATGAGAGGTGCGTAAAATCACAGCATTATAGGGAAAGCTATGAGAGGTGAACAAAAACATGGCGATGTAGGGAAATCTATGAGAGGTGCACGAAAACACAGCGATATAGGGGAAGCTATGAGAATTGTGCGAAAACAGCGTGAAATAGGGGAAGGTATGAGTTGTGGATGAAGAAACGGCGATGTAGGGGATGGTATGAGAGGTTCACAATTACATGGCGGTATAGGGGAAGTTATGAGAAGTACACAACAGCACAGTGATGTAGGGAAAACAATGGGAAATGCGCAAAAACACGATGATAAACGGGAAGCCATGGGAGCTGCATGAAATCACAGCGGTATAGGGGAAGCTATCAGAAGTGCGCGAAAATACAGTGATATAGATGAAGGTATGGGAGGGGCGCGAAAGCACGGCGATATAGGGCAATGGATGAGAGGTGAGCAAAAGCACAGCGACATAGGGGAAGGTATGGGAGGTCTGCGTAAACACGGCAATATAGGGGAAGCTATATGATGTGCACGAAAACAAAGCAATATAGGGGAAGCTATAGGAGGTGCGTGAAAAGAGCGATACAGCCGAAGATATGGGAGGTGCGTGAAGACATGGCAATATAGGGGATAGTATGAGAGGTGCACGAAAATACGGTGATATAGGGGAAGTTATGAGAAATGCACGACAACACAGCAATGTAGGGGAAGCTATGGGAGGTGCGCAAATACACGGCAATACACGGGAAGCTGTGGGTGGTGAGCGAAAACACAGCAATACAGTGGAAGGTATGAGAGGTGCGCGAAAACACAGCAATATACGGGAAGGTATGGGATGTGTGCGAAAACACAACGATATAGTGCAATGTATGATGTGCACGAAAACAAAGCAATATAGGGGAAGCTATAGGAGGTGCGTGAAAAGAGCGATACAGCCGAAGATATGGGAGGTGCGTGAAGACATGGCAATATAGGGGATAGTATGAGAGGTGCACGAAAATACGGTGATATAGGGGAAGTTATGAGAAATGCACGACAACACAGCAATGTAGGGGAAGCTATGGGAGGTGCGCAAATACACGGCAATACACGGGAAGCTGTGGGTGGTGAGCGAAAACACAGCAATACAGTGGAAGGTATGAGAGGTGCGCGAAAACACAGCAATATACGGGAAGGTATGGGATGTGTGCGAAAACACAACGATATAGTGCAATGTATGAGAGGTGCACAAAAACTCAGCGATGAAGGAGAATGTATGAGAGGTGCTGGAAAACGCGGCCATGCAGGGGAAGGTGTGAGAGGTGATCGAAAACACGGAGATTTAAGGGGAAGCTACGTGTGGTGCGCAAATACAGAGCCATATAGAGGAAAGTATAAGAGGTGCACGAAAACAAGGTGATAAAAGGGTAAGCTATAGGAGGTGCGCAAAAACGCAGCGATATAGGGGAATGTATGAGAGGCACGCAAAAACAGTGCTACAGGGGAAGCTATGGGAGGTGCGCAAAAAGACTGCGCTATAGGAGAAGCTATGAGAGGTGGACGAGAACACAGGGATATAGGGGAAGCTATAGGAGGTGCGCGAAAACACAGCGATGTAGGGGAATGGATGAGAGGTGTACAAAAACAGCTACATAGGGGAAGGTATGGGATGTCTGCGTAAAGACGACAATATAGGGGAAGATATGAGAGGTGCACGAAATCACGGTGATATAGAGGAAATCTATGAGAGGTACCTTGCCTCTGGCCTCTTTTACCAAGCTTCCCCTCTAGTCTCTAGCCTCTAGCCAAGACTGTCCTCTCGCCTCTAGCCAAGCCTCGCTTCTAGCCTCTAGCCAAGCTTCGTCTCTAGCCTCTAGCCAAGCCTCGACCCTAGCCTCTAGCCTCTAGGCAAGTCTCGCCTCTAGCCTTTAGCCAATACTCGCCACTAGCCTCTCGCCTCTAGCTATACCTCGGCTCGCCACTTTAAACTTGTGCAGAGAGATATTTTTTGAAGGTTTTGAAATGATTCCTTCTTTGGCATACACTAATGCTGGTGTGAGAGGGTTTGGTGGTGTTCCCGGGTTTGGGTGTGTCTGTGGATTTTCAATAGTGACGAATCTCAAATTTGTTTCATTCGTAGGGATTATAGGCCCTTTAATTTTTTCAAATCTGTTTGTAGTGTGTTTTTAAATTGGAGGTTGCTACTCAAAATTTGCATAGGAAGACCTTCCTGTTTGCCGTTAACGCTCACACCATCGTGTACTTCCTAACTTAATCTCCGGACCTCGTTCCCTGCAACACAACGACTAAATCTGTGCGCATCTCAATAATCCACATGATCCACCAGAAGCCGTGTGCACCCCTGCATTTTATGACAAACCTCTAAATATCCTCAATCCCCAAATCAGTGCGCACCCTCACGCTGCGTTCTTTAATGTCGAGGCAGCCATTTTCTGAACTGTTTGACACGGTTTATGCTTGAAGAAAATCGAATGTGCATTCGGATTCAATACGGGTTTAAAGTTACACCAAGATTTGCAAAGAATTTACAATGATTATTTTTTTAAAAATTCTCTGAACGGTTTGAAATGATTGTTGCTCTGAAAAAATCTGTTATGCCTGTGGGCGTGTCAGCGGGGTTGGGGTGCGCACCAATTTGCGGAAAACGCAGAACTGAGGAAGTGACTGTGAATATGGGTGCGCACGGAGCTTTGGGGTGAACATGATTTGGGGGTGCACACTGATTCAGTGCTGCGTTCTCGCACATGAGGGTGCGCACTGATTTGTGTGAGCGTTAACGGCAAACAGGGAGGTGTTCAGGGAAGCAGAAGGTTGGCAGAACTATCCTGACACGGAGCGTAGAAAGTAAAGCGGTAGGCAAAACCTCCCTTGGCACGGAGAGACAGAATTACACAGGTAAACTGCGGTGCTGAAGTAAAACTTAGAATACTTGACACGGAGAGACTGAGGTTCAGAGGTCACCATCGGAACTGAATTGTAAGTTGGAAAACTTACCTTGACACGGAGAGACTGAGTTCCACAGATAAATCTCGGGACTGGAGCAAACTTAAACACACAATCCGAAACGGCCAGGAAACGAGAGGCGAGGTATTGCAAAAGGCTAGAGGCGAGAGGCGAGGCACCTCTCATATCTTCCCCTAAATCACTATGTTTTCACGCACCTCAGAAACCTTCCCCTTTTTGGCTGAGTTTTCGCTTAACTCTCATATCTTCCCCTATATCGACGTGTTTCACGCACCTCTCATACCTTCCCCTATATTGCCGTGTTTTCATGCAACTCCCATAGCTTCCCATATATCGCTGTCTTTTTGCGTGCCTATCATACCTTCCTCGAATCATTGTGTTTTTGCGCACCTCCCATAGCTTCCACTATATCGCTGTGTTTTCGCACACCTCCGATTGCTTCTCCTATATCACTGTGTTTTCGCGCACCTCTGACGGCTTCCTCGAAATTGCTGTGTTTTTGTGCACCTCTGATACCTTCCCCTATATCGTTGTGTTTTCACGCACTTCTCATACCGTCCCCTACATCGCTGCATTTTCGCGCACCTATTGTCGCTTCCCCTATATCGACCTGTTTTCAAGCACCTCTCATACCTTTACATATATCACCGTGTTCGCGCACCTCTCATACCTTCCCCGATATCGCCTTGTTTTCGCGCACCTCTCATAGCTTCACCTATATCAATGTGTTTACGTGCACCTCTCATACCTTCCCCTATATTGCTGTGCTTTCGCGCACTTCTCATAGCTTCCCAGGTATCACTGTCTTTTCGCGCACCTCTCATACCAACCACCATATCGCCGTGTTTTCGCCGACCTCTCATCTTCCCCTATATTTCTGTGTTTTAGTGCACCTCTCATACCTTCCTCATATGGCTGTGTTTTCACGCACCTCTCATACATTCTCCAACATCGACGTGTTTTCGCACACCTTCCATACCTTCCACTATATCGCTGTGTTTTCACGGACGTCCCATACCTTCCCATATATTGCTCAGTTTTTGCGCACCTCCCATAGCTTCCTCTATATCGCCTTGTTTACGCGCACTTCTCATATATTTCACTATAGCGCTGTGTTTTCTCGTACCTCCCATTCCTTCCCATTATCGCTGTGTTTTCGCGCACCTCCCATACCTTCCCGAATATGGCTGTGTTTTCGCGCACCTCTCATAACTTCCCCCGTATCGCTGTGTTTTCGCACACTTCCCATAGCTTCCCCTATATCGCTGTGTTTTCACGAACCTCTCATATATTCCCCTTTATCACTGTGTTATCAAGCGGCTCTCATAGCTTCCCCTATATTGCTGTGTTTTCGTGTACCTCCCATAGCTTCCGCCATATCGCTGTTTTCGCTCACCTCTCATAGCTTGCCATATATTGTGATGCTTTCGCGCACCTCTCATAGCTTCCCCTATATGGCCGTGTTTTAGAAACATAGAAACATAGAAAATAGGTGCAGGAGTAGGCCATTCGGCCCTTCGAGCCTGCACCGCTATTTATTATGATCATGGCTGATCATCCAACTCAGAACCCCGCCCCAGCCTTCCCACCATACCCCCTGATCCCTGTAGCCACAAGGGGCATATCTAACTCCCTCTTAAATATAGCCAATGTACTGGCCTCAACTGCTTCCTGTGGCAGAGAATTCCACAGATTCACCACTCTCTGAGTGAAGAAGTTTTTCCTAATCTCGGTCCTAAAAGGCTTCCCCTTTATCCTCAAACTGTGACCCCTTGTTCTGGACTTCCCCAACATCGGGAACAATCTTCCTGCATCTAGCCTGTCCATTCCCTTTAGGATTTTATACGTTTCAATCAGATCCCCCTTCAATCTTCTAAATTCCAACGAGTACAAGCCCAGTTCATCCAGTCATTCTTCATATGAAAGTCCTGCCATCCCAGGAATCAATCTGGTGAACCTTCTTTGTACTCCCTCTATGGCAAGGATGTCTTTCCTCAGATTAGGGGACCAAAACTGCCCACAATACTCCAGGTGTGGCCTCACCAAGGCCTTGTACAACTGCAGTAGTACCTCCCTGCTCCTGTACTCAAATCCCCTCTCTATAAATGCCAGGACACCATTCGCCTTTTTCACTGCCTGCTGTACCTGCATGCCCACTTTCAATGACTGGTGTATAATGACACCCAGGTCTCGTTGCACCTCCCCTTTTCCTAATCAGCCACCATTCAGAGAATAATCTGTTTTCCTATTTTTGCCACCAAAATGGATAACTTCACATTTATCCACATTAAGTTGCATCTGCCATGAATTTGCCCACTCACCCAACCTCTTAGCATCCTCCTCACAGCTAACACTGCCACCCAGCTTCGTGTCATCCGCAAACTTGGAGATGCTGCATTTAATTCCCTCATCCAAGTTATTAATATATATTGTAAACAACTGGGGTCCCAGCACTGAGCCTTGCGGTACCCCACTAGTCACCGCCCGCCATTCTGAAAAGGTCCCGTTTATTCCCACTCTTTGCTTCCTGTCTGCTAATCAATTCTCCATCCACATCAATACCTTATCCCCAATACCATGTGCTTTGAGTTTGCACACTGATCTTTTTTTCACGCACCTCGCTTAGCTTCCCCGATATTGTTGTGTTTTCGGCACCTCTCATACCTTCCCCTATATCGCTGTGTTTTCCCGCACCTCCCATAGCTTCACCAATATCATTGTGTTTTCGCACAGCTCTCATACCTTCCCCTATAACGCTGTGTTTTCACTCACCTCTGATAGCTTCCCGTATATCACCATGTTTTCGTGCACCTCTCATATCTTGCCCTATATTGCTGTTTTCGCATACCTCCCTTAGCTTCCGCTATATCGCTGTTTTCGCACACCTCTCATAGCTTGACTTATATTGCGATGTTTTTGCGCACCTCTCATAGCTTCCCCTACATCGCAGAATTTTCACGCACCACTGATACATTCTGCTATATCGCAGTGTTTTCATGCAGCTCTCATAGCTTCCTTTATATTGCCATGTTTTCGCGCACCTGGCATAGCTTCCCCTACATTGCTGTGTTTTCGCGCACCTCTCAGAAATTCTCCTATATCGCCGTGTTTCCCGCACCTTCCATAACTTCCCCTATATCGCCGTGTTTTCGCGCACCTCACATAGCTTCCCCAATATCGTTGTGTTTTAATGCACCTCTCATAACTTCCCCATTTTAGCTGAGTTTACGCTCATCTCTCATACCTTCCCCTATATCGACGTATTTCACACACCTCTCATAAATTCCCCTATATCGCTGTGTTTTCACGCACCTCCCATAGCTTCCCCAACATAATTGTGTTTTCGCACATCTGTCATACCTTCCCCTATATCGCTGTGTTTTCGCTTACCTCTTATTGCTTCCTGTATATCGCCGTGTTTTCGTGCCCCTCTCAAATCTTTCCCATATTGCTATGTTGTAGCATACCTCCCATAGCTTCCGCTATATCGCTGTTTTTTCACACCTCTCATAGCTTGCCATATATTGCGATGTTTTTGCGCACCTCTCATAGCTTCCCCTATAGCGCTGTGTTTTCGCACACCTCCCATACCTTCCCCTTATCGCTGTGTTTTTGTGCACCTTCCATAGCTTCCCCATTATGGCTGTGTTTTCGCGCATCACTCATACCTTCCTTTGTATTCCTGTGTTTTTACACATCTCCCATAGCTTCCCCAATATCATTGTGTTTTTGCACACCTCTCACACCTTTCCCTATATCGCCGTGTTTTCCTGTACCTCTAATATCTTCCTCTATATCGCTGTGTTATCAAGCAGCTCTCATAGCCTCCACTCTATTGCTATGTTGTCGCGTACCTCCCATAGCTTCCGCTATATCGCTGTTTTCGCACACCTCTCATAGCTTGCCATATATTGCAATGTTATACAAACCCCTATTATAGCCGTGTTTCTGCGCAGCTCTCATACATTCCCCTATATTGCCATGTTTCCGCGCACCTCTGTTAACTTCCCCTATAACGCTGTATTTTCGCGCACCTCCCACAGCTTCCCCTATATCGCTGTGTTTTCTCGCACTCCTCATACCTTCCGCTATATCACTCTGTTATCACGCACCTCCCATGGCTTCCCATATATCGCTGCGTTTTCGCGCACCTCTCATAGCTACCCCTTTATCGCCGAGTTTTCGCGCACCTCTCATACCTTCCCCCTTTTAGCTGTGTTTTTGCTTATCTCTCATACCATCCCCTATATGGCCGTGTTTCTGCGCACCTCTCATTTGTTCCACTTTATCGCCATGTTTTCGCGCAACTCTGATAACTTCCCCTATATCGCTGTGCTTTCGCGCACCTCTCATAGCTTCCCCTATATTGCCACGTTTTCGCGCACCTCCCACACTTTCCCCTATATCGCTGTGTTTTCGCACACCTCTCATACCTTCCACTATACCGCTGTGTTTTCGCGCAGGTCCCATAACTTCCCATATATTGCTCAGTTTTGGCACACCTCCCATATCTTCCTCTATATCGCCCTGTTTTCGCGCACGTCTCATATATTCCACTATAGTGCTGTGCTTTCGCGCACCTCCCATACCTTCCCCAATATGGCTGTGTTTTCGCGCACCTCTCATAACTTCTCCTGTATCGCTGTGTTTTCACACACTTCCCATAGCTTCCCCAATATGGCTGTGTTTTCACGCAGCTCTCATATCTTCCCCTTTATCGCTGTGTTATGAAGCGGGTCTCATAGCTTCCCTTATATTGCTGTGTTTTCGTGTACCTCCCATAGCTTCCACCATACCGCTGTTTTCGCAAACCTGTCATAGCTTGCCGTATATTGTGATGTTTTCGCGCACCTCTCATAGCTTTCCCTAAATCGCTGTGTTTTCACGCACCTCACATAGCTTCCACTATATGGCCGTGTTTTCGCGCACCTCGCATAGCTTCCCCAATATCGTTGTGTTCTCGCGCACCTCTCATACCTTCCCCTTTTTAGCTGAGTTTTCGTTCATCTCTCATTCCTTCCCCTATATCGACGTGTTTCACGCATGTCTCTACCCTTCCCCGATATCGCCGTATTTTCATGCACCTCCCATAGCTTCCCATATATCGCTGTGTTTTTGCGTGCCTATCATACCTTCCTCTTATCGCTGTGTTTTTGCGCACCTCCCATAACTTCACTATATCGCTGTGTTTTCGTGCACCTCTGATAGCTTCCCCTATATCACTGTGTTTTCCCGCACCTGCCGCAGCTTCCTCGAAATCGCTGTGTTTTTGTACGCCTCTGGTACCTTCCCCTATATCGTTGTGTTTTCACATGCCTCTCATACCGTCCCCAATGTCTCTGCTTTTTCGCGCACCTCTCATCGCTTCCCCTATATCGACCTGTTTTCAAGCACCTCTCATACATTTACGTATATCGCTGTGTTCGCACACCTCCCATCTCTGCCCCTATATCACTGTATTTTCGCGCACCACTCATACTTTCCCCTATATCGCCGTGTGTTCGCGCACCTCCCATAGCTTCCCCTATATCACTGTTTTTTCACGCATCTTTCATACTGTTCCCTATATCGCTACGTTTTCGGGCACCTCTCATCGGTTCCCCTGTATCGCCGTGTTTTCACACATCTCCCATAGCTTCCCCTACATCTCTCTGTTGTCGCGCACTTCTCATACCCTCCCGTATATCGGTGTGTTTTCGTCCACCTCTCATACCATCCCCTATATCGCCGTGTCTTTTTGCACCTCCCATAGCTTCCACTAGATTGCTGTTTTCGCGCACATCGCATAGCTTCCCCTGAATTGCTTTGTTTCGCGCACCTCTCATACCTTCCCCTAAATTGCTGTTTTCGTGCTCCTCTCATCGATTCCCCATATCGCCCTGTTTTCGCACACCTCACATACCTTCCCCCATATCACCGTGTTCTCGCGCACCTCCCATACCTTCCCCTATATCGCTGTGTTATCGCGCACCGCCAATAGTTTCCCCACTAACACTGTGTTTTCGCGCACTTCTCATACCTGCCCCAATATGGCTGTGTTTTCGCGCAGCTCTCATACCTTCCCCTGTATTGCGGTGTTTTCGCGCACCTCTCATAGTTTCCCCAAAAACGCTGTGTTTTCGCGCACCTCCCATACCTTCCCAAATATGGCTGTGTTTTTGCGCACCTCTCATATATTCCTCTATATCGGCGTGTAATCGTCCACCTCTCATACCATCCCCTATATTGTCATGTCTTCGTGCACCTCCCATAGCTTCAACTAGATCGCTGTTTTCGCGCACATCTCATGGCTTCCCCTAAATTGCTTTGTTTTCGCGCACCTCGCATACCTTCCCATGTATTGCTGTGTTTACGCACACCTCCCATAGCTTCCCCTATATCGGTGTGTTTTCATGCTTCTCTCATAGCTTCCCCTATATCGCTGTATTTTCCCACACCTCCCATAGCTTCCCCTATATTGCCGTGTTTTCACGCACCTCTCATAACCTCCCCTATATAGCTGTGTTTTCGCTCACCTCTCATACCTTCCCCTGTATCGCCGTGTTTTCGCGCACCTCTCAGACATTCTGCTACATCATCGTGTTTCTGCGCACTTCTTGTAACATCCACTATATCGCTGTGTTGTCGAGCACGTCCCATACTTTCCCGTATATTTCTGTGTTTTCATACAACTACCATAGGTACCCCTATATTTCTCTGTTTTCGGTTCCCTCTCATACCTTTCCATATATTGCCGTCTTTTCGCGCACCTCTCATATCTTCCCATATATTGCGATGCCTTCGCGCACCTCTCATAGCTCTCCCTATATCTCTGTATTTTCGCTCACCTCTCATAGCTTCCCCTATATCGCCGTCTTTTCATGCACATCCAATATCTTCACATATATTGCTGCGTTTTTGCGTACTCCTGATAGATTCCCCTATATGGCTGTGTTTCTGCTCATCTCTCATACCTTCTCCTATATCACCGTGTTTTCGTGCACCTCCTATAGCTTCCTCTTTTTCACTGTGCTTTCACGCACCACGCATACCTACCCCTATATCACTGTGTTTTCAAGCACCTCTCATACTGTTCCCTATATCGCTGTGTTTTCGGGCACCACTCATCGCTTCCCCTATATCGCCGTGTTTTCGCGCACCTCCCATAGCTTCCCATATATCGCTGTATTTTCGCTTCCCTCTCATAACCTCCCCTACATCGCTGTGTTGTCGCTCACTTCTCATACCCTCCCGTATATCGGCGTGTTTTCGTCCACCTCTCATACTACCCCCTATACCGCCGTGTCTTCGCGCACCTCCCATAGATTCCACTAGATCGCTGTTTTCGCGCACAACTCATATCTTCTCCTAAATTGCTTTGTTTTCGCGCACCTCTCATACCTTCCGCTATATCGACCTGTTTTCAAGCACCTCTCATACCTTTATGTATATCGCCGTGTTCGCACACCTCCCATCTCTGCCCCTATATCAATGTATTTTCGCGCACCACTCTTACTTTCCCCTATATCGCCGTGTGTTCGCGCACCTCCCATAGCTTCCCCTATATCACTGTTTTTTCACGCATCTCTCATACTGTTCCCTATATCGCTACGTTTTCGGGCACCTCTCATCGGTTCCCCTGTATCGCCGTGTTTTCACACATCTCCCATAGCTTCCCCTACATCTCTCTGTTTGTCGCGCACTTCTCATACCCTCCCGTATATCGGAGTGGTTTCGTCCACCTCTCATACCATCCCCTATATCGCCGTGTCTTTTTGCACCTCCCATAGCTTCCACTAGATTGCTGTTTTCGCGCACATCACATAGCTTCCCCTGAATTGCTTTGTTTCGCGCACCTCTCATACCTTCCCCTAAATTGCTGTTTTCGTGCTCCTCTCATAGATTCCCCATATCGCCGTGTTTTCGCACACCTCACATACCTTCCCCCATATCACCGTGTTCTCGCGCACCTCCCATACCTTCCCCTATATCGCCGTGTTATCGCGCACCGCCAATAGTTTCCCCACTAACGCTGTGTTTTCGCGCACTTCTCATACCTGCCCCAATATGGCTGTGTTTTTGCGCAGCTCTCATACCTTCCCCTGTATTGCGGTGTTTTCGCGCACCTCTCATAGTTTCCCCAATAACGCTGTGTTGTCGCGCACTTCTCATACCTTCACCTTATCGCTGTGTTTTTGCGCACCTCCCATACCTTCCCCAATATGGCTGTGTTTTCGCGCACCTCTCATACACTCCTCTATATCGGCGTGTAATCGTCCACCTCTCATACCTTCTCCTATATCGGCGTGTAATCGTCCACCTCTCATACCTTCCCCTAAATTGCTGTTTTCGTGCTCCTCTCATCGATTCCCCATATCGCCCTGTTTTCGCACACCTCACATACCTTCCCCCATATCACCGTGTTCTCGCGCACCTCCCATACCTTCCCCTATATCGCTGTGTTATCGCGCACCGCCAATAGTTTCCCCACTAACACTGTGTTTTCGCGCACTTCTCATACCTGCCCCAATATGGCTGTGTTTTCGCGCAGCTCTCATACCTTCCCCTGTATTGCGGTGTTTTCGCGCACCTCTCATAGTTTCCCCAAAAACGCTGTGTTTTCGCGCACCTCCCATACCTTCCCAAATATGGCTGTGTTTTTGCGCACCTCTCATATATTCCTCTATATCGGCGTGTAATCGTCCACCTCTCATACCATCCCCTATATTGTCATGTCTTCGTGCACCTCCCATAGCTTCAACTAGATCGCTGTTTTCGCGCACATCTCATGGCTTCCCCTAAATTGCTTTGTTTTCGCGCACCTCGCATACCTTCCCATGTATTGCTGTGTTTACGCACACCTCCCATAGCTTCCCCTATATCGGTGTGTTTTCATGCTTCTCTCATAGCTTCCCCTATATCGCTGTATTTTCCCACACCTCCCATAGCTTCCCCTATATTGCCGTGTTTTCACGCACCTCTCATAACCTCCCCTATATAGCTGTGTTTTCGCTCACCTCTCATACCTTCCCCTGTATCGCCGTGTTTTCGCGCACCTCTCAGACATTCTGCTACATCATCGTGTTTCTGCGCACTTCTTGTAACATCCACTATATCGCTGTGTTGTCGAGCACGTCCCATACTTTCCCGTATATTTCTGTGTTTTCATACAACTACCATAGGTACCCCTATATTTCTCTGTTTTCGGTTCCCTCTCATACCTTTCCATATATTGCCGTCTTTTCGCGCACCTCTCATATCTTCCCATATATTGCGATGCCTTCGCGCACCTCTCATAGCTCTCCCTATATCTCTGTATTTTCGCTCACCTCTCATAGCTTCCCCTATATCGCCGTCTTTTCATGCACATCCAATATCTTCACATATATTGCTGCGTTTTTGCGTACTCCTGATAGATTCCCCTATATGGCTGTGTTTCTGCTCATCTCTCATACCTTCTCCTATATCACCGTGTTTTCGTGCACCTCCTATAGCTTCCTCTTTTTCACTGTGCTTTCACGCACCACGCATACCTACCCCTATATCACTGTGTTTTCAAGCACCTCTCATACTGTTCCCTATATCGCTGTGTTTTCGGGCACCACTCATCGCTTCCCCTATATCGCCGTGTTTTCGCGCACCTCCCATAGCTTCCCATATATCGCTGTATTTTCGCTTCCCTCTCATAACCTCCCCTACATCGCTGTGTTGTCGCTCACTTCTCATACCCTCCCGTATATCGGCGTGTTTTCGTCCACCTCTCATACTACCCCCTATACCGCCGTGTCTTCGCGCACCTCCCATAGATTCCACTAGATCGCTGTTTTCGCGCACAACTCATATCTTCTCCTAAATTGCTTTGTTTTCGCGCACCTCTCATACCTTCCGCTATATCGACCTGTTTTCAAGCACCTCTCATACCTTTATGTATATCGCCGTGTTCGCACACCTCCCATCTCTGCCCCTATATCAATGTATTTTCGCGCACCACTCTTACTTTCCCCTATATCGCCGTGTGTTCGCGCACCTCCCATAGCTTCCCCTATATCACTGTTTTTTCACGCATCTCTCATACTGTTCCCTATATCGCTACGTTTTCGGGCACCTCTCATCGGTTCCCCTGTATCGCCGTGTTTTCACACATCTCCCATAGCTTCCCCTACATCTCTCTGTTTGTCGCGCACTTCTCATACCCTCCCGTATATCGGAGTGGTTTCGTCCACCTCTCATACCATCCCCTATATCGCCGTGTCTTTTTGCACCTCCCATAGCTTCCACTAGATTGCTGTTTTCGCGCACATCACATAGCTTCCCCTGAATTGCTTTGTTTCGCGCACCTCTCATACCTTCCCCTAAATTGCTGTTTTCGTGCTCCTCTCATAGATTCCCCATATCGCCGTGTTTTCGCACACCTCACATACCTTCCCCCATATCACCGTGTTCTCGCGCACCTCCCATACCTTCCCCTATATCGCCGTGTTATCGCGCACCGCCAATAGTTTCCCCACTAACGCTGTGTTTTCGCGCACTTCTCATACCTGCCCCAATATGGCTGTGTTTTTGCGCAGCTCTCATACCTTCCCCTGTATTGCGGTGTTTTCGCGCACCTCTCATAGTTTCCCCAATAACGCTGTGTTGTCGCGCACTTCTCATACCTTCACCTTATCGCTGTGTTTTTGCGCACCTCCCATACCTTCCCCAATATGGCTGTGTTTTCGCGCACCTCTCATACACTCCTCTATATCGGCGTGTAATCGTCCACCTCTCATACCTTCTCCTATATCGGCGTGTAATCGTCCACCTCTCATACCTTCTCCTATATCGGCGTGTAATCGCGCGCCTCTCATACCTTCTCAGATATCGCCGTGTTTTCGTGCACCTCCTATAGCTTCCTCTTTTTCACTGTGCTTTCACGCACCACGCATACCTTCCCTTATATCACTGTGTTTTCAAGCACCTCTCATACTGTTCCCTATATCGCTGCGTTTTCGGGCACCTCTCATCGCTTCCCCTATATCGCTGTGTTTTCGCGCACCTCCCATCGCTTCCCCTATATCTTTGCGTTTTTGTGCATCTCTCATACATTCTCCTATATCGCTCTGTTTTTACGCACCTCTCATAGCTTCCCATATATCGCTGTATTTTCGCTTCCCTCTCATAACTTCCCCTATATCGCCGTGTTTTCGCGCACCTCCCATAGCCTCCCCTACATCGCTGTGTTGTCGCGCACTTCTCATACCCTCCCCTATATCGTCGTGTCTTCGCGCACATAGCTTCCACTAGATCGCTGTTTTCGCGCACATCTCATAGCTTCCCCTAAATTGCTTTGTTTTCGCGCACCTCTCATAGATTCCCCATATCGCTGTGTTTTCGCTTCCGTCGCATACCTTCACCTATATCGCCGTGTTTTCGCGCACCTCTCATATCTTCCCATATATTGCTATGCTTTCGCACACCTCTCATAGCTTCCACCAAAGTGCTGTGTTTTCGCGCGCCTCTCATTCCTTTACCTATATCGCCGTCTTTTCACGCACCTCCAATAACTTCCCATATATCACCGTGTTTTTGGGCACCTCTCATACCCACCCCTCTATCGCCATGTTTTCGTGCACCTCCCATAGATTCCCAAATATCGCTGTGTTATCGCGCATTTCCAATAGTTTCCCAATAATGCTGTTATCGCGCACCTCTCATACATTCCCCTATAGCGCTGTGTTTTCGCACACCTCCCATACCTTCCACTTATCGCTGTGTGTTCGCGCACCTCCCATAGCTTCCCCTATATCGCTGTGTTTTAGCACACCTCGCATAGATTCCCATATATCGCTGTGGTTTCGCGCAGCTCTTGTAGCTCTCCATATATCTAGGTGCTTTCACACCTCTCTCATACCTTCCAGTATTTCGCTGTGTTTTCGCGCACCTCTCATAACATCCACTATATCGCTGTGTTTTCGAGCACGTCGCATAACTTCCCATATACTACTGTGTTTTCGTGCACCGTAGTTGCCCCTATATCGCTGTGTTTTCGTGCAACTCTCATAGCTCTCCCTATATCTCTGTATTTTCGCTCACCTCTCATACTTTCCACTATATCGCTGTGTTTTAAAACATAGAAAAATAGAAAATAGGTGCAGGAGTAGGCCATTCGGCCCTTTGAGCCTGCACCGCCATTCAGTATGATCATGGCTGATCATCCAACTCAGAACCCCGTCCCAGCCTTCCCTCCATACCCCCTGACCCCCGTAGCCACTAGGGCCATATCTAACTCCCTCTTAAATATAGCCAATGAACTGGCCTCAACTGTTTCCTGTGGCAGAGAATTCCACAGATTCACCACTCTCTGTGTGAAGAAGTTTTTCCTAATCTCGGTCCTAAAAGGCTTCCCCTTTATCCTCAAACTGTGACCCCTCGTTCTGGACTTCCCCAACATCGGGAACAATCTTCCTGCATCTAGCCCGTCCAATCCCTTTAGGATTTTATACGTTTCAATCAGATCCCCCATCAATCTTCTAAATTTCAACGAGTATAAGCCCAGTTCATCCAGTCTTTCATCATATGAAAGTCCTGCCATCCCAGGGATAAATCTGGTGAACCTTCTTTGTACTCCCTCTATGGCAAGGATGTCTTTCCTCAGATTGGGGGACCAAAACTGCACCTCCCATAGCTTCCCCTACATCACTGTGTTTTTGCGCACCTCTCATACCTTCCCCTATATCGCCGTCTTTTTACACACATCCAACAGCTTCCCATATAGCGGTGTTTTTTCATGTACTCCTGATAGCTTTCCCATATATCGCTGTGTGTTGGCACACCTTCCATAGCTTCCCCTATATCGCTGTGTTTTTGCACACCTCTCATAGCTTTGCCTATTTTGCCGTATTATCGCACACCTCTCAAACCTCCCCCTTCTTAGCTGAGATTCCGCTCATCTCTCATACCTTCTCCTATATCGCCGTGTTTTCGTGCACCTCCTATAGCTTCCTCTTTTTCACTGTGCTTTCACGCACCACGCATACCTTCCCTTATATCACTGTGTTTTCAAGCACCTCTCATACTGTTCCCTATATCGCTGCGTTTTCGGGCACCTCTCATCGCTTCCCCTATATCCCTTTAAAAAATATCTGTCTGCACAAGTTTAAAGTGGCGAGCCGAGGTATGGCTAGAGGCGAGAGGCTAGTGGCAAGTATTGGCTGAAGGCTACTGGCTGGAGGCAAGGGTCGAGGCTAGGCCAGAGACTAGAAGCGAGGCTTGGAGAGAGGCGACAGGCGAGTCTTGGCAAGAGGCTAGAGGCGAGGCACCTCTCACAGCTTCCTCTATATCACCGTGATTTCGTGCACCTCTCATATCTTACCCAATATTGCCGAGACTTCGCGTACCTCTCATAGCTTCCCTTAAATCGTTGTTTTTTCATGCACCTCTCATAGCTTCCGCTATATTGCAGTGTTTTCGCGCACCTCCCATAGCTTCCCTTACATCGCTGTGTTTTCGCGTACATCTCATATCTCCCCCATATCGCCGTGTTTTCACGCACCTCCCATAGCTTCCTCAAAATCGCTGTTTTCGTGCACCTCTTATACCTTCTTCTATATTGCTCTGTTATTGTGCACCTGACATAGCTTCCCCACATATCGCCGTGTTTTCGCTCACCTCTCACACCTTCCCCTGTATCGCAAGATTTTCGCGCACCTCTCAAACCTTGCACTATATCGCTGTGTTTTCGCGCATTTCCCATAACTTCCCCTATATTGCTGTGTTTTCGCGCACGTCTCAGAGCTTCCCTATGTCGCTGTGTTTTTGCTTCCCTCTCATAACTTCCCCTATATCACCGTGTTTTCTCGCACTTCTCATAGCTTCCCCTATATTGGTTTGTTTTCGCGCACCTGTCATACCTTCCCCTAAACCGCTGTGTAGTCGCGCACCACCCATAGCTTCCCCTATATTGCCGTGCTTTCACGCACCTCTCACACCTTCTCCTATATTGTCGTGTTTTCGCACACCTCCTATAGCTTCCCCTTACTGCTGTGTTTTCACGCACCTCCCACACACTCCCCAATATGGCTGTGTTTTCGTGCACCTCTCATAACTTCCCCTGTATCGCCGAATTTTTACGCACCACTCATACGTTGCCCTTTATCGCTGTGTTTTCACACACCTCCCATAGCTTCCCCTCTATCGCTGTGTTTTCACGCACCTCCCATACCTTCCCCAATATTGCTGTGTTTTTGCTTACCTCTCATACCTTCCCCTGTATCACTGCGTTTTCGCACACTTCCCATAGCTTCCCCTTATCGCTGTGTTCAGATGCACCTATCATACCTTCCCCTATATCTCCGTGTTTTCGCGCACCTCTCATACATTCCCCTACATCGCCGTGTTTTCAAGCACCTCTCATTACTTCCTCTATATCGCTGTGTTTTCGGGCACATCCAATACCTTCCCCAATATTGCTGTGTTTTTGCACACCTCCCATAGCTGCCGCTCTATTGCGTTGTTTTTGCGCACCTCTCATAGCTTCCCCTACATCGCTGTTTTTTCGCGCACCTCTCATACCTTCCCCTATATCGCCGTGTATTCGAGCACCTTCGATAACTTCCCCGACATCGCGTTCTTTTTGCGCACATCTTAGAGCTTCACCTACATTGCTGGGTTCTCGTGTACCTCTCATACGTTCCCCTTATTGCTTTGTTTTTGCACACCTCTCATAGCTTCCCTTAAATCGCTGTGTTTTCGCGCACCTCTCATACCTTGCCCTGTATCGCTGTGTTTTCGCACACCTCCCACAGCTTCCGCAAATTGCTTTGTTTTCGTGCACCTCCCATAGCTTCCCCTATATTGCTATGTTTTCGCACAGCTCTGATAGTTTCCCCTATATCACCGTGTTTTCGAGCACCTCCCATAGCATCCCCTATATCACTGTGTTTTCACACAGCTCCCATACATTCCCCAATTTCGCTGTGTTTTTGCACACCTCTCATACCTTCCCCTGTATTGCTTTGTTTTCACGCACCTCCCGTAGCTTCCCCTATATCGCTGTGTTTTGATGTGCCTATCATACCTTCCCCTATATCGCTGTGTTTTTGCTCACCTCTCATATCTTTGCCTATATCGCAGTGTTCTCGCACACCTCTCATAGCGTCCCCTATATCGCCGTGTTTTTGAGCACCTCCCATAACTTCCCTGACATCACATTCTTTCTGCGCACATCTTAGAGCTTCCCCTAGATTGCTGGGTTCTCGTGCACCTCTCATGCGTTCCCCTACATTGCTTTGTTTTTGCGCACCTCTCATAGCTTCCCTTAAATCGCTGTGTTTTCGCGCACCTCTCATACCTTGCCCTGTATCACTGTGTTTTCGCACACCTCCCACAACTTCCCCTCTATCGCTGTGTTTTCGTGCACCTCTCATACCTTCCTCTATATCGCTGTGTTTTCGGGCACATCCAATACCTTCCCCAATATTGCTGTGGTTACGCGCAACTGCCATAGCTGCCCCTCTATTGCGATGTTTTCGCGCACCTCTCATCCATTGCCTTGTATCGCTGTGTTTTCGCACACGTCCCACAGCTTCCCCTATATTGCTTTGTTTTCACGCACCTCTCATAGCTTCCCCTATATTGCTGTGTTTTTGCGCACCTCTGATACTGTCCCCTATATCGCTCTGTTTTTGTGCACCTCCCATAGCTTCCCCTATATCGCCGTGTTTTCATTCACCTCTCATACCTTCCATTTTTTAACTGTGTTTTCGCTCACCTCTCATATCTTTGCCTATATCGCCGTGTTCTCGCACACCACTCATACCTTCCACTTTTTAGCTGTGTTTTCGCGCACCTCTCATCCCTTCCCCTATATCGCTGTGATTTTGCGCACCTCTCATAGCTTCCCCTATATTGCTGTGTTTTCGTGCACCTCCCATAAATTCCCCAATATGGCTGTGTTTTTGCGCACCTCTCATAGTTTCCCCTATATCACTGTGTTTTCCGGCACCTCCCATAGCATCCCCAATAACGCTATGGCTGTGTTTTTGCACACCTCTCATACGTTGCCCTGTATTGCTGTGTTTTCGCGCACCTCCCACAGCTTCCCCTATATTGCTTTGTTTTCGCACACCTCCCATAGCTTCCCCTATATCGCTGTGTTTTCGTGCACCTCTCATACCTTCCTCTATATCGCTGTGTTTTCGGGCACATCAAATACCTTCCCCAATATTGCTGTGTTTACGCGCACCTCCCATAGCTGCCCCTCTATTGAGATGTTTTGGCGCACCTCTCATACCTTCCCCTATATCGCCGTGTTTTCGAGCACCTTCCATAACTTCCCCGACATCACGTTCTTTTTGCGCACATCTTAGAGCTTCCTCTACATTGCTGAGTTCACGTGCACCTCCGATACCTTCCACAATATGGCTGTGTCTTCGCGCACCTCTCATACCTTGCCCTCAATCGCTGTGTTTTTGCACACATCCCACAGCTTCGCCTACATTGCTTTATTTTCGCGCACCTGTCATAGCTTCTCTTAAATAGCTGCGTTTTCGTGCACCTTCCATAACTTCCCCTATACCGCTGTGTTTTCGCACACGTCCCACAGCTTCCCCATATTGATTTGTTTTCGCGCACCTCCCATAGCTTCCCCTATACTGCTGTGTTTTCGCGCACCTCTGATAGTTTCCCCTATATCGCTCTGTTTTCGCGCACCTCCCTTAGCTTCCCCTATATCGCTGTGTTTTCATGCACCTCTCATACCTTCCCCTATATCGCTGAGTTTTAGCTCCCCTCTCATAGCTTCCCCTATATCACCGTGTATTCACGCACCTCTCATACTTTCCATTTTTTATCTGCGTTTTCGCTGACCTCTCATATCTTTGCCTATATCGCCGTGTTCTCGCGCACCCCTCATACTTTCCACTTTTTAGCTGTGTTTTCGCGCACCTCTCATCCCTTCCCCTATATCGCTGTGATTTTGCGCACCTCCCATAGCTTCCCCTATATTGCTGTGTTTTCGTGCACCTCCCATAAATTCCCCAATATGGCTGTGTTTTTGCGCACCTCTCATAGATTCCCCTATATCACTGTGTTTTCGCGCAACTCTAATAGCTTCCCCTATATCGCTGTGTTTTCCGGCACCTCCCATAGCATCCCCAATAACGCTGTGTTTTCGCACACCTCTCATACCTTCCGCTTTATCGCCGTGTTTTCGCGCACCTCTCATACCTTCCCCTATATGTCCGTGTTTTCGAACACCTCCCATTGCTTCCCCACTCTCGCTGTGTTTTCGTGCACCTACCATACCTTCCCCAATTGGCTGTGTTTTTGCGCACCTCTCATACGTTGCCCTGTATTGCTGTGTTTTCGCACACCTCCCACAACTTCTCCGATATTGCTGTTTCCGTGCATCTCCCATATCCTCCCCATATCGCTTTGTTTTGATGCACCTATCATAGCTTCCGCTATATCGCTGTGTTTTCACTCACCTCTCATATCTTTGCCTATATCGCCGTGTTCTCACGCACCTCTCATACCACCCACTTTTTAGCTGTGTTTACGCTCATCTCTAATACATTCCCCTATATCGCCATGATTTTGCGCACCTCTCATACCTTCACGTATATCGCCATGTGTTCTCACCTCTCATAACTTCCACGTATCACTGTGTTTTAGCGCAGCTCTCATAACTTCTCCTATATCGCTGTGATTTCGCGCACCTCCTATAGCTTCCCCTATATCGCTGTGTTTTCGCGCACCTCTCATACCTTCCCCTATATCGCCGTGTTTTCGCGCACCTCCTATAGCTTCCCCTATATCACTGCGTTTTCGCATACCTCTCATACATTCCCCTACATGGCCGTGTTTTCGAGTACCTCTCATACCTTCCTCTATATTGCTGTGTTTTCGGGCACCTCCAATACATTCCCCAATATTGCTATGTGTTCGCACTCATCCCGTAGCTTCCCTTATATTTCGATGTTTTCGCACACCTCTCACAGCTTACCCTAAATCGCTGTGTATTCGCGCACCCCTCATAGCTTCCCCTATATCGCCGTGTTTTTGCGCACCTCGCATAGCTTCGCCTATATCGCCGTGTTTTGGCGCACCTCTCATACCTTCCCCTATATGGCTCTGCATTCACGCACCTCTCATAGCTTCCCCTATATCACTGTGTTTTCGCACACCTCGCATAGCTTTCCCTACATCGCCATGTTTTTGTGCACCTCTCATACCTTCCCCTATATCGCTGTGTTTTCGCGCACCTCGCATACCTTCCCATATGTCGTTGTGTTTTCGCGCACCGCTCATACATTCCTCTATATCCCTGAGTTTTCGCGCACCTCCCAGAGCTTCCCCTATAACTTTGTGTTTTCATGCACCTCCCACAGTGTCCACAATAACGCTGTGTTTTCGAGCACCTCCCATAACTTCCCCCACATCACGTTCTTTTCATGCACATCTTAGAGTTTCCCCTACATTGCTGGGTTTTCTTGCACCTCCCATACCTTCCCCATTATTGCTCTGTTTATGCGCACTTCCCATAGCTGCCCCTCTATTGCGATGTTTTCGCGCACCTCTCATAGCTTCCCCTACATCGCTGTGTTTTCGCGCACCTCTCATACCTTCCCCTTTATCGCCATGTTTTCGAACACCTCCCATAACTTTCCCGACATCACGTTCTTTTTGCGCACATCTTTGAGCTTCCCGTACATTGCTGGGATCTCATGCACCGCCCATACCTTCCACAATATGGCTGTGTCTTCACGCACCTCTCATACCTTGCCCTCAATTGCTGTGTTTTTGCACACATCCCACAGCTTCCCCTACATTGCTTTGTTTTCGCGCACCTGTCATAGCTTCCCTTAAAACGCTGCGTTTTCGCGCACCTCTGATAGTTTCTCCTATGTCACCCTGTTTTCGCGCACCTCGCATAGCTTCCCCTACATCACTGTGTTTTTGCGCACCTCTCATATCTTCCCTTATATCGCCGTGTTTTCGAGCATCTCCCACAGCTTCCCCTATATCACTGTCTTTTCGCGCACCTCCCATACATTCCCCAATATGGCTGTGTTTTCACGCCCCCTCATACCTTGCCCTGTATCGCTGAGTTTTCGCACACCTCCCACAGCTTCCCCTATATTGCTTTGTTTTTGCACACGTCCTATAGCTTCCCCTATATTGCTGTGTTTTCGTGCACCTCTGATAGTTTCCCCGTTTCACTGTTTTTTCGCGCACCTCCCATAGCTTCCCATATATTGCTGTGTTTTCATGCACCTCTCATAACTTCCCCTATATCGTTGTGTTTTCGCTCACTTCTCATATCTTTGCCTATATCGCCGTGTCCTCGCGCACCTCTTATACCTTCCACTTTTTAGCTGTGTATTCGCTCATCTCTCACACGTTCCCTAATATCGACGTGTTTTTGCGCAGCTCTCATACATTCACGTATATCGCCGTGTTCAAAAACCTCCCATACCTTCCTGTATATCACGCTTCTCATTTCTTCCCCTATATCGCTGTGATTTCGTGCACCTCCTATAGCTTCCCCTACATCGCTGTGTTTTCATGCACCTCTCATACCTTCCCCTATATCGCTGAGTTTTAGCTCCCCTCTCATAGCTTCCCCTATATCACCGTGTATTCACGCACCTCTCATACTTTCCATTTTTTATCTGCGTTTTCGCTGACCTCTCATATCTTTGCCTATATCGCCGTGTTCTCGCGCACCCCTCATACTTTCCACTTTTTAGCTGTGTTTTCGCGCACCTCTCATCCCTTCCCCTATATCGCTGTGATTTTGCGCACCTCCCATAGCTTCCCCTATATTGCTGTGTTTTCGTGCACCTCCCATAAATTCCCCAATATGGCTGTGTTTTTGCGCACCTCTCATAGATTCCCCTATATCACTGTGTTTTCGCGCAACTCTAATAGCTTCCCCTATATCGCTGTGTTTTCCGGCACCTCCCATAGCATCCCCAATAACGCTGTGTTTTCGCACACCTCTCATACCTTCCGCTTTATCGCCGTGTTTTCGCGCACCTCTCATACCTTCCCCTATATGTCCGTGTTTTCGAACACCTCCCATTGCTTCCCCACTCTCGCTGTGTTTTCGTGCACCTACCATACCTTCCCCAATATGGCTGTGTTTTTGCGCACCTCTCATACGTTGCCCTGTATTGCTGTGTTTTCGCACACCTCCCACAACTTCTCCGATATTGCTGTTTCCGTGCATCTCCCATATCCTCCCCATATCGCTTTGTTTTGATGCACCTATCATAGCTTCCGCTATATCGCTGTGTTTTCACTCACCTCTCATATCTTTGCCTATATCGCCGTGTTCTCACGCACCTCTCATACCACCCACTTTTTAGCTGTGTTTACGCTCATCTCTAATACATTCCCCTATATCGCCATGATTTTGCGCACCTCTCATACCTTCACGTATATCGCCATGTGTTCTCACCTCTCATAACTTCCACGTATCACTGTGTTTTAGCGCAGCTCTCATAACTTCTCCTATATCGCTGTGATTTCGCGCACCTCCTATAGCTTCCCCTATATCGCTGTGTTTTCGCGCACCTCTCATACCTTCCCCTATATCGCCGTGTTTTCGCGCACCTCCTATAGCTTCCCCTATATCACTGCGTTTTCGCATACCTCTCATACATTCCCCTACATGGCCGTGTTTTCGAGTACCTCTCATACCTTCCTCTATATTGCTGTGTTTTCGGGCACCTCCAATACATTCCCCAATATTGCTATGTGTTCGCACTCATCCCGTAGCTTCCCTTATATTTCGATGTTTTCGCACACCTCTCACAGCTTACCCTAAATCGCTGTGTATTCGCGCACCCCTCATAGCTTCCCCTATATCGCCGTGTTTTTGCGCACCTCGCATAGCTTCGCCTATATCGCCGTGTTTTGGCGCACCTCTCATACCTTCCCCTATATGGCTCTGCATTCACGCACCTCTCATAGCTTCCCCTATATCACTGTGTTTTCGCACACCTCGCATAGCTTTCCCTACATCGCCATGTTTTTGTGCACCTCTCATACCTTCCCCTATATCGCTGTGTTTTCGCGCACCTCGCATACCTTCCCATATGTCGTTGTGTTTTCGCGCACCGCTCATACATTCCTCTATATCCCTGAGTTTTCGCGCACCTCCCAGAGCTTCCCCTATAACTTTGTGTTTTCATGCACCTCCCACAGTGTCCACAATAACGCTGTGTTTTCGAGCACCTCCCATAACTTCCCCCACATCACGTTCTTTTCATGCACATCTTAGAGTTTCCCCTACATTGCTGGGTTTTCTTGCACCTCCCATACCTTCCCCATTATTGCTCTGTTTATGCGCACTTCCCATAGCTGCCCCTCTATTGCGATGTTTTCGCGCACCTCTCATAGCTTCCCCTACATCGCTGTGTTTTCGCGCACCTCTCATACCTTCCCCTTTATCGCCATGTTTTCGAACACCTCCCATAACTTTCCCGACATCACGTTCTTTTTGCGCACATCTTTGAGCTTCCCGTACATTGCTGGGATCTCATGCACCGCCCATACCTTCCACAATATGGCTGTGTCTTCACGCACCTCTCATACCTTGTCCTCAATTGCTGTGTTTTTGCACACATCCCACAGCTTCCCCTACATTGCTTTGTTTTCGCGCACCTGTCATAGCTTCCCTTAAAACGCTGCGTTTTCGCGCACCTCTGATAGTTTCTCCTATGTCACCCTGTTTTCGCGCACCTCGCATAGCTTCCCCTACATCACTGTGTTTTTGCGCACCTCTCATATCTTCCCTTATATCGCCGTGTTTTCGAGCATCTCCCACAGCTTCCCCTATATCACTGTCTTTTCGCGCACCTCCCATACATTCCCCAATATGGCTGTGTTTTCACGCCCCCTCATACCTTGCCCTGTATCGCTGAGTTTTCGCACACCTCCCACAGCTTCCCCTATATTGCTTTGTTTTTGCACACGTCCTATAGCTTCCCCTATATTGCTGTGTTTTCGTGCACCTCTGATAGTTTCCCCGTTTCACTGTTTTTTCGCGCACCTCCCATAGCTTCCCATATATTGCTGTGTTTTCATGCACCTCTCATAACTTCCCCTATATCGTTGTGTTTTCGCTCACTTCTCATATCTTTGCCTATATCGCCGTGTCCTCGCGCACCTCTTATACCTTCCACTTTTTAGCTGTGTATTCGCTCATCTCTCACACGTTCCCTAATATCGACGTGTTTTTGCGCAGCTCTCATACATTCACGTATATCGCCGTGTTCAAAAACCTCCCATACCTTCCTGTATATCACGCTTCTCATTTCTTCCCCTATATCGCTGTGATTTCGTGCACCTCCTATAGCTTCCCCTACATCGCTGTGCTTTCGAGCACCTCTCATACCTTCATCTATATCGCTGTGTTTTCGGGCACCTCCAATACTTTCCCCAATATTGTTGTGTTCTCGTGCATCTCCCAGAGCTTCCCTCATATTGTGATGTTTTCGCGTACCTCTCATAGCTTCCCCTAAATCGCTGTGTATTCGCGCACCTATCATCGCTTCCCCTATATCGCTGTGTTTTCGCACGCCTCGCATATATCCCTCTACATCGGCGTGTTTTCAAGCACCACTCAAACCTTCCTCTATATCGCTGTGTTTTCTCGCACCTCCCATAGCTTCCCATATATCGCTGTGTTTTCGTGCACCTCTCATAGCTTCCCCTATATCGCTGTGTTTTCCCGCACCTCCCATAGTTTCCCCAATATCATTGTGTTTTCGCGCACCTCGCATACATTCCCCTATATCGCTGTGTTTTCGCTCACCTCTTATAGCTTCCCTTATATCGCCGTGTTTTCGTGCACATCTCATACATTCAGCTACATCGCCGTGTTTTCGCGCACCTCTCATACCTTCCACTATTTTGTTGTGTTTTCATGTACGTCCCATACCTTCCCGTATATTGCTGTGCTTTCGTGCACCTCCCATAGCTTCCCCATATCGGTATTTTGATGCACCTGTCATGCCTTCCCCTATATCGCTGTGTTTTGACGCACCTCTCATACTTTTCCCTATATCGCTGCGTTTTTGTGCACCTCTCATCGGTTCCCTTCTATCGCCGTGTTTTCACACACCTCCCATAGCTTCCCCTATATCATTGTGTTTTGGAGCACCTGTCATACATTCTCCTATATCGCCTTGTTTTCGCGCACCTCGCATAGCTTCGCATATATCGCTGTATTGTCGCTTCCCTCTCATAACATCCCCTATATCGCCGTGTTATCACCTCCCATAGCTTCCCCTATATCACTGTGTTTTCGCGCACCTCGCATACATTCATTCCCCAATATCGCTGTGTTTTCGCTCACCTCTTATAGCTTCCCTTATATCGCCGTGTTTTCGTGCACATCTCATACATTCAGCTACATCACCGTGTTTTCGCGCACCTCTCATACCTTCCACTATTTCGCTGTGTTTTTGTGTACGTCCCATACCTTCCCGCATATTGCTGTGTTTTCGTGCAACTATGGGAGTTGCACGAAAACACAATGATATAGGGGAAGCATAACTTCCCCTAAATCGCTTTGTTTTCACACACCTCCCATAGCTTCTCCTATGTTGCCATGTAATTACGCACCTCTCATAACTTCCCCTATATTGCCCTGTTTTTGCGCACCTCACATAGATTCCCCAATATCGCTGGGTTTTCATTCACGTCCAATAGTTTCCCCAATAACGCTGTGTTTTCGCGCAACTCTCATACATTCCTCTATAGCGCTGTGTTTTTGCGCACCTCCCATACCTTCCCCAATATGGCTGTGTTCTCGCGCACCTCTGATAACTTCCCCTGTATCGCGCTGTTTTCATGCACCTCCCATAGCTTCCCAAATATTGCGATGCTTTCGCGCACCGCTCATAGCATCCCACAAATCACTGTGTTTTCGTGTACCTCTCATAGCTTCCATTATATCACCGTATTTTCGCGCACCTCGCATAGCTTCCCCTGTATCGCCCTGTTTTCACTCACCTCCCATAGCTTCCAATATATTGCAGTGTTTTTGCGCACCTCTCATAGCATCCCCCAAATCGCTGTGTTTTTGCACACCTCTGATAGCTTCCCCTGTATCGCTGTGTGTTCGCACACCTCCCATAACTTCCCCTATATCACTGTGTGTTTGCGCACCCCTCATACCTTCCCCAATATGGCTGTGTTCTCTCGCACCTTTCATAACTTCACCTGTATCGCCCTGTTTTCACGCACCTCCTATAGCTTGCCCTATATTGCTGTGTTTTTGCGCACCTCTCATACCACCCACTAATCGCCGTGTCTTCACGCACCTCCTATAGCTTCCACTAGATTGCTGTTTACGCGCACCTCTCATACCTTCCCCTAAATTGCTGTGTTTTCGCGCACCTCTCATAGATTCCCCATATCACCGTGTTTTCGCGCACCTCTCATAGATTCCCCATATCGCCATGTTTTCGAGCACCTCTCATACCTTCCCCTATATCACTGTGTTATCGTGCACCGCCCATAGTTTTCTAAAAACGCTGTTTTCGCGCACCTCTCATACCTTCTCCTATATCTCCGTGTTTTCACGCACCTCCCATAGCTTCCCTTATATCGCTGTGTTTTCTTGCACCTCTCATACTTTTCCCTATATCACTCTGTTCTCCTGCACATCCCATAGCTTCCATATGTTGCTGTGTTTTTGCGCAGCTCTCATACCTTCCCCTTTTTAGCTGTATTTTCGTGCACCTCCCATAGCTTCCCAATATCGGTGTTTTGATGTACCTGTCATACCTTCCCCTATATCGCT
This sequence comes from Mobula birostris, assembly GCF_030028105.1. Classification (NCBI taxonomy): domain Eukaryota; kingdom Metazoa; phylum Chordata; class Chondrichthyes; order Myliobatiformes; family Myliobatidae; genus Mobula; species Mobula birostris. The sequence goes on along the minus strand of NW_027274682.1, from coordinate 1,405,101 downwards.
GTGTTATCACGCACCTCTCATACTGTTCGCTATATCGCTGCGTTTCCGGGCACCTCTCATCTGTTCCCCTGTGTCGCCGTGTTTTCACACACCTCCCATAGCTTCCCCTACATCTCTCTGTTGTCGCACACTTCTCATACCCTCCCCTATATCGCTGTGATTTTGCGCACCTCTCATACCTTCCCCAATATGGCTGTGTTCTCACGCACCTCTCATAACTTCCCCTGTATCGTCCTGTTTTCACGCATCTCCCATAGTTTCCCATATATCACAGTGTTTTCGCGCACCTCGCAGAGCTTCCCCAATGTCACCGTGTTTTCCCGCACCTCCCATACCTTCCCCTTTATTGCTGTGTTATCGCGCACTGCCCATAGTTTCTCCAATAGCGCTGTGTATTCACGCACTTCTCATACCTGCCCCAATATGGCTGTGTTTTCGCGCAGCTCGCATAGCTTCCCGTGTTGCGGTGTTTTCGCACACCTCCCATATCTTCCCCTATATCGCTGTGTTTTCGTGCACCTCTCATAGCTTCCCCAATATCGCTGTGTTTTCCTGCACCTCCCATAGCTTCCCCAATATCATTGTGTTTTTGCGCACCTCGCATACATTCCCCTATATCGCTGTGTTTTCGTGCACCTCCCATAGCTTCCCCTATATCGCTGTGTTTTCCCGCACCTCCCATAGTTTCCCCAATATCATTGTGTTTTCGCGCACCTCGCATACATTCCCCTATATCGCTGTGTTTTCGCTCACCTCTTATAGCTTCCCTTATATCGCCGTGTTTTCGTGCACATCTCATACATTGAGCTATATCGCCGTGTTTTCGCGCACCGTTCATACCTTCCACTATTTTGCTGTGTTTTCATGTACGTCCCATACCTTCCCGTATATTGCTGTGTTTTCACACACCTCCCATAGTTTCCCCAATATCATTGTGTTTTGGCGCACCTGTCATACATTCTCCTATATCGCCTTGTTTTTGCGCACCTCGTATTTTTCGCATATATCACTGTATTGTCGCTTCCCTCTCATAACATCCCCTATATCGCCGTGTTATCACCTCCCATAGTTTCCCCAATATCATTGTGTTTTCGCGCACCTCGCTTAAATTCCCCTATATCGCTGTGTTTTCGCTCACCTCTTATAGCTTCCCTTATATCGCCGTGTTTTCGTGCACATCTCATACATTCAGCTATATCGCCGTGTTTTCGCGCACCGTTCATACCTTCCACTATTTTGCTGTGTTTTCATGTACGTCCCATACCTTCATGTATATTGCTGTGTTTTCGTGCACCTCCAATAGCTTCCCCATATTGGTATTTTGATGCACCTGTCATGCCTTCCCCTATATCGCTGTGTTTTCACGCATCTCTCATACTGTTCCCTATATCGCTGAGTTTTTGTGCACCTCTCATTGGTTCCCTTCTATCGCCGTGTTTTCACACACCTCCCATAGTTTCCCCAATATCATTGTGTTTTGCCGCACCTGTCATACATTCTCCTATATCGCCTTGTTTTTGCGCACCTCGCATAGCTTCGCATATATCACTGTATTGTCGCTTCCCTCTCATAAAATCCCCTATATCGCCGTGTTATCACCTCCCATAGCTTCCCCTACATGATTGTGTTTTTGCGCACATCACATACATTCCCCAATATCGCTGTGTTTTCGCTCACCTCTTATAGCTTCCCTTATATCGACGTGTTTTCGTGCACATCTCATACATTCAGCTACATCGCCGTGTTTTCGCGCACCTCTCATACCTTCCACTATTTCGCTGTGTTTTTGCGTACGTCCCATACCTTCCAGTATATTGCTGTGTTTTCGTGCAACTCCCATAGTTTCCCCTGTATCGCTGTGTGTTCGCTTCCATCTCATAACTTCCCCTAAATCGCTTTGTTTTCGCACACCTCCCATAGCTTCTCCTATGTCGCCATATAATTACGCACCTCTCATAACTTCCCCTATATTGCCCTGTTTTTGCGCACCTCCCATAGCTTCCCCAATATCGCTGGATTTTCGTTCACCTCCAATAGATTCCCCAATAACGCTGTGTTTTCGCGCACCTCTCATACATTCCTCTATAGCGCTGTGTTTTTGCGCACCTCCCATACCTTCCCCAATATAGCTGTGTTCTCGCGCACCTCTGATAACTTCCCCTGTATCGCGCTGTTTTCATGCACCTCCCATAGCTTCCCAAATATTGCGATGCTTTCGCGCACCGCTCATAGCATCCCACAAATCACTGTGTTTTCGTGTACCTCTCATAGCTTCCATTATATCACCGTATTTTCGCGCACCTCGCATAGCTCCCCCTGTATCGCCCTGTTTTCACTCACCTCCCATAGCTTCCAATATATCGCAGTGTTTTTGCACACCTCTCATAGCATCCCCCAATTCGTTGTGTTTTCACACACCTCCCATAGCTTCTCCTATGTCGCCATTTAATTACGCACCTCTCATAACTTCCCCTATATTGCCCTGTATTTGCTCACCTCCCATAGCTTCCTCAATATCGCTGGGTTTTCGTTCACCTCCAATAGTTTCCCCAATAACGCTGTGTTTTCGTGCACCTCTCATACATTCCTCTATAGCGCTGTGTTTTTGCGCACCTCCCATACCTTCCCCAATATGGCTGTGTTCTCATGCACCTCTGATATCTTCCCCTATATCGCCCTGTTTTCACGCACCTCCCATAGCTTCCAATATATCACTGTGTTTTTGCGCACCTCTCATACCTTCCCCAATATGGCTGTGTTCTCGCATACCTCTCATAACTTCACCTGTATCGCCCTGTCTTCACGCACCTCCTATAGCTTGCCCTATATTGCTGTGTTTTTGCGCAGCTCTCATACCTTCCCCTAATCGCCGTGTCTTCGCGCACCTCCTATAGCATCCACTAGATTGCTGTTTACGCACACATCCCATAGCTTCCCCTAAATTGCTTTGTTTCGCGCAACTCTCATACCTTCCCCTAAATTGCTGTTTTCGCGCACCTCTCATAGATTCCCCATATCGCCATGTTTTCGAGCACCTCTCACACCCTCCCTCATATCACTGTGTTTTCGTGCACCTCCCATACCGTCCCGTATATCGCTGTGTTATCGCGCACCGCCCATAGTTTCTCAAAAAACACTGTGTTTTCGCGCACCTCTCATAGCTTCTCCTATATCTCCGTGTTTTCACGCACCTCCCATAGTTTCCCCTATATCGCTGTGTTTTATTGCACCTCTCATACTTTTCCCTATATCACTCTGTTCTCGTGCACATCCCATAGCTTCCCAGATATTGCTGTGTTTTTCCGCAGCTCTCATACCTTCCCCTTTTCAGCTGTATTTTCGTGCACTTCCCATAGCTTCCCAATATCGGTGTTTTGATGTACCTGTCATACCTTCCCCTATATTGCTGTGTTATCACGCACCTCTCATACTGTTCCCTATATCGCTGCGTTTCCGGGCACCTCTCATCGCTTCCCCTGTGTCGCCATGTTTTCACACACCTCCCATAGCTTCCCCTACATCTCTCTGTGGTTGCACACTTCTCATACCCTCCCCTATATCACTGTGATTTTGCGCACCTCTCATACCTTCTCCTATATCGCCGTGTTTTCCCGCACCTCCCATAACTTCCCCTTTATTGCTGTGTTATCACGCACTGCCCATAGTTTCTCCAATAACGCTGTGTTTTCACGCACTTCTAATACCTGCCCCAATCTGGCTGTGTTTTCACGCAGCTCTCATACCTTCCCCTGTGTTGCGGTGTTTTCACACACCTCCCATGTCTTCCCCTATATCGCTGTGTTTTCGTGCACCTCTCATAGCTTCCCCAATAACGCTGTGTTTTCCCGCACCTCTCATAGCTTCCCCCAAATAGTAGTGTTTTTGCAGACCTCTCATACCTTCCCCTGTATTGCTGTGTTTTAGCGCACCTCTCATACATTCCCCCGTATCGTTGTATTTTCGTGCCCCTCTCATTCCTTCCCCAATATTGCTGTGTTTTCACACACCTCCCACAGCTTGCCATTTTTCGCCGTGTTTTCGCGCACGTCTCATAGCTTCCCGTGTATTGCAATGATTCCGCGCATCTATTATAGCTAACCCCAAATCGCTGTGTTTTTGCGCACCTCTCATAGCTTCCCCTATATCATTGTGGTTTTGCGCACCTCTCATACCTTCTCCTATATCGCCGTGTTTTCCTGCACCTCCCATAACTTCTCCTTTATTGCTGTGTTATCACGCACTGCCCATAGTTTCTCCAATAACGCTGTGTTTTCACGCACTTCTAATACCTGCCCCAATCTGGCTGTGTTTTCACGCAGCTCTCATACCTTCCCCTGTGTTGCGGTGTTTTCGCACACCTCCCATGTCTTCCCCTATATCGCTGTGTTTTCATGCACCTCTCATAGCTTCCCCAATAACGCTGTGTTTTCCCGCACCTCTCATACATTCCTCTATAATGCTGTGTTTTTGCGCACCTCCCATACCTTCCCCAATATGGCTGTGTTCTCGTGCACCTCTGATAACTTCCCCTGTATCGCACTGTTTTCTCGCACCTCCCATAGCTTCCCAAATATTGCGATGCTTTCACGCACCTCTCATATCATCCCCCAAATCGCTGTGTTTTCGTGTACCTCTCATAGCTTTCATTATATCACAGTATTTTCGCGCACCTCGCATAGCTTCCCCTACATCGCTGTGTTATCTCCCACCCCCATAGCTTCCCCTATATCGCTGCCTTTTTGTGCACCTCTCATACCTTCCCCAATACAGCTGTGTTCTCGTGCACCTCGCAGAGCTTCCCCAGCATCGCTGTGTTTTCGCGCACCTCTCATACCTACTCCTATATCGCCGTGTTTTCTCGCACCTCCCATACCTTCCCCTTTATTGCTGTGATATCGCGTACCGCCCATGGTTTCTCCAATAACGCTGTGTTTTCACGCACTTCTCATACCTGCCCCAATATGGCTGTGTTTTCGCGCAGCTCTCATAGCTTCCCCTGTGTTGCGGTGCTTTCGCACACCTCCCATATCTTCCCCTATATTGCTGTGTTTTTACGCACCTCCCATACCTTCCCCAATATGGCTGTGTTCTCACGCACCTCTGATAACTTCCCCTGTATCGCGCTGTTTTCACGCACCTCCCATAGCTTCCCAGATATTGCCATGCTTTCGCGCACCTCTCATAGCATCCCCCAAATCGCGGTGTTTTCAAGCACCTCCCATAGCTTCCATTATATCACTGTATTTTCACGCACCTTGCATAGTTTCCCCTACATCGCTGTGTTATTGCGCACCTCCCATAGCTTCCCCTATATCGCTGTCTTTTTGCGCACCTCTCATACCTTCCCCAATATAGCTGTGTTCTCGCGCACCTCTTGTAACTTCCCCTGTATCGCCCTGTTTTCACGCACCTCCCATAGCTTCCAATATATCGCAGTGTTTTTGCGCACCTCTCATAGCATCCCCCAAATCGCTGTGTTTTCGCACACCTCTCATAGCTTCCCCTATATCGCTGTGTGTTCGCACACCTCCCATAGCTTCCCCTATATCGCTGTATTTTTGCGCACCTCTCATACCTTCCCCAATATGGCTGTGTTCTCGCGCATCTCTCATAATTTCACCTGTATCGCCCTGTTTTCACGGACCTCCTATAGCTTCTCATATATCGCAGTGTTTTTGCGCACCTCGCAAAGCTTCCCCAACGTCAATATGTTTTAGTGCACTTCTCATACCTTCTCCTATATCGCCATGTTTTCACACGCCTCCCATAGCTTCCCTTATATTGCTGTCTTTTTTCGCAGCTCTCATACTTTTCCCTATATCACTCTGTTCTCGTGTACATCTCGTAGCTTCCCATATATTGCTGTGTTTTTGCACAGCTCTCATACTTCTCCCTATATCTCTGTGTTTTCGCGCAGCTCTCATACCTTCCAATATATGGCTGTGTTTTCGCACAGCTTGCATACCTTCCCCTTTTTAGATGTGTTTTTGCTCATCTCTCATACCTTCTCCTATATCGCTGTGTTGTCATGCACCTCCCATAGCTTCCCCATATCGGTGTTTTGATGCACCTGACATACCTTCCCCTATATCGCTGTGTTTTCACGCACCTCTCATACTGTTCCCTAGGGGAAGCTATGGGAGGTGTGCAAAAATACAGCAATACAGGGGAATGTATGAGAGGTGCATGTAAACACAGCCATATTGGGGAAGCTATGCGAGCTGCACGAATACACAGCGATAAGGGGAAGGTACGGAGGGTGCGTGAAAACACAGTGCTATAGGGGAATGTATGTTAAGTGCGCGAAAACACAGCGTTATTGGGAAAACTATGGGAGGTGCGCGATAACACAGCAATGTAGGGGAAGCTATGCGATGTGCGCAAAACATGGTGAAATAGGGGAAGGTATGAGAGGTGCGCGAAAACACGGCGATATGGGGAATCTATGAGAGGTGCCTGAAAACACAACGATTTAGGAGAAGGTATGAGAGGTGCGCGAAAACAAAGCAATTTAGGGGAAGCTATGAAATGTGCACGAAAACAGCGATCTAGTGGAAGCTATGGGAGGTGCGCGAAGACACGGTGATATAGGGGATGGTATGAGAGGTGGACGAAAACACGTTGATATAGGGGAGAGTATGAGAAGTGCGCGACAACACAGCGATGTAGGGGAAGCTATGGGAGGTGCATGAAAAGACGGCGATATAGGAGAAGGTATGAGAGGTGCGCGAAAACACATCGATATAAGGGAGGCTACGAGAGGTGCGCGAAAACACAGCGAAATACTGGAAGGTATGAGAGGGGTGTGAAAGCACCGAGATATATGGAGAGCTACGAGAGCTGCGCGAAACCACAGCGATATATGGGAATCTATGCGAGGTGTGCTAAAACACAGCGATATAGGGGAAGCTATAGGAGGTGCGCGAACACACAGCGATAAGTGGAAGGTATGAGAGGTGTGTGAAAACACAGCGCTATAGGGGAATGTATGAGAGGTGCGCGATAACACAGCATTATTGGGAAACTATGGGAAATGCACGATAACACAGCGATATTTGGGAATCTATGGGAGGTGCACGAAAACATGGCGATAGAGGGGTAGGTATGAGAGGTGCACGAAAACACGGTGATATATGGGAAGTTATTGGAGGTGCGTGAAAAGACGGCGATATAGGTGAAGGTATGAGAGACGCGCGAAAACACAGCACTTTGGTGGAAGCTATGAGAGGTGTGCGAAAGCATCGCAATATATGGGAAGATATGAGAGGTGCGCGAAAACACGGCGATATAGGTGAAGGTATGAGACGGAAGCGAAAACACAGCGATATGGGGAATCTATGAAAGGTGCGCGATAAACAAAGCAATTCAGGTGAAGATATGAGATGTGCGCGAAAACAGCGATCTAGTGGAAGCTGTGGGAGGTGCACGAAGACACGCCGTATGAGAAGTGCGCGACAACACAGCGATGTAGGGGAGGCTATGGGAGGTGCGCGAAAACACGGCGATATAGGGGAAGTTATGAGAGGGAAACGAAAATACAGCGATATATGGGAAGCTATGGGAGGTGCGTAAAAACAGAGCGATATAGGAGAATGTATGAGAGGTGCACAAAAACGTAAAGATATAGGGGAAGCAATGGGAGGTACGCGAAAACACAGCGATATAGGGGAAGCGATGAGAGGTGCCCGAAAACGCAGCGATATAGGGAACAGTATGAGAGGTGCTTCAAAACACAGTGATATAAGGGAAGGTATGTGTGGTGCGTGAAAGCACAGTGAAAAAGAGGAAGCTATAGGAGGTGCACGAAAACACGACGATATAGGAGAAGGTATGAGAGATGAGCGAAATCTCAGCTAAAAAGGGGGAGGTTTGAGAGGTGTGCGATAATACGGCAAAATAGGCAAAGCTATGAGAGGTGTGCAAAAACACAGCGATATAGGGGAAACTATGGAAGGTGCGCCAACACACAGCGATATATGGGAAAGCTATCAGGAGTACATGAAAAAACAGCGCTATATGGGAAGCTATTGGATGTGTGTAAAAAGACGGCGATATAGGGGAAGGTATTTGAGGTGCGCAAAAACACAGTGATGTAGGGGAAGCTATGGGAGGTGCAGTTTTGGTCCCCCAATCTGAGGAAAGACATCTTTGCTATAGAGAGAATACAAAGAAGGTTCACCAGATTGATCCCTGGGATGGCAGGACTTTCATATGATGAAAGTCTGGATGAACTAGGCTTATACTCGTTGAAATTTAGAAGATTGATGGGGGATCTGATTGAAACATATAAAATCCTAAAGGGATTGGACAGGCTAGATGCAGGAAGATTGTTCCCGATGTTGGGGAAGTCCAGAACGAGGGGTCACAGTTTGAGAATTAAGGGGAAGCCTTTTAGGACCGAGATTAGGAAAAACTTCTTCACACAGAGAGTGGTGAATCTGTGGAATTCTCTGCCACAGGAAACAGTTGAGGCCAGTTCATTGGCTATATTTAAGATGGAGTTAGATATGGCCCTTGTGGCTACGGGGGTCGGGGGTATGGAGGGAAGGCTGGGACGGGGTTCTGAGTTGGATGATCAGCCATGATCATACTGAATGGTGGTGCAGGCTTGAAGGGCCGAATGGCCTACTCCTGCACCTATTTTCTATTTTTCTATGTTTTAAAACACAGCGATATAGTGGAAAGTATGAGAGGTGAGCGAAAATACAGAGATATAGGGAGAGCTATGAGAGTTGCACGAAAATACAGCGATATAGGGGCAACTACAGTAGTTGCACGAAAACACAGCAGTATACGGGAAGTTATGGGACGTGCTCGAAAACACAGCGATATAGTGGATGTTATGAGAGGTGCGCGAAAACACGGCGATGTAGCAGAATGTATGAGAGGTGCGCTAAAACAGGGCGATACAGGGGAAGTTTTGAGACGTGAGCGAAAACACGGTTATATAGGGAAAGTTATGAGAGGTGCATGAAAACACGGCGATATAGGGGAAGCTATGGGAGGTGCACGAAAACTCAGCGATGTAGGGGAAGCTATGCAAGGTGCGCGAAAACACTGTGATATAGGGGAAGGTATGAGAGGTGCGCGAAAACACAGCGATATGGGGAATCTATGAGAGGTGCCTGAAAACACAACGATTTAGGAGAAGGTATGAGAGGTGCGCAAAAACACAGCGATATGAGGAAGCTATGGGAGGTGCACGAAAACTCAGTGATATACTGGAGATGGTAGGAGAGATGAGCGAAAACTCAGCTAAAGAAGGGAAGGTATGAGAGGTGCACAAAAACACAGCGATATAGCAGAAGGTATGAGTGGTGCGCGAAAACAATGCGCTATAGGGGAATGTATGAGAGGTGCGTGAAAACACAGCGATATTGAGGAAACTATGGGAGGTGAACGAAAACCTAGTGATATTGGGGAAGCTGTGGGAGGTGCGCAAAAACAAAGCGATTTAGGGGAAGGTATGAGAGGGAAGCAAAAACACAGCGATATAGTGGAAACTATGGGAGTTGCACGAAAACACAGCAATATATGGGAACGTATGGGACGTACACTAAAACACAGCTATGTAGGGGAAGTTATGAGAGGAGCGCGAAAACACGGTGATAAAGGGGAAGCTATGGGAGGTGTGGGAAAATACAGCGATATAGGGGAAGCTATGAGAGAAGCACGAAAACACACCGATATAGGGGAAGCTATGGGAGGTGTGCGTAAATACAGCAATACATGGGAAGGTATGAGAGGTGCACGAAAACACAGCCATATTGGGGAAGGTATGCGAGGTGCGCGAAAACACAGCGATAAGGGGAAGTATTGAGAAGGGTGCGAATACACGGCGTTATTGGGGAAACTATGGGAGGTGCGCGATAACACAGCAATACAGGGGAAGCTATGGGAGGTGTGCGAAAACACAGCGATTTAGGGGAAGCCATGAGATGTGCGCGAAAACAGCGATCTAGTTGAAGCTATGGGAGGTGCGCGAAGGCACGACAATATAGGGGATGGTATGAGAGGTGGACGATTACACGCCGATATAGAGGAATGTATGAGAGGTGCGCGAAAACACAGCCATATTTGGGAAGGTATGGGAGGTGCGCGAAAACACAGCGATAAGGTGAAGGTATGAGAAGTGCGCGACAACACAGCGTTATTGGGGAAACTATGAGAGGTGCGCGAAAACACCTCAATACAGGGGAAGGTATGAGAGCTGCGCGAAAACACAGCCATATTGGGGCAGGTATGAGAAGTGCGCGAAAACACAGCGTTAGTGGGGAAACTATTGGCGGTGCGTGATAACACAGCGATATAGGGGAAGGTATGGGAGGTGCGCGAGAACACGGTGATATGGGGGAAGGTATGTGAGGTGTGCGAAAACACGGCGATATGGGGAATCTATGAGAGGAGCACGAAAACAGCAATTTAGGGGAAGGTATGAGAGGTGCGCGAAACAAAGCAATTCAGGGGAAGCTATGTGATGTGCGCGAAAACAGCAATCTAGTGGAAGCTATGGGAGGTGCAAAAAGACACGGCGATATAGGGGATGGTATGAGAGGTGGACGAAAACACACCGATATACGGGAGGGTATGAGAAGTGCGCGACAACAGAGAGATGTAGGGGAAGCTATGGGAGATGTGTGAAAACACGGCGATACAGGGGAATCGATGAGAGGTGCCCGAAAACGTAGCGATATAGGGAACAGTATGAGAAGTGCGTGAAGAAACAGTGATATAGGGGAAGCTACGGGAGGTGCGCGAACACACGGCGATATAAAGGAAAGTATGAGTGGTGCGCGAAAATACAGTGATATAGGGGCAGAGATGGGAGGTGTGCGAACACGGCGATATACGTAAAGGTATGAGAGGTGCTTGAAAACAGGTCGATATAGGGGAAGCGATGAGAGGTGCGCGAAAAAGCAGCGACATAGGGGACGGTATGAGAGGCATGTGAAAACACAACGATATAGGGGAAGGTACCAGAGGCGTACAAAAACACAGCGATTTCGAGGAAGCTGCGGCAGGTGCGGGAAAACACAGTGATATAGGGGAAGCTATCAGAGGTGCACGAAAACACAGCGATATAGTGAAGTTATGGGAGGTGCGCAAAAACACAGCGATATAGAGGAAGGTATGATAGGCACGCAAAAACACAGCGATATATGGGAAGCTATGGGAGGTGCATGAAAATATGGCGATATTGGAGAAGGGTAGAGACATGCGTGAAACACGTCGATATAGGGGAATGAATGAGAGATGAACGAAAACTCAGCTAAAAAGGGGAAGGTATGAGAGGTGCGCGAGAACACAACGATATTGGGGAAGCTATGCGAGGTGCGCGAAAACACGGCCATATAGTGGAAGCTATGTGAGGTGCGTGAAAACACAGCGATTTAGGGAAAGCTATGAGAGGTGCGCGAAAACATCACAATATACGGCAAGCTATGACAGGTTTGCGAAAACAGCGGTATGGTGGAAGCTATGGGAGGTACACGAAAACACAGCAATATAAGGGAAGCTATGAGACCCGCTTGATAACACAGCGATAAAGGGGAAGATATGAGAGCTGCGTGAAAACACAACCATATTGGGGAAGCTATGGGAAGTGTGTGAAAACACAGCGATACAGGAGAAGTTATGAGAGGTGCGCAAAAACACAGCCATATTGGGGAAGGTATGGGAGGTGCGCGAAAGCACAGCACTATAGTGGAATATATGAGACGTGCGCGAAAACAGGGTGATATAGAGGAAGATATGGGAGGTGTGCCAAAACTGAGCAATATATGGGAAGTTATGGGACCTGCGCGAAAACACAGCGGTATAGCGGAAGGTATGAGAGGTGTGCGAAAACACAGCGATGTAGGAGAATGTATGAGAGGTGCGCGAAAACACAGCAATACAGTTGAAGTTATGAGATGTGAGCGAAAACACAGGGATATAGGGGAATCTATGGGAGAAGCGCGAAAACACAGCGATATAGGGGAAATGTGGGAGGTGCGCGAAAACGTGGCAATATAGGGGAAGCTATGAGAGGTGCGCGAAAGCACAGCGATATAGGGGAAGTTATCAGAGTTGCGCGAAAACGTGGCGATAAAGTGGAACAAATGAGAGGTGCGCAGAATCACGGCCATATAGGGGATGGTATGAGAGATAAGCAAAAACACAGCTAAAAGGGGGAAGGTATGAGAGGTGCGCGAAAACTCGGCGATAAAGGGGTAGCTATGAGAGGTGCGCGAAAACGCAGCGATATATGGGAAGCCATGGGAGGTGCGTGATAACAGAGTGATATAGCGGAAGGTATGAGGAGTACGAGAAAACACAGCGATATAGGGGAAGCTATGGGAGGTGCGCGAAAATACAGCGTTATAGGGGAAGTTAACAGAGGTGCGCGGAAACATGGCGATATAGGGGAATGTATGAGAGCTGCGCAGAAACACGGCTATATAGGGGTTGGTATAACATTGCAATATATGGCAAGCTATGAGAGGTGTGCGAAAACAGCGATATAGGGGAAGCTATGGGAGGTACGCGACAACATAGCAATAGAGTGGAAGCTATGAGAGCTGCTTGATAACACAGCGATATAGAGGAAGATATTAGAGGTACAGGAAAACACGGCGATATAGGGAAAGGTGTGAGAGGTGTGCAAAAGCACAATGATATTGGGGAAGCTATGGGACATGTGCAAAAACACAGCAATACATAGGAAGGAATGAGTGATGCGCGAAAACACAGCCATAATGGGGAAGCTATGGAAGGTGCACAAAAACACAGCGATAAGGGGAAGGTATGGGAGGTGTGCGAAAACACAGCGCTATAGGGTAAGCTATGAGAGGTGAGCAAAAACATTGCAATATATTGCAAGCTATGAGAGGTGTGAAAAAACAGCGATATAGTGGAAGCTATGGGAGATATGCTACAACACAGCAATATGGGAAAGATTTGAGAGGGGCACGAAAACACGGCGATATACAGGAAGCAATAAGAGGTAAGCAAAAACACAGCGATATAGGGGAAGGTATGACAGATGTGCGAAAATACAATTATGTTGGGGAAGCTAAGGGAGGTGCGTGAAAATACAGCGATATAGGGGAAGTTATGAGAGGTGTGTGAAATACGTCGATATAGGGGAAGGTATGAGAGATGAGCGTAAACTCAGCTAAAAAGGGGAAGTTATGAGAGGTGCATTAAAACACAACGATATTGGGGAAGCTATGCGAGGTGCGCGAAAACACGGCGATATAGGGGAAGTTATGGAAGGTGCGGGAAACACGGCGATATAGGAGAATTTCTGAGAGGTGCGCGAAAACACAGCAATGTAGGGGAAGCTATGCCAGGTGCGCGAAAACATGGCAATATGAAGGAAGCTATGAGAGCTGCATGAAAACACTGCGATATAGCAGAATGTATCAGTGGTGCGTGAAAATTCTGCGATGTAGGGGAAGCTATGAGAGGTGCGCAAAAACATCGCAATATAAGTTAAGCTATGAGAGGTGTGCGAAAACAGCGATATAGCGGAAGCTAAGGGAGGTATGCGAAAACAGCAATATAGGGCAAGATATGAGAGGTGCACGAAAACATGGTGATATACGGGAATCTATCAGAGGTGAGTGAAAACACAGCGTTATAGGGGAAGGTATGAGAGCTGTGCGAAAACACAATGATATTGGTGAAGCTATGGGAGGTGCGGGAAAACACAGCGATATAGGGGAAGGTATGAGAGGTGCCGAAAACACAACAATATCGGGGAAGCTAAGCGAGGTGCGTGAAAAAAAGATCAGTGTGCAAACTCAAAGCACATGGTATTGGGGATAAGGTATTGATGTGGATGGAGAATTGATTAGCAGACAGGAAGCAAAGAGTGGGAATAAACGGGACCTTTTCAGAATGGCAGGCGGTGACTAGTGGGGTACCGCAAGGCTCAGTGCTGGGACCCCAGTTGTTTACAATATATATTAATGACTTGGATGAGGAAATTAAATGCAGCATCTCCAAGTTTGCTGATGACACGAAGCTGGGTGGCAGTGTTAGCTGTGAGGAGGATGCTAAGAGGATGCAGAGTGACTTGGATAGGTTGGGTGAGTGGGCAAATTCATGGCAGATGCAACTTAATGTGGATAAATGTGAAGTTATCCACTTTGGTGGCAAAAATAGGAAAACAGATTATTATCTGAATGGTGGCCGATTAGGAAAAGGGGAGGTGCAACGAGACCTGTGTGTCATTATACACCAGTCATTGAAAGTGGGCATGCAGGTACAGCAGGCGGTGAAAAAGGCGAATGGTATGCTGGCATTTATAGCGAGGGGATTTGAGTACAGGAGCAGGGAGGTACTACTGCAGTTGTACAAGGCCTTGGTGAGACCACACCTGGAGTATTGTGTAGAGTTTTGGTCCCCTAATCTGAGGAAAGACATCCTTGCCATAGAGGGAGTACAAAGAAGGTTCACCAGATTGATTCCTGGGATGGCAGGATTTTCATATGAAGAAAGACTGGATGAACTGGGTTTGTACTCGTTGGAGTTTAGAAGATTGAGGGGGGATCTGATTGAAACGTATAAAATCCTAAAGGGATTGGACAGGCTAGATGCAGGAAGATTGTTCCCGATGTTGGGGAAGTCCAGAACAAGGGGTCACAGTTTGAGGATAAAGGGGAAGCCTTTTAGGACCGAGATTAGGAAAAACTTCTTCACTCAGAGAGTGGTGAATCTGTGGAATTCTCTGCCACAGGAAGCAGTTGAGGCCAGTATATTGGCTATATTTAAGAGGGAGTTAGATATGGCCCTTGTGGCTACAGGGATCAGGGGGTATGGTGGGAAGGCTGGGGCGGTGTTGTGAGTTGGATGATCAGCCATGATCATAATAAATGGCGGTGCAGGCTCGAAGGGCCGAATGGCCTACCACTGCACCTATTTTCTATGTTTCTATGTTTCTGAAACACGGCCATATAGGGGAAGCTATGAGAGGTGCGCGAAAGCATCACAATATATGGCAAGCTATGAGAGGTGAGCGAAAACAGCGATATGGCAGAAGCTGTGGGAGGTAAACGAAAACACAGCAATATAGGGGAAGCTATGAGAGCCGCTTGATAACACAGTGATAAAGGGGAAGTTATGAGAGGTTCGTGAAAACACAGCGATATAGGGGAAGCTATGGGAAGTGTGCGAAAACACAGCGATACAGGGGAAGTTATGAGAGGTGCGCGAAAACAGCCATATTCGGGAAGGTATGGGAGGTGCGCGAAAACACAGCGATAGTGGGAAGGAATGGGAGGTACGAGAAAACACAGCGCTATAGTGAAATATATGAGAAGTGCGCGTAAACAAGGCGATATAGAGGAAGCTATGGGAGGTGCGCAAAAACTGAGCAATATATGGGAAGGTATGGGACGTCCGTGAAAACACAGCGATATAGTGGAAGGTATGGAAGGTGTGCGAAAACACGTCGATGTAGGAGAATGTATGAGAGGTGCGTGAAAACACAGCCATATGAGGAAGGTATGAGAGGTGCACTAAAACACAGAAATATAGGGGAAGGTATGAGAGGTCGGCGAAAACACGGCGATATAGTGGTAGGTATGAGAGGTGCGCGAAAAGACAGTGATGTGTGGGAAGCTATGAGAAGTGCGCGAAAACACAGCAATATAGGGGAAGGTATGAGAGGTGCACGTAAACACATTGATATAGGGGAAGCTATGAGAGGTGCGCGAAAACAAGGCGAAAGAGGGGAAGGTATGAGAGGTGCGCGAACACGGTGATATATGTAAAGGTATGAGAGGTGCTTGAAAACAGGTCGATATAGGGGAAGCGACAATAGGTGCGTGAAAATGCAGCGATGTAGGGGACGGTATGAGAAGTGCGTGAAAACACAACGATATAGGGGAAGGTATCAGAGGTGCACAAAAACACAGCAATTTCGAGGAAGCCGTCAGAGGTGCGCGAAAACACAGTGATATAGGAGAAGCTATGGGAGGTGCGCAAAAACACAGTGATTTCGAGGAAGGTATGATAGGCACTCAAAAAGACAGCGATATATGGGAAGCTATGGGAGTTGCATGTAAACACGGCAACATAGGGGAAGGTATGAGAGGCGTGAAACACGTCGATATAGGGGAAGATATGAGAGTTAAGCGAAAACTCAGCCAAAAAGGGGAAGGTATATGAGGTGCGTGAAAACACAGTGATTTAGGGGAAGATATGAGAGGTGCCTCGCCTCTCGCCTCTAGCCTCTTGCAATACCTCGCCTCTCGTTTCCTGGCCGTTTCGGATAGTGTGTTTAAGTTTGCTCCAGTCCCGAGATTTATCTGTGGAACTCAGTCTCTCCGTGTCAAGGTAAGTTTTCCAACTTACAATTCAGTTCCGATGGTGACCTCTGAACCTCAGTCTCTCCGTGTCAAGTATTCTAAGTTTTACTTCAGCACCGCAGTTTATCTGTGTAATTCCGTCCCTCCGTGCCAAGGGAGGTTTTGCCTACCGCTTTACTTTCTACGCTCCGTGTCAGGATAGTTCTGCCTACCTTCTGCTTCCCTGAACACCTCCCTGTTTGCCGTTAACGCTCACACAAATCAGTGCGCACCCTCATGTGCGAGAACGCAGCACTGAATCAGTGTGCACCCCCAAATCATGTTCACCCCAAAACTCCGTGCGCACCCATATTCACAGTCACTTCTTTAGTTCTGCGTTTTCCGCAAATTGGTGCGCACCCCAACCCCGCTGACACGCCCGCAGGCATTACAGATTTTTTCAGAGCAACAATCATTTCAAACCGTTCAGAGAATTGTTAAAAAAATAATCATTGTAAATTCTTTGCAAATCTTGGTGTAACTTTAAACCCGTATTGAATCCGAATGCACATTCGATTTTCTTCAAGCATAAACCCTGTCAAACAGTTCAGAAAATGGCTGCCTCGACATTAAAGAACGCAGCGTGAGGGTGCGCACTGATTTGGGGATTGAGGATATTTAGAGGTTTGTCATAAAATGCACGGGTGCACACGGCTTCTGGTGGATCATGTGGATTATTGAGATGCGCACAGATTTAGTCGTTGTGTTGCAGGGAACGAGGTCCGGAGATTAAGTTAGGAAGTACACGATGGTGTGAGCGTTAACGGCAAACAGGAAGGTCTTCCTATGCAAATTTTGAGTAGCAACCTCCAATTTAAAAACACACTACAAACAGATTTGAAAAAAATTAAAGGGCCTATAATCCTTACTAATGAAACAAATTTGAGATTCGTCACTATTGAAAATCCACAGACACACCCAAACCCGGGAACACCACCAAACCCTCTCACACCAGCATTAGTGTATGCCAAAGAAGGAATCATTTCAAAACCTTCAAAAAATATCTCTCTGCACAAGTTTAAAGTGGCGAGCCGAGGTATGGCTAGAGGCGAGAGGCTAGTGGCGAGTATTGGCTAAAGGCTAGAGGCGAGGCTTCCCTGGAGGCTAGAGGCTAGGGTCGAGGCTTGGCTAGAGGCTAGAAGTGAGGCTTGGCTAGAGGCGAGAGGACAGTCTTGGCTAGAGGCTAGAGACTAGAGGGGAAGCTTGGTAAAAGAGGCTAGAGGCAAGGTACCTCTCATAGATTTCCTCTATATCACCGTGATTTCGTGCACCTCTCATATCTTCCCCTATATTGTCGTCTTTACGCAGACATCCCATACCTTCCCCTATGTCGCTGTTTTTGCACACCCCTCATCCATTCCCCTACATCGCTGTGTTTTCGCGCACCTCCTATAGCTTCCCCTATATCCCTGTTCACAGCGACATACGAGAAGTTATGGTAGATGTATGAAAACACAGCCATACAGGGAAGGTACGAGATGTGTGCGAAAACACAGCGATTTGGGGGAAGCTATGAGAGGTGAGCGAAAACATCGCAGTATATGGGAAGCTATGAGAGGTGCGCGAAAACAGGGCGAAAAACGGGAAGCTATGGGAGGTGCATGAAAACGCAGCGATATTAGGGAAGGTGTCAGATGTGCGTGAAACATAGAAACATAGAAACATAGAAAATAGGTGCAGGAGTAGGCCGTTCGGCCCTTCGAGCCTGCACCGCCATTTATTATGATCATGGCTGATCATCCAACTCAGAACCCCGTCCCAGCCTTCCCTCCATACTCCCTGACCCCCGTAGCCACAAGGGCCATATCTAACTCCCTCTTAAATATAGCCAATGAACTGGCCTCAACTGCTTCCTGTGGCAGAGAATTTCACAGATTCACCACTCTCTGTGTGAAGAAGTTTTTCCTAATCTCAGTCCTAAAAGGCTTCCCCTCTATCCTCAAACTGTGGCCCCTCGTTCTGGACTTCCCCAACATCGGGAACAATCTTCCTGCATCTAGCCTGTCCAATCCCTTTAGGATTTTATACGTTTCAATCAGATCCCCCCTCAATCTTCTAAATTCCAACGAGTACAAGCCCAGTTCATCCAGTCTTTCTTCATATGAAAGTTCTGCCATCCCAGGAATCAATCTGGTGAACCTTCTTTGTACTCCCTCTATGGCAAGGATGTCTTTCCTCAGACTAGGGGACCAAAACTGCACACAATACTCCAGGTGTGGTCTCACCAAGGCCTTGTACAACTGCAGTATTACCTCCCTGCTCCTGTACTCGAATCCTCTCGCTATAAATGCCAGCATACCATTCGCCTTTTTCACCGCCTGCTGTATCTGCATGCCCACTTTCAATGACTGGTGTATAATGACACCCAGGTCTCGTTGCACCTCCCCTTTTCCTAATCGGCCACCATTCAGATAATAATCTGTTTTCCTATTTTTGCCACCAAAGTGGATAACTTCACATTTATCCACAGTAAATTGCATCTGCCATGAATTTGCCCACTCACCCAACCTATCCAAGTCACCCTGCATACTCTTAGCATCCTCCTCACAGCTAACACTGCAACCCAGCTTTTTGTCATCCGCAAACTTGGAGATGCTGCATTTAATTCCCTCATCCAAGTCATTACATATACTGTAAACAACTGGGGTCCCAGCACTGAGCCTTGCAGTACCCCACTAGTCACCGCCTGCCATTCTGAAAAGGTCTCATTTATTCCCACTCTTTGCTTCCTGTCTGCTAACCAATTCTCCACCCACACCAATACCTTACCCCCAATACATGTGCTTTAAGTTTGCACACTAATCTCCTGTGTGGGGACCTTGTCAAAAGCCTTTGAAAATCCAAATATACCACATCCACTGGTTCTCCCCTATCCACTCTACTAGTTACATCCTCAAAAAATTCTATGAGATTCGTCAGACATGATTTTCCTTTCACAAATCCATGCTGACTTTGTCCGATGATTTCACCGCTTTCCAAATGTGCTGTTATCACATCCTTGATAACTGACTCCAGCAGTTTCCCCACCATCGACGTTAGGCTAACCGGTCTATAATTCCCCGGTTTCTCTCTCCCTCCTTTTTTAAAAAGTGGGGTTACATTAGCCACCCTCCAATCCTCAGGAACTTGTCCAGAACTAACGAGTTTTGAAAAATTATCACTAATGTATCCACTATTTCTTGGGCTACTTCCTTAAGCACTCTAGGATGCAGACCATCTGGCCCTGGGGATTTATCTGCCTTCAATCCCTTCAATTTACCTATCACCACTTCCCTACTAACATGTATTTCGCTCAGTTCCTCCATCTCACTGGTCCCTCTGTCCCTACTATTTCTGGAAGATTATTTATGTCCTCCTTAGTGAAGACAGAACCAAAGTAATTATTCAAATTGGTCTGCCATGTCCTTGCTCCCCATAATCAATTCACCTGTTTCTGTCTGTAGGGGACCTGCATTTGTCTTTACCAGTCTTTTCCTTTTTACATATCTATAAAGCTTTTAACAGTCCGTTTTTATGTTGCCTGCCAGTTTTCTCTCATAATCTTTTTTCCCCTTCCTAATTAAGCCCTTTGTCCTCCTCTGCTGAACTCTGAATTTTCTCCCAGTCCTCAGGTGAGCCACTTTCTCTGGCTAATTTGTATGCTGCTTCTTTGTAATTGATACTATTCCCTAATTTCTCTTGTCAGCCACGGGTGCACTACCTTCCTTGATTTATTCTTCTGCCAACACAGGGATGAACATTTGTTGCAGTTCATCCATGCAACCTTTAAATGCTTGCCATTGCATATCCACCATCAATCCTTTAAGTGTCATTTGCCAGTCTATCTTAGCTAATTCACGTCTCATACCTTCAAAGTTACCCCTCTTTAAGTTCAGAACCTTTGTTTCTGAATTAACTATGTCACTCTGCATCTTAATGAAGAATTCCAGCCAGATTACGGTCGAATTTTCCAAGGAGCCTCTCACGACAAGATTGCTAATTAACCCTTCCTCATTGCTCAAAACCCAGTCTAGAATAGCCTGCTCTCCAGTGGTTCCTCGACATGTTGGTTCAAAAAACCATCCTGCATATATTCCAAGAAATCCTCTTCCTCAGCACCTTTAGCAATTTGGTTCACCCAATCTGCATGTAGATTGAAGTCACCCATTATAACTACTGTTCCTTTATTGCACACATTTCTAATTTCCTGTTTAATACCATCTCCGACCTCACTACTACTGTGTCATTATACACCAGTCATTGAAAGTGGGCATGCAGGTACAGCAGGCGGTGAAAAAGGTGAATGGTATGCTGGCATTTATAGCGAGAGGATTTGAGTACAGGAGCAGGGAGGTACTACTGCAGTTGAACAAGGCCTTGGTGAGACCACACCTGGAGTATTGTGTGCAGTTTTGGTCCCCTAATCTGAGGAAAGACATCCTTGCCATAGAGGGAGTACAGAGATGGTTCACCAGATTGATTCCTGGGATGGCAGAACTTTAATATGAAGAAAGACTGGATGATCTGGGCTTGTACTCGTTGGAATTTAGAAGATTGAGGGGGGATCTGATTGAAACGTATAAAATCCTAAAGGGATTGGACAGGCTAGATGCAGGAAGATTGTTCCCGATGTTGGGGAACGAGGGGTCACAGTTTGAGGATAGAGGGGAAGCCTTTTAGGACTGAGATTAGGAAAAACTTCTTCACACGGAGAGTGGTGAATCTGTGGAATTCTCTGCCACAGGAAACAGTTGAGGCCAGTTCATTGGCTATATTTAAGAGGGAGTTAGATATGGCCCTTGTGGCTACGGGGGTCAGGGTTTATGGAGGGAAGGCTGGGGCGGTGTTCTGAGTTGGATGATCAGCCATGATCATAATAAATGGCGGTGCAGGCTTGAAGGGCCGAATGGCCTACTCCTGCAGCTATTTTCTATGTTTCTATGTTTAAAACACAGCCATATAGGGGAAGATATGTGTGGAGCACGAAAACACAGCGATATATGGGAATCTGTGGGAGGTGCAAGAAAACACAGCCATATAGGGGAAGGTATGATAGGCATACGAAAACACAGCGATAATTAGGAAGCTATGGGAGGTGTCTGAAAACGCGGTGAAATAGGGGAAGGTATGAGAGCTGCGCAAAAACGCAGCGATGCAGGGGAAGATACGAGAGGTGCGCGAAAACACAGCGATATAGCGGAAAGTATGAGAGGTGTGTGAAAACACAGCGCTATATGGGAAGCCATGGGAGGTATGCGAAAACACAGGAATAGAGGGGAAGCTATGAAAGCTGCTTGATAACACAGCGATATCGGGGAAGGTTTCAGAGGTGAGCGAAAACACATCGATACAGTGGTAGGTATCAGAGGTGCGCGAAAACACAATGATATAGGGGAAGGTACGCGAGGTAAGCGAAAACACAGTGATATAGGGGAAGCTATGAGAGGCCTGCGAAAACACGGCGATATAGGGGCAGGTATGAGAGGTGCGCGAAAATACAGCGATATAGGGGAAGGTATGAATGCAGCGCGATAACACAGCAATATATGGGAAGCAATGGGAGGTGCACGACAACAGAGCGATATAGGGGAAGGTATCAGAGGTGCGAGAAAACACAGCAATATAGGGGAAGTTATGAGAGGTGCGCAAAAACACATTGATATAGGGGAAGCTACGAGAGGTGTGCGAAAACACAGCGATATAGTGAAAGGTATGAGAGGTGTCCGAAAACAGCGACATATGGGAAGCTATGGGAGGTGCACGAAAACAGAGCGAGAAAGGAGAAGGTATGAGAGGTGTGAGAAAACACGGCGATATAGGGGAAGCTATGGGAGGTGCGTGAAAGCACGTCGATATAGGGCAAGGTATAAGAGGTGCGCAAAAACACAGCGATTTGGGGTTAGCTATAAGAGATGCGCGAAATCATCGCAATATACGGGAAGCTATGAGAGGTGTGCGAAAACATGGAGAAAAATGGCTTTCTGTGGGAGGTGTGTGAAAACACAGCGATATTGGGGAAGGAATGAGAGGGGCGCGAAAATACAGCAATGTAGGGGAATCTATGAGAGGTGCATGAAAATGCAGCGATATAGAGGACGGTATGAGAGGTGCGTGAAAACACAGCAATATAGGGGAAGCTACGGAAGGTGCGTAGAAAGACGGCGATATAGGAGAAGGTATGCGAGGTGCGCAAAAACACAGCGATGTAGGGGAAGCTATGAGAGGTGCGCGAAAACATGGCGATATAGTGGAAGGTATGACAGGTGCAAGAAAGCACAGCAATATAGGGGAACTACAGAAGGTGCGTAAAAAAGACGGCGATATAGGAGAAGGTATGAGAGGTGCGCAAAACACAGTGATGTAGTGGAAGGTATGAGTGGTGCGCGAAAACACAGTGGTATAGGCGAAAACTATGGGATGTGTGCTGAAACACTGCAATATACGTGAAGGCGTGAGAGGTGCGTGAAAACACAAAGACACAGGGGATGCTATGCGAGGTGCGTGAAAGCAGATCGATATAGGGGAAGTGATGAGAGGTGCAGGAGAACACAGCGACATAGCGGAAGCTACGGGAGGTGCGCGAAAACACAGCAATATAGTGGAAGGTATGAGAGGTGCGCGAAAACACAGCAATATAGGGGAAGTTATGAGAGGTCTGCGAAAATACGGCGATATACAGGAAAGTATGGGAGGTGCTCGAAAGCACAACCATAAGGGGAATGTATGGGAGGTGCGGGAAAACACAGCACTATAGTGGAATAAATGAGATGTGCTGGAAAACACGGCGATATAGAGGAAGCTATGGGAGGTGCATGAAAGATGAGCAATATATGGGAAGGTATGGGACGTGCGCGAAAACACAGCAATATTGTGGAAAGTATGAGCGGTGCGCAAAAGCACAGCCATATTGGGGAAAGTATGGCAGGTGTGCGAAAACACAGCGATAAGGGGAAGCTATGGGAGTAGCACGAGAAAACAGCGATATAGGGGAAGCTATGGGAGGTGCGCGAAAACAGGGCCATATAGGGGAAGCTATGAGAGGTGCGTGAAAACACAGATATAGGCAAAGCTATGGGATTTGCACGAAAACACGGTGATATACGTGAAGGTATGAGAGTTGCGTGAAAACATGTTGATATAGGGGAAGGTATGAGGGATGAGCGAATACACAGCTAAGTATGAGAGGTGCGCGAGAACACAATGGATTATAGGGGATGTTATGCGACGTGCACGAAAGCAGAGCGATATCGGGGAAGTGATGAGAGGTACACGAGAACACAGCGACATAGGGGAAGCTATCAGATGTGCACGAAAACAAAGCGATATAGTGGAAGGTATGAGAGGTGCGCGAAAACACAGCGATATATGTGAAGCTATAGGAGGTGCACGAAAACAGAGCGATATAGGGGAAAGTATGAGATGTGCGAGAAAACACAGTGATTTGGGGGAAGCTATGGGAGGTGCGTGAAATAAAAGGCGATATAGGAGAAGCTATGCGAGGTGCGCGACAACACGGCGATATAGGGGAAGGTATGAGAGTTGTGCAAAAACACAGCGATTTGGGGGAAGCTATGAGAGGTGCACAAAAACATTGCAATATACGGGAAGCTATGAGATGTGCGCGAACAACCACAGTGATATATGGGAAGCTGTGGGAGGTGCATTAAAACAGGGAGATATAGGGGAATTTAAGAGATGTGCGCAAACACACAGTGACGTAGGGGAAGCTATGGGAGGTGCGCGAAAGCAGAGCGATATCGGGGATGTGATGAGAGGTGCACGAGAGCACAGCGACGTAGGGGTATCTACGGAAGGTGCGTGAAAACACAGCGATATACTGGAAGGTATGAGAGTTGCGCTAAAACACAGCAATATAGGGGAAGTTATGAGAGGTCTGCGAAAACACGGCGATATACAGGAGAGTATGGGAGGTGCGCGAAAACAGCACTATAGTGGAATAAATGAGATGTGCGCGAAAACATGGCGATATAGAGGAAGCTATGGGAGGTACGTGAAAGCTGAGCAATATATGGGAAGGTATGGGACATACGCGAAAACACAGCATATCTAGTGGAAAGTGTGAGAGGTGCACAAAAACACAGCCATATTGGGGAAGGTATGGGAGGTGCACTAAAACACAGCGATAAGGGGAAGCTATGGGAGTAACACGAAAAAACAGCGATATAGGGGAAAGTATGGGAGGTGCGCGAAAACACGGCCATATAGGGAAGGTATGAGAGGTGCGCAAAAACGCAGAGATATAGGCGAAGCTATGGGATGTCCACAAAAACACGGTGATATAATTGAAGGTATTAGAGTTGCGTGAAAACATGTCGATATAGGGGAAGGTATGAGGGATGAGCGAAAACTCAGCTAAGAAGGGGAAGGTATGAGAGGTGCGCGAGAACACAACGATATAGGGGATGCTATGCGAGGTGCACGAAAGCAGAGCGATATAGGGGAAGCTGTGGGAGGTGTGCAAAAACACAGCAATACAGGGGAAGCTGTGGAAGGTGGAAGAAAACTCAGCAATATATGGGAAGGTATGGGACGTCCACGAAAACGCAGTGATATAGGGGTAGGTATGCAGAGAGCGTGAAAACACAGAAATATAGGGGAAGCTATGGGAGGTGTGCGAAAACACAGTGAAACAGGGGAAGGTATGAGAGGTGCGCGAAAACACAGCAATACAGGGGAAGCTGTGGGAGGTGAATGAAAACAGCAAATAATAGGAAGGTATGGGACGTGCGTGAAAACACAGTGATATAGGGGTAGGTATGCAAGGTGTGTGTAAGCACAGTGATATAGGGGAAGGCATGAGAGGTGCACGAAAACATAGCGATTTGGGGGAATTTATGAGCAGTGCGTGAGAGCATCGCAATATATGGGAAGCTATGAGAAGTGCGCGATAACACGGCGAAAACTGGGAAGCTATGGGAGCAGCGGAAAGAGCGATATAGGGGAAGGTATGAGAGGTGTGTGAAAACACATCAATATAGTGGAAGGTATGAGAGGTGCGCGAAAACACAACAATATAGGGGAAGCTATGAGAGGTGCGCGAAAACACGGTGACTTAGGGGAAGCTATGTGAGGGGAGCGTTAACAGCAATATATAGGAAAGTATGAGAGGTGCACGAAAACACAGCAATATAGGGGAAGCTATGGGAGGTGTGCGAAAACACAGCGATAAAGGGGAAGGTATAAGAGGTGTGCGAAAACACAGCCATATTGGGGAAGCTATCGGAAGTGCGCAAAAACACAGTGATAATGGGAAGGTATGGGAGGGTACGCAAAAACATAGCAATACAGGGAAGCTCTGAGACGTGCGCGAAAACAGCGATGTAGGGGAAGCTGTGGGAGGTGTGCGAAAACACAGCAATACAGGGGAAGCTGTGGAAGGTGGAAGAAAACTCAGCAATATATGGGAAGGTATGGGACGTCCATGAAAACGCAGTGATATAGGGGTAGGTATGCGAGGAGCGTGAAAACACAGAAATATAGGGAAGCTATGGGAGGTGTGCGAAAACACAGTGAAACAGGGGAAGGTATGAGAGGTGCGCAAAAACACAGCAATACAGGGGAAGCTGTGGGAGGTGAATGAAAACAGCAATAATAGGAAGGTTATGGGACGTGCGTGAAAACACAGTGATATAGGGGGTAGGTATGGCGAGGTGTGTGTAAGCACAGTGATATAGGGGAAGGCATGAGAGGTGCATGAAAACATAGCGATTTGGGGGAAGTTATGAGAAGTGCGTGAGAGCATTGCAATATATGGGTAGCTATGAGAATGTGCGCGATAACACGCCGAAAACTGGGAAGCTATGGGAGCTGTGGGAAAGACAGCGATATAGGGAGGTATGAGAGGTGTGCGAAAACACATCAATATAGTGGAAGGTATGAGAGATGCGCGAAAACACAACAATATAAGGGAAGGTATGCGAGGTGCGCGAAACCACAACAATATAGGGGAAGGTATGCGAGGTGCGCGAAAACACAGCAATATAGGGAAGCTATGAGAGGTGCGCGAAAACACCGTGATATAATAGGAGAAGCTATGAGAGGGGAGCGTTAACAGCAATATATGGGAAAGTATGAGAGGTGTACGAAAACACAGCCATATTGGGGAAGCTATCGGAAGTGCGCAAAAACACAGCGATAAAGGGGAAGGTATGGGAGGTACGCAAAAAACATAGCAATACAGGGGAAGCTCTGAGACGTGCGCGAAAACACAGCGATATAGGGGAAGCTGTGGGAGGTGTGCGAAACACAGCAATACGGGGGAAGCTGTGGAAGGTGGGAAGAAAACTCAGCAATATATGGGAAGGTATGGGACGTCCATGAAAACGCAGTGATATAGGGTAGGTATGCGAGGAGCGTGAAAACACAGAAATATAGGGGAAGCTATGGGAGGTGTGCGAAAACACAGTGAAACAGGGGAAGGTATGAGAGGTGCGCAAAAACACAGCAATACAGGGGAAGCTGTGGGAGGTGAATGAAAACAGCAAATAATGGGAAGGTATGGGACGTGCGTGAAAACACAGTGATATAGGGGTAGGTATGCGGGGTGTGTGTAAGCACAGTGATATAGGGGAAGGCATGAGAGGTGCATGAAAACATAGCGATTTGGGGGAAGTTATGAGAAGTGCGTGAGAGAGGCTTGCAATATATGGGTAGCTATGAGAAGTGCGCGATAACACGCCGAAAACTGGGAAGCTATGGGAGCTGTGGGAAAGACAGCGATATAGGGGAAGGTATGAGAGGTGTGCCGAAAACACATCAATATAGTGGAAGGTATGAGAGGTGCGCGAAAACACAACAATATAAGGGAAGGTATGCGAGGTGCGCGAAACCACAACAATATAGGGGAAGGTATGCGAGGTGCGCGAAAACACAGCAATATAGGGAAGCTATGAGAGGTGCGCGAAAACACCGTGATATAATAGGAGAAGCTATGAGAGGGGAGCGTTAACAGCATATATGGGAAAGTATGAGAGGTGTACGAAAACACAGCCATATTGGGGAAGCTATCGGAAGTGCGCAAAAACACAGCGATAAAGGGGAAGGTATGGGAGGTGCGCAAAAACATGGCAATACAGGGGAAGCTCTGAGACGTGTGCAAAAACCCAGCGATATAGGGGAAGCTATGGGAGGTGTGCGAAAACCCAGCAATACAGGGGAAGCTGTGGAAGGTGGAAGAAAACTCAGCAATATATGGGAAGGTATGGGACGTCCATGAAAACGCAGTGATATAGGGGTAGGTATGCGAGGAGCGTGAAAACACAGCGATATAGAGGAAGCTATGGGAGGTGTGCAAAAACACAGCGATAAAGGGGAAGGTATAAGAGGTGTGCAAAAACACAGCCATATTGGGGAAGCTATGGGAGGTGCGCGAAAACATAACGATAATGGGAAGGTATGGGAGGTGCGCGAAAACTTGGCAATATAGGGGAAGCTCTGAGACGTGCGTGAAAACACAGCGATATAGGGGAAGCTGTGGGAGGTGCACGAAAACACAGCGAGATAGCGGAATGTATTAGAGGTGCGTGAAAAAGCTGCGATATTGGGGAAAGTATGAGAGGTGTGCAAAAACACGGTGATGTAGGGTGAGGCATGAGAGGTGCACGAAAACACGGCGAAGTATGGGAATGTATGAGAGTGGCACGAAAACACGGCGAAATAGGGGAAGTTATGGGGGGAGAGCGAAACAGAGCGATGTACGGGAAGTCATGAGAGGTTCGAGAACACAGAGTGATACAGGGGAAGCTATGGGAGGTGCATGAAAACATGATATAGGGATGCTATGGGAGGTGCGTGAAAACAAGGCTATATAGGGGAAACTATGAGAGGTGTTCGAAAACACTGCAATATACGGGAAGTTATCAAGGTGCGGGAAAACAGAGTGATACAGGGGAAGCTATGGGAGGTGCACGAAAACGCACCGATATAGCGGAAGCTATGAGAGGTTTGGGAAAATACAGTAATATAGCGGAAGCTATGGGAGGTGCACAAAAAAACCGCGATATAGGGGAAGTTATGGGAGGTGCGCGAAAACACAGCGATATATGGGAATGGATGAGAGATGCGCAAAAACACAGCGATGTAGGGGAAGTTATCAGAGGTGCAGGAAAACACAGTGATACAGGGGAAGCTATGGGAGGTGCATGAAAACACGGCGATATAGGGGAAACTATGAGAGGTGCCCGAAAATGCAACCATATAGGGGAAGCTATGAGAGGTTTGGGAAAACACAGCGATATAGGGGAAGGTATGAGATTTGCAAGAAAACACGACGATATTGGGGAAGATATGAGCTGTGCGAGAAAACACAGCGATGTAGGGGAAGCTATGGGAGGTGCTCAAAAACACTGCAATATAGGGCAAGCTATAAGAGGTGTGTGGAAAAAAAGCGATTTAGGGGAAGGTATGAGAGGTGCGTGAAAACACAGCAATATCGGGGAATCTATGGGAGGTGTGCGAAAACAGTGCAATATAACGGAAGCTTGAGAGGTGCGCAAAATGTCGGCGATATAAGGGAAGGTATGAGAGGTGCGCGAAAACACAGCAATATTGACGAAGCTATGAGAGGTGTGCGAAACCACGGCGATATAGGAGAAGCTATGAGAGGTGCGCGAAAACACAACGATATAGGGGAAGCTATGCGAAGACGCAGTGATACAAGGGAAGGTATGAGAGTGCGCGAAAACACGGCGATATAGGGCAATGTATCAGAGGTGCGCTAAAACACAGCGACATAGGAAAAGGTATGAGAGAGCAAAAACACAGCGATATAGAGGAAGCTGCAGGAGGTGCACGAAAGCACAGCGAGATAACGGAATGTTTTAGAGGTGCGCAAAAACCCTGCGATATAGGGGAAAGTATGAGAGGTGCGGGAAAACAGAGTGATACAGGGGAAGCTATGGGATGTGCATGAAAACATAGTGATATAGCAGAAGCTATGAGAGGTTTGGGAAAATACAGCGATATAGCGGAAGCTATGGGAGGTCCGCAAAAACACGGCGATATAGGGGAAGTTATGGGAGGTGCGCCAAAACACAGCGATATAGGGGAATGGATGAGAGGTGAGCAAAAACACAGTGATCAAGGGGAAGGCATGGGAGGTGCGCGAAAACACAGCGATATTGGGGAAGGTATAAGAGGTGCGCTGAAACACATTGGTATAGGGGAAGCTACAGAGGAGCGTGAAAACAGCGATATAGTGGAAGGTATGTAAGGTGTGCAAAATCACAACGATATGGGGGAAGTTAAGCGACGTGCATGAAAACACAGCGAGAAAGGGAAGGCATGAGAGCAGTGGGAAAACACAGCCATATAGGGGAAGGTATGAGAGGTGCACGAAAACACGGCAATATAGGGGAATGTATGAGAGGTGCGGGAAAACAAAGCGATATAGTAGAAGCTGTCAGAGGTGCACGAAAACACGGCGATGTATGGCAAGCTATGGGAGGTGCGTGAAAACACAGCGATATAGGGGAAGGTATGTGAGGTGTGCAAAAACACAGCAATATAGGGGAAGCTATGGGATGTGCATGAAAACACAGCGATATTGGGGAAGATATGAAAGGTGCGCAAAAAGTTAGTGATATGGGGGAAGCTATGAGAGTTGCGTGAAAATGCAGCGATATAGGGGAAGGTATGAGATGTGTGCGAAAACACTGCGATATTAGGGAAGCTATGAAGGTGCGCAAAAACACTGCGATGTAGGGGAAGGTATGCGAGGTGCGCGAAAACACGGCGATATTAGGGAAGCTATGAGACGTGCACGAAAACATCACAATATAAGGGAAGCTATAGGAGGTGCCCGAGAACACAGCGATATAGGGGAAGCTATGAGAGGTGCGCAAAAACAGGGCAATATAGGGGAAGCTATGGGAGGGGCGCAAAATCACAGTGATACAGGGGAAGCAACGAGGGAGATGCACGAAAACACAGCGATATAGGCAAATCGATGAGCGGTGAGCAAAAACACAGCGATATAGGGGAAGCAATTGGAGGTGCGCCAAAACACAGCGATATGGGGGAAGCTATGGGAGGTGCCCGAAAACAGAGCAATATATGGGAAGGTATGACAGGCACGTAAAAACACAGCGATACATGGGAAGCTATGGGATGTGCATGAAAACACAGCGATATTGGGGAATGTATGAGAGGTGTGCGAAAACACATCGATATAGGGGAAGCAACGAGAGGTGCATGAAAACAATGTGATATAGTGGAAGGTATGAGAGGTGCGGGAAAACACAACGATATATGGGAATCTCTGGGAGGTGCACAAAAACAGAGCGATATAGAGGAAATTATGAGAGGTGCACAAGATCACAGCGACATAGGGGAAGCTATGCAAGGTGCACAAAAACACAGCGATATAGGGGAAGCTATGAGAGGTGTGCGAAAATACTGTGATATATGGGAAGCTATAGGAGGCGCACGAAAACAGAGCGATATAGGGGAAGGCATGTGTGGTGCGCGATAACAGCACAATATAAGGGACGCTATGAGTGTTGCGTGAAATCTCGGCGATATAGGGGAAGGTATGAGAAATGCCTTGCCTCTAGCCTCTAGCCAGAACGCGTCTGTAGCTTCTCGCCTCTAGCCTTGCCTCGCTTCTAGTCTCTAGCCAAGCCTCGACCCTCGACTCTAGCCTCTAGTCTCTAGGCAGGCCTCGCCTCTAGCCTCTAGCCTTTAGCTAATACTCGCCACTAGCCATACCTCGCCTCACCACTTTAAACTTGTGCAGACATTTTTTGAATGCTTTTAAATGATTCTTTCTTTGGCATACTCTAATGTGGGTGTGAGAGGGTTTGGTGTTGTTCCCGGATTTGGGTGTGTCTGTGGGTTTTCAATAGTGACGAATCTCAAGTTTGTTTCATTTTTAGGGATTATAGGCACTTTATGTTTTTTTTCAGATTTGTTCATATTGTGCTTTTACATTGGAGATTGCTACTCAAAATTTGCATATGTGTTTGCCTTTAACGCTCACAGCCTCGTCTACTTCCTGACTTCATCTCCGGACCTCGTTTCTTGCAACACAACGACTAAATCTGCGCGCATCTCAATAATCCACGTGAGCTACCAGAAGCTGTGTGCACCCCTGCATTTTATGACAAACCTCTAAAGCTCCTCAATTATCAAATCAGTGCGCACCCTCATGCTGCGTTTTTTTTAATGTCGAAGCAGCCATTTTCTGAACTGTTTGACACGGTTTGTGCTCGAAGATAATCGCATGTGCGTTTGGATTCAATACGGTCTTGAAGTTACACCAAGATTTGCAAAGAATTTACAATAATTATTTTTCTTCCCGAGACAACAATTTTCTGAACGGTTTGAAATGATTGTTGCTCTGAAAAAATCTGTTATGCCTGCGGGTGTGTCAGCGGGGTTGGGGTGCGCACCAAATTGCGGAAACGCAGAATTAGGGAAGTGGCTGTGAATATGCGTGCGCACGGAGTTTTGGGGTGACCATGATTTGGGGGTGCGCACTTATTTAGGGCTGCGTTCTCGCACATGAGGGTGCGCATTGATTTGGGGATTGAGTAGCTTTAGAGATTTGTCATAAAATTCAGGAATGCACAGGGATTCTGGTGGCTCATGTGGATTTGGAGATGCGCGCAGATTTAGTCGTTGTGTTGCAAGGAACGAGGCCCGGAGATTAAGTTAGGAAGTAGACGAGGCTGTGAGCGTTAACGGCAAACAGGAAGGTGTTCAGGGAAGCAGAAGGTAAGCAGAACTATCCTGACACGGAGCGTAGAAAGGAAAGCGGCAGGCAAAACCTCTCTTGGCACGGAGAGACGGAATTACACAGGTAAACCTCGGTGCTGAAGTAAAACTTAGAATACTTGACACGGAGAGACTGAAATTCAGAGATCACCATCGGAACTGAATTGGAAGTTGGAAAACTTACCCTGACACGGAGAGACTGAGTTCCACAGGTAAATCTCGGGACTGGAGCAAACTTAAACACACAATCCGAAGCGGCCGGGAAACGAGAGGTGAAGTATGGCAAGAGGCTCGAGGCGAGAGGCGAGGCACCTCTCATACCTTCCCCCTACATCGCTGTGCTTTCGCTACTCTCATAACTTCCCCTAAATCGGTGTGTTTTCGCGCACCTCTCATACTTTCCTCTAGATCGCCGTGTTTTCGCACACCTCTCATAACTTCCCCTATATCGTTTTGTTTCACGCACCTCCCATAGCTTCCGCTACATCGATGTTTTCGCGCACCTCTCATACCTTCCCCTATATCGCTGTGTTTTCGCGCACCTCTCCTGGCTTCCCCGATTTGCCGTGTTTTCATGCACATCTCATACTGTTCCCTATATCGCTGTGTTTTCGCGCACCTCTCCTGGCTTCCCCGATTTGCCGTGTTTTCATGCACATCTCATACTGTTCCCTATATCGCTGTGTTTTCGCGCACCTCTCATAGCTTCCCTTATATCATAGGTGACATAGGGGAAGCTATGAGAGGTGTGTGAAAACACGGCGATGTAGGGGAAGCTGTGGTAGGTGCGCGAAAACACAGCGATGTAGGAGAATATATGAGAGGTGCGCGAAAACACGGTGAAATATGGGAAGTTAGGAGAGGTACGCAAAATCACAGCAATGTAGGGAAAGCTATGGCAGGTGCAGGAAAACACGGCGATATAGGGGAAGCTATGCGAGGTGCACGAAAACAGGGCTATATAGGGGAAGGTAATAGAGGTGTGCGAAAACATGGCGATATAGGGGAAGCTATGGGAAGTGCGGGAAAACACAGCGATTAAGGAGAAGGCATGAGGGGTGTGCAAAAACAAAGCAATACAGGGGAATCTATGAAAGGTGCGCGAAAACAGCGATATAGCCGAAGATATGGGAGGTTCGCGAAGACACGGTGATATAGGGGATGGTATGAGAGGTGCACGAAAATACCGCAATGTAGGAGAATGTATGAGAGGTGCACGAAAAAGCAGTGATACAGGGGAAGGTGTGAGAGGTGAGGGAAAACACGGCGATATCGGGGAAGCTATGTGAGGTGCGTAAACACAGAGCGATATATTGGAAGGTATAAGATGTGTGCAAAAACAGCGATTTGGGGGAAGGTGTGGGAGGTGTGCAAAATCACTGCAATATAGGGTTAGCTATACGAGGTGCACGAGAACACAGTGATATCGGGGAATCTATGGGAGGTGTCTGAAAACACTGCAATATGGGGGAAGCTATGAGAGGTGCATGAAAAAAACAACGATTATGGGAAAGGTATGAGAGTTGTGCGAAAACACAGCGATATCGGGGAATCTATGGGAGGTGCGCGAAAACAGCACAATATAAGGGAAGCTATGAGAGGTGCGTGCAATGTCGGCGATATAGGGGAAGGTGTGAGAGATGCGCGAAAACACGGCGATATGGAGGAAGCTATAAGAGGTGCACGAAAACACAGCGACAAAGGGGAAGCTATGAGAGGCGTGCAAAAACATGGCAATATAGGGGAAGGTATGAGCGTGCACAAGAACACGGTGATACAGGGCATTGTATCAGAGGTGTGCTAAAACACAGCGATAAAGGGGAAAACATGAGAGGTGCGCGAAAACACGGCGATATAGGGGAATCTATTAGAGGTGCCCGAAAACACTGCCATATAGGGGAAAGTATGAGAGGTGCGCGAAAACATGGCAAAATATGGGAAGGTATGAGAGGGGCAAGAAAACACAGCGAAACAGGGGAAGTTATGAGAGGTGTGCAAAAACATGGCGATATAGGGGAAGCTATGGCGGGTGTGCGAAAACACCGCAATAGAGGGGAAGCTATGGGAGGTGAGCGAAAACACAGCGATATAGGGGAATGGATGAGAGGTGAGCAAAAGCACAGTGACCTAGGGGAAACTATGGGAGGTCTGCGAAAAAACACGGCGATATAGATGAAGGTATGAGAGGTGCGCGAAAAGCCAGTGATCTGGCAAAAGCTATGAGAGGTGCGCGAAAACACAGCGATATTGGGGAAGGTATGACAGTTGCGCTGAAACACATCAGTATAGGGGAAGCTACGAGAGGTGCGCGAAAACGCAGCGATATAGTGGAAGGTATTAGAGGTGCGCGAAAACACAACTATATAGGGGAAGGTAAGCGAGGTGCGCAAAAATACAGCGAGAGAGGGGAAGCTATGAGATGAGCGCGAAAACGCAGCCACATAGGGGAAGGTATGAGAGGTCCACGAAAACACAGCGATATAGGAGAAGCTATGGGAGGTGCACGAAAACACGGCAATATAGGAGAATGTATGAGAGGTGCAGGAAAACCCTGCGATATAGGGGAAGTTTTGAGAGATGAGCGAAAAAACAGTAAAAAAGAAATGTATGAGAGGTTCGCGTAAAAATGGTGATCTAGGGGAAGTTATGAGAGGTGCGCGATCACACGGCGATATACGTGAAGGTTTGAGAGGTGCGCGAAAACATGGCGATATAGGGGAAGGTATGAGATATGAGCGAAAACACAGCTAAAAAGTGTAAGGTATGGGAGGTGCGCGAGCACACGGCGATATAGGAGAAGCTATGAGAGGTGTGCGAAGACACAGTAATACAGGGGAAGGTATGAGAGTGCGCAAAAACACGGCGATAAAGGGCGATATATCAGAGGTGCGCTAAAACACAGCAACATAGAGTAAGGTATGAGAGAGCAAAAACACAGCGATATAGGGGAAGCTGCGGGAGGTGCACGAAAACACAGCGAGATAGCGGAATGTATTAGAGGTGCGCGAAAACGCTGCGATATAGGGGAAAGTATGAGAGGTGTGCAAAAACACGGCAATGTAGGGTGAGGCATGAGAGGTGCGCGAAAACATGGCGAAGTATGGGAATGTATGAGAGTGGCACGAAAACACGGCGAAATAGGGGAAGTTATGGGGGGAGAGCGAAAACAGAGAGATATAGGGGAAGGTATGAGAGGTGTACGAAAACACAGCGATGTACGGGAAGTTATCAGAGGTTCGGGAACACAGGGTGATACAGGGGAAGCTATGGGATGTGAATGAAAACACAGTGATATCGGGATGCTATGGGGGGAGCGTGAAAACAAGGCGATATAGGGGAAACTATGAGAGGTGCTCGAAAACACTGCAATATAAGGGAAGTTATCAAGGTGCGGGAAAATAGAGTGATACAGGAGAAGCTATGGGAGGTGCATGAAAACACAGTGATATAGGGGAAACTATGAGAGGTGCTCGAAAGCACTGAAATATAAGGGAAGTTATCAAGGTGTGGGAAAATAGAGTGATACAGGGGAAGCTATGGGAGGTGCACAAAAACGCACCGATATAGCGGAAGCTATGAGAGGTTTGGAAAAATACAGCAATATAGCGGAAGCTATGGGAGGTGCGCGAAAGCACAGCTATATATGGGAATGGATGAGAGGTGCGCAAAAACACAGCGATGTAGGGGAAGTTATCAGAGGTGCAGGAAAATGCAGTGATACAGGGGAAGCTATGAGAGGCGCAGCGATATAGGGAACAGTATGAGAGGTGCGTGAAAAGATAGTGATATAGGGGAAGGTATGATAGGTGCATCAATACACCAATATGGGGAAGCTATGGGAGGTGCACGAAAACACAGCGATATAGGAGATGGTATGAGAGATGAGTGAAAACACATCGATACAGGGGAAGCTATGAGAGGCGCAGCGATATAGGGAACAGTATGAGAGGTGCGTGAAAAGATAGTGATATAGGGGAAGGTATGATAGGTGCATCAATACACCAATATGGGGAAGCTATGGGAGGTGCACGAAAACACAGCAATATAGGAGAAGGTATGAGAGATGAGCGAAAACTCAGCTAAAAACTTCAAGGTATGAAAGCTGTGCGAAAACACAGCCATATAGTGGAAGGTATGAGAGCTGCGTGAAAACACAGAGATATAGGGAGAAGTATGAGAGCTGTGCAAAAACACAGCAATATATGGGAAGCTACGAGATGTACACGAGAACAGAGTGATATAGGGAAAAGTATGAGAGCTGCGAAAAAAGACAGCAATATAAGGGAAGCTATGGGAGGCGTGTGAAAACATGGCGATATAGGAGAAGGTATGAGAAGTGCACTAAAACATATTGACGTTGGGGAAGCTTTGCGAGGTGCGCAAAAACACTGCGATATATGAGAAGCTATAGGAGGTCCGTGAAAACAGGGCGATACAGGTGAAATTATGAGAGATGCGCGAGAACACAGCCATATTGGGGAAGGTATGAGAGATGAGCAAAAACTCAGCTAAAAAGGGGAAGGTATGAAAGCTGTGCGAAAACACAGCCATATAGTGGAAGGTATGAGAGCTGCGCGAAAACACAGAGATATAGGGAGAAGTATGAGAGCTGTGCAAAAACACAGCAATATATGGGAAGCTACGAGATGTACACGAGAACAGAGTGATATAGGGAAAAGTATGAGAGCTGCGAAAAAAGACAGCAATATAAGGGAAGCTATGGGAGGCGTGTGAAAACATGGCGATATAGGAGAAGGTATGAGAAGTGCACTAAAACATATTGACGTTGGGGAAGCTTTGCGAGGTGCGCAAAAACACTGCGATATATGAGAAGCTATAGGAGGTCCGTGAAAACAGGGCGATACAGGTGAAATTATGAGAGATGCGCGAGAACACAGCCATATTGGGGAAGGTATGAGAGGTGCGCAAAAATACAGCGATATAGGGGAAGCTATGGGAGGTGTGCGAACACACAGCGATATAGGGGAAGCTATGAGAGGTGCGCAAAAACACTGCGATATATGAGAAGCTATAGGAGGTCCGTGAAAACAGGGCGATACAGGTGAAATTATGAGAGATGCGCGAGAACACAGCCATATTGGGGAAGGTATGAGAGATGAGCAAAAACTCGGCTAAAAAGGAGAAGGTATGAAAGCTGTGCGAAAACACAGCCATATAGTGGAAGGTATGAGAGCTGCGTGAAAACACAGAGATATAGGGAGAAGTATGAGAGCTGCGCAAAAACACAGCAGTATATGTTAAGCTACCTCCCATAGCTTCCCCAATATCGCTGGGTTTTCGTTCACCTCAGATAGTTTCCCCAATAACGCTGTGTTTTCGCGCACCTCTCATACATTCCTCTATAGCGCTGTGTTTTTGCGCACCTCCCATACCTTCCCCAATATGGCTGTGTTCTCACGCACCTCTGATAACTTCCCCTGTATCGCGCTGTTTTCACGCACCTCCCATAGCTTCCCAAATATTGCCATGCTTTCGCGCACCTCTCATAGCATCCCCCAAATCGCGGTGTTTTCAAGCACCTCCCATAGCTTCCATTATATCACCGTATTTTTACGCACCTTGCATAGCTTCCCCAACATCGCTGTGTTATCGCGCACCTCCCATAGCTTCCCCTATATCGCTGTATTTTTGCGCACCTCTCATACCTTCCCCAATATAGCTGTGTTCTCGCACATCTCTCATAACTTCACCTGTATCGCCCTGTTTTCACGGACCTCCTATAGCTTCTCATATATCGCAGTGTTTTTGCGCACCTCGCAAAGCTTCCCTAACGTCAATATGTTTTAGTGCACTTCTCATACCTTCTCCTATATCGCCATGTTTTCACACGCCTCCCATAGCTTCCCTTATATTGCTGTCTTTTTTCGCAGCTCTCATACTTTTCCCTATATCACTCTGTTCTCGTGTACATCTCGTAGCTTCCCATATATTGCTGTGTTTTTGCACAGCTCTCATACTTCTCCCTATATCTCTGTGTTTTCACGCAGCTCTCATACCTTCCACTATATGGCTGTGTTTTCGCACAGCTTTCATACCTTCCCCTTTTTAGCTGTGTTTTTGCTCATCTCTCATACCTTCTCCTATATTGCTGTGTTGTCATGCACCTCCCATAGCTTCCCCATATCGGTGTTTTGATGCACCTGACATACCTTCCCCTATATCGCTGTGTTTTCACGCACCTCTCATACTGTTCCCTAGGAGAAGCTATGGGAGGTGTGCAAAAATACAGCAATACAGGGGAATGTATGAGAGGTGCATGAAAACACAGCCATACTGGGGAAGGTATGCGAGCTGCGCGAATACACAGCGATAAGGGGAAGGTACGGAGGGTGCGTGAAAACACAGTGCTATAGGGGAATGTATGTTAAGTGTGCGAAAACACAGCGTTATTGGGAAAACTATGGGAGGTGCGCGATAACACAGCAATGTAGGGGAAGCTATGTGAGGTGCGCAAAACACGGTGAAATAAGGGAAGGTATGAGAGGTGCGCGAAAACACCGCGATATGGGGAATCTATGAGAGGTGCCTGAAAACACAACGATTTAGGAGAAGGTATGAGAGGTGCGCGAAAACAAAGCAATTTAGGGGAAGCTATGAAATATGCGCGAAAACAGCGATCTAGTGGAAGCTACAGGAGGTGCGCGAAGACACGGTGATATAGGGGATGGTATGAGAGGTGGACGAAAACACGTTGATATAGGGGAGGGTATGAGAAGTGCGCGACAACACAGCGATGTAGGGGAAGCTATGGGAGGTGCATGAAAAGACGGCGATATAGGAGAAGGTATGAGAGGTGCGCGAAAACACATCGATATAAGGGAGGCTACGAGAGGTGCGCAAAAACACAGCGAAATACTGGAAGGTATGAGAGGGGTGTGAAAGCACCGAGATATATGGAGAGCTACGAGAGCTGTGCGAAACCACAGCGATATATGGGAATCTATGCGAGGTGTGCTAAAACACAGCGATATAGGGGAAGCTATAGGAGGTGCGCGAACACACAGCGATAAGTGGAAGGTATGGGAGGTGTGTGAAAACACAGCGCTATAGGGGAATGTATGAGAGGTGCGCGATAACACAGCATTATTGGGAAACTATGGGAAATGCACGATAACACAGCGATATTTGGGAATCTATGGGAGGTGCACGAAAACATGGCGATAGAGGGGTAGGTATGAGAGGTGCACGAAAACACGGTGATATATGGGAAGTTATTGGAGGTGCGTGAAAAGATGGCGATATAGGTGAAGGTATGAGAGGCGCGCGAAAACACAGCACTTTGGTGGAAGCTATGAGAGGTGTGCGAAAGCATCGCAATATATGGGAAGATATGAGAGGTGCGCGAAAACACGGCGATATAGGTGAAGGTATGAGACGGAAGCGAAAACACAGCGATATGGGGAATCTATGAAAGGTGCGCGATAAACAAAGCAATTCAGGTGAAGCTATGAGATGTGCGCAAAAACAGCGATCTAGTGGAAGCTATGGGAGGTGCGCGAAGACACGCCGATATAGGGGATGGTATGAGAGGGAAACGAAAATACAGCGACATATGGGAAGCTATGGGAGGTGCGTAAAAACAAAGTGATATAGGAGAATGTATGAGAGGTGCACAAAAACGTAAAGATATAGGGGAAGCAATGGGAGGTACGCAAAACACAGCGATATAGGGGAAGCGATGAGAGGTGCCCGAAAACGCAGCGATATAGGGAACAGTATGAGAGGTGCTTGAAAACACAGTGATATAAGGGAAGGTATGCGTGGTGCATGAAAGCACAGTGAAAAAGAAGAAGCTAGAGGAGGTGCACGAAAACACGGCGATATAGGAGAAGGTATGAGAGATGAGCGAAATCTCAGCTAAAAAGGGGGAGGTTTGAGAGGTGTGCGATAATACGGCAAAATAGGCAAAGCTATGAGAGGTGAGCAAAAACACAGCGATATAGGGGAAGCTGTGGAAGGTGTACCAACACACAGCGATATATGGAATGCTATCAGGAGTACATGAAAAAACAGCGCTATATGGGAAGCTATTGGATGTGTGTAAAAAGACGGCGATATAGGGGAAGGTATGAGAGGTGTGCAAAAACACAGTGATGTAGGGGAAGCTATGGGAGGTGCAGTTTTGGTCCCCCAATCTGAGGAAAGACATCCTTGCTATAGAGAGAGTACAAAGAAGGTTCACCAGATTGATCCCTGGGATGGCAGGACTTTCATATGATGAAAGACTGGATGAACTAGGCTTATACTCGTTGAAATTTAGAAGATTGATGGGGGATCTGATTGAAACGTATAAAGGGATTGGACAGGCTAGATGCAGGAAGATTAGGAAAAACTTCTTCACACAGAGAGTGGTGAATCTGTGGAATTCTCTGCCACAGGAAACAGTTGAGGCCAGTTCATTGGCTATATTTAAGATGGAGTTAGATATGGCCCTTGCGGCTACGGGGGTCAGGGGGTATGGAGGGAAGGCTGGGACGGGGTTCTGAGTTGGATGATCAGCCATGATCATACTGAATGGCGGTGCAGGCTCAAAGGGCCGAATGGCCTACTCCTGCACCTATCTTCTATTTTTCTATGTTTTAAAACACAGCGATATAGTGGAAAGTGTGAGAGGTGAGCGAAAATACAGAGATATAGGGAGAGCTATGAGAGTTGCACGAAAACACAGCGATATAGGGGCAACTACGGTAGTTGCACGAAAACACAGCAGTATACGGGAAGTTATGGGACGTGCTCGAAAACACAGCGATATAGTGGATGTTATGAGAGGTGCGCGAAAACACGGCGATGTAGCAGAATGTATGAGAGGTGCGCGAAAACAGGGTGATACAGGGGAAGTTTTGAGACGTGAGCGAAAAAACGGTTATATAGGGAAAGTTATGAGAGGTGCATGAAAACACGGCGATATAGGGGAAGCTATGGGAGATGCACGAAAACTCAGCGATGTAGGGGAAGCTATGCAAGGTGCGCGAAAACACGGTGATATAGGGGAAGGTATGAGAGGTGCGCGAAAACACAGCGATATGGGGAATCTATGAGAGGTGCCTGAAAACACAACGATTTAGGAGAAGGTATGAGAGGTGCGCGAAAACACAGCAATATGAGGAAGCTATGGGAGGTGCACGAAAACTCAGTGATATACTGGAGATGGTAGGAGAGATGAGCGAAAACTCAGCTAAAGAAGGGAAGGTATGAGAGGTGCACAAAAACACAGCGATATAGCAGAAGGTATGAGAGGTGCGCGAAAACAGACCGATGTAGGGGAAGCTATGCGAGGTGCGCGAAAACACGGCGATGTAGGGGAAGCCATGCGAGGTGTGCGAAAAAACGTCGATATAATGGAAGCTGTGAGAGGTGAGCGAAAACACAGCGATTTGGGGGATGCTATGAGAGGTGCGCGAAAACACTGCAATATATGGGAAGGTATGGGAGGTGCGCGAAAACAATGCGCTATAGGGGAATGTATGAGAGGTGCGTGAAAACACAGCGATATTGA
Organism: Mobula birostris; assembly: GCF_030028105.1. Classification (NCBI taxonomy): domain Eukaryota; kingdom Metazoa; phylum Chordata; class Chondrichthyes; order Myliobatiformes; family Myliobatidae; genus Mobula; species Mobula birostris. Next base: position 1,363,533 of record NW_027274682.1, on the reverse strand, counting down.
GGAAACTATGGGAGGTGAACGAAAACCTAGTGATATTGGGGAAGCTGTGGGAGGTGCGCGAAAACAAAACGATTTAGGGGAAGGTATGAGAGGGAAGCAAAAACACAGCGATATAGTGGAAACTATGGGAGTTGCACGAAAACACAGCAATATATGGGAACGTATGGGACGTACACTAAAACACAGCTATATAGGGGAAGTTATGAGAGGTGCGCGAAAACACAATGATATTGGGGAAGCTATGGGAGGTGCGTGAAAACACAGCGATATAGGGGAATCTATGAGAGGTGCACGAAAGCACAGCGATATAGGGGAAGATATGGGAGGTGTGTGAAAACACCGCAATACAGGGGAAGGTATGAGAGGAGCGAAAACACAACAATATTGGGGTAGGTATGGGAGGTGCGCAAAAACACATCAATATATGGCAAGGTATGGGACGTACACGAAAACACAGCGAAATAGTGGAAGTTATGAGAGGTGCGCAAAAACACGGCGATGTAGCGGAATGTATGAGAGATGGACGAAAACACTGCGATACAGGGAAAGGTATGAGAGGTGAGCGAAAACACAGCTATATAGGGGAAGTTATGAACGGTGCGCGAAAACAGGGCGATATAGGGGAAGGTATACGAGGTGAGCAAAAACAAGGCGATATAGGGTAAAAGGTATGCGAGGTGCGCAAAAACACAATGATATTAGGGAAGCTATGGGAGGTGAGGGAAAACACAGCGATATAGGGGAAGATATGGGTGGTGCATGAAAACACAGCGATATAGTGGAAGATATGAGAGCTGCACGAAAACACAGCGATATATGGGAAGCTATGTTACGTGCGCGAAAACACAGCAATTTGAAGGAAGCTATGAGAGGTTTGCGAAAGCATCACGATGTATGGGAAGATATGATAGGTTCGCGTAAACACGGCAATATATGGGAAGGTATGAGAGGGAAGCGAAAACACAGCGATATAGGGGAAACTATGGTCGTTGCACGAAAACACAGCGATTTAGGGGAAGGTATGAGAGGTGCGCGAAAACAAAGCAATTTAGGAGAAGCTATGAGTTGTGCGCGAAAACAGCGATCTAGTGGAATCTATGGGAGGTGCGCAAAGACACGGCGATATAGGGGGTAGTATGAGAGGTGGACGAAAACACGTTGATATACGGGAGGGTATGAGAAGTGAGCGACAACACATCGATGTAGGGGAGGTTATGAGAGGGAAGCGAAAATACAGCGATATATGGGAAGCTATGGGAGGTGCGCGAAAACACGGCGATATAGGGGAAGCGATGAGTGGTGCCCGAAAACACAGCGATATAGGGAACAGTATGAGAGGTGCTTGAAAACACAGTGATATAGGGGTAGGTATGCGTGGTGCGTGAAAGCACAGTGAAAAAGAGGAAGCTATAGGAGGTGCACGAAAACACGGTGATATAGGAGAAGGTATGAGAGATGAGCAGAAACACAGCCATATAGGTGAATCTATCAGGAGTACGCAAAAACGCAGCAATATATGTGAAGATATTGGATGTGCATGAAAAGACGGCGATATAGGGGAAGCTATGAGAGGTGCGCGAAAACACGGCGATATATGGGAAGATATTGGAGGTGCGTGAAAAGTCGGCGATATAGGGGAAGGTATGATGGTGCGCAAAAACACAGTGATGTAGGGGAAGCTATGGGAGGTGCATGAAAACACAGCGATACAGGGGAAGGTATCAGAGGTGTACGAAAACACAGCGATAAAGGGAAGGTACGGACGGCACGCGAAAACACAGCGTTATTGGGAAAATATGGGATGTGCGCGATAACACAGTGGTACAGTGGAAGCTATGGGAGGTTTGCAAAAACACGCTGATATAGGGGAAGGTATAAGAGGTGCGTGAAAACACGGCGATATGGGGAATCTATGAGAGGTTTGAAAACACAGAGATTTAGGGGTAGATATGAGACGTGCGCGAAAACAAAGCAATTTAGGGGAATCTATGAGATGTGTGTGAAAACAGCGATCTAGTGGAAGCTATGGAAGATGCGCGAAGACACGGTGGTATGGGGGATGGTATGAGAGGTGGACGAAAACATGCCGATATAGGGGAGGGTATGATAAGTGCGCGACCACACAGCGATATAGGGGAAGCTATGGGAGGTGCGCGAAAACACGGCGATATAGGGGAAGCGATGAGAGGTGCCCGAAAATGCAGCGATATAGGGAACAGTATGAGAGGTGCTTGAAAACACAGTGATATAGGGGTAGGTATGCATGGTGTGTGAAAGCACAGTGAAAAAGTGGAAGCTATTGGAGGCGCGTGAAAGGACGGCGATATAGGGGAAGGTATGAGAGGTGTGCAAAAACACAGTGATGTAGGGGAAGCTATGGGAGGTGCAGTTTTGGTCCCCTAATCTGAGGAAAGACATCCTTGCCATAGAGGGAGTACAAAGAAGGTTCACCAGATTGATTGCTGGGATGGCAGGACTTTCATATGATGAAAGACTGGATGAACTAGGCTTATACTCGTTGGAATTTAGAAGATTGATGGGGGACCTGAATGAAACGTATAAAATCCTAAAGGGTTTGGACAGGCTAGATGCAGGAAGATTGTTCCCGATGTTGGGGAAGTCCAGACCGAGGGGTCACAGTTTGAGAATAAAGGGGAAGCCTTTTAGACCGAGATTAGGAAAAACTTCTTCACACAGAGAGTGGTGAATCTGTAGAATTCTCTGCCACAGGAGAGGCCAGTTCATTGGCTATATTTAAGAGGGAGTTAGATATGGCCCTTGTGACTACGGGGGTCAGGGGGTATGGAGGGAAGGCTGGTACAGGGTTCTGAGTTGGATGATCAGCCATGATCATACTGAATGGCGGTGCAGGCTCGAAGGGCCGAATGGCCTACTCCTGCACCTATTTTCTATTTTTCTATGTTTTAAAACACAGCGATATAGTGGAAAGTATGAGAGGTGAGCGAAAATACAGAGATATAGGGAGAGCTATGAGAGTTGCATGAAAACACAGCTATATAGGGGCAACTACGGTAGTTGCACGAAAACACAGCAGTATACGGGAAGTTATGGGACGTGCTCGAAAACACAGCGATATAGTGGATGTTATGAGAGGTGCGCGAAAACACGGCGATGTAGCAGAATGTATGAGAGGTGCGCGAAAACAGGGCGATACAGGGGAAGTTTTGAGACGTGAGCGAAAACACGGTTATATAGGGAAAGTTATGAGAGGTGCATGAAAACACGGCGATATAGGGGAAGCTATGGGAGGTGCACGAAAACTCAGCGATGTAGGGGAAGCTATGCAAGGTGCGCGAAAACACGGTGATATAGGGGAAGGTATGAGAGGTGCGCGAAAACACAGCGATATGGGGAATCTATGAGAGGTGCCTGAAAACACAACGATTTAGGAGACGGTATGAGAGGTGCGCGAAAACACAGCGATATGAGGAAGCTATGGGAGGTGCACGAAAACTCAGTGATATACTGGAGATGGTAGGAGAGATGAGCGAAAACTCAGCTAAAGAAGGGAAGGTATGAGAGGTGCACAAAAACACAGCGATATAGCAGAAGGTATGAGAGGTGCACGAAAACAGACCAATGTAGGGGAAGCTATGCGAGGTGCGCGAAAACACGGCGGTGTAGGGGAAGCCATGCGAGGTGTGCGAAAAAACGTCGATATAATGGAAGCTGTGAGAGGTGAGCGAAAACACAGCGATTTGGGGGATGCTATGAGAGGTGCGCGAAAACACTGCAATATATTGGAAGGTATGGGAGGTGCGCGAAAACAATGCGCTATAGGGGAATGTATGAGAGGTGCGTGAAAACACAGCGATATTGAGGAAACTATGGGAGGTGAACGAAAACCTAGTGATATTGGGGAAGCTGTGGGAGGTGCGCGAAAACAAAACGATTTAGGGGAAGGTATGAGAGGGAAGCAAAAACACAGCGATATAGTGGAAATTATGGGAGTTGCACGAAAACACAGCAATATATGGGAACGTATGGGACGTACACTAAAACACAGCTATATAGGGGAAGTTATGAGGGGTGCGCGAAAACACGGTGATATAGGGGAAGCTATAAGAGGTGAGCGAAAACACATCAACATAGTGGAAGGTATGCGAGGTGCGCGAAAGCACAATGATATTGGGGAAGCTATGGGAGGTGCTTGAAAACACAGCGATATAGGGGAATCTATGAGAGGTGCACGAAAGCACAGCGATATAGGGGAAGATATGGGAGGTGTGTGAAAACACCGCAATACAGGGGAAGGTATGAGAGGAGCGAAAACACAACAATATTGGGGTAGGTATGGGAGGTGCGCGAAAACACATCAATATATGGCAAGGTATGGGACGTACACGAAAACACAGCGAAATAGTGGAAGTTATGAGAGGTGCGCAAAAACACGGCGATGTAGCGGAATGTATGAGAGATGGACAAAAACACTGCGATACAGGGAAAGGTATGAGAGGTGAGCGAAAACACAGCTATATAGGGGAAGTTATGAAAGGTGCGCGAAAACACGGCGATATAGGGGAAGGTATACGAGGTGCGCAAAAACAAGGCGATATAGGGGAAAAGGTATGCGAGGTACACGAAAACACAATGATATTGGGGAAGCTATGGGAGGTGAGGGAAAACACAGCGATATAGGGGAAGATATGGGTGGTGCATGAAAACACAGCGATATAGTGGAAGGTATGAGAGGTGAGCGAAAATACAGAGATATAGGGAGAGCTATGAGAGGTGCGCGAAAACAGCAATTTGGGGAAGCTATGAGAGGTGCGCGAAGGCATCGCAATATATGGGAAGATATGAGAGGTGCGCGAAAACACGGCAATATATGGAAAGGTATGAGAGGGAACCGAAAACAGAGAAATATAGGGGAAACTATGGTAGTTGTATGAAAACACAGCAAAATACGGGAAGGTATGGGACGTGCTCGAAAACACAGCGATATAGTGGATGTTACAAGAAGTGCGCAGAAACACGATGATGTAGCAGAATGTCTGAGAGGTGCGCGAAAACACGGCGATACAGGGGAAGGTATGAGAGGTGTGGGAAAATACAGCGATATAGGGGAAGCTATGAGAGAAGCACGAAAACACACTGATATAGGGGAAGCTATGGGAGGTGTGCGTAAACACAGCAATACATGGGAAGGTATGAGAGGTGCACGAAAACACAGCCATATTGGGGAAGGTATGCGAGGTGTGCGAAAACACAGCGATAAGGGGAAGTATTGAGAAGGGTGCGAATACACGGCGTTATTGGGGAAACTATGGGAGGTGCGCGACAACACAGCAATACAGGGGAAGCTATGGGAGGTGCGCGAAAACACAGCGATTTAGGGGAAGGTATGAGAGGTGCGTGAAAACAAAGCAATTTAGGGGAAGCCAAGAGATGTGTGCGAAAACAGCGATCTAGTTGAAGCTATGGGAGGTGCGCGAAGACACGACAATATAGGGGATGGTATGAGAGGTGGACGATTACACGCCGATATGGAGGAATGTATGAGAGGTGAGCGAAAACACAGCCATATTGGGGAAGGTATGCGAGGTGTGCGAAAACACAGCGATAAGGGGAAGTATTGAGAAGGGTGCGAATACACGGCGTTATTGGGGAAACTATGGGAGGTGCGCGACAACACAGCAATACAGGGGAAGCTATGGGAGGTGCGCGAAAACACAGCGATTTAGGGGAAGGTATGAGAGGTGCGTGAAAACAAAGCAATTTAGGGGAAGCCAAGAGATGTGTGCGAAAACAGTGATCTAGTTGAAGCTATGGGAGGTGCGCGAAGACACGACAATATAGGGGATGGTATGAGAGGTGGACGATTACACGCCGATATGGAGGAATGTATGAGAGGTGCGCGAAAACACAGCCATATTTGGGAAGGTATGGGAGGTGCGCGAAAACACAGCGATAAGGTGAAGGTATGAGAAGTGCGCGACAACACAGCGTTATTGGGGAAACTATGAGAGGTGTGTGAAAACACCGCAATACAGGGGAAGGTATGAGAGCTGCGCGAAAACACAGCCATATTGGGGCAGGTATGAGAAGTGCGCGAAAACACAGCGTTAGTGGGGAAACTATTGGCGGTGCGCGATAACACAGTGATATAGGGGAAGGTATGGGAGGTGCGCGAGAACACGGTGATATGGGGGAAGGTATGTGAGGTGTGCGAAAACACGACGATATGGGGAATCTATGAGAGGAGCACGAAAACAGCAATTTAGGGGAAGGTATGAGAGGTGTGCGAAACAAAGCAATTCAGGGAAAGCTATGTGATGTGCGCGAAAACAGCAATCTAGTGGAAGCTATGGGAGGTGCAAAAAGACACGGCGATATAGGGGATGGTATGAGAGGTGGACGAAAACACACCGATATACGGGAGGGTATGAGAAGTGCGCGACAACAGAGAGATGTAGGGGAAGCTATGGGAGATGTGTGAAAACACGGCGATACAGGGGAACCGATGAGAGGTGCCCGAAAACGTAGCGATATAGGGAACAGTATGAGAAGTACGTGAAAAAACAGTGATATAGGGGAAGCTACGGGAGGTGCGCGAACACACGGCGATATAGGGGAAAGTATGAGTGGTGCGCGAAAATACAGTGATATAGGGGCAGAGATGGGAGGTGTGCGAACACGGCGATATACGTAAAGGTATGAGAGGTGCTTGAAAACAGGTCGATATAGGGGAAGCGATGAGAGGTGCGCGAAAAAGCAGCGACATAGGGGACGGTATGAGAGGCATGTGAAAACACAACGATATAGGGGGAGATACCAGAGGCGTACAAAAACACAGCGATTTCGAGGAAGCTGCGGCAGGTGCGGGAAAACACAGTGATATAGGGGAAGCTATCAGAGGTGCACGAAAACACAGCGATATAGTGAAGTTATGGGAGGTGCGCAAAAACACAGCGATATAGAGGAAGGTATGATAGGCACGCAAAAACACAGCGATATATGGGAAGCTATGGGAGGTGCATGAAAATACGGCGATATCGGGGAAGGGTAGAGACATGCGTGAAACACGTCGATATAGGGGAAGGAATGAGAGATAAACGAAAACTCAGCTAAAAAGGGGAAGGTATGAGAGGTGCGCGAGAACACAACGATATTGGGGAAGCTATGCGAGGTGCGCGAAAACACGGCCATATAGTGGAAGCTATGTGAGGTGCGTGAAAACACAGCGATTTAGGGAAAGCTATGAGAGGTGCACGAAAACATCACAATATACGGCAAGCTATGACAGGTTTGCGAAAACAGCGGTATGGTGGAAGCTATGGGAGGTACACGAAAACACAGCAATATAAGGGAAGCTATGAGACCCGCTTGATAACACAGCGATAAAGGGGAAGATATGAGAGGTGCGCGAAAACACAGCCATATTGGGGAAGGTATGGGAGGTGCGCGAAAGCACAGCACTATAGTGGAATATATGAGACGTGCGCGAAAACAGGGCGATATAGAGGAAGATATGGGAGGTGTGCCAAAACTGAGCAATATATGGGAAGTTATGGGACCTGCGCGAAAACACAGCGGTATAGCGGAAGGTATGAGAGGTGTGCGAAAACACAGCGATGTAGGAGAATGTATGAGACGTGCGCGAAAACACAGCAATACAGTTGAAGTTATGAGATGTGAGCGAAAACACGGGGATTTTGGGGAATCTATGGGAGAAGCGCGAAAACACAGCGATATAGGGGAAAGTGTGGGAGGTGCGCGAAAACGTGGCAATATAGGGGAAGCTATGAGAGGTGCGCGAAAGCACAGCGATATAGGGGAAGTTATCAGAGTTGCGCAAAAACATGGCGATAAAGTGGAACAAATGAGAGGTGCGCAGAAACACGGCCATATAGGGGATGGTATGAGAGATAAGCAAAAACACAGCTAAAAGGGGGAAGGTATGAGAGGTGCGCGAAAACTCGGCGATAAAGGGGTAGCTATGAGAGGTGCGCGAAAACGCAGCGATATATGGGAAGCCATGGGAGGTGCGTGATAACAGAGTGATATAGCGGAAGGTATGAGGAGTGCGAGAAAACACAGCGATATAGGGGAAGCTATGGGAGGTGCGCGAAAATACAGCGTTATAGGGGAAGTTAACAGAGGTGCGCGGAAACATGGCGATATAGGGGAATGTATGAGAGCTGCGCAGAAACACGGCTATATAGGGGTTGGTATAACATTGCAATATATGGCAAGCTATGAGAGGTGTGCGAAAACAGCGATATAGGGGAAGCTATGGGAGGTACGCGACAACATAGCAATAGAGTGGAAGCTATGAGAGCTGCTTGATAACACAGCGATATAGAGGAAGATATTAGAGGTACAGGGAAACACGGCAATATAGGGAAAGGTGTGAGAGGTGTGCAAAAACACAATGATATTGGGGAAGCTATGGGAGATGTGCAAAAACACAGGAATACAAAGGAAGGTATGAGTGATGCGCGAAAACACAGCCATAATGGGGAAGGTATGGAAGGTGCACAAAAACACAGCGATAAGGGGAAGGTATGGGAGGTGTGCGAAAACACAGCGCTATAGGGGAAGCTATGAGAGGTGCGCAAAAACATCGCAATATATGGCAAGCTATGAGAGGTGTGAAAAAACAGCGATATAGCGGAAGCTATGGGAGGTATGCTACAACACAGCAATATGGGAAAGTTTTGAGAGGGGCACGAAAACACAGCGATATACAGGAAGCAATAAGAGGTAAGCGAAAACACAGTGATATAGGGGAAGTTATGACAGATGTGCGAAAACACAATTATGTTGGGGAAGCTATGGGAGGTGCGTGAAAACACAGCGATATAGGGGAAGTTATGAGAGGTGTGTGAAATACGTCGATATAGGGAAAGGTATGAGAGATGAGCAAAAACTCAGCTAAAAAGGGGAAGTTATGAGAGGTGCGTTAAAACACAACGATATTGGGGAAGCTATGAGAGGTGCGCGAAAACACGGCGATATAGGGGAAGTTATGGAAGGTGCGGGAAACACGGCGATATAGGAGAATTTCTGAGAGGTGCGCGAAAACACAGCAATGTAGGGGAAGCTATGCCAGGTGCGCGAAAACATGGCAATATAAAGGAAGCTATGAGAGCTGCATGAAAACACTGCGATATAGCAGAATGTATCAGTGGTGCGTGAAAATTCTGCGATGTAGGGGAAGCTATGAGAGGTGCACAAAAACATCGCAATATAAGTTAAGCTATGAGAGGTGTGCGAAAACAGCGATATAGCGGAAGCTAAGGGAGGTATGCGAAAACAGCAATATAGGGCAAGATATGAGAGGTGCACGCAAACATGGTGATATACGGGAAGCTATCAGAGGTGAGCGAAAACACAGCGTTATAGGGGAAGGTATGAGAGCTGTGCGAAAACACAATGATATTGGTGAAGCTATGGGAAGTGCGGGAAAACACAGCGATATAGGGGAAGGTATGAGAGGTGCCGAAAACACAACAATATTGGGGAAGCTAAGCGAGGTGCGTGAAAAAAAGATCAGTGTGCAAACTCAAAGCACATGGTATTGGGGATAAGGTATTGATGTGGATGGAGAATTGGTTAGCAGACAGGAAGCAAAGAGTGGGAATAAACGGGACCTTTTCAGAATGGCGGGTGGTGACTAGTGAGGTACCGCAAGGCTCAGTGCTGGGACCCCAGTTGTTTACAATATATATTAATGACTTGGATGAGGGAATTAAATGCAGCATCTCCAAGTTTGCGGATGACACGAAGCTGGGGGGCAGTGTTAGCTGTGAGGAGGATGCTAAGAGGATGCAGAGTGACTTGGATAGGTTGGGTGAGTGGGCAAATTCATGGCAGATGCAACTTAATGTGGATAAATGTGAAGTTATCCACTTTGGTGGCAAAAATAGGAAAACAGATTATTATCTGAATGGTGGCCGATTAGGAAAAGGGGAGGTGCAACGAGACCTGGGTGTCATTATACACTAGTCATTGAAAGTGGGCATGCAGGTACAGCAGGCGGTGAAAAAGGCGAATGGTATGCTGGCATTTATAGCGAGGGGATTTGAGTACAGGAGCAGGGAGGTACTACTGCAGTTGTACAAGGCCTTGGTGAGACCACACCTGGAGTATTGTGTAGAGTTTTGGTCCCCTAATCTGAGGAAAGACATCCTTGCCATAGAGGGAGTACAGAGAAGGTTCACCAGATTGATTCCTGGGATGGCAGGACTTTCATATGAAGAAAGACTGGATGAACTGGGCTTGTACTCATTGGAGTTTAGAAGATTGAGGGGGGATCTGATTGAAACGTATAAAATCCTAAAGGGATTGGACAGGCTAGATGCAGGAAGATTGTTCCCGATGTTGGGGAAGTCCAGAACAAGGAGTCACAGTTTGATGATAAAGGGGAAGCCTTTTAGGACCGAGATTAGGAAAAACTTCTTCACTCAGAGAGTGGTGAATCTGTGGAATTCTCTGCCACAGGAAACAGTTGAGGCCAGTACATTGGCTATATTTAAGAGGGAGTTAGATATGGCCCTTGTGGCTACAGGGATCAGGGGGTATGGTGGGAAGGCTGGGGCGGGGTTCTGAGTTGGATGATCAGCCATGATCATAATAAATGGCGGTGCAGGCTCGAAGGGCCGAATGGCCTACTCCTGCACCTATTTTCTATGTTTCTATGTTTCTAAAACACGGCCATATAGGGGAAGCTATGAGAGGTGCGCGAAAGCATCACAATATATGGCAAGCTATGAGAGGTGAGCGAAAACAGCGATATGGCAGAAGCTATGGGAGGTACACGAAAACACAGCAATATAGGGGAAGCTATGAGAGCCGCTTGATAACACAGTGATAAAGGGGAAGATATGAGAGGTTCGTGAAAACACAGCGATATAGGGGAAGCTATGGGAAGTGTGCGAAAACACAGCGATACAGCGGAAGTTATGAGAGGTGCGCGAAAACACAGCCATATTCGGGAAGGTATGGGAGGTGCGCGAAAACACAGCGATAATGGGAAGGAATGGGAGGTACGAGAAAACACAGCGCTATAGTGAAATATATGAGAAGTGCGCGTAAACAAGGCGATATAGAGGAAGCTATGGGAGGTGCGTAAAAGCTGAGCAATATATGGGAAGGTATGGGACGTGCGTGAAAACACAGCGATATAGTGGAAGGTATGGAAGGTGTGCGAAAACACATCGATGTAGGAGAATGTATGAGAGGTGCGTGAAAACACAGCCATATGAGGAAGGTGTGAGAGGTGCACTAAAACACAGAAATATAGGGGAAGGTATGAGAGGTCGGCGAAAACACGGCGATATGGTGGTAGGTATGAGAGGTGCGCGAAAGGACAGTGATATGTGGGAAGCTATGAGAAGTGCGCGAAAACACAGCAATATAGGGGAAGGTATGAGAGGTGCACGTAAACACATTGATATAGGGGAAACTATGAGAGGTGCGCGAAAACAAGGCGATATATGTAAAGGTATGAGAGGTGCTTGAAAACAGGTCGATATAGGGGAAGCGACAATAGGTGCGCGAAAATGCAGCGATATAGGGGACGGTATGATAAGTGCGTGAAAACACAACGATATAGGGGAAGGTATCAGAGGTGCACAAAAACACAGCAATTTCGAGGAAGCCGTCAGAGGTGCGCGAAAACACAGTGATAAAGGAGAAGCAATCGGAGGTGTGCGAAAACACAGCGATATAGTGGAAGCTATGGGAGGTGCGCAAAAACACAGTGATTTCGAGGAAGGTATGATAGGCACGCAAAAAGACAGCGATATATGGGAAGCTATGGGAGTTGCATGAAAACACGGCAATATAGGGGAAGGTATGAGAGGTGCGTGAAACACGTCGATATTGGGGAAGATATGAGAGTTAAGCGAAAACTCAGCCAAAAAGGGGAAGGTATATGAGGTGCGTGAAAACTCAGTGATTTAGGGAAAGATATGAGAGGTGCCTCGCCTCTCGCCTCTAGCCTCTTGCAATACCTCGCCTCTCGTTTCCTGGCCGTTTCGGATTGTGTGTTTAAGTTTGCTCCAGTCCCGAGATTTATCTGTGGAACTCAGTCTCTCCGTGTCGAGCTAAGTTTTCCAACTTACAATTCAGTTCTGATGGTGACCTCTGAACCTCAGTCTCTCCGTGTCAAGTATTCTTAGTTTTACTTCAGCACCGCAGTTTATCTGTGTAATTCCGTCTCTCCGTGCCAAGAGAGGTTTTGCCTGTCGCTTTACTTTCTACGCTCCGTGTCAGGATAGTTCTGCCTACCTTCTGCTTCCCTGAACACTTTCCTGTTTGCCGTTAACGCTCACACAAATCAGTGCGCACCCTCATGTGCGAGAACGCAGCACTGAATCAGTGTGCACCCCCAAATCATGTTCACCCCAAAGCTCCGTGCGCACCCATATTCACAGTCACTTCCTCAGTTCTGCGTTTTCCGCAAATTGGTGCGCACCCCAACCCCGCTGACACGCCCGCAGGCATAACAGATTTTTTCAGAGCAACAATCATTTCAAACCGTTCAGAGAATTGTTAAAAAAATAATCATTGTAAATTCTTTGCAAATCTTGGTGTAACTTTAAACCCGTATTGAATCCGAATGCACATTCGATTATCTTCAAGCATAAACCGTGTCAAACAGTTCAGAAAATGGCTGCCTCGACATTAAAGAACGCAGCGTGAGGGTACGCACTGATTTGGGGATTGAGGATATTTAGAGGTTTGTCATAAAATGCAGGGGTGCACACGGCTTCTGGTGGATCATGTGGATTATTGAGATGCGCACAGATTTAGTCGTTGTGTTGCAGAGAACGAGGTCCGGAGATTAAGTTAGGAAGTACACGATGGTGTGAGCGTTAACGGCAAACAGGAAGGTGTTCCTATGCAAATTTTGAGTAGCAACCTCCAATTTAAAAACACACTACAAACAGATTTGAAAAAATTAAAGGGCCTATAATCCCTATGAATGAAACAAATTTGAGATTGGTCACTATTGAAAATCCACAGACACACCCAAACCCGGGAACACCACCAAACCCTCTCACACCAGCATTCGTGTATGCCAAAGAAGGAATCATTTCAAAACCTTCAAAAAATATCTCTCTGCACAAGTTTAAAGTGGCGAGCGGAGGTATAGCTAGAGGCGAGAGGCTAGTGGCGAGTATTGGCTAAAGGCTAGAGGCGAGGATTGCCTAGAGGCTAGAGGCTAGGGTCGAGGCTTAGCTAGAGGCTAGAGACGAAGCTTGGCTAGAGGCTAGAAGCGAGGCTTGGCTAGAGGCGAGAGGACAGTCTTGGCTAGAGGCTAGAGACTAGAGGGGAAGCTTGGTAAAAGAGGCTAGAGGCAAGGTACCTCTGATAGATTTCCTCTATATCACCGTGATTTCGTGCACCTCTCATATCTTCCCCTATATCGTCGTCTTTACGCAGACATCCCATACCTTCCCCTATGTCACTGTTTTTGCACACCTCTCATCCATTCCCCTACATCGCTGTGTTTTCGCGCACCTCCTATAGCTTCTCCTATATCCCTGTGTTCTTGTGCACCTCTCATAGCTTCTCCTATATCGCAGTCTTTTTGCGCACCTCCCATAGCTTCCCATATATCGCTGTGTTTGCACGCACCTCCCATAGGTTCCCCTGTAGCACTGTTTTTGCGTGCCTCTCATACGTTCCGCTATATCGCTGTGTTTTTGCGCACCTCCTATAGCTTTCCCTTTTATCGCCTTGTTTTCATGAACCTCTTATACTTTCCTCTATATGGCTCTGTATTTGCGCACCACACGTAGCTTCCCCTTAAATCTCCGTGTTTTCGATCACCCCTCACACCTTCCCCTGCATGGCCGCGTTTTCCAGCACTTCTCATACATTCTCCTTCATCGCTGAGTTTTTGCGCACCTCTCATATATTGCACTATATCGTTGTGTTTTCGCACACATCCCATACCTTCCCGTATATTGCTGTGTTTTCGCGTACCTCTCATACCTTCCACTGTATTGCTGTGTTTTCGCTCACCACCCACAGCTTCCCGTGTATTGCCGTGTATTTGCGCACCTCCCATAGCTTCCCCTACATTGCTGTGTTGTCGTGCATTTCTCATAACTTCCCCTATATCACCGTATTTTCGTGCACCTCTCATACCATCCCCTATATTGCCATGTCTTCACGCACCTCCCATAGCTTCGGCTGTATCGCTCTTTTCACGCACCTCCTATAGCTTCCCCTATATTGCTTTGTTTTCGTGCACATCATATACCTTCCCCTATATTGCCGTGTTTACGCAGACCTCCCATACCTTCCCCTATGTCGCTGTGCTTTTGCTCACCTCTCATCCATTCCCCTATATAGCTGTGTTTTCGCGCACCTCCCATACCTTCCTCTATATCACTGTATTTTCGCGCACTTCTGATAGCTTCCCCTATATCGCTGTGATTTCATGCAGCTCCCATGGCTTCCCGTTTATCGTCGTGTTTTTGCGCATTTCCCATTGTTTTCCCTACATCACTGTGCTGTTGTGCACTTCTCATAACTTCCCCTATACCGCCATGTAATCGTGAACCTCTCATACCATCCCCTACATCGCCGTTTCTTCATCCACAACTCATACCTTCCCCTATTTCACGCTGTTTTCGCACAATTCTCATAGCTTCCCCTATATCGCTGTGTTTTCGTGCACCTCCCATAGATTTCCCTACATCGCCATGTTTTTGTTCACCTCTCATAGCTTTCCCTATAATGCTGTGATTTTATGCATCTCTCATACCCTCCAATACATCGCTGTGTTTTCGCACACCTGTCATAGCTTCCCCAACATCGCCGTGTTTTCGCGCACATCCAATAGTTTCCTACATATCGCCTTGATTTTGTGCAGCTCTCCTACCTTGCTCTATGTCGCTGTGATTTCGCGCACCTCTCATACCTTCCCGTACATCGCTGTGTTTTCACGCACCTCCCATAGTTTCCCCTACATTGCCGTGTTTTGCGCACCTCTCATAGCTTCCACTATATCGCTGCATTTTTGCGCACCTCTCATACTTTCCCTTATATCGCTGTGTTTTCTTGCACCTCTCATAGCTTCTCCTATATCACTGTCTTTTCACGCAAATCTCATAGCTTCCCCTATATGACCGTGTTTTCACGCACCTCTCATAGCTTCCACAACATCGCTTTGTTTTCGCACACCTCTCATACCTTCCCCTATGTCACTGTGTTTTCTCGCACCTCCCATAGCTTCCCATGCATCGCTGTGTTTTTGCACACCTCTCATAGGTTCCCCTACATCGCCGTGTTTTCGCGCACCACTCATACCTTCCCCTATATCGCTGTGTTTTCGCACACCTCCAATAGCTTCCCATATATCGCCATGTTTTCGCACACCTCTCATAATTTCCCTATATCGCCTTGTTTTCTCGCACCTCCCTTACCTTCCCCTATATTGCTGTGTTTTCGTGCACCTCCCATAGCTTCCCCTATATCGCTGTGTTTTCGCGCACCTCCCATACCTTCCCCTATATGACCGTGCTTTTGTGTACCTCTCATACCTTCCCCTATATCGCTGTGTTATCACACAGCTGTCATACCTTCCCTATATCGCTGTGTCTTCGCACACCTCCTATAGCTTTCCCTACATCGCCATGTTTTTGTGCACCTCTCATACCTTCCCGTACATCGCTGTGTTTTCACGCACCTCCCATAGTTTCCCCTACATCGCCGTGTTTTGCGCACCTCTCATAGCTTCCACTATATCGCTGCATTTTTGCGCACCTCTCATACTTTCCCTTATATCGCTGTGTTTTCTTGCACCTCTCATAGCTTCTCCTATATCACTGTCTTTTCGCGCAAATCTCATAGCTTCCCCTATATGACCGTGTTTTCACGCACCTCTCATAGCTTCCACAACATCACTTTGTTTTCGCACACCTCTCATACATTCCCCTATATCGCTGTGTTTTCGCACACCTCCAATAGCTTCCCATATATCGCCATGTTTTCGCACACTTCTCATAACTTCCCTATATCGCCTTGTTTTCTCGCACCTCCCTTACCTTCCCCTATATTGCTGTGCTTTCGTGCACCTCCCATAGCTTCCCTTATATCGCTGTGTTTTCGCGCACCTCCCATACCTTCCCCTATATGACCGTGCTTTTGTGTACCTCTCATACCTTCCCCTATATCGCTGTGTTATCACACAGCTGTCATACCTTCCCCAACATCGCTGTGTTTTCGTGCACCTCCCATAGTTTCCCCTACATCGCCGTGTTTTGCGCACCTCTCATAGCTTCCACTATATCGCTGCATTTTTGCGCACCTCTCATACTTTCCCTTATATCGCTGTGTTTTCTTGCACCTCTCATAGCTTCTCCTATATCACTGTCTTTTCGCGCAAATCTCATAGCTTCCCCTATATGACCGTGTTTTCACGCACCTCTCATAGCTTCCACAACATCGCTTTGTTTTCGCACACCTCTCATACATTCCCCTATATCGCTGTGTTTTCGCACACCTCCAATAGCTTCCCATATATCGCCATGTTTTCGCACACTTCTCATAACTTCCCTATATCGCCTTGTTTTCTCGCACCTCCCTTACCTTCCCCTATATTGCTGTGCTTTCGTGCACCTCCCATAGCTTCCCTTATATCGCTGTGTTTTCGCGCACCTCCCATACCTTCCCCTATATGACCGTGCTTTTGTGTACCTCTCATACCTTCCCCTATATCGCTGTGTTATCACACAGCTGTCATACCTTCCCCAACATCGCTGTGTTTTCGTGCACCTCCCATAGTTTCCCCTACATCGCCGTGTTTTGCGCACCTCTCATAGCTTCCACTATATCGCTGCATTTTTGCGCAACTCTCATACTTTCCCTTATATCGCTGTGTTTTCTTGCACCTCTCATAGCTTCTCCTATATCACTGTCTTTTCACGCAAATCTCATAGCTTCCCCTATATGACCGTGTTTTCACGCACCTCTCATAGCTTCCACAACATCGCTTTGTTTTCGCACACCTCTCATACCTTCCCCTATGTCACTGTGTTTTCTCGCACCTCCCATAGCTTCCCATGCATCGCTGTGTTTTCGCACACCTCTCATAGGTTCCCCTACATCGCCGTGTTTTCGCGCACCATTCATACCTTTCCCTATATAGCTGGGTTTTCGCACACCTCCAATAGCTTCCCATATATCGCCATGTTTTCGCACACCTCTCATAACTTCCCTATATCGCCTTGTTTTCTCGCACCTCCCTTACCTTCCCCTATATTGCTGTGCTTTCGTGCACCTCCCATAGCTTCCCCTATATCGCTGTGTTTTCGCGCACCTCCCATACCTTCCCTATATGACCGTGCTTTTGTGTACCTCTCATACCTTCCCCTATATCGCTGTGTTATCACACAGCTGTCATACCTTCCCTATATCGCTGTGTTTTCGCACACCTCCCATAGCTTTCCCTACATCGCCATGTTTTTGTGCACCTCTCATACCTTCCCCAACATCGCTGTGTTTTCGTGCACCTCCCATAGCTTTCCCTACATCGCTGTGTTTTTGTTCACCTCTCATACCTTCCTCTATAATGCTGTGATTTCGCGCACCTTTCATATCTTCCCCTATGTCACTGTGTTTTCTCGCACCTCCCATAGCTTCCCCTATATCGCTGTGTTTTCTTGCACCTCTCATAGCTCCTCCTATATCACTGTCTATTTGCGCACCTCCCATGGCTTCCCTTATATCGCTGCCTTTTCCTGCAAATCTCATAGCTTCCCCTATATGACCGTGTTTTCACGCACATCTCATAGCTTCCACGACATCGCTTTGTATTTGTGCGCCTCTCATAGCTTCCCTTACATCATTGTGTTTTCGTGCAACACCCATAACTTCCCCTATTTCACCGTGTTTTCGCACACCTCCCATAGCTTCCCCTATATCGCCGTGTTTTCATGCACCTCTCATACCGTCCCCTACATCGCCATGTATTCGCGCACCTCTAATACTTTCCCCTATATCGCTGTGTTTTTGTGCACCTCCCACAGCTCCACTATATCGCTCTGTTTTCATGCACCTCTCATAGATTACCCTATATAACTGTGTTTTTGTGCACCTCCCATACCTTCCCCTATAACGTTGTGATTTTGCGCCCCTCTCATATCTTCCCCTACGTCACTGTTTTTTCTCGCACCTCCCATAGCTTCCCATACATCGCCGTGTTTTCGCGCACCACTCATACCTTCCCCTATATTGCTGTGTTTTCACGCACATCCGATAGTTTCCTATATATCGCCTTGTTTTTGTGGAATTCTCCAACTTTCCCCTATGTCGCTGTGATTTCGCGCACCTCTCATACATTCCCCTATATCATTGTGTTTTTGCGCACCTCCCATAGCTTCCCCTTTTATTGCTGTGTTTTCACGCACCTCCCATAGCTTCCCCAAAATCACTGTTTTCGCGCACCTCTTATACCTTCCTCTACATCGTTCTATATTTGCGCACCACACATAGCTTCCCCCTATATCACCGTGTTTTCGATCACCTCTCACACCTTCCCCTGTGCGAAAACACATCGATACTGTGGTAGGTATGAGAGGTGCGTGAAAACACAATGATATAGGGGAAGCTATGAGAGGTGCACAAAAACACAACGATATAGGGGAAGGTATGTGAGGTGCTTGAAAACACAGCGAAATAGAGGAAACTACGAGAGGTGCGCGAAACACATCGATATAGTGGAAGGTATGAGAGGTGTGCAAAAATACAATGATATAGGGGAATCTATGAGAGGTGGGCGAAAACACGGTTATATAGGGGAAGCCATGAGAGGGGAGCGTTAACAGCGATATATGGGAAAGTATGAGAGGTGAACGAAAACACAGCGATATGGGAGAAGTTATCAGTGGTGCGAGAAAACACAGCGATATAGGGGAAGCTATGGAAGGTGTGCAAAAACATTGCGATATAGGGGACGCTATGTGAGGTGCGTGAAAACACAGTGATCTAGGGGAAGCTATGAGAGGTGTGCGAAAAAATCGCCATATATGGCAAGCTATAAGAGGTGTGCGGAAACAGCGATATAGCAGAAGCTATGGGAGGTATGCGAAAACACAGCAATATAGGGGAAGCTATGAAAGCTGCTTGATCACACAGCGATATAGGGGAAGGTGTGAGAGGTGAGCGAAAACACAGCTATATAGGGGAAGGTATCAGAGGTGTGCACAAACACAATGATATTGGGGAAGCTATGGGAGGTGCGGGAAAACACAGCAATATAGGAGAAACTATGAGAAATGCGCGAAAACAGAGCGATATAAGGGAAGCTATGGGAGGTGCGCGAAAACAGCAATACAGGGGAAGGTATGAGAGATGCGCGAGAACATGGCCATATTGGCGAAGCTATTAGAGGTGTGCGAAAACACAGCGATACAGGGGAAGGTATGAGAAGTGCGCGAAAACTCAACGATATACGGGAAGTTATGAGAGGTGCAAGAAAACACAGCAACATAGGGGAAGGTATGCGAGTTGCGCAAAAACACAGCAATATAGGGGAAACTATGAGAGGTCTGCGAAAACAAGGTGATATAGGGGAAGCCATGAGAGGTGTGTGAAAACACGGTGATATAGGGGGAGGTATGAGAGGTGCGCAAAAACACGGCAAAAAATGGGAAGCTATGGGAGGTTCGTGAAAACAGGGCAATACAGGGGAAGTGATGAGAGGTGCAGGAGAGCACAGCGACATAGGGGAAGCTATGGGATGTGCGAGAAAACAGAGTAATCTGGGGGAAGCTATGAGAACTGCTTGATAACACAGCGATATAGCAGAAGATATGAGCAGTGCGCAAAAACACGGTAATATAGGGGAAACTATGAGAGGTAACCGAAAACACAGCGATCTAGGGGAAGCCTTGTGAGGAGCGCGAAATCACAGCGATATCGGGGAAGGGATGAGGGGTGCATGAAAACACAGCGATGTAGGGGAAGCTGTGGGAGGTGTGCGAAAACACAGTGATATAGGGGAAGCTATGGGAGGTGCCCGAAAACACAGCGATATAGGGGAATGTATGGGAAATAAGTGAAAACACAACGATATAGGGGAAGATATGAGAGGTGAGCGAAAACACAGTGACATAGGGGAATCTATGGGAAGTGCGTGAAAACACGGCGATATACGTGTAGGTATGAAAGGTGCGTGAAAACATGGCAATATAGGGGAAGCTCTGAGACATGCGCGAAAACACAGCAATATAGGGGAAGCTATGGGAGGTGTGCGAAAACACAGCGATTTGGGGGAAGCTATGAGAGGTGCGCGAAAACAGGGAAAAAATGGGAAGCTATGGGAGGTGCATGAAAACGCATCGATATTGGGGAAGGTGTGAGATGTGCGTGAAAACACAACAATATAGGGTAACGTATCAGAGGTGCACAAAAACACAGCGATGTAGGGGAAGGTACGAGTGGTGCGCGAAAACACAGCGATATATGGGAAGCCATGGGAGGTGCACGACAAAAGAGCGATATAGGGGACGCTATGTGAGGTGCGTGAAAACACAGCGATCTAGGGGAAACCATGAGCGGTGTGTGAAAACATCGCCATATGGCAGGCTATGAGAGGTGTGCGAAAACAGCAATATAGTGGAAGCTATGGGAAGTGCGCGATAACACGGCGAAAAATGGGAAGCTATGGGAGGTGCGGGATAAACAGTGATATAGGGGAAGGTATGAGAGGTGTGCGAAAACACATCAATATAGTGGAAGGTATGAGAGGTGCTCGAAAACAGAGTGATATAGGGGAAACAATGGGAGTTGCGCGAACACAAGGCGATATACGTGAAGGTATGAGAGGTGCTTGAGAACACATCGATATAGGGGAAGCGATGAGAGGTGCATGAAAATACAGCGATATAGAGGACGGTATGGGAGGTGCGCGAAAACACGGTGATATGGGGGAAGGTATGAGAGGCGCGCGAAAACACAGCAATTTTGGGGAAGCTATGAGATGTGCGCGAAAACAGCGATCTAGTGGAAGCTATGGGAGGTGCACGAAGAGACGGCGGTATAGGGGATGTTATGAGAGATGAGCAAAAACTCAGCTAAAACGGGGAAGGTATGAGAGCTGCGCAAAAACACAGCCATATAGTGGAAGGTATGAGAGGTGTGCGAAAACAGAGCGAAATATGGGAAGCTTATGGGAGGTGCACGAGAGCAGAGCGACATAGGGGAAGGTATGAGAGGTGCACGAAAACATAGCGATTTGGGGGAAGTTATGAGAGGTGCGTGAAAACATCGCAAAATATGGGAAACTATGAGAAGTGCGTGATAACACGGCGAAAACTGGGAAGCTGTGGGAGTTGCGGGAAAAACAGCGATATAGGGGAAGGTATGAGAGGTGTGCGAAAACACATCAATATAGTGAAGGTAGCGAGTGGTGCGCAAAACACATTGATATAGGGGTAGGTATGTGTGGTGCGTGAAAGCACAGCAAAAGGAGGAAGCTATAGGAGGTGCACGAAAACACAGCGATATAGGAGAAGGTATGAGAGATGAGCGAAATCTCAGCTAAAAAGGGGGAGGTATGAGAGGTGTGTGAAAATACGGCGCAATAGGCAAAGCTATGAGAAGTGAGCAAAAACACAGCGATATAGGGGAAGCTATGGGAGGTGTGCGAAAACAGAGCAATACAGGGGAAGCTGTAGGAGGTGCAAGAAAACTCAGCAATATATGGGAAGGTATGGGACGTGCGTGAAAACACAGTGATATAGGGGTAGGTATGCGAGGAGTGTGTAACCACAGTAATATATGGGGAGCTATGGGAGGTGCGCGAAAACACGGTGATATAGAGGAAGGTATGACAGGTGCAAGAAAACACAGCAATATAGGGGAATCTACGGAAGGTGCGTAAAAAGATGGCAATATAGGAGAAGGTATGAGAGGTGCGCGAAAACACAGCGATGTAGGGGATGCTATGAGAGGTGCGCGAATACACATCGATATAGGGGAAGGTATGCGAGTTGTTTGAAAACACAGTGATATTGAGGAAGCTATGGGACGTGCAAGAAAACACCACCATATAGGAGAAGGTATGATAGGCATGTGAAAACACAGCGATATTTAGAAAGCTATGGGAGGTGTGGGAAAAAAAAAGGTGAAATGGGGAAGGCATGAGAGCTGCGCTAAAACACAGCGATGTAGGGGAAGATACGAGAGGTGCGCGAAAACAGCGATATAGCGGAAGGTATGGGAGGTGCGTGAAAACACAGCGATTGCTGGGAAGTTATGGGAGGTATGCGAAAACACAGCAATATAGGGGAAGCTATGAAAGCTGCTTGATAACACAGCGATATAGGGGAAGGTTTTAGAGGTGAGTGAAAACACATTGATACAGTGGTAGGTATCAGAGGTGCGCGAAAACACAATCATATAGGGGAAGGTACGCGAGGTAAGCGAAAACACAGTGATATAGGGGAAGCCAGGAGAGGTCTGCGAAAACAAGGCGATATAGGGGCGGGTATGAGAGGTGCGTGAAAATACAGCGATGTAGGGGAAGGTATGAATGGAGCGCAATAACACAGCGATATATGGGAAGCAATGGGAGGTGCACGACAACAGAGCGATATAGGGGAAGGTATCAGAGGTGCGAGAAAACACAGCAATATAGGGGAAGCTATGGGAGGTGTGCGAAATCATGGCAATATAGGGGACGCTATGTGAGGTGCGTGAAAATACAGCGACCTAGTGGAAGCCATGAGAGGTGTGTGAAAACATCGCCATATATGGCAAGCTATGAGAGGTGTGCAAAAACAGCGATATAGCGAAAGCTATGGGAGGTATCCGAAAACACAGCAATATAGGGGAAGCTATGAAAGCTGCTTGATAACACAGCGATATAAGGGAAGCTATGAGAGATGCGCGAAAACACATCGATACAGTGGTAGGTATGAGAGGTGCGCGAAAACACAATGATATGGGGAAGGTATGCGAGGCAAGTGAAAACACAGCGATATAGGGGAAGCTATGAGAGGTGCGCAAAAACACAACAATATAGGGGAAGGTATGCGAGGTGCGTGAAAACACAGCAATATACGGGAAGCTGTGAGAGGTGCGCAAAAAGATGGTGATATAGGGGAAGCTATGAGAGGGGAGCGTTAACACAGCTATATATGGGAAAATATGAGAGGTGCACGAAAACACAGCCATATGGGGGAAGCTTTGGGAGGTGCGCGAAAACACAGCGATAATGGGAAGGTATGGGAGGTGCGCGAAAACATGGCAATCTAAGGGAAGCTCTGAGACATGCGCGAAAACACAGCGATATAGGGGAAGCTATGGGAGGTGTGCGAAAAAACAGCATACAGGGGAAGCCGTGGGATGTGCAAGAAAACTCAGCAACATATGGGAAGGTATGGGACGTGTGTGAAAACACAGTGATATAGGGGTAGGTATGCGAGGAGCGTGAAAACACAGTGATATAGGGGAAGGTATGCGATTCAAGCGAAAACATATCGATATAGTGGAAGGTATGAGAGGTGCACGAAAACACGGCGATATAGAGGAAGGTATGAGAGGTGCGCGAAAACACAGCGATATAGAGGAAGGTATGACAGGTGCAAGAAAACACAGCAATATCGGGGAAGCTACAGAAGGTGCATAAAAAGACGACGATATATGAGAAGGTATGAGAGGTGCGCGAAAACACAGCGATGTAGTGGAAGGTATGAGTGGTGCGTAAAAACTCAGCGATATATGGGAAGGTATGGGAGGTATGTGAAAACACAGCAATATAGGGGAAGCTATGAAAGCTGCTTGATAACACAGTGATATAGGGGAAGGTTTTAGAGGTGCGCAAAAACACATCGATACAGTGGTAGTTATCAGAAGTGTGCGAAAACACAATGATATAGGGGAAGGTACGCGAGGTAAGTGAAAACACAGCGATATAGGGGAAGCTATGAGAGGTCTGCGAAAATACGGCGATATAGAGGCAGGTATGAGAGCTGTGCGAAAGCACATCGATACAGGGGAAGCTAAGAGAGGTGAGTAAGAACACAATGATATAGGAGAAGGTACGCGAATTGTGCGAAAACACAGCCATATAGGGGAAGTTAGGAGAGGTGTGCGAACACATGGCGATATACCTGAAGATATGAGAGGTGCTTGAAAACACATTGATATAGGGGAAGCGATGAGAGGTGCATGAAAATGCAGCGATATAGAGGACGGTATGAGAGGTGCGTGAAAACACAGTGATATAGTGCAAGGTATGAGAGGTTCACGGAAACACAGCGATATAGGGGAACCAATGGGAGGTGCGCAAAAATACAGCGATATAGGGGAAGGTATGCGAGGTGCGTGAAAACACAGCAATATAGGGGAAGCTACGGGAGGTGCATGAAAAGACTGCGTTATAGGAGAAGGTATGAGAGTTGCGCGAAAACACAGCGATATAGGGGAAGGTGTGACAGGTGCAAGAAAATACAGCAATATAGGGGAAGCTACGTGAGGTGCGTGAAAAGACGGCGATATTGGAGAAGGTATGAAAGGTGCGTGAAAATACAGTGATGTAGGGGAAGGTATGAATAAAGCGCGATAACACAGCGATATATGGAAAGCTATGGGAGGTGCACGACAATAGAGCGATATAGGGGAAGGTATCAGAGGTGCGAGAAAACACAGCAATATAGGGGTAGCTATGGGAGGTGTGCGAAATCTTGGCGATACAGGGGACGCTATCTGAGATGCATGAAAACACAGCGATCTAGTGGAAGCCATGAGAAGTGTGTGAAAACATCGCCATATATGGCAAGCTATGAGAGGTGTGCAAAAACAGCGATATAGCGGAAGCTATGGGAGGTATGTGAAAACACAGCAATATAGGAGAAGCTATAAAGCTGCTTGATAACACAGCGATATAGGGGAAGGTATGAGAGATGCGTAAAAACACATCAATACTGTGGTAGGTACAAGAGGTGCGCAAAAACACCACGATAGAGGGGAAGCTATGAGAGGTGCGCAAAAGCACAACGATATAGGGGATGGTATGCGAGGTGTGCGAAAACACAGCGATATAGGAGAAGCTATGAGAGGTGTGTGAAAACAGCAATATAGAGGCTATGAGAGGTGTGTGAAAACAGCAAGATAGGAGAAGGTATGAGAGGTGCGCGAAAACACAGCGCTATAGAGGAATGTATGAGAGGTGCGCGAAAACACATTGATATAGTGCAAGGTATGTGAGGTCCACGAAAACACGACAACATAGGGGAAGGTATGCGAGGTGCGCAAAAACGCAGCGATGTAGGGGAAGATACGTGAGGTGCGCGAAAACACAATGATTTGGGGGAAGTTATGAGAGGTGCGTGAAAACATCGCAATATTTTGGGAAGCTATGAGAAGTGCACGATAACACAACGAAAAATGGGAAGCTATGGGAGGTGCGGGATAAACAGCGATATAGGGGAAGGTATGAGAGGTGTGTGAAAACACATCAATATATTGGAAGTCATGAGAAGTGCGTGAAAACACAGGGTTTTGGAGGAACTATGGGCGGTGCGCGATAACACAGCGATATAGGGGAAGGTATGGGAGGTGCACGAAAACACGGTGATATTGGGGAAGGTATGAGAGGTGCTCGAAAACACGGTGATATGGGAAATCTATGAGAGGTGCGCGAAAACATGGCGATATAGGGAATCTATGAGAGGTGCGCAAAAACACAGCAATTTAGGGGAAGGAATGAGAGGTGCGCGAAACAAAGCAATTTAGGGGAAGCTATGAGATGTGCGCGAATACAGCAATCAAGTGGAAGCTATGGGAGGTGTGCGAAGACACGGCGATATAGGGGATGGTATGAGAGGTGGACGAAAACACACCGATATAGGGGAGGGTATGAGAAGTGCACGACAACAGAGAGATGTAGGGGAAGCTATGGGAGGTGTGTGAAAACACAGCGACACAGGGGAACTGATGAGAGGTGCCCGAAAACGCAGCGATATAGGGAACAGTATGAGATGTGTGTGAAAACACAGAGATATAGGGGAAGGTATGACAGGTGCATCAAAACATCGATATGGGGAAGCTATGGGAGGTGCACGAAAACATAGCGATTTGGGGGAAGTTATGAGAGGTGCGTCAAACATCGCAAAATATGGGAAGCTATGAGAAGTGCGCGATAACACGGCGAAAACTGGGAAGCTGTGGGAGTTGCGGGAAAAACAGCGATATAGGGGAAGGTATGAGAGGTGTGCGAAAACACATCAATATAGTGAAGGTAGCGAGTGGTGCGCAAAACACATTGATATAGGGGTAGGTATGTGTGGTGCGTGAAAGCACAGCAAAAGGAGGAAGCTATAGGAGGTGCACGAAAACACGGCGATATAGGAGAAGGTATGAGAGATGAGCGAAATCTCAGCTAAAAAGGGGGAGGTATGAGAGGTGTGTGAAAATACGGCGAAATAGGCAAAGCTATGAGAAGTGAGCAAAAACACAGCGATATAGGGGAAGCTATGGGAGGTGTGCGAAAACACAGCAATACAGGGGAAGCTGTAGGAGGTGCAAGAAAACTCAGCAATATATGGGAAGGTATGGGACGTGCGTGAAAACACAGTGATATAGGGGTAGGTATGCGAGGAGTGTGTAACCACAGTAATATATGGGGAGCTATGGGAGTTGCGCGAAAACACGGTGATATAGAGGAAGGTATGACAGGTGCAAGAAAACACAGCAATATAGGGGAAGCTACGGAAGGTGCGTAAAAAGATGGCGATATAGGAGAAGGTATGAGAGGTGCGCGAAAACACAGCGATGTAGGGGATGCTATGAGAGGTGCGCGAAAACACATCGATATAGGGGAAGGTATGCGAGTTGTTTGAAAACACAGCGATATTGAGGAAGCTATGGGACGTGCAAGAAAACACCACCATATAGGAGAAGGTATGATAGGCATGTGAAAACACAGCGATATTTAGAAAGCTATGGGAGGTGTGGGAAAAAAAGATGGTGAAATAGGGGAAGGCATGAGAGCTGCGCTAAAACACAGCGATGTAGGGGAAGATACGAGAGGTGCGCGAAAACACAGCGATATAGCGGAAGGTATGGGAGGTGCGTGAAAACACAGCGATTGCTGGGAAGCTATGGGAGGTATGCGAAAACACAGCAATATAGGGGAAGCTATGAAAGCTGCTTGATAACACAGCGATATAGGGGAAGGTTTTAGAGGTGAGTGAAAACACATTGATACAGTGGTAGGTATCAGAGGTGCGCGAAAACACAATCATATAGGGGAAGGTACGCGAGGTAAGCGAAAACACAGTGATATAGGGGAAGCCAGGAGAGGTCTGCGAAAACAAGGCAATATAGGGGCAGGTATGAGAGGTGCGCGAAAATACAGCGATGTAGGGGAAGGTATGAATGGAGCGCAATAACACAGTGATATATGGGAAGCAATGGGAGGTGCACGACAACAGAGCGATATAGGGGAAGGTATCAGAGGTGCGAGAAAACACAGCAATATAGGGGAAACTATGGGAGGTGTGCGAAATTATGGTGATATAGGGGACGCTATGTGAGGTGCGTGAAAATACAGCGATCTAGTGGAAGCATGAGAGGTGTGTGAAAACATCGCCATATATGGCAAGCTATGCGAGGTGTGCAAAAACAGCGATATAACGGAAGCTATGGGAGGTATGCGAAAACACAGCAATATAGGGGAAGCTATGAAAGCTGCTTGATAACACAGCGATATAAGGGAAGCTATGAGAGATGCACGAAAACACATCGATACAGTGGTAGGTATGAGAGGTGCGCGAAAACACAATGATATGGGGAAGGTATGCGAGGCAAGTGAAAACACAGCGATATAGGGGAAGCTATGAGAGGTGCGCAAAAACACAACAATATAGGGGAAGGTATGCGAGGTGCGTGAAAACACAGCAATATACGGGAAGCTGTGAGAGGTGCGCGAAAAGATGGTGATATAGGGGAAGCTATGAGAGGGGAGCGTTAACTCAGCTATATATGGGAAAATATGAGAGGTGCACGAAAACACAGCCATATGGGGGAAGCTATGGGAGGTGCGCGAAAACACAGCGATAATGGGAAGGTATGGGAGGTGCGCGAAAACATGGCAATACAGGGGAAGCCGTGGGATGTGCAAGAAAACTCAGCAACATATGGGAAGGTATGGGACGTGCGTGAAAACACAGTGATATAGGGGTAGGTATGCGAGGAGCGTGAAAACACAGTGATATATGGGGAGCTATGGGAGGTGCACGAAAACCCGGCGATATAGAGGAAGGTATGATAAGTGCAAGAAAACACAGCAAAAAAAGGGGAAGCTACGGAAGGTGCGTAAAAAGACAGCGATATAGGAGAAGGTATGAGAGGTGCGCGAAAGCACAATGATATAGGGAAAGGTATGCGATTCAAGCGAAAACACATCGATATAGTGGAAGGTATGAGAGGTGCACGAAAACACGGCGATATAGAGGAAGGTATGAGAGGTGCGCGAAAAAACAGCGATATAGAGGAAGGTATGACAGGTGCAAGAAAACACAGCAATATCTGGGAAGCTACAGAAGGTGCATAAAAAGACGACGATATAGGAGAAGGTATGAGAGGTACACGAAAACACAGCGATGTAGTGGAAGGTATGAGTGGTGCACGAAAACACAGCGATATATGGGAAGGTATGGGAGGTATGTGAAAACACAGCAATATAGGGGAAGCTATGAAAGCTGCTTGATAACACAGCGATATAGGGGAAGGTTTTAGAGGTGCGCGAAAACACATCGATACAGTGGTAGTTATCAGAAGTGTGCGAAAACACAATGATATAGGGGAAGGTACGCGAGGTAAGTGAAAACACAGTGATATAGGGGAAGATATGAGAGGTCTGCGAAAATACGGCGATATAGAGGCAGGTATGAGAGCTGCGCGAAAGCACGTCGATACAGGGGAAGCTAAGAGAGGTGAGTAAGAACACAATGATATAGGAGAAGGTACGCGAATTGTGCGAAAACACAGCCATATAGGGGAAGTTATGAGAGGTGTGCGAACACATGGCGATATACCTGAAGATAGGAGAGGTGCTTGAAAACACATCGATATAGGGGAAGCGATGAGAGGTGCATGAAAATGCAGCGATATAGAGGACGGTATGAGAGGTGCGTGAAAACACATTGATATAGTGCAAGGTATGAGAGGTTCACGGAAACACAGCGATATAGGGGAACCAATGGGAGGTGTGCAAAAACACAACGATATAGGGGAAGGTATGCAAGGTCCGTGAAAACACAGCAATATAGGGGAAGCTACGGGAGGTGCATGAAAAAGACTGCGTTATAGGAGAAGGTATGAGAGTTGCGCGAAAACACAGCGATATAGGGGAAGGTGTGACAGGTGCAAGAAAATACAGCAATATAGGGGAAGCTACGTGAGGTGCGTGAAAAGACGGCGATATTGGAGAAGGTATGAAAGGTGCGCGAAAATACAGTGATGTAGGGGTAGGTATGAATGAAGCGCGATAACACAGCGATATATGGAAAGCTATGGGAGGTGCACGACAATAGAGCGATATAGGGGAAGGTATCAGAGGTGCGAGAAAACACAGCAATATAGGGGTAGCTATGGGAGGTGTGCGAAATCTTGGCGATACAGGGGACGCTATGTGAGATGCATGAAAACAAAGCGATCTAGTGGAAGCCATGAGAAGTGTGTGAAAACTTCGCCATATATGGCAAGCTATGAGAGGTGTGCAAAAACAGCGATATAGCGGAAGCTATGGGAGGTATGTGAAAACACAGCAATATAGGAGAAGCTATAAAGCTGCTTGATAACACAGCGATATAGGGGAAGGTATGAGAGATGCGCAAAAACACATCAATACAGTGGTAGGTCCAAGAGGTACGCAAAAACACCACGATAGAGGGGAAGCTATGAGAGGTGCGCAAAAACACAACGATATAGGGGATGGTATGCAAGGTGCGCGAAAACACAGCGATAATGGGAAGGTATGGGAGGTGCGCGAAAACATGGCAATCTAGGGGAAGCTCTGAGACATGTGCGAAAACACAGCGATATAGGGGAAGCTATGGGAGGTGTGCGAAAACAC
Source organism: Mobula birostris (assembly GCF_030028105.1). Lineage (NCBI taxonomy): Eukaryota > Metazoa > Chordata > Chondrichthyes > Myliobatiformes > Myliobatidae > Mobula > Mobula birostris. The sequence goes on along the minus strand of NW_027274682.1, from coordinate 1,333,460 downwards.
AGCAAGACAGGGGAAGCCGTGGGATGTGCAAGAAAACTCAGCAACATATGGGAAGGTATGGGACGTGCGTGAAAACACAGTGATATAGGGGTAGGTATGTGAGGAGCGTGAAAACACAGTGATATATGGGGAGCTATGGGAGGTGCGCGAAAACCCGGCGATATAGAGGAAGGTATGATAGGTGCAAGAAAACACAGCGAAAAAAGGGGAAGCTACGGAAGGTGCGTAAAAAGACAGCGATATAGGAGAAGGTATGAGAGGTGTGCGAAAACACAATGATATAGGGAAAGTTATGCGATTCAAGCGAAAACACATCAATATAGTGGAAGGTATGAGAGGTGCACGAAAACACGGCGAAATAGAGGAAGGTATGACAGGTGCAAGAAAACACAGCAATATCGGGGAAACTACAGAAGGTGCATAAAACGACGACGATATAGGAGAAGGTATGAGAGGTGCGCGAAAACACAGCGATGTAGTGGAAGGTATGAGTGGTGCGCGAAAACACAGCGATATATGGGAAGGTATGGGAGGTATGTGAAAACACAGCAATATAGGGGAAGCTATGAAAGCTGCTTGATAACACAGCGATATAGGGGAAGGTTTTAGAGGTGCGCGAAAACACATCGATACAGTGGTAGTTATCAGAAGTGTGCGAAAACACAATGATATAGGGGAAGGTACGCGAGGTAAGTGAAAACACAGCGATATAGGGGAAGCTATGAGAGGTCTGCGAAAATACGGCGATATAGAGGCAGGTATGAGAGCTGCGCGAAAACACATCGATACAGGGGAAGTTAAGAGAGGTGCGTAAGAACACAATGACATAGGGGAAGGTACGCGAATTGTGCGAAAACACAGCCATATAGGGGAAGTTATGAGAGGTGTGCGAACGCATGCCGATATACCTGAAGTTATGAGATGTGCTTGAAAACACATCGATATAGGGGAAGCGATGAGAGGTGCATGAAAATGCAGCGATATAGAGGACGGTATGAGAGGTGCGTGAAAACACATTGATATGGGGTAGGTATGCGAGATGCGCGTAAACCCAGTGATATAGGGGAAGGTATGAGAGGTGCGCGAAAACACATTGATATAGTGCAAGGTATGAGAGGTTCACGAAAACACAGTGATATAGGGGAAGCGATGAGAGGTGCATGAAAATGCAGGGATATAGAGTACGGTATGAGAGGTGCGTGAAAACACAGTGATATGGGGTAGGTATGAGAGGTGCGTGAAAACACAGTGAGATAAGGGAAGGTATGAGAGGTGCGTGAAAACACATTGATATAGTGCAAGGTATGAGAGGTTCACGAAAACACAGCGATATAGGGGAACCAATGGGAGGTGCGCAAAAACACAACGATATAGGAGAAGGTATGTGAGGTGCGTGAAAACACAGCAATATAGGGGAAGCTACGGGAGGTGCATGAAAAGACTGCGTGATAGGAGAAGGTATGAGAGTTGCGCGAAAACACAGCGATATAGGGGAAGGTGTGACAGGTGCAAGAAAACACAGCAATATAGGGGAAGCTACGTGAGGTGCGTGAAAAGACGGCGATATAGGAGAAGGTATGAAAGGTGCGCGAAAATACAGTGATGTAGGGGTAGGTATGAATGAAGCGCGATAACACAGCGATATATGGAAAGCTATGGGAGGTGCACGACAATAGAGCGATATAGGGGAAGGTATCAGGGGTGCGAGAAAACACAGCAATATAGGGGTAGCTATGGGAGGTGTGCGAAATCTTGGCGATACAGGGGACGCTATCTGAGATGCATGAAAACACAGCGATCTAGTGGAAGCCATGAGAGGTGTGTGAAAACATCGCCATATATGGCAAGCTATGAAAGGTGTGCAAAAACAGCGATATAGCGGAAGCTATGGGAGGTATGTGAAAACACAGCAATATAGGAGAAGCTATAAAGCTGCTTGATAACACAGCGATATAGGGGAAGGTATGAGAGATGCGCAAAATCACATCGATACAGTGGTAGGTACAAGAGGTGCGCAAAAACACCACGATAGAGGGGAAGCTATGAGAGGTGCGCAAAAACACAACGATATAGGGGATGGTATGCGAGGTGTGCGAAAACACAGCGATATAGGAGAAGCTATGAGAGGTGTGTGAAAACAGCAATATAGAGGCTTTGAGAGGTGTGTGAAAACAGCAAGATAGGAGAAGGCATGAGAGGTGCGCGAAAACAGTGTGATATAGGGGAAGCAATGGGAGGTGCGCGAACACAGGGAGGTGCGCGAACACAAGTCGATATACGTGAAGCTATGAGAGCTGCTTGGGAACACAGTGATATAGGGGTAGGTATGCGAGATGCGCGTAAACACAGTGATATAGGGGAAGGTATGAGAGGTGCACGAAAACACAACAACATAGGGGAAGGTATGCGAGGTGCACAAAAACGCAGCGGCGTAGGGGAAGATACGAGAGGTGTGCGAAAACACAGTGATATAGCGGAAGGTATGAGAGGTGTGTGAAAACACAGTGAAATATGGGAAGCTGTGGGAGGTGCATTAGAACAGAGCGACATAGGGGAAGGTATGAGAGGTGCACGAAAACATAGAGATTTGGGGGAAGTTATGTGAGGTGCGTGAAAACATCGCAATATATGGGAAGCTATGAGAAGTGCGCGATAACATGGCGAAAAATGGGAAGCTATGGGAGGTGCGGGAAAAACAGCGATATAGAGGAAGGTACGAGAGGTGTGCGAAAGCCCATCAATATAGTGGAAGGTATGAGAGGTGCGCGAAAACACAACGATATAGGGGAAGGTATGCGAGCTGCGCAAAAACACAGCGATATAGGGGAAGCTATGAAAGGTCTGCAAAAACAGTGCGATATAGCGGCAGGTATGAGAGGTGCGTGAAAACACAGCAATATGGGGAATCTATGGGAGGTGCATGAAAACAGAGCGATACAGAGGAAGTTATCAGAGGTGCGCGAGAACACAGCCATATTGGGGAAGGTATGGGAGGTGCGCAGATACACAGCGTTATAGAGCAATATATGAGTGGTGCGCGAAAACACAGAGTTTTTGGGGAAACTATTGGAGGTGAACGAAAACCCAGCGGTATTGGGGAAGCTATGGGAGGTGCGCAAAAACAGGGCGATATAGGGGAAGGTATGAGAGGTGCGTGATTACATGGCGACATAGGTGAAGCTATGGGAGGTGCGCGAAAACAAAGCGATTTAGGGGAAGTTATGAGAGGGAAGCGAAAACACAGCGATACAGGGGAAACTATGGGAGTTGCACGAAAACACAGCAGTATATGGGAAGGTATGGGACGTACACGAAAACAGAGTGAAATATGGGAAGCTATAGGAGATGCACAAGAGCAGAGCGACATAGAGGAAGGTATGAGAGGTGCACGAAAACATAGCGATTTGGGGGAAGTTATCAGAGGCGGGCGAAAACATCGCAATCTATGGGAAGCTATGAGAAGTGCGCGATAACACGGCGAAAAATGGAAGCTATGGGAGGTGCGGGAAAAACAGCGATATAGGGGAAGGTATGAGAGGTGTGCGAAAACACGTCAATATAGTGGAAGGTATGAGAGGTGCGTGAAGACACAACGATACAGGGGATGCTATGAAAGGTCTGCAAAAACAGTGCGATATAGTGTCAGGTATGAGAGGTGTGTGAAAACACATCGATACAGGGGAAGCTACAAGTGGTGCGCAAAACACTTTGATATAGTGGAAGGTATGAGAGGTGCGCAAAATACACAACAACATAGGGGAAGCTATGGAAGGTGCGCGAAAACATGGCGATATAGGGGAAGCGATGAGAGGTGCCCGAAAACGCAGCGATACAGGGAACAGTGTGAGAGATGCTTGAAAACACAGTGATATAGGGGTAGTTATGTGTGGTGCGTGAAAGCACAGCGAAAAGGAGGAAGCTATAGGAGGTGCACGAAAACATGGTGATATAGGAGAAGGTATGAGAGATGAGCGAACTCTCAGGTAAAAAGGGGGAGGTATGAGAGGTGTGCCAAAATACGGCGAAATAGGCAAAGCTATGAGAAATGAGCAAAAACACAGCGATATAGGGGAAGCTATGGGAGGTGCGCCAACACACAGCGATATTGGGGAAACTATCAGGAGTAAGCGAAAACACAGCGATATATGGGAAGCTATTGGATGTGCGTGAAAAATGGCAATATAGGGGAAGGTATGAGAGGTGCGTGAAAACACAACGATATGGGAAATCTATGGGAGGTGCATGAAAACAGAGCGATATAGGAGAATGTATGAGAGGTGCGCATAAACACAGCGATGTAGGGGAAGCTATGCGAGGTGCACGAAAACAAGACGATATAATGGAAGCTATGAGAGGTACACGAAAACACAGCGATGTAGGGGAAGCTATGCGAGGTGCGCAAGTAAACGTCGATATAACGGAAGCTATGAGAGGTGCACAAAAACACAACGATTTGGGGGATGTTATGAGAGGTGCACGAAAGCATCGTAATATATGGGAAGCTATAGGAGGTGCGTGAAAACAGCGCGATACAGAGGAAGTTATCAGAGGTGCACGAGAACACAGCCATATTGGGGAAGGTATGGGAGGTGCGCGAAAACACAGCGTTATTGGGGAAACTATTGGAGGTGAACGAAAACCCAGCGATATTGGGGAAGCTATGGGAGGTGCGCAAAAACAGGGCAATATAGGGGAAGGTATGAGAGGTGCGTGATTACATGGTGACATAGGTGAAGCTATGGGAAGTGCGCAAAAACAAAGTGATTTAGGGGAAGTTATGAAAGGGTAGTGAAAACACAGCGATACAGGGGAAACTATGGGAGTTGCACGAAAACACAGCAATGTATGGGAAGGTATGGGACGTACACGTAAACACAGCGAAATGGTGGAATGTATGAGAGGAGCGCGAAAACACAGCGATGTAGCAGAATGTATGAGAGGTGCACGAAAACACGGCGATACAGGGGAAGGTATGAGAGCTGCGCAAAAACACAGCAACATATGGGAAGCTATGGGATGTGCACAAGAACAAAGTGATGTAGGGAAAAGTATGAGAGGTGCAAGAAAACACAGCGATATCGGGGAAGCTATGGGAGGTGCGTGAAAACACAGAAATATATCAGAAGGTATGAGAGGTGCACGAAAACACTGCGTTTTTGGAGAAACTATGGGCGGTGCACGATAACACAGCGATATAGGGGAAGGTATGGTTGGTGCACGAAAACACGGTGATATGGGGGAAGGTATGAGAGGTGCTCGAAAACATGGCGATATGGGGAATCTATGAGAAGTGCGCGAAAACACTGCGATATGGGCAATCTGTGAGAAGTGCGTGAAAACACAGCAATTTAGGGGAAGGTATGAGAGGTGCGCAAAACAAAGCAATTTAGGGAAAGCTATGAGATGTGCGCGAAAACAGCAATCTAGTGGAAGCTATGGGAGGTGTGCGAAGACACGGCGATATAGGGGATGGTATGAGAGGTGGACGAAAACACACCAATATAGGGGAGGGAATGAGAGGTGGACGAAAACACACCGACATAGGGGAGGGTATGAGAAGTGCGCGACAACAGGGAGATGTAGGGGATTCGCACACCTCTGATACCTTCCCCTATATCGCTGTGTTTTCGCGCACCTCTCACATCTTCCCCTATATCGCTATGTTATCGAGCAGCTTTCATAGCTTCCCCTATATTGCTGTGTTTTCGCTTTCCTCCCATAGCTTCCGTACTATCGCTGTTTTCGCACACCTCTCATAGCTTTCCCTATATCGCCATGTTTTCGCACATCTCCCATAGCTTCCCCTATATGGGAGGTGCGGGAAAACAGGGTGATGTAGGGGAAGCTATGAGAGCTGCACAAAAACACAGCGATACAGGGGAAGGTATGGGAGGTGTGTGAAAACACAGCGACACAGCGGAAGGTATGAGAGGTGCACAAAAACACAGCCAAATTGGGGAAGCTATGGAAGGTGCATGAGAACACGGCGATACAGGGGAAGCTATGGGAGGTGTGCGAAAACACAGCGATACAGCGGAAGGTATGAGAGGTGCGCAAAAACACAGCCATATTGGGAAAGCTATGAGAGGTGCGCGAGAACACGGAGATATATTGCAAAGCTATGAGAGGTCAGCAAAAACACTGCAATATAGGGGAAGGTATGAGAGGTGCGCGAAAACACAACGATATAGGGGAAGTTATGCGAGGTTTGCGAAAACACAGCGATATAGGGGATGCTCTGAGAGGTGCGCGAAAACACATCGACATAGGGGAAGTTACGAGAGGTGCGCCAAAACAGCGATATAGTGGAATGTATGAGAGGTGCGCGAAAACACAGCGATATACGGGAAGCTATGGGAGGTGCAAAAAAACAGAACGATATCGGGGAAGGTATGGTAGGTGCCAGAAAACACAGCAATATAGTGGAAGCTGTGGCAGGTGCATGAAAAGACGGAGATATAGGAGAATGTATGAGAAATGCGTGAAAACACAGCGATATAGGGGAAGCTATGAGAGGGTTGCAAAAAAACGCGTTATAGGGGCGGGTATGAAAGGTGCGTGAAAACACATCGATACAGGGGAATGTATGAGAGGTGCACAAAAGCACAGCAACATAGGGAAATGTATGCGAGGTGCATGAAAACACGGCGATCTAGTGGAAGGTATGAGAGGTGCGCGAAAATACATCGATATACTTGAAGGTCTGAGAGGTGCACGAAAACACAACTATATAGGGGAAGCTATGCGAGGTGCGCGAAAACACAGCGATATAGGGGAAGCTATGAGAGGTGCCAGAAAATACAGCGATATAGGGAAGCTATGAGAGGAGCAAGGAAACACAGCCATATATGGGAAGCTACGGGAGGTGCACGAAAACAGAGCGATATAGGGGAAGGTATGAGAGGTGCACGAACACAGAGCCATATAGGAGAAAGTATGAGAGGTGCACGAAAACACAGCGATATAGGGGAAGCTCTGAGAGATGGGCGAAAACACGGCAATATTGGGGAAGGTACGAGAGGTGTCCAAAAACGGAGCGATTTAGGGGAAGGTATGAGTGGAGCGAGAAAACATGGTGATATAAGGCAAGGAATGAGAGGTTCATGAAAACACAGCGATATAGGGGAAGACATGAGAGGTGCACCAAAAAATGGTGATATAGTGGAAGGTATGGGAGGTGTACGAAAACACGGCAATATATCGGAAGGTATGAGAGGTATGAGAAAACACAGCGATGTAGGGGAAGCTATGAGAGGGGAGTGAAAACTCAGCGACATAGGGGAAGGTATGAGAGGTGCACGAAAACACAGCGATACTGGGGAAGCTGTGGGAGGTGAGCGAATACACAGTGATATGGGGAAGCTATGAGAGGTGCGCGAACACATAGTGATATAGAGGAAGATATGAGAGATGAGCGAAAACGCAGCTAAAAAGTGGAAGGTATGCGAGTTACGCGAGACTACGGCGATATAGGCAAAGCTATGAGAGGTGAGCGAAAACACATCGATATAGGAGAAGGTATGAGAGGTGCAAGAAAACAAAGCGATGTCAGGGAAACTATGACAGGTGCGGAAAAACATGGGGATACAGGGGAAGCTATGGAAGGTGCGCAAAACACAGTGATACAGGGGAAGGTATGAGAGGTGCGCAAGAACACAGAGATATAGGGGAAGGTATCAGAGCTGGGCAAAAACACAACGATACAGGGGAAACTATGGGAGGTGCACGAAAACACAGCGATGCAGGGGAAGCTATGGGAGGAGCACGGATACACAACGATGCTGGGGTAGCTATGGGAGGTGTGTGAAAACACAGCGATATAGGGGAAGGTATGAGAGGTGCGCGAGAACACAGCGATGTAAGGGAAGCTATGAGAGCTGCGCAAAAACAGGGGAAGGTCAGGGAAATTATGAAAGGTGTTGAAAAACACAAGGATATAGGGGAAGCTGTGGAAGGTGCGCAAAAACATGGCGTTATAGGGGAAGGTATAAAGTGCGCGAAAACACAGCAATATAGGGGAAGGAATGAGAGGTGCGCGAAAACACAGCGATATAGGGGAAGGTATGAGAGGTGCACAAAAACACAGCGAAACAGGGGAAGGTATGGGTGGTGCGTGAAAACACAGCGATGCAGGAGAAGCTATGGGTGGTGCGTGAAAACACAGCAATATAGGGGAAGCTCTGAGAGGTGCGCGAAAATGGCAATATAGGGGAAGGAATGAAAGGTGCGCGAAAACACAGCGATATAGGGGAAGGTATGAGCGGAGCGAGAAAACATGGCGATATGAGGCAAGGAATGAGAGATTCACGAAAACACAGCGATATAGGGGAAGGTATGAGAGGTAACCAAAAAATGGTGATATAGGGGAAGGTATGGGAGGTGCACGAAAACACAGCGATATAGGGGAAGGCATGAGAGGTGCGCAAAAACACATGCGATATATGGGAAGGTATGAGAGATACGCGAAAACACAGCGATGTAGGGGAAGCTATGAGAGGTGCACAAAAACAAAGCGGTGTCGGAGAATCTATGGGGTGTGAACGAGTACACAGCGATATATGGGAAGCTATGGGAGGTGCACGAAAACACAGCGATACTGGGGAAGCTATGGGAGGTGTGCGAAAACACAGCGATGCAGGGGAAGCTATGGGAGGTGCACGGATACAAAGCAACGTTGGTGAAGTTGTGGGTGGTGCGTGAAAACACAGCGATAAGGGGAAGGTATGGGAGGTGTGCGAAAACACAGCAGTATAGGGGAAGCTATGAGAGCTGCTTGATAACAGCGATATAGGGGAAGATATGAGAGGTACAGGAAAACACGGCGATATAGGGGAAGGTGTGAGAGGTGTGCAAAAACACAATGATATTGGGGAAGCTGTGGGAGGGGTGCGAAAACACAGCAATACATGATAAGGTATGAGAGATGTGCGAAAACACAGCTATAATGGGGAACCTATGGGAGGTGAGCGAAAACACAGTGATATAGGGGAAGATATGAGAGGTGTGCGAAAACACAATTATATTGGAGAAGCTATGGGAGGTGTGTGAAAACACAGCGATACAGGAGAAGTTATGAGAGGTGCGCGAAAATATGGCGATATAGGGGAATGTATGAGAGGTGCGCAGAAACATGGCAATATAGGGGATGGGATGAGAGGTGCGTGAAAACTCAGCGATGTAGGGGAAGCTATGAGAGGTGTGCAAAAACATCGCAATATATGGCAAGCTATGTGAGGTGTGCGAAAACAGCGATATAGCTGAAGCTATGGGAGGTACGCGACAACATAGCAATATAGGGGAAGATATGAGAGCTGCTTAGATAACACAGCGGTATAGGGGAAGATATGAGAGGTTCAGGAAAACACGGCGATATAGGGGAAGGTGTGAGAGGTGTGCAAAAACACAATTATATTGGGGAAGCTATGGGAGGTGCGTGAAAACACAGCGATATAGGAGAAGTTATGAGAGGTGCGTGAAACACGTCGATAGAGGGGTAGGTATGAGAGATGAGCGAAAACAGCTAAAAAGGGGAAGGTATGAGAGGTACGCGAAAACACAACAATATTGGGGAAGCTATGCGAAGTGCGTGAAAACACGGCGATATAGGGGAAGTTATGGAAGGTGCGGGAAAACAGAGCGATATAGGAGAATTTATGAGAGGTGCGCGAAAACACAGCAATGTAAGGGAAGCTATGCCAGGTGCACGAAAACATGGCGATAAAGAGGAAGCTATGGAAGCTGCATGAAAACACTGCGATATAGGAGAATCTTTGAGAGGTGTGTGAAAATTCTGCGATGTAGGGGAAGCTATGAGAGGTGCGCAAAAACATCACAATATAAGGTAAGCTATGAGAGGTGTGCGAAAACAGCGATATAGCGGAAGCTATGGGACGTATGCTACAACACAGCAATATAGGGCAAGATGTGAGAGGTGCACGAAAACTCGGCGATATACGGGAAGCTATAAAAGGTGAGCGAAAGCACAGCGTTATAGGGGAAGGTATGAGAGGTGTGCGAAATCACAGCGATACAGGGGAAGGGATGAGAGGTGCGTGAAAACACAACGATATAGGGGAAGCTATGTGGGGTGCGTCAAACACAGCGATTTAGGGGAAGCTATGAGAGGTGCGCGAAAACATCGCAATATATGGCAAGCTATGAGAGGTGTGCGAAAACAACGATATGGCAGAAGTTATGGGAGGTACACGAAAATATAGGGGAATCTATGAGAGTCGCTTGATAACACAGCGATTCAGGGGAAGTTCTGAGAGGTACGTGAAAACACAGTCCTATTAGGGAAGGTATGGGAGGTGCGCGAAAACACATCGATAAGGGGAAGTTATGGGAGGTGCGAGATAACACAGCACCGTAGTGGAATATATGTGAAGTGCGCGAATACACGGCGATATAGAGGAAGCTATGGGAGGAGTGCGGAAACTAAGCAATTTCTGGGAATGTATGGGATGTGCGAGAAAGCACAGCAATATAGTAGAAGGTATGGGAGGTGCGCGAAAACACAGTGATATAGGCGAAGCTAAGGAATGTGCACGAAAACACGGCTATATACGTGAAGGTATGAGAGTAGTGTGAAAACACGTCGAGATAAGGGAAGATATGAGGGATGAGCGAATTCTCAGCTAAAAAGGGGAAGGTGTGTGAAGTGCGCAAGAACACGGCGCTATAGGCAAAGCTATGAGAGGTCAGCAAAAACACAGCGATATAGGGAAAAGTATGAGAGGTTTGCGAAAACACAATTATATTGGGGAAGCTATGGAAGGTGTGCGAAAACACAGCGATGTAGTGGAAGTTATGAGAGGTGCGTGAAACATGTAGATATAGGGGAAGCTATGAGAGGTGCGCGAAAACACAGCGATATAGGGGAAGCTATGCCAGGTGCGCGTAAACATGGCGATAAAGAGGAAGCTATGAGAGCTGCGTGAAAACACACCATTACAGGGGAAGGTATGAGAGGTGTGCGAAAGCACAATGATATGGGGAAGCTATGGGAGGTGTGCAAAGACACAGCGATATAGGAGAAGGTATGAGAGGTGCGTGAAAACACAATGATATAGGGGAAGCTATGTGAGGTGCGTCAAACACAGCGATTTAGGGGAAGCTCTGAGAGGTGTGCGAAAACATCGCAATATATGGCAAGCTATGAGAGGTGTGCGAAAACAGCGATATGGCGGAAGTTATGGGAGGTACATGAAAACACAGCAATATAAGGGAAGCTATGAGAGCCGCTTGATAACACATCGATATAGGGAAAGATATGAGAGGTGCGTGAAAACTCAGCGATATAGGGAAGCTATGGGATGTGTGCGAAAACACAGCGATACAGGGGAATTTATGAGAGGTGCGCGAAAACACAGCCATATTGGGGAAGGTATGGGAGGTGCGCGAAAATGCAGCAATAAGGGGAAGGTATGGGAGGTGCGAGAAAGCACAGCACTGCAGTGGAATATATGAGAAGTGTGCAAAAACACGGCAATATATAGGAAGCTATGGGAGGTGCGCGGAAACTGAGCAATATATGGGAAGGTATGGGACGTGCGAGAAAACACAGCGATATAGTGGAAGGTATGGGAGGTGCGCCAAAACACGGCGATGTCGGAGAATGTCTGAGAGGTGCGCAAAAACACGGTGATACGGGAAGTTATGAGATGTGAGCGAAAACACAGCAATATAGGGGAAGCTATGGGAGGAGCATGAAAACACAGTGATATAGGGGAAGTTATGGGAAGTGCGAAAATACACAGCGATATAGGGGAAGGTAACAGAGGTGCGCAAATACACAGTGATATAGGCGAAGCTAAACGATGTGCGCGAAAACACAGCGATATACGTGAAGGTATGAGAGTTGCATGAAAACACATCGATATAGGGGAAGGTATGAGCAATGAGCGAATACTCAGTTAAAATGGGGAAGGTGTGAGAGATGTGCGAGAACACTGCGTTATAGGCAAAGCTATGAGCGGCCATCAAAAACATAGCCATATGAGGAAGGTATGAGAGGTTCACTAAAACACAGCAATATTGGGGAAGGTATGAGAGGACTGCGAAAGCACAATTATATTGGGGAAGCTATGGGAGGTTGCCGAAAACACAGCGATATAGGGGAAGGTATGAGAGGTGTGCGAAAACTCAGTGATATAGTGGAAGCTATGAGAGGTGCGCGAAAACACGGCGATATAGGGGAAGGTATGAGAGGTGTGCGAAAACACAATGATATGGGGGAAGCTATGGGAGGTGTGTGAAAACACAGCGATATAGGGGAAGGTATGAGAGGTGCTCGAAAACACAGCAATATAGGGGATGCTATGGGAGGTGTGCGAAATCACAGCGATATACGGGACGGGATGCGAGGTGCGTGAAAACACATCGATGTAGTTGAAGGTATGAGAGGTGTGCGAAAACACGATATATGGGAAGCGATGCAAGGTGCGTGAAATCACAGTGATATAGGGGAAGCAATGACAGGTGTGCGAAAACACAGTGATAAGGGGAAGTTATCAGAGGTGCGCGAAAACATGGCGATAAAGGGAAATGTATGAGAGGTGCGTGAAACACGGCTATATAGGGGATGGTATGAGAGATAAGCGAAAACACAGTTAAAAGGGGGAAGGTATGATAGGTGCATGAAAACACGGCGATATCGGGGAAGCTATGAAAGGTGTGCGAAATCGCAGCGTTATAGTGGATGTTATCAGAGATGCGCGAAAGTATGGCGTTATAGGGGAATGTATGAGAGGTGCGCAGAAACACGGCAATATAGGGGATGGGATGAGAGGTGCGCGAAAACACAGCGATGTAGGGGAAGTTATGGAAGGTGCGGCAAAACAGGGCGATAAAGAGGAAGCTATGGGAGCTGCGTGAAAACACTGCGATATAGGAGAATGTTTGAGAGGTGTGCGAAAATTCTGCGATGTAGGGGAAGCTATGAGAGGTGCGTAAAAACATCACAATTTAAGGTAAGCTATGAGAGGTGTTCGAAAACAGCGATATAGCGGAAGCTATGGGAGGTATGCTACAACACAGCAATATAGGGCAAGATATGAGAGGTGCACGAAAACACGGCGATATAGGGGAAGGTATGAGAGGTGTGCGAAAACACAATGATATGGGGGAAGGTATGAGAGGTGTGCGAAAACACAATGATATGGAGGAAGCTATGGGAGGTGCGCGAAAACACAGCGATATAGGGGACGGGATGAGAGGTGCATGAAAACACATTGATGTAGTTGATGGTATGAGATGTGCGCGAAAACACAACGATATATGGAAAGCGATGCGAGGTGCGCAAAATCACAGTGATATATGGGAAGCAATGAGAGGTGCGCGAAAACACAGCGATAAGGGGAAGTTATCAGAGGTGCGCGAAAACATGGCGACAAAGGGAAATGTATGAGAGGTGCGCGGAAACACGGCTATATAGGGGATGGTATGAGAGATAAGCGAAAACACAGTTAAAGGGGGAAGGTATGAGAGGTGCATGAAAACACGGCGATATAGGGGAACTTATGAAAGGTGTGCGAAAACGCAGCGTTGTAGTGGAAGTTATCAGAGGTGCGCGAAAATATGGCGATATAGGGGAACGTATGAGGGGTTCGAAAAAACACAGCGATATAGAAGAAGCTATGGGAGGTGCATGAAAACACAGCGATATAGTGGAAGTTATCAGAGGTGCGCGAAAATATGGCGATATAGGGGAATGTATGAGAGGTGTGCAGAAACACGGCAATATAGGGGATGGGATGAGAGTTGCATGAAAACACAGCGATGTAGGGGAAGTTATGGAAGGTGCGGCAAAACAGGGCGATAAAGAGGAAGCTATGGGAGGTGCGTGAAAACACTGCGATATAGGAGAATGTTTGAGAGGTGTGTGAAAATTCTGCGATGTAGGGGAAGCTATGAGAGGTACGCAAAAACATCACAATTTAATGTAAGCTATGAGAGGTGTGCGAAAACAATGATATAGCAGAAGCTATGGGAGGTATGCTACAACACAGCAATATAGGGTAAGATATGAGAGGTGCATGAAAACACGGCGATATACGGGAAGCTATAAAAGGTGAGCGAAAACACAGCGTTATAGGGGAAGGTATGAGAGGTGTACGAAAACACAGCAGTATAGGGGAAGCTATGGGAGGTATGCGAAATCACAGCGATATAGAGGAAGTGATGAGAGGTGCGTGAAAACACAAAGATATAGGGGAAGCTATGTGTGGTGCGTCAAACACAACGATTTAGGGGAAGCTATGAGAGGTATGCGAAAACAGCGATATGGCGGAAGTTATGGGAGGTACACGAAAATATAGGGGAAGCTATGAGAAGCACTTGATAACACAGCGATACAGGGGAAGTTATGAGAGGTGCGTGAAAACACAGCCATATTGGAGAAGGTATGGGAGGTGCGAGAAAACACAGCACCGTAGTGGAGTATATGAGAAGTGTGCGAATACACGGCGATATAAAGGAAGCTATGGGAGGAGCGATTTCTGGGAACGTATGGGACGTGCGAGAAAACACAGCGATATAGTGGAAGGTATGGGAGGTGCGCGAAAACACAGTGATATAGGCGAACCTAAGGGATGTGCTCGTAAACACGGTGATATACGTGAAGGTATGAGAGTTGCGTGAAAACACGTCGATATAAGGGAAGATATGAGGGATTAGCGAATACTCAGCTAAATAGGGGAAGGTGTGAGAGGTGCGCGAGAACACGGCGATATACGCAAATCTATGAGAGGTCAGCAAAAACACCGCGATATAGGGAAAGTTATGAGAGTTGCGCGAAAACACAACGATATAGGGGATGCTCTACAAGGTGCGCGAAAGCAGAGCGATATAGGGAAAGTGATGAGGGGTGCACGAGAACACAGCGACATAGGGGAAGCTATGGGAGGTGCATGAAAATACAGCCATATGAGGAAGGTATGAGAGATGAACTGAAACACAGCAATTTGGGGGAAGTTATAAGAGGTCGGCGAAACCACGGCGATATAGTGGTAGGTATGAGAGGTGCGCGAAAAGACAGTGATATGCGGGAAGCTATGAGAGGTGCACGAAAACACTGCGATATAGGGAAATGTATGTGACGTGTGCGAAAACACAGCGATAAGGGGAAGCTACGAGAAGTGTACGAAAACGCAGCGATATAAGGGAAGCTATGGGAGGTGCGCGATAACAGAATGATATGGGGAAGCTATGAGAGGTGTGTGAAAATAGCGATATAGCAGAAGCTATGGGAGGTACACGACATCATAGCAATATAGGGGAAGCTGTGAGAGCTGCTTGATAACACAGCGATAAAGGGGAAGATATGAGAGGTGTGCAAAAAGGCAGCGATCTATGGGAAGCTATGGGAAGTGTGCGATAACAGAGCGATATAGCGGAAGTTATGAGGGGTGCGAGAAAACACAGCGATATAGGGGAAGCTATGGGAGGTGCACAAAAACACAGCGATATAGTGGAAGTTATCAGAGGTGCGTGAAAACATGGCTAGATAGGGTAATGTGTGACAGGTGCACAGAAACACGGCGATATAGGGGAAGATGTGAGAGGTGTGCAATAACACAATTATATTGTGGAAGCTATGGAAGGTGTCCGAAAACACAGCGATAAGGGGAAGGTATGGGAGGTGTGCGAAAACACAGAGATAAGGGGAAGGTATGGGAGGTGTGCGAAAACACAGCGCTATAGGGGAAGCTATGAGAGGTGCGCAAAAACATCGCATTATATGGCAAGCTATGAGATATGTGCAAAAACAGCGATATAGCAAGCTATGGGAGGTATGCTACAACACAGCAATATAGGGGAAGGTATGAGAGGTGCACGAAAACACGGCGATATACGGGAAGCTATAAGAGGTGAGCGAAAACGATATAGGGGAAGTTATGAGAGGTGCGTGAAACACATCAATATAGGGGTATGTATGAGAGATGAGCGAAAACTCAGCTAAAAAGGGGAAGGTCTGAGCGATGCGCGAAAACACAATGATATTGTTGAAGCTATGCGAAGTGCGCGAAAACAATGCAATATAGGGGAAAATCTGGATGGTGCGCGAAAACACAGCGATGTAGGGGAAACTATGCCAGGCACACGAAAACATGACGATAAATAGGAATCTATGGGAGATGCATGAAAACACTGCGATATAGGAGAATGTATGAGAGGTCCGCGAAAATTCTGCGATGTAGGGGAAGCTATGAGAGGTGCGCAAAAACATCATAATATAAGGTAAGCTATGAGATGTGGGTGAGAACAATGACATAGTGGAAGCTGTGGGAGGTATGCTACAACACAGCAATATAGGGCAAGATACAAGAGGTGCATGAAAACAGCGACATACGGGAAGCTATAAAAGGTGAGCGAAAACACAATGATATGGGGGAAGCTATGGGAGGTGAGCGAAAACACAGTGTTATAGGGGAAGGTATGAGAGGTGTGCGAAAACACAATGATATGGGGGAAGCTATGGGAGGTGCACAAAATCACAGCGATACAGGGGAAGGGATGAGAGGTGCATGAAAACACAACGATATAGGGGAAGCTATGTGAGATGCGTCAAACAGAGCGATTTAGGGAAGCTATGAGAGGTGCGCGAAAACATCGCAATATATGGCAAGCTATGAGAGGTGTGCGAAAACAGCGATATGGCGGAAGTTATGGGAGGTACACGAATACACAGCAATATGGGGGAAGCTATGGGAGGTGCGCGAAAACACAGCCATAATGGGGAAGTTATGGAAGGTGCGCGAAAACACAGCGATAAGGGGAAGGTATGGGAGTTGTGCGAAAACACAGCGCTATAGATGAAGGTATGAGAGGTGCGCAAAAACATTGCATTATACGGCAAGCTATGAGATGTGTGCAAAAACAGCGATATAGCGGAAGCAATGGGAGGTATGCTACAACACAGCAATATAGGGGAAGCTATGAGAGGTGAGCGAAAACACAGCGATATAGGGGAAGGTATGAGAGGTTTGCGAAAACACAATTATATTGGGGAAGCTATGGGAGGTGCACGAAAACACAATATTGTTGAAGCTATGCGAAGTGCGCGAAAACACGGCGATATAGGGGAAGTTCTGGATGGTGCGGAAAAACACAGCGATATAGGAGAATTTATGAGAGGTGCACGAAAACACAGCGATGTAGGGGAAGCTATGCCAGGTGCACGAAAACATGGCGATAAAGAGGAAGCTATGGGAGATGCATGACAACACTGCGATATAGGAGAATGTATGAGAGGTCCGCGAAAATTCTGCGATGTAGGAAAAGCTATGAGAGGTGTGCAAAAACATCATAATATAAGGTAAGCTATGAGATGTGTGCGAAAACAGCAATATAGCTGAAGCTAGGGGAGGTACGAGACAACATAGCAATATAGGGAAAGCTATGAGAGCTGCTTGATAACACAGCAATATAGGGGAAGATATGAGACGTACAGGAAAACACGGCGATATAGGGGAAGGTGTGAGAGGTGTGCAAAAACACAATGATATTGGGGAAGCTATGGGAGGGTTGCGAAAACACAGCAACATAGGAAGGTATGAGAGATGTGCGAAAACACAGCCATAATGGGGAAGTTATGGGAGGTATGCGAAATCACAGTGATATAGGGGACGGGATGAGAGGTGTGTGAAAACACATCGATGTAGTTGAAGGTATGAGAGGTGCGCGAAAACACAACGATATAGGGGAAGCGATGCGAGGTGCGCGAAATCACAGTGATGTAGGGGAAGCAATGAGAGGTGCGTGAAAACACAGCGATAAGGGGAAGTTATCAGAGGTGCGCGAAAACATGGCGATAAAGGGGAATTATGCGAGATGCGCGTAAACATGCCAATAAAAGGGAATGTATGAGAGGTGCGCGGAAACGTGGCTTTATAGGGAATGGTATGAGAGATAAGCAAAAACACAACTAAAAGAGGGAAGGTATGAAAGGTGCACGAAAACACAGCGATATAGGGGAAGCTATGAGAGGTGTTCAAAAATGCAGCGATCTATGGGAAGCTATGGGACTTGCGCGATAACAGAGCGATATAGGGGAACGTATGAGGGGTGTGAGAAAACACAGCGATATAGGGGAAGCTATGGGAGGTGCACGAAAACACAGCGATATAGTGGAAGTTATCAGAGCTGCGTGAAAACATGGCGAAATAGGGGAATGTATGAGTGGTGCGCAGAAACACGGCGATATAGGGGAAGGTGTGAGAGGTGTGCAAAAATACAATTATATTGAGGAAGCTATGGGAGGTGTCTGAAAACACAGCGATAAGGGGAAGGTATGGGAGGTGTGCGAAAACACAGAGATAAGGGGAAGGTATGGGAGGTGTGCGAAAACACAGCGCTATAGGGGAAGCTATGAGAGGTGCGCAAAAACATCGCATTATATGGCAAGCTATGAGATATGTGCAAAAACAGCGATATAGCGGAAGCTATGGGAGGTATGCTATGGGAGGGTAGAAGCAAAAAGTAGTAAGGAGAAAAGTAAAAGTGGCAGGCCGACAAATCCAGGGCAAGCATTAAAAAGGGCCACTTTTCAACATAATTGTGTAAGGGCTTAGAGAGATGTAAAAGCGCGCCTGAAGGCTTTGTGTGTCAATGCAAGGAGCATTCGTAACAAGGTGGATGAATTGAAATTACAGATTGTTATTAATGATTATGATGTAGTTGGGATCACAGAGACATGGCTCCAGGGTGACCAAGGATGGGAGCTCAACGTTCAGGGATATTCAATATTCAGGAGGGATGGACATGAAGGAAGGGGAGGTGGGGTGGCGTTGCTGGTTAAAGAAGAGATTAACGCAATAGAAAGGAAGGACATAAGCCAGGAAGATGTGGAATCGATATGGGTAGAGCTGCGTAACACTAAGGGGCAGAAAATGCTGGTGGGAGTTGTGCACAGGCCACCTAACAGTAGTAGTGAGGTCGGAGATGGTATTAAACAGGAAATTAGAAATGTGTGCAATAAAGGAACAGCAGTTATAATGGGTGACTACATGTAGTCTACATGTAGATTGGGTGAAACAAATTGGTAAAGGTGCTGAGGAAGAGGATTTCTTGGAATATATGCGGGATGGTTTTTTGAACCAACATGTTGAGGAACCAACTAGAGAGCAGGCTATTCTAGACTGGGTTTTGAGCAGTGAGGAAGGGTTAATTAGCAATCTTGTCGTGAGAGGCCCCTTGGGTAAGAGTGACCATAATATGGTGGAATTCTTCATTAAGATGGAGAGTGACATAGTTAATTCAGAAACAAAGGTTCTGAACTTAAAGAGGGGTAACTTTGAAGGTATGAGACGTGAATTAGCTAAGATAGACTGGCAAATGACACTTAAAGGATTGACGGTGGATATGCAATGGCAAGCATTTAAGGATTGCATGGATGAACTACAACAATTGTTCATCCCAGTTTGGCAAAAGAATAAATCAAGGAAGGTAGTGCACCCGTGGCTGACAAGAGAAATTAGGGATAGTATCAATTCCAAAGAAGAAGCATACAAATTAGCCAGAAAAAGTGGCTCACCTGAGGACTGGGAGAAATTCAGAGTTCAGCAGAGGAGGACAAAGGGCTTAATTAGGAAGGGGAAAAAAGATTATGAGAGAAAACTGGCAGGGAACATAAAAACTGACTGTAAAGGCTTTTATAGATATGTAAAAAGGAAAAGACTGGTAAAGACAAATGTAGGTCCCCTACAGACAGAAACAGGTGAATTGATTATGGGGAGCAAGGACATGGCAGACCAATTGAATAATTACTTTGGTTCTGTCTTCACTAAGGAGGATATAAATAATCTTCCAGAAATAGTAGGGGACAGAGGGACCAGTGAGATGGAGGAACTGAGCGAAATACATGTCAGTAGGGAAGTGATGTTAGGTAAATTGAAGGGATTAAAGGCAGATAAATCCCCAGGGCCAGATGGTCTGCATCCCAGAATGCTTAAGGAGGTAGCCCAAGAAATAGTGGATGCATTAGTGATAATTTTTCAAAACTCGTTAGATTCTAGACTACTTCCTGAGGATTGGAGGGTGGCTAATGTAACCCCACTTTTTAAAAATGGAGGGAGAGAGAAACCGGGGAATTATAGACCGGCTAGCCTAACGTCAGTGGTGGGGAAACTGCTGGAGTCAGTTATCAAAGATGTGATAACAGCACATTTGGAAAGCGGTGAAATCATTGGACAAAGTCAGCATGGATTTGTGAAAGGAAAATCATGTCTGACGAATCTCATAGAATTTTTTGAGGATGTAGCTAGCAGAGTGGATAGGGGAGAACCAGTGGATGTGGTATATTTGGATTTTGACAATAAGGCTTTTGACAAGGTCCCACACAGGAGATTAGTGTGCAAACTTAAAGCACACGGTATTGGGGGTAAGGTATTGATGTGGATAGAGAATTGGTTAGCAGACAGGAAGCAAAGAGTGGGAATAAACGGGACCTTTTCAGAATGGCAGGCAGTGACTAGTGGGGTACCGCAAGGCTCAGTGCTGGGACCCCAGTTGTTTACAATATATATTAATGACTTGGATGAGGGAATTAAATGCAGCATCTCCAAGTTTGCGGATGACACGAAGTTGGGCGGCAGTGTTAGCTGTGAGGAGGATGCTAAGGGGATGCAGGGTGACTTGGATAGGTTGGGTGAGTGAGCAAATTCATGGCAGATGCAACTTAATGTGGATAAATGTGAAGTTATCCACTTTGGTGGCAAAAATAGGAAAACAGATTATTATCTGAATGGTGGCCGATTAGGAAAAGGGGAGGTGCAACGAGACCTGGGTGTCGTTATACAGCAGTCATTGAAAGTGGGCATGCAGGTACAGCAGGCGGTGAAAAAGGCGAATGGTATGCTGGCATTTATAGAGAGAGGATTCGAGTACAGGGGCAGGGAGGTACTACTGCAGTTGTACAAGGCCTTGGTGAGACCACACTTGGAGTATTGTGTGCAGTTTTGGTCCCCCTATCTGAGGAAAGACATCCTTGCCATAGAGGGAGTACAAAGAAGGTTCACCAGATTGATTCCTGGGATGGCAGAACTTTCATATGAAGAAAGACTGGATGAACTGGGCTTGTACTCGTTGGAATTTAGAAGATTGAGGGGGGATCTGATTGAAACGTATAAAATCCTAAAGGGATTGGACAGGCTAGATGCAGGAAGATTGTTCCCGATGTTGGGGAAGTCCAGAACAAGGGGTCACAGTTTGAGGATAAAGGGGAAGCCTTTTAGGACCGAGATTAGGAAAAACTTCTTCACACAGGGAGCGGTGAATCTGTGGAATTCTCTGCCACAGGAAACAGTTGAGGCCAGTTCATTGGCTATATTTAAGAGGGAGTTAGATATGGCCCTTGTGGCTACGGGGATCAGACGGTACGGAGGGAAGGCTGGGGCGGGGTTCTGAGTTGGATGATCAGCCATGATCATAATAAATGGCTGTGCAGGCTCGAAGGGCTGAATGGCCTACTCCTGCACCTATTTTCTATGTTTCTATGTTTAAAACACAGCCATATAGGGGAAGCTATGAGAGGTGAGCGAAAGCATCACAATATATGGCAAGCTATGAGAGGTGAGCGAAAACAGCGATATGGCGGAAGCTATGGGAGGTACACGAAAACACAGCAATATAGGGGAAGCTATGAGAGCCGCTTGATAACACAGTGATAAAGGGGAAGATATGAGAGGTTCGTGAAAACACAGCGATATAGGGGAAGCTATGGGAAGTGTGCGAAAACACAGCGATACGGGGGAAGTTATGAGAGGTGCGCGAAAACACAGCGATATACGGGAAGCTGTAAGAGGTGTGCGAAAACACAATGATATGGGGGAAGGTATGAGAGGTTTGCGAAAACACAATTATATTGGGGAAGCTATGGGAGGTGTGGGAAAACACAGCAATATAGGAGAAGCTATGAGAGGTGCGTGAAAACACAGCGCTATAGGGGAAGATATGAGAGGTGCACAAAATCACAGCGATATCGGGGAAGCTATGGGAGGTGTGCGAAAACACAGCAATGTAGGGGAAGTTATGTGAGGTGCACCAAAACACGGGAATATGGGGGAAGATATGAGAGGTCCGCAAAAACACAGCGATTTGAGGAAAGCGATGAAAGGTGCCCGAAAACATCGCAATATATGGGAAGCTATGAGAGGTGCGCGAAAACACTGAAAAAAGGGGAAGCTATGCGAGGTGCGCAAAAATACAGCGATATAGGGGGAACTATGAGAGGTCTGCGAAAAAACGCGTTATAGGGGCAGGTATGAGAGGTGCACGAAAACACATCGATACAGGGGAAGCTACGAGAGGTGCGCAAAAACACAATTATATAACGGAAGGTATGCGAGGTGTGCAAAAACAAAGCGATATAGGGGAAGCTATGAGAGGGGAGCGTTATCTCAGCGATATATGGGACGGTATGAGAGGTGCACAAAAACACAGCGATATAGGGGAAGCTACGTGAGGTGCGCGAAAACATAGCGATATAGGGAAAGCTATGAGAGGTGCAAGAAAACACAGCAATATAGTGGAAGCTGTGGGAAGTATGTGAAAAGACGGAGATATAGGAGAATGTATGAGAAATGCGCGAAAACACAGAGATATAGGGGAAGGTATGAGTGGTGCACCAAAACACAGCGATATATGGGAAGCCATGGGAAGTGTACGACAACAGAGCGATATAGGGGAAGGTATCAGAGGAGTGAGAAATCACAGCGATATAGGGGAAGCTATGGGAGATGTGCGAAAACATGGCGATATAGGGAAAGCTATGAGAGGTGTGCGAAAACAGCGATAGTACGGAAGCTATGGGAGGAAAGCGAAAACACAGCAATATAGGGGAAGCTATGAGAGGTGCGTGAAACACATCGATATAGGGATATGTATGAGAGATGAGCGAAAACTCAGCTGAAAAGGGGAAGATCTGAGATGGGCACGAAAACACAATGATACTGTTGAAGCTATGCGAAGTGCGCGAAAACAATGCGATATAGGGGAAGTTCTGGATGGTGCGGAAAAACACGGCGATATAGGAGAATTTATGAGAGGTGCGCGAAAACACAGCGATAAGGGGAAGGTATGGGAGGTGTGCGAAAACACAGCGATGTAGGGGAAGCTATGCCAGGTGCACGAAAACATGGCGATAAAGAGGAAGCTATGGGAGATGCGTGAAAACACTGCGATATAGGAGAATGTAGGAGAGGTCCGCGAAAATTCAGCGATGTAGGGGAAGCTATGAGGTGTGTGCGAAAACAACGATATAGCGGAAGCTATGGGAGGTATGCTACAACACAGCAATATAGAGGAAGCTATGAGAGGTGAGCGAAAACACAGCGACATAGGGGAAGGTATGCAAAGTGCGCGAAAACACGGTGATATAGGGGAAGTTCTGGATGGTGCGGAAAAACACGGCGATATAGGAGAATTTATGAGAGGTGCGCGAATACACAGCGATGTAGGGGAAGCTATGCCAGGTGCACGAAAACATGGCGATAAAGAGGAAGCTATGGGATATGCGTGACAACACTGCGATATAGGAGAATATATGAGAGGTCCGCGAACATTCTGCGATGTAGGGGAAGCTATGAGAGGTGCGCATAAACATCATAAAATAAGGTAAGCTATGAGATGCGTGCAAAAACAGCAATATGGCTGAAGCTAGGGGAGGTACGAAAAAACATAGCAATATAGGGGAAGCTATGAGAGCTGCTTGATAACACAGCGATACAGGGGAAGATATGAGACGTACAGGAAAACACGGCGATATAGGGGACGGTGTAAGAGGTGTGCAAAAGCACAATGATATTGGGGAAGCTATGGGAGGGGTGCGAAAACACAGCAATACGTAGGAAGGTATGGGAGATGTGCGAAAACACAGCCATAATGGGGAAGTTATGGGAGGTGTGCAAAATCACAGCGATATAGGGGACGGGATGAGAGGTGCGTGAAAACACATCGATGTAGTTGAAGGTATGAGAGGTGCACGAAAACACAATATTGGGGAAGCGATGCGAGGTGCGCAAAATCACAGCGATATAGGGGAAACAATGAGAGGTGCGCGAAAACATAGCGATAAGGAGAAGTTATCAGATGTGCGCGAAAACATGGCGATAAAAGGGAATGTATGAGAGGTGCGCGGAAACACGGCTTTATAGGGGATGGTATGAGAGATAAGCGAAGACACAACTAAAAGAAGGAAGGTATGAAAGGTACACGAAAACACGGCGATATACGGGAAGCTATAAAAGGTGAGCGAAAACACAATGATATGGGAGAAGCTATGGGAGGTGCACGAAAACACAGCGATATAAGGGAAGGTATGGGAGGTATGCGAAATCACATCGATATAGGGGAAGGGATGAGAGGTGTGTGAAAACACAGCGATAAATGGGAAACTATGTGAGGTGCGTCAAACACAGCGATTTAGCGGAAGCTATGAGAGGTGCACGAAAACGTCGCAATATATGGCAAGCTATGAGAGGTGTGCAAAAACAGCGATATGGCGGAAGTTATGGGAGGTACACGAAAACACAGCAATATAGGGGAAGCTATGGGAAGTGTGCGAAAACACAGTGATACATGGGAAGTTATGGGAGGTGCGCGAAAACATGGCGATATAGGGGAAAATATGAGACGTACAGGAAAACACGGCGATATAGGGGAAGCTATGAGAGCTGCGCAAAAACAGGGCGATATAGCAGATGCTATGAGAGGTGTACAAAAACAGAGCGATATAGGGGAAGGTATGAGAGGTGCACATAAACATGGCGATATCGGAGAATCTATGGGAGGTGCACGAAGAAACGGCGACGTACGGGATGCTGTGAGAGGTGCACGAAAACAGGGCGATATAGGGGAAGCAATGAAAGGTGCGGGAAAGCACAGCGATATAGGGGAAGTTATGAGAGATGAGCCAAAACACAGCTAAAAAATGGAAGGTATGAGAGGTGCGCGAAAACACGGCGATATAGGGGAAGCTATGAGAGGGGAGCTAAAACTCAGCGAAATAGGGGATGGTATGAGAAGTGCATGAAAACACAGCGATATGGGGGAATCTAAGGGAGGTGAGCGAAAACATAGCGATATAGGGAAAGCTGTGAGAGGTGTACGAAAACATAGCGATATATGGGAAGCTATGGGTGGTGCGAGAAAACAGTGTAGGGGAAGGTATGAGTGGTGAGAGAAAACACAGCGATATAGGGGAAGCTATGGTAGTTGCATGAAAACAGGATGATATAGGACAAGGTATGAGAGGCGCGCGAAAACACAGTGATGTAGGGGAACCTATGAGAGGTGCGCGACTACACAGCGATTTTGGGGAATCTATGAGAGGTGCACGAAAACATCGCAATCCAGGGGAAGCTATGAGAGGTGCACAAAAACACAGCGATCTAGGGGAATTTATGAGAAGGCAGCGAAAATACAGCGATATATGGGAAGCTATGGGAGGTGCGCGAAAACAGAGCTATATAGGGGAAGGTATGAGAGGTGTGAGAAAACACAGCAATATAGGGGAAGCTATGAGAGGTGCGCAAAAACACAGCGATTTGAGGGAATCTATAAGAGGCGCGCGAAAACAAGGCGAAAAATGGGAAGGTATGGGAGGTCCGTGAAAACAGGGCGATATAGAGGAAGTGATGAGAGGTGCACGATAGCAGCAGCGACATAGAGGAAACTATAGGAGATGCGTGAAAACTGATCAATATACGGGAAGTTCTGAGAGCTGCTTGATGACACAGCGATATAGGAGAAGATATGAGATGTGCGCAAAAACACGGTGATATAGGGGTAGGTATGAGAGTTGCGCGAAAAAACGGCGATATAAGGGAAGCCTTGGGAGGTGCGCGAAATCATTGTGATATCGGGGAAGAGATCAGATGAGCGTGAAAACACAGCGATATAGGGGAGTGTATGTGAGGTGCTTGAAAACACAGCAATATAGGGGAAGGTATGACAGGTGCACGAAAATACAGTGATATAGGGGAAGCTATGGAAGGAGAGTGAACACACGGCAATATACGTGAAGGTATGAGTGCTTGAAAACACGTCGATATAGAGGAAGTGATGAGAGGTGCGCGAAAACACAGTGATATATGGGTAGGTATGCGAGGTGCATGAAAACACAGTGATATAGGGGAAGGTATGAGAGGTGTGGGAAAAAAAAACGATATAGGGGAAGGTAACGGAGGTGCGCAAAGACACAGCGATATGGAGGAAACTATGGAAGGTGCGCAAAAATACAACGATATAGGGGAAGCTATCAGAGGGGCGCGAAAGCACAGCGACGTAGGGGATGCTATGGGAAGTGCATGAAAACTCAGCGATATAGGCAAAGTTATGAGAGGTGCGCGAAACACGTTGATATAGGGGCAGCTACGAGAGGTGCGTGTAAACACAGCGATATAGTGGAAGGTATGAGAGGTACACGAAAATAGCAATATATGGGAAGCTATGGGAGGCGCATGAAAACAGAGCGGTACAGGGGAAAGTATCAGAGGTGTGAGAAAACACAGCAATATAGGGGAAGTTATGAGAGGTGTGCGAAAACACGGTGATATAGGAGAATGTATGAGAGGTCCATAAAAACGCAAAGATATAGGGGAAGCTATGGGAGGTGCGCGAAAACACGGCGATATAGGGGAAGCGATGAGAGATGCCCGAAAACGCAGCGATATAGTGAACAGTATGAGAGGTGATTAAAAACACAGTGATATGGGGGAAGGTGTGCGTTGTGCATGAAAGCACAGTGAAAAAGAGGAAGCTATAGGAGGCGCACGAAAACACGGTGATATAGGAGAATGCATGAGAGGTGCACAAAAATACAATGATATAGGGGAAGCTATGGGAGGTGCATGAAAACACGGCGATATAAGGGAAGGTATGAGAGGGAAGCGAAAACACAGTGATATCAGGAAAACTATGGGAGTTGCACGAAAACACAGCAATATATGGGAAGGTATGGGACGTACACGGAAACACAGCAAAATAGTGGAAGGTATGAGAGGTGCGCAAAAACACAGCAATGTAGCAGAATGTATGCGAGGTGGATGAAAATACGGCGATACAGGGGAAGATATGAGAGGTGAGCGAAAACACAGCAATGTAGGGGAAGCTATGCGAGGTGCGCGAAAACACGGCAATATAACGGAAGCTATGAGAGGTGCGCGAATACACAGCGTTGTCGGGGAAGCTATGCGAGGTGTGCGAAAATAGTTGATATAGCGGAAGCTATGAGAGGTGCACGAAAACACAGCGATTTGGGGGATGCTATGAGAAGTGCGCAAAAGCATCACAATATATGGGAAGCTATGAGAGGTGCGCGAAAACACAGCGATATGGGGGAAACTATGGGAGGTGAACGAAAACCCAGCGATATTGGGAAAGCTATGGGAGGTGCACGAAAGCACGGCGATATAGAGGAAGGTATTAGAGGTGAGCGAAAACACAGCGATATAGGGGAAGTTATAAGAGGTGAGCGAAAACACGGCGATATAGGGGAAGGTATGTGAAGTGCACAAAAACACAATGATATTGGGGAACCTATGCGAGGTGTGGGAAAACACAGCGATATAGGGGAAGCTGTGAGAGGTGCACGAAAACACAGCGATATAGCGGAAGATATGGGAGGTGTGCGAAAACACTGCAATACAGGGGAAGGTATGAGAGGTGCACAAAAGCACAGCGCTATAAAGGAATGTATCAGAAGTGCACGAAAACACAGCGATAAAGGGAAACTATGGGAGGTGCGCGACAACACAGCGGTACAGGGGAAGCTATGGGAGGTTTGCAAAAACGGTGATATAGGGGAAGGTATAAGAGGTGTGCTAAAACACGGCGATATGGGGAATCTATGAGAGATGTGTGAAAACACAGCGATTTAGGGGAAGATATGAGATGTGTGCGAAAATAGCGATCTAGTAGAAGCTATGGGAGGTGCGCAAAGACACGGCGGTATAGGGGATGGTATGAGAGGTGGACGAGAAAACGCCGATATAGGGGAGTGTATGAGAAGTGCGCAACAACACAGTGATGTAGCGGAAACTATGGGAGGTGAGCAAAAACACAGTGATATAGGGTATATCATGAGAGGGAAGCGAAAATACAGCGATATATGGGAAGCTATGGGAGGTGCGCAAAAACAGAGCGATATAGGGGAAGGTATGAGAGGTGCGAGTAAACACAGCGATATAGGGGAAGCTATGGGAGGTGCGTGAAAACACGGCGATATAGGAGAATGTATGAGAAATGCGCAAAACCACAATGATATAGGGGAAGCTATGGGAGGTGCGCGAAAACACAGCAATATACGGGAAGGTATGGGACATGCTCGAAAACACAACGATGTTATGAGAGGTGCGCAAAATCACGGTGATGTAGCAGAATATATGAGAGGTGCACGAAAACATGGCGATATAGGGGAAGGTATGAGAGGAGCGTGAAAACACGGCAATATAGGGGAAGCTATGAGAGGAGCACGAAAACACAGCGATATAGGGGAAGCTATGGGAGGTGTGCGAAAACACAACAATACAGGGGAAGCTATGAGAAGTGCGCAAAAACACAGCCATATTGGGGAAGGTATGGGAGGTGCGCGAAAACACTGCGATATAGGAGAATGTTTGAGAGGTGTGTGAAAACTCTGCGATGTAGGGGAAGCTATGAGAGGTACGCAAAAACATCACAATTTAATGTAAGCTATGAGAGGTGTGCGAAAACAATGATATAGCAGAAGCTATGGGAGGTATACTACAACACAGCAATATAGGGCAAGATATGAGAGGTGCATGAAAACACGGCGATATACGGGAAGCTATAAAAGGTGAGCGAAAACACAGCGTTATAGGGGAAGGTATGAGAGGTGTACGAAAACACAGCAGCATAGGGTAAGCTATGGGAGGTGTGCGAAATCACAGCGATATAGAGGAAGGGATGAGAGGTGCGTGAAAACACAAAGATATAGGGGAAGCTATGTGAGGTGCGTCAAACACAACGATTTAGGGGAAGCTATGAGAGGTACGCGAAAACAGCTATATGGCGGAAGTTATGGGAGGTACACGAAAATATAGGGGAAGCTATGAGAAGCGCTTGATAACACAGCGATACAGGGGAAGTTATGAGAGGTGCGTGAAAACACAGCCATATTGGAGAAGGTATGGGAGGTGCGAGAAAACACAGCACCGTAGTGGAGTATATGAGAAGTGTGCGAATACACGGCGATATAAAGGAAGCTATGGGACGAGCGATTTCTGGGAAGGTATGGGACATGCGAGAAAACACAGCGATATAGTGGAAGGTATGGGAGGTGCGCGAAAACACAGTGATATAGGCGAACCTAAGGGATGTGCTCGTAAACACGGTGATATTCGTGAAGGTATGAGAGTTGCGTGAAAACACGTCGATATAAGGGAAGATATGAGGGATGAGCGAATACTCAGCTAAATAGGGGAAGGTGTGAGAGGTGCGCGAGAACACGGCGATATACGCAAATCTATGAGAGGTCAGCAAAAACACCGCGATATAGGGAAAGTTATGAGAGTTGCGCGAAAACACGATATAGGGGATGCTCTACAAGGTGCGCGAAAGCAGAGCGATATAGGGAAAGTGATGAGGGGTGCACGAGAACACAGCGACATAGGGGAAGCTATGGGAGGTGCATGAAAATACAGCCATATGAAGAAGGTATGAGAGATGAACTGAAACACAGCAATTTGGGGGAAGTTATAAGAGGTCGGCGAAACCACGGCGATATAGTGGTAGGTATGAGAGGTGCGCGAAAAGACAGTGATATGCGGGAAGCTATGAGAGGTGCGCGAAAACACTGCGATATAGGGAAATGTATGTGACGTGCGCGAAAACACAGCAATAAGGGGAAGCTACGAGAAGTGTACGAAAACGCAGCGATATAAGGGAAGCTATGGGAGGTGCGCGATAACAGAATGATATGGGGAAGCTATGAGAGGTGTGTGAAAATAGCGATATAGCAGAAGCTATGGGAGGTACACGACATCATAGCAATATAGGGGAAGCTGTGAGAGCTGCTTGATAACACAGCGATATAGGGGAAGATATGAGAGGTGTGCAAAAAGGCAGCGATCTATGGGAAGCTATGGGAAGTGTGCGATAACAGAGCGATATAGCGGAAGGTATGAGGGGTGTGAGAAAACACAGCGATATAGGGGAAGCTATGGGAGGTGCACAAAAACACAGCGATATAGTGGAAGTTATCAGAGGTGCGTGAAAACATGGCGAGATAGGGTAATATATGACAGGTGCGCAGAAACACGGCGATATAGGGGAAGATGTGAGAGGTGTGCAATAACACAATTATATTGTGGAAGCTATGGGAGGTGTCCGAAAACACAGCGATAAGGGGAAGGTATGGGAGGTGTGCGAAAACACAGAGATAAGGGGAAGGTATGGGAGGAGTGCGAAAACACAGCGCTATAGGGGAAGCTATGAGAGGTGCGCAAAAACATCGCATTATATGGCAAGCTATGAGATATGTGCAAAAACAGCGATATAGCGGAAGCTATGGGAGGTATGCTACAACACAGCAATATAGGGGAAGGTATGAGAGGTGCACGAAAACACGGCGATATACGGGAAGCTATAAGAGGTGAGCGAAAATGATATAGGGGAAGTTATGAGAGGTGCGTGAAACACGTCAATATAGCGGTATGTATGAGAGATGAGCGAAAACTCAGCTAAAAAGGGGAAGGTCTGAGCGGTGCACGAAAACACAATGATATTGTTGAAGCTATGCGAAGTGCGCGAAAACAATGCAATATAGGGGAAAATCTGGATGGTGCGAAAAACACGGTGATATAGGAGAATTTATGAGAGGTGCGCGAAAACACAGCGATGTAGGGGAAACTATGCCAGGTACACGAAAACATGGCGATAAAGAGGAATCTATGGGAGATGCATGAAAACACTGCGATATAGGAGAATGTATGAGAGGTCCGCGAAAATTCTGCGATGTAGGGGAAGCTATGAGAGGTGCGGAAAAACATCATAATATAAGGTAAGCTATGAGATGTGGGTGAGAACAATGACATAGTGGAAGCTGTGGGAGGTATGCTACAACACAGCAATATAGGGCAAGATACAAGAGGTGCATGAAAACAGGGCGATATACGGGAAGCTATAAAAGGTGAGCGAAAACACAATGATATGGGGGAAATAATGGGAGGTGAGCGAAAACACAGCGTTATAGGGGAAGGTATGAGAGGTGTGCGAAAACACAATGATATGGGGGAAGCTATGGGAGGTGCACAAAATCACAGCGATACAGGGGAAGGGATGAGAGGTGCATGAAAACACAACGATATAGGGGAAGCTATGTGAGGTGCGTCAAACAGAGCGATTTGGGGAAGCTATGAGAGGTGCGCGAAAACATCGCAATATATGGCAAGCTATGAGAGGTGTGCGAAAACAGCGATATGGCGGAAGTTATGGGAGGTACACGAATACACAGCAATATGGGGGAAGCTATGGGAGTTGCGCGAAAACACAGCCATAATGGGGAAGTTATGGAAGGTGCGCAAAAACACAGCGATAAGGGGAAGGTATGGGAGTTGTGCGAAAACACAGCGCTATAGATGAAGGTATGAGAGGTGCGCAAAAACATTGCATTATACGGCAAGCTATGAGATGTGTGCAAAAACAGCGATATAGCGGAAGCTATGGGAGGTATGCTACAACACAGCAATATAGGGGAAGCTATGAGAGGTGAGCGAAAACACAGCGATATAGGGGAAGGTATGAGAGGTTTGCGAAAACACAATTATATTGGGGAAGCTATGGGAGGTGCGCGAAAACACAATATTGTTGAAGCTATGCGAAGTGCGCGAAAACACGGCGATATAGGGGAAGTTCTGGATGGTTCGGAAAAACACAGCGATATAGGAGAATTTATGAGAGGTGCACGAAAACACAGCGATGTAGGGGAAGCTATGAGAGGTGTGCAAAAACATCATAATATAAGGTAAGCTATGAGATGTGTGCGAAAACAGCAATATAGCTGAAGCTAGGGGAGGTACGAGACAACATAGCAATATAGGGAAAGCTATGAGAGCTGCTTGATAACACAGCAATATAGGGGAAGATATGAGACGTACAGGAAAACACGGCGATATAGGAGAAGGTGTGAGAGGTGTGCAAAAACACAATGATATTGGGGAAGCTATGGGAGGGTTGCGAAAACACAGCAATACGTAGGAAGGTATGAGAGATGTGCGAAAACACAGCCATAATGGGGAAGTTATGGGAGGTGTGAGAAATCACAGTGATATAGGGGACGGGATGAGAGGTGCGTGAAAACACATCGATGTAGTTGAAGGTATGAGAGGTGTGCGAAAACACAACGATATAGGGGAAGCGATGCGAGGTGCGCGAAAACACAGCGATAAGGGGAAGTTATCAGAGGTGCGCGAAAACATGGCGATAAAGGGGAATGTATGCGAGATGCGCGTAAACATGCCAATAAAAGGGAATGTATGAGAGGTGCACAGAAACGTGGCTTTATAGGGAATGATATGAGAGATAAGCAAAAACACAACTAAAAGAGGGAAGGTATGAAAGGTGCACGAAAACACGGCGATATAGGGGAAGCTATGAGAGGTGTTCAAAAATGCAGCGATCTATGGGAAGCTATGGGACGTGCGCGATAACAGAGCGATATAGGGGAAGGTATGAGGGGTGTGAGAAAACACAGCGATATAGGGGAAGCTATGGGAGGTGCACGAAAACACAGCGATATAGTGGAAGTTATCAGAACTGCGTGAAAACATGGCGAAATAGGGGAATGTATGAGTGGTGCGCAGAAACACGGCGATATAGGGGAAGGTGTGAGAGGTGTGCAAAAATACAATTATATTGAGGAAGCTATGGGAGGTGTCTGAAAACACAGCGATAAGGGGAAGGT
Source organism: Mobula birostris (assembly GCF_030028105.1). NCBI lineage: Eukaryota > Metazoa > Chordata > Chondrichthyes > Myliobatiformes > Myliobatidae > Mobula > Mobula birostris. The sequence goes on along the minus strand of NW_027274682.1, from coordinate 1,300,537 downwards.
ATGGGAGGTGTGCGAAAACACAGTGATAAGGGGAAGGTATGGGAGGTGTGCGAAAACACAGCGATGTAGGGGAAGCTATGCCAGGTGCACGAAAGCATGGTGATAAAGAGGAAGCTATGGGAGATGCATGAAAACACTGCGATATAGGAGAATGTAGGAGAGGTCCGCGAAAATTCAGCGATGTAGGGGAAGCTATGAGAGGTGCGGAAAAACATCATAATATAAGGTAAGCTATGAGATGTGTGCGAAAACCATGACATAGCGGAAGCTGTGGGAGGTATGCTACACCACAGGAATGTAGGGCAAGATACAAGAGGTGCACAAAAACACGGAGATATACGGGAAGCTATAAAAGGTGAGCGAAAACACAGCATTATAGGGGAAGATACAAGAGGTGTGCGAAAACACAATGATATGGGGGAAGCTATGCCAGGTGCACGAAAACATGGCGATAAAGAGGAAGCTATGGGAGATGCATGAAAACACTGCGATATAGGAGAATGTAGGAGAGGTCCGCGAAAATTCAGTGATGTAGGGGAAGCTATCAGAGGTGCGGAAAAACATCATAATATAAGGTAAGCTATGAGATGTGTGCGAAAACCATGACTTAGCGGAAGCTGTGGGAGGTATGCTACACCACAGGAATGTAGGGCAAGATACAAGAGGTGCACAAAAACACGGAGATATACGGGAAGCTATAAAAGGTGAGCGAAAACACAGCATTATAGGGGAAGATATGAGATGTGTGCGAAAACAACGATATAGCGGAAGCTATGGGAGGTATGCTACAACACAGCAATATAGGGGAAGCTATGAGAGGTGAGCGAAAACACAGCGATATAGGGGAAGGTATGCAAAGTGCGCGAAAACACGGTGATATAGGGGAAGTTCTGGATGGTGCGGAAAAACACGGCGATATAGGAGAATTTATGAGAGGTGCGCGAATACACAGCGATGTAGGGGAAGCTATGCCAGGTGCACGAAAACATGGCGATAAAGAGGAAGCTATGGGATATGCGTGACAACACTGCGATATAGGAGAATATATGAGAGGTCCGCGAAAATTCTGCGATGTAGGGGAAGCTATGAGAGTTGCGCAAAAACATCATAAAATAAGGTAAGCTATGAGATGTGTGCGAAAACAGCAATATAGCTGAAGCAAGGGGAGGTACGAAAAAACATAGCAATGTAGGGGAAGCTATGAGAGCTGCTTGATAACACAGCGATATAGGGGAAGATATGAGACGTACAGGAAAACACGGCGATATAGGGGACGGTGTAAGAGGTGTGCAAAAATACAATGATATTGGGGAAGCTATGGGAGGGGTGCGAAAACACAGCAATACGTAGGAAGGTATGAGAGATGTGCGAAAACACAACCATAATGGGGAAGTTATGAGAGGTGTGCAAAATCACAGCGATATAGGGGACGGGATGAGAGGTGCGTGAAAACACATCGATGTAGTTGAAGGTATGAGAGGTGCACGAAAACACAATATTGGGGAAACAATGAGAGGTGCGCGAAAACATAGCGATAAGGAGAAGTTATCAGATGTGCGCGAAAACATGGCGATAAAGGAGAATGTATGAGAGATGCGCGAAAACATGGCGATAAAGGGGATTGTATGAGAGGTGCGCGGAAACACGGCTTTATAGGGGATGGTATGAGAGATAAGCGAAGACACAACTAAAAGAAGGAAGGTATGAAAGGTACACGAAAACACGGCGATATACGGGAAGCTATAAAAGGTGAGCGAAAACACAATGATATGGGGGAAGCTATGGGAGGTGCACGAAAACACAGCGATATAGGGGAAGGTATGAGAGGTGCACAAAAACACAGAAATATAGAGGAAGCTATGGGAGGTATGCGAAATCACACCGATATAGGGGAAGGGATGAGAGGTGTGTGAAAACACAGCGATAAATGGGAAACTATGTGAGGTGCGTCAAACACAGCGATTTAGCGGAAGCTATGAGAGGTGCACGAAAACGTCGCAATATATGGCAAGCTATGAGAGGTGTGCGAAAACAGCGATATGGCGGAAGTTATGGGAGGTACACGAAAACACAGCAATATAGGGGAAGCTATGGGAAGTGTGCGAAGACACAGTGATACAGGAGAAGTTATGGGAGGTGCGCGAAAACATGGCGATATAGGGGAAAATATGAGACGTACAGGAAAACACAGCGATATAGGGGAAGCTATGAGAGGTGCGCGAAAACACGGCGTATAAGGGAAGGTATGCAAGGTGCACGAAAACACAGTGATATACGGGAAGGTATGAGAGGTGTGCGAAAACACAATGATATGGGAGAAGCTACGGGAGGTGCGCGAAAACACAACGATATAGGGGAAGGTATGAGAGGTGCTCGAAAACACAGCAATATTGGGGAAGCTATGGGAGGTGTGCAAAATCACGACGATATAGGGGACGGGATGAGAGGTGCGTGAAAACACATCGATGTAGAAGGTATGAGAGGTGCACGAAAACACAACGATATATGGGAAGCGATGCGGGGTGCGCGAAATCACAGTGATATGGGGAAGCAATGAGAGGTGCGCAAAAACACAGCGATAAGGGGAAGTTATCAGAGGTGCGCGAAAACATGGCGATAAAGGGAAATTATGAGAGTTGCACGGAAACGCGGCTATATAGGGGATGGTATGAGAGATAAGCGAAAACACAGTTAAAAGGGGGAAGGTATGAGAGGTGCACGAAGACACGGCGATATAAGACAAGCTATGGGAGGTACAGGAAAACATGGCGATATAGGGGAAGGTGTGAGAGATGTGCAAAAACACAATGATATTGGGGTAGCTATGGGAGGGGTGCGAAAACTCAGCTATACATGGGAAGGTATGAGAGATGTGCGAAAACACAGCCATAATGCGGAACCTAAGGGAGGTGAGCGAAAACACAGTGATATAGGGGAAGGTATGAGAGGTGTGCGAAAACACAATTATATTGGCGAAGCTATGGAAGGTGCGTGAAAACACAGCGATATAGGAGAAGTTATGAGAGGTGTGTGAAACACGTCGATAGAGGGGTAGGTATGAGAGATGAGCGAAAACAGCTAAAAAGGGGAAGGTATGCGAAGTGCGCGAATACACGGCGATATAGCGGAAGTTATGGACGGTGCGGCAAAACAGGGCGATATAGGAGAATTTATGAGAGCTGCGCGAAAACACAGCAATGTAAGGGAAGCTATGCCAGGTGCACGAAAACATGGCGATAAAGAGGAAGCTATGGGAGCTGCGTGAAAACACTGCGATATAGGAGAATCTTTGAGAGGTCCACGAAAATTCTGCGATGTAGGGGAAGCTATGAGAGGTGCGCAAAAACATCATAATATAAGATAAGCTATGAGATGTGGGCGAGAACAATGACATAGTGGAAGCTGTGGGAGGTATGCTACAACACAGCAATATAGGGCAAGATACAAGAGGTGCACGAAAACACGGTGATATACAGGAAGCTATAAGAGGTGAGCGAAAACACAATGATATGGGGGAAGCTATGGGAGGTGCACGAAAACACAGCGATATAGGGGAAGGTATGAGAGGTGCACGAAAACACAGCAATATAGCGGAAGCTATGGGAGGTGTGCGAAATCACAGCGATATAGGGGAAGAGATGAGAGGTGTGTGAAAACACAGCGATAAATGGGAAACTGTGAGGTGCGTCAAACACAGCGACTTAGGGGAAGCTATGAGAGGTGCACGAAAACATCGCAATATATGGCAAGCTATGAGAGGTGTGCGAAAACAGCGATGTGGCGGAAGCTATGGGAGGAACACGAAAACACAGAAATATAGGGGAAGCGATGGGAAGTGTGCGAAAACACAGCGATACAGGGGCAGTTATGGGTGGTGCGCGAAAACACATTGATATTGTTGAAGCTATGCGAAGTGCGCATAAACATGGTGATATAGGGGAAGTTCTGGATGGTGCGGAAAAGCACGACGATATAGGAGAATTTATGAGAGGTGCAAAAAAACACAGCGATATAGGGGAAGCTATGCCAGGTGCTCAAAAACATGGCGATAAAGAGGAAGCTATGGGAGATGCGTGACAACACTGCGATATAGGAGAATGTATGAGAGGTCCACGAAAATTCTGCGATGTAGGGGAAGCTATGAGAGGTGTGCAAAAACATCATAATATAAGGTAAGCTATGAGATGTGTGCGAAAACAGTGATATGGCGGAAGCTATGGGAGCTGCGAGAGAACATAGCAATATAGGGGAAGCTATGAGGGCTGCTTGATAACACAGCGATATAGGGGAAGCTATGAGAGCTGCTTGATAACACAGTGATAAAGGGGAAGATATGAGACGTACAGGAAAACATGGCGATATAGGGGAAGCTATGAGAGGTGCGCGAAAACACGGTGATATAAGGGAAGGTATGCGAGGTGCACACAAACACAGTGATATACGGGAAGGTATGAGAGGTGTGCGAAAACAGAATGATATGGGTGAAGCTATGGGACGTGCACGAAAATACAACGATATAGGGGAAGGTATGAGAGGTGCTCTAAAACACAGCAATATAGGGGAAGCTATGGGAGGTGTACGAAATCACAGCGATATAGGGGACGGGATGAGAGGTGCGTGAAAACACATCGATGTAGTTGAAGGTATGAGAGGTGCGCGAAAACACAGCGATATACGGGAATGTATGAGAGGTGCGCGAAAACACGGTGATATACGGGAAAGTATGAGAGGTGCGCAAAAACACGGCGATATTGGTGAAGTTATGGGTGTTGCGCAAAAACACAGTGCTGTAGGGGAAGCTATGAGAGGTGCACGAAAACAAAGCGATGGCGTGGAAGCTATGAGAGGTGCGCGGAAATACGGTGACATAGGGGATGCTATGAGATTTGCGTGAAAAGACAGCGTTATAGGGGAAGCTATGGGAGATGCGCAAATAGACAATGATATAGGAGAAGCTATGAGAGGTGCAAGAAAACACGGCGATGTAGCGGAAACTATGGGAGGTGCGCGAAAACACAGTGATGTAAGGGAAGGTATGAGAGGTGCTCGAAATCACAGCGACATATGGGAAGGTGGGAGAGCTGCACAAAAACAAGGCAATATATAGGAAACTATTGGATGTGCATGAAAACACAGCGATGTAAGGGAAGGTATGAGTGGTGCGCGAAAATACGGCGATGTAGTGGAAGCTATGAGAGGTATGAGAAAACACGGCGATGTAGGGGAAGCTATGGGTGGTGCGAGGAAAACGCAGCGATATAGGGGAAGCTCTGAAACGTGCGCGAAAATGCAGCGATATAGGGGAAGCTATGAGAGCTGCGCAAAAACAGGGCGATATAGCAGATGCTATGAGAGGTGTGCAAAAACAGCAATATAGCGGAAGGTATGAGAGGTGTGCAAAAACAGAGCGATATAGCGGAAGGTATGAGAGGTGCACATAAACATGGCGATATCGGGGAATCTATGGGAGGTGTGCGAAAAAAGCGATATAGCGGAAGCTATGGGAGGTGCACAAAGAAAACGCGACGTACGGGATGTTGTCAGAGGTGCACGAAAACAGGGCGATATAGGGGAAGCAATGAAAGGTGCGTTAAAGCACAGCGATATAGGGGAAGTTATGAGAGATGAGCCAAAACACAGCTAAAAAATGGAAGGTATGAGAGGTGCGCGAAAACACGGCAATATAGGGGAAGCTATGAGAGGGGAGCTAAAACTCAGCGATATAGGGGATGGTATGAGAAGTGCATGAAAACACAGCGATATGGGGGAATCTAAGGGAGGTGAGCGAAAACATCGCGATATAGGGAAAGCTGTGAGAGGTGTACGAAAACATAGCGATATATGGGAAGCTATGGGTGGTGCGAGAAAACAGTGTAGGGGAAGGTATGAGTGGTGAGAGAAAACACAGCGATATAGGGGAAGCTATGGTAGTTGCATGAAAACACGGTGATATAGGACAAGGTATGAGAGGCGCGCGAAAACACAGTGATGTAGGGGAACCTATGAGAGGTGCGCGACTCACACAGCGATTTTGGGGAATCTATGAGAGGTGAATGAAAACATCGCAATCCAGGGGAAGCTATGAGAGGTGCACGAAAACACAGCGAAATAGGGGAAACTTTGCGAGGTGCACAAAAACCACAGCGATCTAGGGGAATTTATGAGAAGGCAGCGAAAATACAGCGATATATGGGAAGCTGTGGGAGGCGCGCGAAAACAGAGCTATATAGGGGAAGGTATGAGAGGTGTGAGAAAACACAGCAATATAGGGGAAGCTATGAGAGGTGCGCAAAAACACAGCGATTTGGGGAATCTATAAGAGGTGCGCGAAAACAAGGCGAAAAATGGGAAGGTATGGGAGGTCCGTGAAAACAGGGCGATATAGAGGAAGTGATGAGAGGTGCACGATAGCAGCAGCGACATAGAGGAAACTATAGGAGATGCGTGAAAACTGATCAATATACGGGAGTTCTGAGAGCTGCTTGATGACACAGCGATATAGGAGAAGGTATGAGATGTGCACGAAAACACGGTGATATAGGGGTAGGTATGAGAGTTGCGCGAAAACACGGCGATATAAGGGAAGCCTTGGGAGGTGCGCGAAATCATTGTGATATCGGGGAAGAGATCAGATGAGCGTGAAAACACAGCGATATAAGGGGAATGTATGTGAGGTGCTTGAAAAAACAGCAATATAGGGGAAGGTATGACAGGTGCACGAAAATACAGTGATATAGGGGAAGCTATGGAAGGAGCCTGAACACACGGCAATATACGTGAAGGTATGAGTGGTGCTTGAAAACACGTCGATATAGAGGAAGTGATGAGAGGTGCGCGAAAACACAGTGATATATTGGTAGGTATGCGAGGTGCATGAAAACACAGTGATAGTGCGGAAAAAAAAAATGATATAGGGGAAGGTATCGGAGGTGCGCAAAAAACACAGCGATATGGAGGAAACTATGAAGGTGCGCAAAAATACAGCGATATAGGGGAAGCTATCAGAGGGGCGCGAAAGCACAGCGACGTAGGGGATGCTATGGGAAGTGCATGAAAACTCAGCGATATAGGCAAAGTTATGAGAGGTGCGCGAAACACGTTGATATAGGGGCAGCTACGAGAGGTGCGTGTAAACACAGCGATTATAGCGGAAGATATGAGAGGTACACGAAAACGGCAATATATGGGAAGCTATGGGAGGTGCACGAAAACAGAGCGGTACGGGGAAAGTATCAGAGGTGTGAGAAAACACAGCAATATAGGGGAAGTTATGAGAGGTATGTGAAAACACGGTGATTATAGGAGAAGGTATGAGAGGTGCATGAAAACACAGGCAATTTAGGGGAAGCTATGGGAGGTGCGTGAAAACACGGCAATATAGGAGAAGGTATGAGAGGTCCATAAAACGCAAAGATATAGGGGAAGCTATGGGAGGTGCGTGAAAAACACGGCGATATAGAGGAAGCGATGAGAGATGCCCGAAAAACGCAGCGATATAGTGAACAGTATGAGAGGTGATTAAAAACACAGTGATATAGGGGAAAGTATGCGTTTGTGCATGAAAGCACAGTGAAAAAGAGGAAGCTATAGAAGGCGCACGAAAACACGGTGATATAGGAGAATGCATGAGAGGTGCACAAAAATACAATGATATAGGGGAAGCTATGGGAGGTGCATGGAAAACACGGCGATATAAGGGAAGGTATGAGAGGCAAGCGAAAACACAGTGATATCAGGAAAACTATGGGAGTTGCACGAAAACACAGCAATATATGGGAAGGTATGGGACGTACACGGAAAACACAAGCAAAATAGTGGAAGGTATGAGAGGTGCGCAAAAACACAGCAATGTAGCAGAATGTATGCGAGGTGGACGAAAATACGGCGATACAGGGGAAGATATGAGAGGTGAGCGAAAACACAGCAATGTAGGGGAAGCTATGCAAGGTGCGCGAAAACACGGCGATATAACGGAAGCTATAAGAGGTGCGCGAATACACAGCGTTGTCGGGGGAAGCTATGCAAGGTGTGCGAAAATAGTCGATATAGCGGAAGCTATGAGAGGTGCACGAAAACACAGCGATTTGGGGGATGCTATGAGAGGTGCGCAAACGCATCACAATATATGGGAAGCTATGAGAGGTGCGCGAAAACACAGCGATAGGGGGGAAACTATGGGAGGTGAACGAAAACCCAGCGATATTGGGGAAGTTATAAGAGGTGAGCGAAAACACGGCGATATAGGGGAAGGTATGTGAGATGCACGAAAACACAATGATATTGGGGAACCTATGTGAGGTGGCGGGAAACACAGCGATATAGGGGAAGCTGTGAGAGGTGCCACGAAAACACAGCGATATAGCGGAAGATATGGGAGGTGTGCGAAAACACTGCAATACAAGGGAAGGTATGAGAGGTGCACAAAAGCACAACCATATTGGGGAAGGTATGGGAGGTGCACGAAAACACAGCGATAAAGGGAAAGTACGGAGGGCACGCGAAAACACAGCGCTATAAAGGAATGTATCAGAAGTGGTCGAAAACACAGCGTTATTGGGAAACTATGGGAGGTGCGCGACAACACAGCGGTACAGGGGAAGCTATGGGAGGTTTGCAAAAACGGTTGATATAGGGGAAAGTATAAGAGGTGTGCTAAAACACGGCGATATGGGGAATCTATGAGAGATGTGTGAAAACACAGCGATTTAGGGGAAGAATATGAGACGTGCGCAAAAACAAAGCAATTTAGGGGAAGCTACTAGATGTGTGCGAAAATAACGATCTAGTAGATGATATGGGAGGTGCGCGAAAACACGGCGGTATAGGGGATGGTATGAGAGGTGGACGAGAAAACGCCGATATAGGGGAGTGTATGAAAAGTGCGCAACAACACAGTGATGTAGCGGAAACTATGGGAGGTGAGCAAAAACACAGTGATATAGGGTATGTCCATGAGAGGGAAGCGAAAATACAGTGATATAATGGAAGCTATGGGAGGTGCGCAAAAACAGAGCGATATAGGGGAAGGTATGAAAGGTGCGAGGAAAACACAGCAATGTAGGGGAAGCTATGGGAGGAGCGTGAAAAACACGGCGATATAGGAGAATGTAATGAGAAATGCGCAAAACCACAATGATATAGGGGAAGCTATGGGGAGGTGCGCGAAAACACCCAGCAATATACGGGAAGGTATGGACGTGCTCGAAAACACAGGCGATATAGTCGATGTTACGAGAGGTGCGCAAAATCACGGTGATGTAGCAGAATGTATGAAGGGTGCACGAAAACACGGCGGTATAGGGGAAGGTATGAGAGGTGCGTGAAAACACGGCAATATAGGGAAGCTATGGGAGGTGCGGGAAAACACAACAATACAGGAGAAGCTAGAGAAGTGCGCAAAAACACAGCTATATTGGGGAAGGTATGGGAGGTGCGCGAAAACACAGTGATAAGGTGAAGGTATGAGAAGTGTGCGCCAACACAGCGTTATTGGGGAAACTATGGGAGGTGCCCGGAACGCAGCGATCTAGGGAATAGTATGAGAGGTGCTTGAAAACGCAGTGATATAGAGGTAGGTATGCATGGTGCGGGAAAGCACAGTTGAACAGACGAAGCTATAGGAGGTGCACGAAAACACGGCGATATAGGGGAAGGTATGAGAGATGAGCAAAATCTCAGTTAAAAAGGGGAAGGTATGAGAGGTGTGCGAAAATACGGAGAAATAGGCAACGCTATCAGAGGTGAGCAAAAACACAGCGATATAGGGGAAGTTATCAGGTGTACACGAAGACTCAGGGATATATGGGAAGCTATTGGATGTGCGTGAAAAGATGGCGATATAGGGGAAGGTATGAGAGTTGCGCAAAAACACGGTGATATATAGGAAGTAATTGGAGGTGCATGAAAAGACGGAATATAGGTGAAGGTATGAGAGGTGCGCAAAAACACAGTGATGTAGAGGAAGGTATGACAGGTGCACGAAAACAGATCGATATAGGGGAGGCTACAAGAGGTGCGCGAAAACACAGCAATTTGTGGGAAGCTATGAGAGGTGCGCGAAAGCATCGCAATATATGGGAAGATATGAGAGGTGCGCGAAAACACGGCAATATATGGGAAGGTATGAGAGGGAAGCGAAAACACAGCAATGTAGGGGAAACTATGATAGTTGTACGAAAAGTCAGCAATATACGGGAAGGTATGGGACGTGCTCGAAAACACAGCGATATAGTGGATGTTATGAGAGATGCGCAAAAACACGGCGATGTAGCAGAATATATGAGAGGTGCACGAAAACACAGCGATATAGGGAAGCTATGGGAGCTGCGCGAAAACACAGCGCTGTAGGGGAATGTATGAGAGGTGCGCGAAAAAGCAGCATTATTGGGGAAACTAAGGGAAATGCGCGATAACACAGCGATATTTGGGAAGCTATGGGAGGTTCGCAAAAACACGGCGTTAGAGTGGTAGGTATGAGAGGTGCGCGAAAACACGGTGATATATGGGAAGTTATTGGAGGTGCGTGAAAAGACGGCGATATAGGTGAAGGTATGAGAGGTGTGCGAAAACACATCGATATAGGGGAGGCTACGAGAGGTGCACGAAAACACAGCAATATAGGCGAGGCTATGAGAGGTGCGCGAAAACACAACAATTTGGGGGAAACTATGGTAGTTGCAAGAAAAAACAGCAATATACAGGAAGGTATGGGACGTGCTCGAAAACACAGCGATAAAGCGGATGTTATGAGAGGTGTGCAAAAACGGCGATGTAGCAGAATGTATGAGAGGTGCGCAAAAACACAGCGATATAGGGTAAGCTATGGGAGCTGCGCGATAACACAACGATATTCGGGAAGCTATGGGAGGTGCGCGAAAACACGGCGATATATGGGAAGTTATTGGAGATGCGTGAAAAGACGGCGATATAGGTGAGGGTATGAGAGGTGTGCGAAAACACATCGATATAGGGGAGGCTACGAGAGGTGCACGAAAATACAGCGATATAGGGGAGGCTATGAGAGGTACGCAAAACAAAAACACGGCAATGTAAGGGAAGCGATGCGAGGTGCGCGAAAAAACGTCGATATAATGGAAGCTATGAGAGGTGAACGAAAACACAGCGATTTGGGGGATGCTATGAGAGGTGCGCGAAAACACTGCAATATATGGGAAGGTATGGGAGGTGCGCGAAAACAATGCGCTATAGGGGAATGTATGAGAGGTGCGTGAAAATACAGCGATATTGAGGAAACTATGGGAAGTGAACGAAAACCCAGCGATATTGGGGAAGCTATGGGAGATGCACGAAAACACAGCGATTTAGGGGAAGGTATGAGAGGAAAGCAAAAACACAGCGATACAGGGGAAACTATGGGAGTTGCACGAAAACACAGCAATATATGGGAATGTATGGGACGTACACGAAAAGACAGCTATATAGGGGATGTTATGAGAGGTGCGCGAAAACACGGCGATATAGGGTAAGCTATAAGAGGTGAGTGAAAACAAAGCGATATAGGGGAAGGTATGCGAAGTGCGCGAAAACATAATGTTATTGGGGAATCTATGGGAGGTGCGTGAAACCACAGCGATATAGGGGAATCTATGAGAGGTGCACGAAAACACAGCGATATAGGGGAAGATATGGGAGGTGTGTGAAAACACTGCAATACAGGGGAAGGTATGAGAGGAGCGAAAACACAGCCATATTGGGGAAGGTATGGGAGGTGCGCGAAAAAACAGCAATAAGGGGAAGCTATGCTAGGTGTGCGAAAACACAGCAATTTGAGGGAAGCTAGAAGAGGTGTGCGAAAGCATCTCAATATATGGGAATGTATGAGAGGTGCACGGAAACACAGCGATATAGGGGAAGCTATGGGAGTTGCACGAAAACACAGCGCTGTAGGGGAATGGTGCGAAAACACAGCATTATTGGGGAAACTATGGGAAATGCGCGATAACACAGCGATATTTGGGGAGCTATGGGAGGTTCGCGAAAACACGGCGTTAGAGGGGTAGGTATGAGAGGTGTGCGAAAACACATCGATATAGGGGAGGCTACGAGAGGTGCACGAAAGCACAGCGATATAGGGGAGGCTATGAGAGGTGCGCGAAAACAGCAATTTGGGGAAAACTATGGTAGTTGCAAGAAAAAACAGCAATATACAGGAAGGTATGGGACGTGCTCGAAAACACAGCGATATAGTGGATGTCATGAGAGGTGCGCAAAAACACGCGATGTAGCAGAATGTATGAGAGGTGCGCAAAATCACAGCGAGATAGGGTAAGTTATGGGAGCTGCGTGAAAACACAGCGATATATAGGAAGTTACTGGAGGTGCATGAAAAGACGGTGATATAGGTGAAGCTACGAGACGTGCACGAAAACACAGTGATATATGGGAAAGTATGAGAGGGAAGCGAAAACACAGCAATATAGGGGAAACTATGGTAGTTGTACGAAAACACAGCAATATAGGGGAAGCGATGAGAGGTGCCCGAAAACACAGCGATATAGGGAACAGTATGAGAGGTGCTTGAAAACACAGTGATATAGGGAACAGTATGAGAGGAGCTTGAATACACAGTGATATAGGGGTAGGTATGCCTGGTGCGTGAAAGCACAGTGAAAAAGAGGAAACTATAGGAGGTGAACGAAAACACGGTGATATAGGAGAAGGTATGAGAGATGAGCAAAAACACAGCCATATAGGGGAATATATCAGGAGTACGCAAAAACGCAGCAATATATGTGAAGATATTGGATGTGCATGAAAAGTCGGCGATATAGGAGAAGGTATGAGAGGTGCGCCAAAACACAGCGCTGTAGGGGAATGTATGAGAGGTGCGCAAAAACAGCATAATTGGGAAAACTATGGGAAATGCGCGATAACACAGTGATACTTGGGAAGCTATGGGAGGTGCGCGAAAACACGGCGATATAGGCGAAGGTATGAGAGGTGCGCGAAAACACAGCGATATATGGGAAGATATTGGAGGTGCGTGAAAAGTCGGCGATATAGGGGAAGGTATGATGGTGCGCAAAAACACAGTGATGTAGGGGAAGCTATGGGAGGTGCATGAAAACACAGCGATATAGTGGAAGGTATGAGAGGTGAGCGAAAATACAGAGATATAGGGAGAGCTATGAGAGGTGCGCGAAAACAGCAATTTGGGGGAAGCTATGAGAGGTGCGCGAAGGCATCGCAATATATGGGAAGATATGAGAGGTGCGCGAAAACACGGCAATATATGGAAAGGTATGAGAGGGAACCGAAAACAGAGAAATATAGGGGCAACTATGGTAGTTGTATGAAAACACAGCAAAATACGGGAAGGTATGGGACGTGCTCGAAAACACAGCGATATAGTGGATGTTACAAGAAGTGCGCAGAAACACGATGATGTAGCAGAATGTCTGAGAGGTGCGCGAAAACACGGCGATACAGGGGAAGCTATGGGAGGTGCATGAAAACACAGCGATATAGTGGAAGGTATGAGAGGTGAGCGAAAATACAGAGATATAGGGAGAGTTATGACAGGTGCGCGAAAACACAGCAATTTGGGGGAAGCTATGAGAGGTGCGCGAAGGCATCGCAATATATGGGAAGATATGAGAGGTGCGCAAAAACACGGCAATATATGGAAAGGTATGAGAGGGAACCGAAAACAGAGCAATATAGGGGAAACTATGGTAGTTGTACCAAAACACAGCAATAAACGGGAAGGTATGGGACGTGCTCGAAAACACAGCGATATAGTGGATGTTACAAGAAGTGCGCAGAAACATGGTGATGTAGCAGAATGTATGAGAGGTGCACGAAAACACGGCGATACAGGGGAAAGTATGAGGTGAGCAAAAACACAGCTATATAGGGGAGGTTATGAGAGGTGCGTGAAAACACGGCGATATAGGGGAAGCTATGGGAGGTGTGGGAAAACACAGTGATATAGGGAAAGCTATGAGAGGAGCACGAAATCACAGCGATATGGGGAAGCTATGGGAGGTGTGCGTAAACACAGCAATAGAGGGGAAGGTATGAGAGGTGCGCGAAAACACAGCCATATTGGGGAAGGTATGGGAGATGCGCGAAAACACAGCGATAAGGGGAAGGTATGAGAAGTGTGCAAATACACGGCGTTATTGGGGAAACTATGGGAGGTGCGCGACAACACAGCAATACAAGGGAAGCTATGGGAGATGCGCGAAAACACAGCGATTTAGGAGTAGGTATGAGAGGTGCGCGAAACAAAGCAATTTAGGGGAAGCCATGAGATGTGCGCGAAAACAGCGATCTAGTTGAAGCTATGGGAGGTGCGCGAAAACACGGCGAGATAGGGGAAGTTATGAGAGGGAAGCAAATATACAGCGATGTATGAGAAGCTATGGGAGGTGCGTGAAAACACGGCGATATAGGAGAATGTATGAGAGGTGCGCAAAAACACATTGATATAGGGGCAGCTATAGGAGATGCGCGAAAACACGGCGATATAGGGGAAGCGATGAGAGGTGCCAGAAAACGCAGCGATATAGGGAACAGTGTGATAGGTGCTTGAGAACAAAGTGATATAGGGGTAGGTATGCATGGTGCGTGAATGCACAGTGAAAAAGAGGAAGCTATAGGAGGAGCACGAAAACACGGCGATATTGGAGAAGGTATGAGGGATGAGCAGAAATACAGCCATATAAGGGAAGCTATCAGGAGTACGCAAAAACGCAGCAAATATGTAAAGATATTGGATGTGCGTGAAAAGACGGCGATATAGGAGAAGGTATGAGGGTGCGCAAAAACACAGTGATGTAGGGGAAGCTATGGGAGGTGCATGAAAACACATCGATATAGTGGAAGGTATGAGAGGTGAGAGGAAATACAGAGATATAGGGAGAGCTATGAGAGGTGCGCGATAACACAGCAATTTGAAGGAAGCTATGAGAGGTGTGCGAAAGCATCACAATGTATGGGAAGATATGATAGGTGTGCGAAAACATGGCAATATATGGGAAGGTATAAGAGGGAAGCGATAACACAGCAAAATAGGGGAAACTATGGTAGTTGCACGAAAAGACAGCAATATACGGGAAGGTATGGGACGTGCTTGAAAACACAGCGATATAGTGGATGTTATGAGAGGTGCGCGAAAACACGGTGATGTAGCGGAATGTATGAGAGGTGCACGAAAACACGGCGATACAGGGGACGGTATGAGAGGTGAGCGAAAATACAGCTATATAGGGGAAGTTATGAGAGGTGCGTGAAAACATGGCAATATAGAGGAAGCTATGGGACATTCGAGAAGACACGGCAGTATAGGGGATGGTATGAGAGGTGGACGAAAACACGCCGATATAGGGGAGTGTATAAGAAGTGCGCGACGACACAGCGATGTAGGGGAACCTATGGGAGGTACGTGAAAACACGGCGATACAGGAGAATGTATGAGAGGTGCACAAAAACACAATGATATAGGGGCACCTATAGGAGGTGCGCGAAAAAACGGCGAGATAGGGGAAGTTATGAGAAGGAAGCGAAATTACAGCGATGTATGGGAAGCTATGGGAGGTGTGCGAAAACAGAGCGATATAGGAGAAGGTATGAGAGGTGTGCGAAGACACAGCGATATAGGGGAAGCTATGGGAGGTGTGCAAAAACACAGCCATATTGGGGAAGGTATGGGAGGTGCGCGAAAACACAGTGATAAGGTGAAGGTATGAGAAGTGTGCGACAACACAGCGTTATTGGGGAAACTATGGGAGGTGCCCGGAAAAGCAGCGATCTAGGGAATAGTATGAGAGGTGCTTGAAAACGCAGTGATATAGAGGTAGGTATGCGTGGTGCGGGAAAGCACAGTTGAACAGACGAAGCTATAGGAGGTGCACGAAAACACGGCGATATAGGGGAAGGTATGAGAGATGAGCAAAATCTCAGTTAAAAAGGGGAAGGTATGAGAGGTGTGCGAAAATACGGAGAAATAGGCAACGCTATCAGAGGTGAGCAAAAACACAGCGATATAGGGGAAGTTATCAGGTGTACATGAAAACGCAGCGATATATGGGAAGCTATTGGATGTGCGTGAAAGGATGGCGATATAGGGGAAGGTATGAGAGTTGCGCAAAAACACGGTGATATATAGGAAGTAATTGGAAGTGCGTGAAAAGATGGAATATAGGTGAAGGTATGAGAGGTGCGCAAAAACACAGTGGTGTAGAGGAAGGTATGACAGGTGCACGAAAACAGATCGATATAGGGGAGGCTACAAGAGGTGTGCGAAAACACAGCAGTTTGTGGGAAGCTATGAGAGGTGTGCGAAAGCATCGCAATATGTGGGAAGATATGAGAGGTGCGCGAAAACATGGCGATATAGGTGAAGGTATGAGACGGAAGCGAAAACGCAGCGATATGGGGAATCTATGAGAGGTGCGCGAAAACAAAGCAATTTAGGGGAAGCTATGAGATGTGCGCGAAAACAGCGTTCTAGTGGAAGCTATGGGAGGTGCGCAAAGACACGGCGATATAGGGGATGGTATGAGAGGTGGACGAAAACACACCGACATAGGGGAATGTATGAGAGGTGCGCGAAAACACAGCCATATTTGGGAAGGTATGGGACGTGAGCGAAAACACGGCGATATAGGAGAAGGTATGAGGGATGAGCAGAAATACAGGCATATAGGGGAAGCTATCAGGAGTACGCGAAAACGCAGCAATATATGGGAAGATATTGGAGGTGCGTGAAAAGACGGCAATATAGGGGAAGGTATGAGGGTGCACAAAAACACAGTGATGTAGGGGAAGCTATGGGAGGTGCATGAAAACACATCGATATAGTGGAAGGTATGAGAGGTGAGCGGAAATACAGAGAGATAGGGAGAGCTATGAGAGGTACGCGAAAACACAGCAATTTGAAGGAAGCTATGAGAGGTGTGCGAAATGATCACAATTTATGGGAAGGTATGATAGGTGCGCGAAATCATGGCAATATATGGGAAGGTATAAGAGGGAAGCGAAAACACAGCAATATAGGGGAAACTATGGTAGTTGCACGAAAAGACAGCAATATACGGGAAGGTATGGGACGTGCTTGAAAACACAGCGATATAGTGGATGTTATGAGAGGTGCGCGAAAACACGGTGATGTAGCAGAATGTATGAGAGGTGCGTGAAAACACGGCGATACAGGGAAAGTATGAGAGGTGAGCGAAAAACAGCTATATAGGGGAAGTTATGAGAGGTGCGTGAAAACATGGCGATATAGAGGAAGCTATGGGACGTGCGCGAGGACACGGCGGTATAGGGGATGGTATGAGAGGTGGACGAAAACACAGCAATATAGGGGAGTGTATAAGAAGAGCACGACGACACAGCGATGTAGGGGAAGCTATGGGAGGTGCGCGAAAACACGGCGATATAGGAGAATGTATGAGAGGTGCACAAAAACACAATGATATAGGGGCAACTATAGGAGGTGCGCGAAAAAACGGCGAAATAGGGGAAGTTATGAGAAGGAAGCAAAATTACAGCGATATATGGGAAGCTATGGGAGGTGTGCGAAAACAGAGCGATATAGGGGAAGCTATGAGAGGTGCAAGAAAACACAGTGATATAGGGGAAGCTATGGGAGGTGTGTGAAAACACGGCGATATATGGGAAGTGATGAGAGGTGCCCGAAAACGCAGCGATACAGGGGAAGTTATGAGAGGTACGCGTAAACACGTAGATATAGGGGAAGATATGAGAGGTGTGCGTAAACACGGCGATATAGGGGAAGGTATGAGAGGGAAGCGAAAACACAGCAATGTAGGGGAAACTATGATAGTTGTACGAAAAGTCAGCAATATACGGGAAGGTATGGGACGTGCTCGAAAACACAGCGATATAGTGGATGTTATGAGAGATGCGCAAAAACACGGCGATGTAGCAGAATATATGAGAGGTGCACGAAAACACAGCGATATAGGGAAGCTATGGGAGCTGCGCGAAAACACAGCGCTGTAGGGGAATGTATGAGAGGTGCGCGAAAAAGCAGCATTATTGGGGAAACTAAGGGAAATGCGCGATAACACAGCGATATTTGGGAAGCTATGGGAGGTTCGCAAAAACACGGCGTTAGAGTGGTAGGTATGAGAGGTACGAGAAAACACGGCGATATATGGGAAGTTATTGGAGGTGCGTGAAAAGACGGCGATATAGGTGAAGGTATGAGAGGTGTGCGAAAACACATCGATATAGGGGAGGCTATGAGAGGTGCACGAAAACACAGCGATATAGGGGAGGCTATGAGAGGTGCGCGAAAACACAGCAATTTGGGGGAAGCTATGAGAGGTGCGCGCAGGAATCGCAATATATGGGAATATATGAGAGGTGCGCGAATACACGGCAATATATGGAAAGGTATGAGAGGGAACCGAAAACAGAGAAATATGGGGGAAACTATGGTAGTTGTACCAAAACACAGCAATAAACTGGAAGGTATGGGACGTGCTCGAAAACACAGCGATGTAGTGGATGTTACAAGAAGTGCGCAGAAACATGGTGATGTAGCAGAATGTATGAGAGATGCACGAAAACACGGCGATACAGGGGAAAGTATGAGAGGTGAGCAAAAACACAGCTATATAGGGGAGATTATGAGAGGTGCGTGAAAACACGGCGATATAGGGGAAGCTATGGGAGGTGTGGGAAAACACAGCGATATAGGGGAAGCTATGAGAGGAGCACGAAAACACAGCGATATAGGGGAAGCTATGGGAGGTGTGCGTAAACACAGCAATACAGGAGAAGCTATGGGAGATGCGCGAAAACACAGCGATTTAGGGGAAGCTATGGGAGGTGTGGGAAAACACAGCGATAAGGGGAAGGTATGAGAAGTGTGCAAATACACGGCGTTATTGGGGAAACTATGGGAGGTGCGCGACAACACAGCAATACAGGGGAAGCTATGGGAGATGCGCGAAAACACAGCGATTTAGGGGTAGGTATGAGAGGTGCACGAAACAAAGCAATTTAGGGGAAGCCATGAGATGTGCGCAAAAACAGCGATCTAGTTGAAGCTATGTGAGGTGCGCGAAAACACGGCGAGATAGGGGAAGTTATGAGAGGGAAGCAACTATACAGCGATGTATGAGAAGCTATGGGAGGTGCGTGAAAACACGGCGATATAGGAGAATGTATGAGAGGTGCGCAAAAACACATTGATATAGGGGCTGCTATAGGAGATGCGCGAAAAGACGGCGATATAGAGGAAGGTATGAGAGGTGCGCGAAAACACAACGATATAGGGGAATCTATGGGAGGCGCACAAAAACACAGCGATATAGGGGAAGTTCTGAGAGGTGCATGAAACATGCAGATATAGGGGAAACTATGAGAGGTGTGCGAAAACACGGCGATATAGGGGAAGGCATGTGAGGTGCACGAAAACACAGCGATATGGGGGAAGGTATGAGAAGTGCGCGAATTCACGGCGATATAGGGGAAGGTATGAGAGGTGCTTGAAAACAGGTCGATATAGGGGAAGCGATGAGAGGTGCGCGAAAAAGCAGCGATATAGGGGACGGTATGAGAGGCGCGTGAAAACACAATGATATAGGGGAAGGTACCAGAGGCGTACAAAAACACAGCGATTTCGAGGAAGCTGTGGCAGGTGAGCGAAAACACAGCGATATAGGGGAAGCTATCAGAGGTGCACGAAAACACAGCGATATAGTGGAAGCTATGGGAGGTGCACAAAAACACAGCGATATAGAGGAATGTATGATAGGCATGCAAAAACACAGCGATATATAGGAAGCTACGAGAGGTACATGAAAACACGGTGATATAGGGGAAGTTATGAGAGGTGATCGAAAACTCAGCTAAAAAGGGTAAGGTATGAGAGGTGCGCGAAAACACAACGAAATTGGGGAAGCTATGTGAGGTGCGTGAAAACACAATGATCTAGTGGAAGCTATGAGAGGTGCGCGAAAACAGCGATATGGCGGAAGCTATGGGAGGTACACGAAAACACAGCAATATAAGGGAAGCTGTGAGAGCCGCTTGATAACACAGCGATAAAGGGGAAGATATGAGAGGTGCGTGAAAACATGGCGATATAGGGGAAGCTATAGGAAGTGTGCGAAAACACAACGATACAAGAGAAGTTATGAGAGATGCGCGAAAACACAGCCATATTGGGGAAGGTATGGGAGGTGTGTGAAAACACAGCGATAAGGGGAAGGTATGGGAGGTGTGCGAAAACACAGCACTATAGTGGAATATATAAGACGTGAGCGAAAACACGGCGATATAGAGGAAGATATGGGAGGTGTATGAAAACTGAGCAATATATGGGAAGTTATGGGACGTGCGCGAAAACACAGTGATATAGTGGAAGGTATAAGAGGTGCGCGAAAACATGGCGATGTAGGAGAATGTATGAGAGGTGCGCGAAGACATGGCAATACAGGTGAAGTTATGAGATGTGAGCGAAAACACAGGGATATAGGGGAAGCTATGGGAGAAACGCGAAAACACAGCGATATAGGGTAAGGTATGGGAGGTGCGCAAAAACGCGGCAATATAGTGGAATATATCAGACATGAGCAAAAACACGGCGATATAGAGGAAGATATGGGAGGTGCATGAAAACTGAGCAATATATGGGAAGTTATGGGACGTGTGCGAAAACACAGCGATATAGTGGAAGTTATCAGAGTTGCATGAAAACATGGCGATAAAGTGGAATGTATGAGAGTTGCGCAGAAACACGGCTATATAGGGGATTGTAATTGCAATATATGGCAAGCTATGAGAGGTGTGCGAAAACAGCGATATAGTGGAAGCTATGGGAGGTATGCTACAACACACCAATATAGGGGAACATATGAGATGTGCACGAAAACACGGCGATATATGGGACGCTATAAGAGGTGAGCGAAAACACAGCGATATAGGGGAAGGTATGAGAGGTGTGCGAAAACACAATTATATTGGGGAAGCTATGGGAGGTGCGCGAAAACAGCAATATAGGGGAAGTTATGAGAGATGTGCGAAAACACGGCGATATAGGGGAAGGTATGCGAGCTGCACAAAAAAACAGCGATATATGGGAAGCTACGAGAAGTGCTTGAAAACACGGCGTTATAGGGGAAGCGATGAGAGGTGCGCGAAAACACAGCGATGTAGGGGAAGCCATGGGAGGTGCGCAAAAACACCGATATAGAGGAAGTTCTGATAGGCACGCAAAAACACAGTGATATATGGGAAGCTATGGGAGGTGCGTGAAAACACGGTGATATAGGGGAAGGTATGAGAGGTGCGTCAAACACGTCTATATAGGAGAAGGTATGAGAGATGAGTTAAAACTCAGCTAAAAAGGGGATGGTATGAGAGGTGCGTGAAAACACGGCCATATAGGGGAAGCTATGTGAGGTGCTTGAAAACACAGTGATTTAGGGGAAGCTGTGAAAGGTGCGTGAAAACATCACAATATATGGCAAGCTATGAGAGGTGTGCGAAAACAGCTATATGGCAGAAGCTATGGGAGGGACAAGAAAACACAGCAATATAGTGGAAGCTATGAGAGCTGCTTGACAACACATCGATATAGGGGAAGATATAAGAGGTGTGTGAAACCATGGCGATATACGGGAAACTATGGGAAGTGTGCGAAAACACGGCAATACAGGAGAAGCTATGAGAGGAGCGCGAAAACACAGCCATATTGGGGAAGGTATGGGAGGTGTGCGAAAACACAACGATAAGGGGAAGGTATGGAAGGTGTGCGAAAACTCTGCACTACAGTGGAATATATGAGACGTGCGCGAAAACACGGCGATATAAAGAAAGATATGTGAGGTGCGCGAAAACAGCAATATATGGGAATTTATGGGACGTGTGCGAAAACACAGCGATATAGCGGAAGGTATGGGAGGTACGCGACAACATAGCAATATAGGGGAAGCTATGAGAGCTGCTTGATAACACGGCGATATAGGGGAAGGTATGAGAGGTGCGCGAAAACACAACGATATAGGGGAATCTATGGGAGGCGAGCGAAAACAGCGATATAGGGGAAGTTCTGAGAGGTGCGTGAAACATGCAGATATATGAGAAGCTATGAGAGGTTTGCGAAAACACGGCGATATAGGGGAAGGCATGCAAGATGCACGAAAACACAGCGATATAGGGGAAGGTATGAGAGGTGCGCAAAATCACGGCGATATAGGGTAAGGTATGAGAGGTGCGCGAAAAAACAGTGATATAATGGAAGGGATGGGAGGTGTGCAAACACAGGGCGACATATGTATAGGTATGAGAGGTGCGTGAAAACAGGTCGATATTGGGGAAGGTACCAGAGGCGTCCAAAAACACAACGATTTCGAGGAAGCTGTGGCAGGTGAGCGAAAACACAGCGATATAGTGGAAGCTATGGGAGGTGCGCAAAAACACAGCGATATAAAGGAAGGTATGATAGGCACGCAAAAACACAGCGATATATGAGAAGCTATGGGAGGTGCATGAAAACACAGCAATATAGGGGAAGATATGAGAGATGATCGAAAACTCAGCTAAAAAGTTTAAGGTATGAGAGGTGTGCGAAAACACAACGATATTGGGGAAGCTATGCGAGGTGCGCGAAAACACGGCCGTATAGTGGAAGCTATGTGAGGTGCATGAAAACACAGCGATTTAGGGGAAGCTATGAGAGGTGCGTGAAAATAGCGATATGGCGGAAGCTATGGGAGATACACGAAAACACAGCAATATAGGGGAAGCTATGAGAGCCGCTTGATAACACAGCGATAAAGGGGAAGATATGAGAGGTGCGTGAAAACATGGCGATATAGGGGAAGCTATGGGAAGTGTGCGAAAACACAGCGATACAGGAGAAGTTATGAGAGGTGCACGAAAACACAGTCATATTGGGGAAGGTATGGGTGGTGCACGAAAACACAGCGATAAGGGGAAGGTATGGGAGGTGTGCGAAAACACAGCACTATAGTGAAATATATGAGACGTGCGCGAAAATACGGCGATATAGAGGAAGATATGGGAGGTTCGTGAAAACTGAGCAATATATGGGAAGTTATGGGACGTGCGCGAAAACACAGCGATATAGTGGAAGGTATGACAGGTGCGCGAAAACACGGCGATGTAGGAGAATGTATGAGAGGTCTGCGAAAACACGGCGATACAGGTGAAGTTATGAAATGTGAGCGAAAACATGGCGATAAAGTAGAATGTATGAGAGGTGCGCAGAAACACGGCTAGATAGGGGATGGTATGAGAGTTAAGCAAAAACACAGCTGAAAGGGGGAAGGTATGAGAGATGCGCGAAAAAAGGGCGATATAGGGGTAGCTATGAGAGGTGCACAAAAACGCAGCAATATATGGGAAGCCATGGGAGTGCGTGATAACAGAGCTATATAGGGGAAGGTATGAGGGTGTGGGAAAACACAGCGATATAAGGGAAGCTATGGGAGGTGCGCAAATACAGAGCATTATAGGGGAAGTTATCAGAGGTGCGCGAAAACATGGCGATATAGCGAAATGTATGAGAGGTGCGCAGAAACGCGGCTATACAGGGGATGGTATAAGAGGTGCGCGAAAACACAGCGATGTAGGGGACGCTATGAGAAGTGCGCAAAAGCATTGCAATATATGGAAAGCTATGAGAGCTGTGCGAAAACAGCGATATAGCGGAAGCTCTGGGAGGTACACAACACTATAGCAATATACGGGAAGCTATGAGACCCACTTGATAACACAGCGATAAAGGGGAAGATATGAGAGCTGCGTGAAAACACGGCGATATAGGGGAGGCTATGGGAAGTGTGCAAAAACACAGCGATACAGGAGAAGTTATGAGAGGTGCGCGGAAACACAGTCATATTGGGGAAGGTATGGGAGGTGCGCGAAAACACAGCGATAAGGGGAAGGTATGGGAGGTGCGCGAAAACACAGCACTATAGTGGAATATATGAGACGTGCGTGAAAACACAGCGATATAGAGGAAGATATGGGAGGTGCGTGAAAACTGAGCAATATATGGGAAGTTATGGGACGTGCACGAAAACACAGCGATATAGTGGAAGGTATGAGAGGTGTGCGAAAGCATTACAATATATGGCAAGCTATGAGAGGTGTGCAAAAACTGCGATATAGCGGAAGCTCTGTGAGGTACGCAACAACATAGCAATATACGGGAAGCTATGAGAGCTGCTTGATAACACAGCGATACAGGGGAAGATATGAGAGGTACAGGAAAACACGGCGATATAGGGGAAGGTGTGAGAGGTGTACAAAAACACAATGATATTGGGGAAGCTATGGGAGGTGTGCAAAAACACAGCAATACATAGGAAGTTATGAGTGATGCGCGAAAACACAGCCATAATGGGGAAGCTATGGAAGGTGCGTGAAAACACAGCGATAAAGTAGAAGTTATGAGATGTACGCGTAAACACGTAGATATAGGGGAAGCTATGAGTGGTGCGCGAAAACACAGCGATATATGGGAAGCTATGAGAGGTGCTCGAAAACACGGAGATATAGGGGAAGCGATGAGAGGTGCGCGAAAAAACAGTGATATAGGGGAAGCTATGGGAGGTGTGCAAACACATGGTAATATAGGGGAAGGTATGAGTGGTGCGCGAAAATACAGTGATATAGGGGCAGAGATGGGAGGTGCACGAACACAGGGCGATATACGTAAAGGTATGAGAGGTGCTTGAAAACAGGTTGATATAGGGGAAGCGATGTGAGGTGCGTGAAAAAGCAGCGACATAGGGGACAGTATGAGAGGTGCGTGAAAGCACAGCAATATAGGGGAAGGTACCAGAGGCGTACAAAACACAGCGATTTCGAGGAAGCTGTGGCAGGTGCGGGAAAACACAGCGATATAGGGGAAGCTATCAGAGATGTGCGAAGACACAGCGATGTAGTGGAAGCTATGGGAGGTGCGCAAAAACACAGCGATATAGAGGAAGGTATGATAGGCACGCAAAAACACAGCAATATATGGGAAGCTATGGGAGGTGCATGAAAACACAGCGATATGGGGAAAGGTAGAGACATGCGTGAAACACGTCGAAATAGGGGAAGGAATGAGAGATGAACGAAAACTCAGCTAAAAAGGGGAAAGTATGAGAAGTGCGCGAAAACACAACGATATTGGGGAAGCTATGCGAGGTGCACGAAAACACGGCCATATAGGGGAAGCTATGTGAGGTGAGTGAAAACACAGCGATTTAGGGGAAGCTATGAGAGGTGCGCGAAAACATCACAATATATGGCAAGTTATGACAGGTTTGCGAAACCAGCGGTATGGTGGAAGCTATGGGAGGTACATGAAAACACAGCAATATAAGGGAAGCTATGAGAGCCGCTTGATAACAGAGCGATAAAGGGGAAGATATGAGAGCTGCGTGAAAACACGGCGATATAGGGGAAGCTATGGGAAGTGTGCGAAAACACAGCAATACAGGAGAAGTTATGAGAGGTGCGTGAAAACACAGTCATATTGGGGAAGGTATGGGAGGTGCGCGAAAACACAGCGATAATGGGAAGGAATGGGAGGTACGAGAAAACACAGCGCTATAGTGGAATATATGAGAAGTGCGCGTAAACAAGGCGATTTAGAGGAAGCTATGGGAGGTGCGCAAAAACTGAGCAATATATGGGAAGGTATGGGACGTGCGTGAAAACACAGCAATATACTGGGAGGTATGGGAGGTGTGCGAAAACGTGGTGATGTAGGAGAATGTATGAGAGATGCGTGAAAACACAGCCATATGAGGAAGGTATGAGAGGTGCACTAAAACACAGAAATGTAGGAGAAGGTATGAGAGGTCGGCGAAAACACGGCGATATAGTGGTGGGTATGAGAGGTGCGTGAAAACACAGCGATATAGGGGAAGGTATGAGAGATGCACGTAAACACATTGATATAGGGGAAGCTATGAGAGGCGCGAAAACAAGGCAATATAGGGGAAGGTATGAGAGGTGCGCGAGAAAGCAGTTATATAGGGGAAGCTATGGGAGGTGCGCGAACACGGTGATATATGTAAAGGTATGAGAGATGCTTGAAAACAGGTCGATATAGGGGAAGCGATGATAGGTGCGCAAAAATGCAATGATGTAGGGGACGGTATGAGAAGTGCGTGAAAACACAACGATATAGGGGAAGTTATCAGAGGTGCACAAAAACACAGCAATTTTGAGGAAACCGTCAGAGGTGCGCGAAAACACAGCGATATAGGAGAAGCAATCGGAGGTGTGCGAAAACACAGCGATATAGGGGAAGCTATGGGTGATGCACAAAAACACAGCGATTTCGAGGAAGGTATGATAGGCACGCAAAAAGACAGCGATATATGGGAAACTATGGGAGGTGCATGAAAACATGGCAATATAGGGGAAGGTATGACAGGTGCGTGAAACACGTCGATATAGGGGAAGGTATAAGAGTTAAGCGAAAACTCAGCCAAAAAGGGGAAGGTATGTGAGGTGCGTGAAAACACAGTGATTTAGGGGAAGATATGAGAGGTGCCTTGCCTCTCGCCTCTAGCCTCTTGCAATACCTCGCCTCTCGTTTCCTGGCCGTTTCGGATTGTGTGTTTAAGTTTGCTCCAGTCCCGAGATTTATCTGTGGAACTCAGTCTCTCCGTGTCAAGGTAAGTTTTCCAACTTACAATTCAGTTCCGATGGTGACCTCTGAAACTCAGTCTCTCCGTGTCATGTATTCTTAGTTTTACTTCAGCACCGCAGTTTACCTGTGTAATTCCGTTTCTCCGTGCCAAGAGAGGTTTTGCCTGCTGCTTTCCTTTCTACACTCCGTGTCAGGATAGTTCTGCCTACCTTCTGCTTCCCTGAACACCTTCCTGTTTGCCGTTAACGCTCACACAAATCAGTGCGCACCCTCATGTGCGAGAATGCAGCACTGAATTAGTGTGCACCCCCAAATCATTTTCACCCCAAAACACCGTGCACACCCATATTCACAGTCACTTCCTTAGTTCTGCGTTTTCCGCAAATTGGTGCGCACCCCAACCCCGCTGACACGCCCGCAGGCATAACAGATTTTTTCAGAGCAACAATCATTTCAAACCGTTCAGAAAATTGTTAAAAAAATAATCATTGTAAATTCTTTGCAAATCTTGGTGTAACTTTAAACCCGTATTGAATCCGAATGCACATTCGATTATCTTCGAGCATAAACCGTGTCAAACAGTTCAGAAAATGGCTGCCTTGACGTTAAAAAACGCAGCGTGAGGTTGCGCACTGATTTGGGGATTGAGGAGATTTAGAGGTTTGTCATAAAATGTAAGGGTGCACATGGCTTCTGGTGGCTCATGTGGATTATTGAGATGCGCGCAGACTTAGTCGTTGTCTTGCAAGGAACGAGGTCCGGAGGTTAAGTTAGGAAGTACATGAGGGTGTGAGCGTTAACGGCAAACAGGAAGGTGTTCCTATGCAAATTTTGAGTAGCAACCTCCAATTTAAAAACACACTACAAACAGATTTGAAAAAATTAAAGGGCATATAATCCCTACGAATGAAACAAATTTGAGATTCGTCACTATTGAAAATCCACAGACACACCCAAATCCGGGAACACCACCAAACCCTCTCACACCTGCATTAGCGTATGCCAAAGAAGGAATCATTTCAAAACCTTCAAAAAATATCTCTCTGCACAAGTTTAAAGTGGTGAGCCGAGGTATGGCTAGAGACGAGAGGCTAGTGGCGAGTATTGGCTAAAGGCTAGAGGCGAGGATTGCCTAGAGGCTAGAGGCTAGGGTCGAGGCTTGGCTAGAGGCTAGAGACAAAGCTTGGCTAGAGGCTAGAAGCGAGGCTTGGCTAGAGGCGAGAGGAGAGTCTTGGCTAGAGGCTAGAGGCTAGAGGGGAGGCTTGGTAAAAGAGGCTAGAGGCGAGGTACCTGTCATAGATTTCCTCTATATCACCATGATTTTGTGCACCTCTCATACCTTCCCCTATATCGTCGTCTTTACGCAGACATCCCATACCTTCCCCTATGTCGCTGTGTTTTTGCACACCTCTCATCCATTCCCCTACATCGCTGTGTTTTCGTGCACCTCCTATAGTTTCCCCTATCTCGCTGTGTTCTCGTGCACCTCTCATAGCTTCTCCTATATCACAGTCTTTTTGCGCACCTCCCATAGCTTCCCATATATCGCTGTGTTTGCACGCACCTCCCATAGCTTCCCCTGTAGCACTGTTTTCATGTGTCTCTCATACATTCCCCTATATCGCTGTGGTTTTGCGCACCTCCCATAGCTTCCGCTTTTATCGCCGTGTTTTCGCGCACCTCCCATAGCTTCCCCTACATTGCTGTGTTTTCACGCACATCTCATACCTTCCCCTATATTGCCCTGTTTCCATGCACCTCCCATAGCTTCCCCAAAATCGTTGTTTTCGCGCACCTCTTATACTTTCCTCTATATCGCTCTGTATTTGCGCACCACACATAGCTTCCCCTTAAATAGCCGTGTTTTCGATCACCTCTCACACCTTCCCCTGCATGGCCGCATTTTCCAGCACCTCTCATACATTCTCCTACATCGCTGTGTTTTTGCGCACCTCTCATGCATTGCACTATATCGTTGTGTTTTTGCACACGTCCCATACCTTCCCGTATATTGCTGTGTTTTCACGCACCTCCCATAGCTTCCCCTGTTTTGCTGTGTTTTCGCGCACCTCTCATACCTCCCGCTGTATTGCTGTGTTTTCGCACACCTGCCATAGCTTCCCCTATATCGCTGTTTTTGCTTCCTTCTCATAACTTCCCCTATATCACCGTATTTTCGTGCACCTCTTATATTATCCCCTATATCGCCATGTCTTCGCGCACCTTCCATAGCTTCGATTGTATCGCTTTTTTCACGCACCTCCTATAGCTTCCCCTATATTGCTTTGTTTTCGTGCATGTCTCATACCTTCCCCTATATTGCCGTGTTTATGCAGACCTCCCATACCTTCCCCTATGTCGCTGTGTTTTTGCTCTCCTCTCATCCTTTCCCCTATATCTCTGCGTTTTCGCGCACCTCCCATACCTTCCTCTATATCACTGTATTTTCGCGCACCTCCGATAGCTTCCCCTATATCGCTGTGATATCATGCAGCTCCCATGGTTTCCCGTTTATCGTCGTGTTTTTGCTCATTTCTCATTGTTTTCTCTGCATCCCTGTGCTGTCGTGCACTTCTCATAACTTCCCCTATACCGCCATGTAATGGTGCACCTCTCATACCATCCCCTACATCGCCGTTTCTTCGTCCACAACTCATACCTTCCCCTATATCACGCTGTTTTCGCACACCTTTCATTGCTTCCCCTATATCGCCTGTTTTTGCTCAGCTCTCATAGTTTCCCCTGTATCGCTGCATTTTCGCGCACCACCCATAGCTTCCCCTACATTGCTGTGTTTTTGCACACCTCTCATAGCTTCCCCTATATCGCCGTGTTTTCTTGCACTTCTCATACCTATCCCTATATTGCTGTGTTTTCGTCCACCTCCCATACCTTCCCCTACATCGCTGTGTTTTCGTGCACCTCCCATAGATTTCCCTACATCGCCGTGTTTTTGTTCACCTCTCATAGCTTTCCCTATAATGCTGTGATTTTACACACCTCTCATACCCTCCCCTACATCGGTGTTTTCACACACCTGTCATAGGTTCCCCAACATCGCTGTGTTTTAGCGCACATCCAATAGTTTCCTACATATCGCCTTGATTTTGTGCAGCTCTCCTACCTTGCCCTATGTCGCTGTGATTTTGTGCACCTCTCATACCTTCCCGTACATCGCTGTGTTTTCGCGCACCTCCCATAGTTTCCCCCACATCGCCGTGTTTTGCGCACCTCTCATAGCTTCCACTATATCGCTGTGTTTTCTTGCACTTCTCATACATCCCCTATATCGCTGTGTTTTCTTGCACCTCTCATAGCTTCTCATATATCACTGTCTTTTCACGCAAATCTCATAGCTTCCACTATATGACTGTGTTTTCACACACCTCTCATACCTTCCCCTATATCGCTGTGTTTCGCACACCTCCAATAGCTTCCCATATATCGCCATGTTTTCGCACACTTCTCATAACTTCCCTATATCGCCTTGTTTTCTCGCACCTCCCTTACCTTCCCCTATATTGCTGTGCTTTCGTGCACCTCCCATAGCTTCCCTTATATCGCTGTGTTTTCGCGCACCTCCCATACCTTCCCCTATATGACCGTGCTTTTGTGTACCTCTCATACCTTCCCCTATATCGCTGTGTTATCACACAGCTGTCATACCTTCCCCAACATCGCTGTGTTTTCGTGCACCTCCCGTAGCTTTCCCTACATCGCCATGTTTTTGTGCACCACTCATACCTTCCCCAACATCGCTGTGTTTTCGTGCACCTCCCATAGCTTTCCCTACATCGCCGTGTTTTTGTTCACCTCTCATACCTTCCTCTATAATGCTGTGATTTCGCGCACCTTTCATATCTTCCCCTATGTCACTGTTTTCTCGCAACTCCCATAGCTTCCCATACATCGCCATGTTTTCGCGCACCACTCATACCTTCCCCTATATCGCTGTGTTTTCACACACATCCAATAGTTTCCTATATATCACCTTGTTTTTGTGGAGCTCTCCTACCTTCCCCTATGTCGCTGTGATTTTGCACACCTCTCAACTTTCCCATACATCGCTGCATTTTCACGCACCTCCTATAGTTTCCCCTACATCACCGTGTTTTTGCGCACCTCTCATACCTTCCCCTATATAGCTCTGTTTTCTTGCACCTCTTATAGCTTCTCCTATATCACTGTCTATTCGCGCACCTCCCATAGCTTTCCCTACATCGCCGTGTTTTTGTTCACCTCTCATACCTTCCTCTGTAATGCTGTGATTTCGCGCACCTTTCATATCTTCCCCTATGTCACTGTTTTCTCACAACTCCCATAGCTTCCCATACATCGCTGTGTTTTCGCACACCTCTCATAGCTTCCCCTACATCGCCGTGTTTTCGCGCACCACTCATACCTTCCCCTATATCGCTGTGTTTTCATGCACATCCAATAGTTTCCTATATATCACCTTGTTTTTGTGGAGCTCTCCTACCTTCCCCTATGTCGCTGTGACTTTGCACACCTCTCATTCTTTCCCATACATCGCTGCATTTTCACGCACCTCCCATAGTTTCCCCTACATCACCGTGTTTTTGCGCACCTCTTATACCTTCCCCTATATCGCTGTGTTTTCTTGCACCTCTCATAGCTTCTCCTATATCACTGCCTATTCACGCACATCTCATAGCTTCTACGACATCGCTTTGTTTTCCTGCGCCTCTCATAGCTTCCCTTACATCCTTGTGTTTTCGCGCAACACCCATAACTTCCCCAATTTCACCATGTTTTCGCACACCTCCCATAGTTTCCCCTACATCGCCATGTTTTTGTGCACCTCTCATAGCTTCCACTATATCGCTGTGTTTGCACGCACCTCCCATAGCTTCCCTTGTAGCGCTGTGTTTTCACGTGCGTCTCATTCATTCCCTTATATCGCTGTGTTTTTGCGCACCTCCCATAGCTTCCCCTTTTATCGGCGTGTTTTCACGCACCCCCCATAGCTTCCCCAAAATCGCTGTTTTCGCGCACCTCTTATACCTTCCTCTATATCGCTCTGTATTTGCGCACCACACATAGATTCCCCCTATATCACCATGTTTTTGATCACCTCTCACACCTTCCCCTGTATGGCCGCGTTTTCCAGCACCTCTCATACATTCTCCTACATCGCTCTGTTTTCGCGCACCTCTCATACATTGCACTATATCGCTGTGTTTTCGCACACATCCCATACATTCCCGTATGTCGCTGTGCTTTCGCGCACCTTCCATAGCTTCCCCTACATCGCTGTGTTGTCGTGCACTTCTCATAATTTCCCCTATATCACCGCATTTTCATGCACCTCTCATACCAACCCCTATATCGCCATATCTTCGCGCACCTCCCATAGCTTCGGCTGTATTGCTGTTTACGCGCACCTCCCATAGCTTCGGCTGTATTGCTGTTTTCGCGCACCTTCTATAGCTTCCCCTATATTGCTTTGTTTTTGCACACGTCTCATACCTTCCCCTATATCGCCGTGTTTACGCAGACCTCCCATTCCTTACCATATGTCGCTGTGTTTTTGCTCATCTTTAATCCATTCCCCTATATCGCTGTGTTTTCCTGCACCTCCCTTAGCTTCCCCTATATCACTGTATTTTCGCGCATCTCTGATAGCTTCCCCTATATCGCTGAGTTTTCGCGCACCTCCAATAGCTTCCCCTATATCGCTGTGTTTTCATGCAGCTCCCATGGCTTTCCGTTTATCATTGTATCTTCGCACATCTCCCATTGTTTCCCTACATCACTGTGCTGTCGCGCACTTCTCATAACTTCCCCTACATCGCTGTGTTTTTGTGCACCTCCCATAGCTTTCCCTGTATCACAGTGTTTTCTTGCACCTCTCATACCTTCCCATACATCGCTGTGTTTTCGTGCATCTCCCATAGCTTCCCCCACATCGCCGTGTTTTGCGCACCTCTCATAGCTTCCACTATATCGTCGCATTTTTGCGCACCTCTCATACCTATACCTCTCATACCTCTCATACCTCTCCCTATATCGCTGTATTTTCTTGCATCTCTCATAGCTTCTCCTATATCACTGTCTATTCGCGCACCTCCCATAGCTTCACACTATCGCTGTGTTTTCGTGCACCTCTCATACCTTCCCCTATGTCGCTGTGTTTTCGCGCTCCTCTCATACTTTCACTTATTTCGTTGTTTTCATGCAAATCCCACAGCTTCCTATATATTTGCTTGTTTACGTGCAGCTCTCATAACTTCCCCTACATCGCTGTGATTTCGTGCACATCTCATTCCTTCCCGTACATCGCTGTCTTTTCGCGCACCTCTCATAACTTCAAATATATCGCCGTGTTTTCGGGCACCTCTCAAAGCATCCCCGACATCGCTGTGTTTTCGCGCAACATCCATACCATCCCCTATATGGCTGTGTTTTCATGCACCTCCCATAGATTCCCCTATATCGCTGTGTTTTCATGCACCTCGGCGACATAGGGGAAGCTATGAGAAGTGTGCAAAAACACAGCGATGTAGGGGAAGCTGTGGGAGGTGCGCGAAAACACAGCGATGTTGGGGAAGGTATGAGAGGTGCGCGACATTACAGCATTATAGGGGAAATTATGAGAGGTGCACAAAAACACGGCGATATAGGGGAAGGTATGAGAGCTGTGTGATAACACAGCGACATAGAGGAAGGTATGAGAGGTGCATGAAAACACAGTGATATAGGGGAATGTATGGGAGGAACGCGAAAACAAAGCGATGTAGGGGAAGCTATGGCAGGTGCACGAAAACACAGCGATATAAGGGAAGGTAAGAGAGGTGCATGAAAACTCGGCGATATAGGGGAAGGTATAGGAGGTGTGCGAAAACACAGCGATATACGAGAACGTATGAGAGGTGCGCGGACACACGGTGATATAGGGGATGCTATGAGATTTGCGCGAAAAGACAGCATTATTGGGGAAGCTATGGGAGGTGCGCGAATAGACAGTGATATAGGAGAAGCTATGAGAGGTGCAAGAAAACACAACGATATAGGGGAAGGTATGTGTGGTGCGTAGAAACGCGGTGACATAGTGGAAGCTACGAGAACTGCGCAAAAACGGCGATATAGCGGAAGCTATGAGAAGTGTGCGAAAACAGAGGGATATAGGGGAAGGTATGAGAGGTGCATGTAAACATGGCAATATTGGGGAATCTATGGGAGGTGCACGAAGAAACTGCGATGTACAGGATTGGGTGAGAGGTGCACGAAAACGGCGATATAGGGGAAGGTATGAGAAGTGCGGAAAAACACAGTGATGTAGGGGAAGCAATGGGAGGTGCGCGAAAACACGACGATATAGGGGAAGCTATCAGAGATGTGCGAAACCACAGCGATAAAGGGGAAGGTATAAGATGTGCGCGAAAACACAGCGGTATAGGGTAATGGATGAGAGGTGAGCAAAAACACAGCGACATAGGGGAAGGTATGGGAGGTCTGCATAAACAGGGCGATATAGGGGAAGGTATGAGAGGTGCACTAAAACAAAGCCATACACGGGAAGCTACGGGAGGTGCGCGACAACAGTGATATAGGGGTAGGTATGCGAGGAGCGTGAAAGCACAGCAATATAGGGGAAGATATAGGAGGTGTGCGAAAACACAGCGATATACGGGAACGTGTGAGAGGTGCGCGGACACGCGGTGATATAGGGGATGCTATGAGATTTGCGCGAAAAGACAGCATTATTAGGGAAGCTATGGGAGGTGCGCGAATAGACAGTGATATAGGAGAAGCTATGAGAGGTGCAAGAAAACACAACGATATAGGGGAAGGTATGGGAGGTGTGCGAAAACACAGCGATACAGGGGAAGCTATTGGAGGTGCGCGAAAACACAGCGATATAAGGGAAGCTATGGGAGGTGTGCGAAAACACAGCAATACAGGGGAAGCTGTGGGAGGTGCAAGAAAACTCAGCAATATATGGGAAGCTAGGAGAGGTGCGCGAAAACAGTGATATAGGGGAAGCTATGGGAGGTGTGCGAAAACACAGCAATAAAGGGGAAGGTATAAGAGGTGTGCGAAAACACAGTCATTTTGGGGAAGCTCTGAGACGTGCGCGAAAACACAAAGATATAGGGGAAGCTATGGGAGGTGTGCGAAAACACAGCAATACAGGGGAAGCTGTGGGAGGTGCAAGAAAACTCAGTAATATATGGGAAGGTATGGGACGTGCATGAAAACACAGTGATATAAGGGTCGGTATGCGAGGAGCATGAAAACACAGTGATATATGGGGAGCTATGGGAGGTGGGCTAAAACAGAACGATTTTGGGGAAGGTATGAGAGGTGCGAGAAAACACAGTGATATATGGGAAGCCATGGGAGGTGCACGACAACAGAGCAATATAGGGGACGCTATGTGAGGTGCGTGAAAACACAGCAATCTAGGGGAAGCTATGAGAGGTGTGCAAAAAAATCGCCATATATGGCAAGCTATGAGAAGTGTGCGAAAACAGCGATATAGCGGAAGCTATGGGAGGTATGCAAAAACACAGCAATATAGGGGAAGCTATGAAAGCTGCTTGATCACGCAGCGATATAGGGGAAGATGTGAGAGGTGAGTGAAAACACTGCTATATAGGGGAAGGTATCAGAGGTGTGCACAAACACAATGATATTGGGGAAGCTATGGGAGGTACGGGAAAACACAGCAATATAGGAGAAGCTATGAGAAATGCATGAAAACAGAGCGATATAGGGAAACTATGGGAGGTGCGCAAAAACAGCAATACAGGGGAAGGCATGAGAGGTGCGCGGAAACACAGCCATATTGGGGAAGCTATGAAAGGTGCGCAAGAACACGGCGATATAAGGGAAGCTATGGGAGGTGTGCGAAAACACAGCGATACAGGGGAAGGTATGAGAAGTGCGCGAAAACACAGCAATATATGGGAAGTTATGAGAGGTGCAAGTAAACACAGCAATATAGGGCAAGCTACGGGAGGTGCGTGAACAGACGGTGATAACATAGAAGGTATGAGAGGTGAGCAAAAACACAGCAATGTAGGGGAAGCTATGCGAGGTGCGGCAGAACACGCCAATATAGGGGAAACTATGGGAGGTGCGTGAAAACACAGCGATATAGGGAAAGTATGAGAGGTGCGCGAAAACACATCGATATAGTGGAAGGTATGCGAGGTGTGCGAAAGCACAGCGATATAAGGGGAAGCTATGAGAGGTTTGCGAAAACGCATTATAGGGGCAGGTATGAGAGGTGCGCAAAAACACATCGATACAGGGGAAGCTACAAGAAGTGCACAAAAACACATCGATATAGTGGAAGGTATGAGAGGTGCACGAAAACACAACAACATAGGGGAAGGTATGCGAGGTGCGCAAAAACACAGCGATATAGGGGAAGGTATGAAAGGTGTGCGAAAACACGGTGATATAGGGGATGGTATGTGAGGTGCGCAAAATCACGGCAAAAAATGGGAAGCTATGGGAGGTTCGTGAAAACGGCAATACAGGGGAAGTGATGAGAGGTGCAGGAGAGTACAGCGACATAGGGGAAGGTATGAGAGCTGTGCAAAAACACATCGATATAGTGGAAGGTATGTGAGGTGCGCAAAAACACATCGATACAGGGGAAGCTACGAGAGGTGCGCAAAAACACATCGATATAGTGGAAGGTATGAGAGGTGCGCGAAAACACGATGATATAGGGGAAGGTATGAGAGGTGCGCAAAAACACGGCAAAAAATGGGAAGCTATGGGAGGTTCGTGAAAACGGCAATACAGGGGAAGTGATGAGAGGTGCAAGAGAGCACGGCGACATAGGGGTAGCTATGGGATGTGCGAGAAAGCAGAGCAATATGGGGGAAGCTATGAGAGCTGCTTGATAACACAGCGATATAGAGGAAGATATGAGCAGTGCGTGAAAACGCGGTAATATAGGGGAAACTATGAGAGGTGACCGAAAACACAGCGATATAGGGGAAGCCTTGGGAGGAGCATGAAATCACAGTGATATCGGGGAAGGGATGAGAGGTGCGTGAAAACACAGCGATATAGGGGAATCTACGGGAGGTGCGCGAAAACACGGCGATATACGTGAAGGTATGAAAGCTGTGTGAAAACACGTCAATATAGGGGAATGTATGAGAGATGAGTGAAAGCTCAACTGAAAAGGGAAGATATGAGAGGTGCATGAGAACATGGCGATATAAGCAAAGCTATGAGAGGTCATAAAAACACCGCGATTTGGGGGAAGCTACGAGAGGTGCGCGAAAACATTGCAATATATGGAAACCTATGAGAGGTGCACAAGCACACAGCAATAGAGGAGAAGCTATGAGAGGTGCGCGATAACACAGCAAAAAAGGGGAAGGTATGAGAGGTACACCAATACACAGTGATATAGGGGAATCTATGGGAGGTGCGCGAAAACTCGGCGATATACGTGAAGGTATGAAAGGTGCGTGAAAACACGTCGATATAGAGGAAGGTATGAGAGATGAGCGAGAACACGGCGATACAGGCAAAGCTATGAGAGGTGAGCAAAAACACAGCGTTATAGGGGAAGGTATGAGAGGTGCGCGAATACACAGCGATATACGAGAACGTATGAGAGGTGCGCGGACACACGGTGATATAGGGGATGCTATGAGATTTGCGCGAAAAGACAGCATTATTGGGGAAGCTATGGGAGGTGCGCGAATAGACAGTGATATAGGAGAAGCTATGAGAGGTGCAAGAAAACACAACGATATAGGGGAAGGTATGTGTGGTGCGTAGAAACGCGGTGACATAGTGGAAGCTACGAGAACTGCGCAAAAACGGCGATATAGCGGAAGCTATGAGAAGTGTGCGAAAACAGAGGGATATAGGGGAAGGTATGAGAGGTGCATGTAAACATGGCAATATTGGGGAATCTATGGGAGGTGCACGAAGAAACTGCGATGTACAGGATTGGGTGAGAGGTGCACGAAAACGGCGATATAGGGGAAGGTATGAGAAGTGCGGAAAAACACAGTGATGTAGGGGAAGCAATGGGAGGTGCGCGAAAACACGACGATATAGGGGAAGCTATCAGAGATGTGCGAAACCACAGCGATAAAGGGGAAGGTATAAGATGTGCGCGAAAACACAGCGGTATAGGGTAATGGATGAGAGGTGAGCAAAAACACAGCGACATAGGGGAAGGTATGGGAGGTCTGCATAAACAGGGCGATATAGGGGAAGGTATGAGAGGTGCACTAAAACAAAGCCATACACGGGAAGCTACGGGAGGTGCGCGACAACAGTGATATAGGGGTAGGTATGCGAGGAGCGTGAAAGCACAGCAATATAGGGGAAGATATAGGAGGTGTGCGAAAACACAGCGATATACGGGAACGTGTGAGAGGTGCGCGGACACGCGGTGATATAGGGGATGCTATGAGATTTGCGCGAAAAGACAGCATTATTAGGGAAGCTATGGGAGGTGCGCGAATAGACAGTGATATAGGAGAAGCTATGAGAGGTGCAAGAAAACACAACGATATAGGGGAAGGTATGGGAGGTGTGCGAAAACACAGCGATACAGGGGAAGCTATTGGAGGTGCGCGAAAACACAGCGATATAAGGGAAGCTATGGGAGGTGTGCGAAAACACAGCAATACAGGGGAAGCTGTGGGAGGTGCAAGAAAACTCAGCAATATATGGGAAGCTAGGAGAGGTGCGCGAAAACAGTGATATAGGGGAAGCTATGGGAGGTGTGCGAAAACACAGCAATAAAGGGGAAGGTATAAGAGGTGTGCGAAAACACAGTCATTTTGGGGAAGCTCTGAGACGTGCGCGAAAACACAAAGATATAGGGGAAGCTATGGGAGGTGTGCGAAAACACAGCAATACAGGGGAAGCTGTGGGAGGTGCAAGAAAACTCAGTAATATATGGGAAGGTATGGGACGTGCATGAAAACACAGTGATATAAGGGTCGGTATGCGAGGAGCATGAAAACACAGTGATATATGGGGAGCTATGGGAGGTGGGCTAAAACAGAACGATTTTGGGGAAGGTATGAGAGGTGCGAGAAAACACAGTGATATATGGGAAGCCATGGGAGGTGCACGACAACAGAGCAATATAGGGGACGCTATGTGAGGTGCGTGAAAACACAGCAATCTAGGGGAAGCTATGAGAGGTGTGCAAAAAAATCGCCATATATGGCAAGCTATGAGAAGTGTGCGAAAACAGCGATATAGCGGAAGCTATGGGAGGTATGCAAAAACACAGCAATATAGGGGAAGCTATGAAAGCTGCTTGATCACGCAGCGATATAGGGGAAGATGTGAGAGGTGAGTGAAAACACTGCTATATAGGGGAAGGTATCAGAGGTGTGCACAAACACAATGATATTGGGGAAGCTATGGGAGGTACGGGAAAACACAGCAATATAGGAGAAGCTATGAGAAATGCATGAAAACAGAGCGATATAGGGAAACTATGGGAGGTGCGCAAAAACAGCAATACAGGGGAAGGCATGAGAGGTGCGCGGAAACACAGCCATATTGGGGAAGCTATGAAAGGTGCGCAAGAACACGGCGATATAAGGGAAGCTATGGGAGGTGTGCGAAAACACAGCGATACAGGGGAAGGTATGAGAAGTGCGCGAAAACACAGCAATATATGGGAAGTTATGAGAGGTGCAAGTAAACACAGCAATATAGGGCAAGCTACGGGAGGTGCGTGAACAGACGGTGATAACATAGAAGGTATGAGAGGTGAGCAAAAACACAGCAATGTAGGGGAAGCTATGCGAGGTGCGGCAGAACACGCCAATATAGGGGAAACTATGGGAGGTGCGTGAAAACACAGCGATATAGGGAAAGTATGAGAGGTGCGCGAAAACACATCGATATAGTGGAAGGTATGCGAGGTGTGCGAAAGCACAGCGATATAAGGGGAAGCTATGAGAGGTTTGCGAAAACGCATTATAGGGGCAGGTATGAGAGGTGCGCAAAAACACATCGATACAGGGGAAGCTACAAGAAGTGCACAAAAACACATCGATATAGTGGAAGGTATGAGAGGTGCACGAAAACACAACAACATAGGGGAAGGTATGCGAGGTGCGCAAAAACACAGCGATATAGGGGAAGGTATGAAAGGTGTGCGAAAACACGGTGATATAGGGGATGGTATGTGAGGTGCGCAAAATCACGGCAAAAAATGGGAAGCTATGGGAGGTTCGTGAAAACGGCAATACAGGGGAAGTGATGAGAGGTGCAGGAGAGTACAGCGACATAGGGGAAGGTATGAGAGCTGTGCAAAAACACATCGATATAGTGGAAGGTATGTGAGGTGCGCAAAAACACATCGATACAGGGGAAGCTACGAGAGGTGCGCAAAAACACATCGATATAGTGGAAGGTATGAGAGGTGCGCGAAAACACGATGATATAGGGGAAGGTATGAGAGGTGCGCAAAAACACGGCAAAAAATGGGAAGCTATGGGAGGTTCGTGAAAACGGCAATACAGGGGAAGTGATGAGAGGTGCAAGAGAGCACGGCGACATAGGGGTAGCTATGGGATGTGCGAGAAAGCAGAGCAA
Organism: Mobula birostris; assembly: GCF_030028105.1. Taxonomy (NCBI): domain Eukaryota; kingdom Metazoa; phylum Chordata; class Chondrichthyes; order Myliobatiformes; family Myliobatidae; genus Mobula; species Mobula birostris. The sequence goes on along the minus strand of NW_027274682.1, from coordinate 1,260,330 downwards.
TATGGGGGAAGCTATGAGAGCTGCTTGATAACACAGCGATATAGAGGAAGATATGAGCAGTGCGTGAAAACGCGGTAATATAGGGGAAACTATGAGAGGTGACCGAAAACACAGCGATATAGGGGAAGCCTTGGGAGGAGCATGAAATCACAGTGATATCGGGGAAGGGATGAGAGGTGCGTGAAAACACAGCGATATAGGGGAATCTACGGGAGGTGCGCGAAAACACGGCGATATACGTGAAGGTATGAAAGCTGTGTGAAAACACGTCAATATAGGGGAATGTATGAGAGATGAGTGAAAGCTCAACTGAAAAGGGAAGATATGAGAGGTGCATGAGAACATGGCGATATAAGCAAAGCTATGAGAGGTCATAAAAACACCGCGATTTGGGGGAAGCTACGAGAGGTGCGCGAAAACATTGCAATATATGGAAACCTATGAGAGGTGCACAAGCACACAGCAATAGAGGAGAAGCTATGAGAGGTGCGCGATAACACAGCAAAAAAGGGGAAGGTATGAGAGGTACACCAATACACAGTGATATAGGGGAATCTATGGGAGGTGCGCGAAAACTCGGCGATATACGTGAAGGTATGAAAGGTGCGTGAAAACACGTCGATATAGAGGAAGGTATGAGAGATGAGCGAGAACACGGCGATACAGGCAAAGCTATGAGAGGTGAGCAAAAACACAGCGTTATAGGGGAAGGTATGAGAGGTGCGCGAATACACAGCGATATAGGGGAAGTTATGAGAGGTGCGCAAAAACACATCGATATAGGGGAAGCTACGAGAGGTGTGTGAAAACAGAGAGATATAGTGGAAGCTATGAGAGGTGCCTGAAAACACAGCGACATATGGGAAGCTATGGGAGGTGCACGAAAACAGAGCGAGAAAGGAGAAGGTATGAGAGGTGTGAGAAAACACGGCGATATAGGGGAAGCTATGGGAGGTGCGTGAAGACACGTCGATATAGGGGAAGGTATGAGACGTGCACAAAAACACAGCGATTCAGTGTTAGCTATAAGAGATGCGAAAATCATCGCAATATACAGGAAGCTATGAAAGGTGCGCGAAAACATGGCGAAAAATTGGCAGCTGTGGGAGGTGTGTGAAAACACAGCGATATTGGGGAAGGTATGAGGGGTCGCGAAAACACAGCGACATATGGGAAGCCATGGGAGGTGCACGAAAACAGAGCGAGAAAGGAGAAGGTATGAGAGGTGTGAGAAAACATTGCGATATAGGGGACGCTATGTGAGGTGCGTGAAAACACAACGATCTAGGGGAAGCTATTAGAGGTGTGTGAAAAAATCAACATATATGGCAAGCTATGAGAAGTGTGCAAAAACAGCGATATAGCGGAAGATGTGAGAGTTGAGCGAAAACACAGCTATGTAGGGGAAGGTATCAGAGGTGTGCACAAACACAATGATATTGGGGAAACTATGGGAGGTGCGGGAAAACACAGCAATATAAGAGAAGCTATGAGAAGTGCGCGAAAACACAGCAATATAAGGGAAGCTTTGGGAGGTGCGTGAAAACAGCAAAACAGGGGAAGGTGTGACAGGTGTGTGAAAACACCGGCAGATTGGCGAAGCTATGAGTGGTGCGCGAGAAAACGGCGATATAAGGGAAGCTATGGGAGGTGTGCGAAAACACAGCGATATAGGGGAAGGTATGAGAAGTGCGCAAAAACACAACGATATATGGGAATTTATGAGAGCTGCAAGAAAACACACCAATATAGGGCAAGTTACGGGAGGTGCGTGAACAGACGGTGATAACATAGAAGGTATGAGAGGCGCTCAAAAACACAGCGATGTAGGGGAAGCTATGCGAGGTGCGCCAGAACATGGCAATATGGGGGAAGATATGAGAGGTGTGCAAAAACACTGCGATTTGGGGAAAGCGATGACAGGTGCGCGAAAAAATCGCAATATATGTGAAACTATGAGAGGTGCTCGAAAACACAGCGAAAAAGGGGAAGTTATCGGAGGCGCGTGAAAACACAGCGATATAGGGGAAGGTATGAGAGGTGCGCGAAAACACATCGATATAGTGTAAGGTATGCGAGGTGCGCGAAAACGCAGCGATATAGGGGAAGCTATGAGATGTTTGCGAAAACGCATTATAGATGCAGGTATAAGAGGTGCGCGAAAACACATCGATATAATGGAAGGTATGAGAGGTGCACGAAAATACAACGACATAGGGGAAGGTATGCGAGGTTCACGAAAACACAACGATATAGGGGAAGCTATGAGAGGCGCGCGAAAACATGGCGATATAGGGGAAGGTATGACAGGTGCAAGCAAACAAAGCAATTTAGGGGAAGCTACTGGAGGTGCATGAAAAGACACCAGTATAGGAGAAGGTATGAGAGGTGCGCGAAAACAGGGCGAAAAATGAGAAGCTATGGGAGGTGCATGAAAACGCAGTGATATTGGGGAAGGTGTGAGATGTGCGTGAAAACAGGATATAGGGGAAGCTATGAGAGGTATGGAAAAACACAGTGATACAGGAGAAGCTATGGGAGGTGCGTGAAAACACAGCGATATGTGGGAAGCCATGGGAAGTGCACGACAACAGAGCGATATGGGGGAAGTTATCAGTGGTGCGAGAAAACATTGCTGATATAGGGGAAGCTATGGGAGGTGCGTGGAAACATTGCAATCTAGGGGAAGCTATTAAACGTGTGAAAAAAAATCGACATATATGGCAAGCTATGAGAAGTATGCGAAAACAGCAATATAGCGGAAGCTATGGGAGGTATGCGAAAACACAGCAATATAGGGGAAGCTATGAAAGCTGCTTGATCACACAGCGATATAGGGGAAGATGTGAGAGTTGAGCGAAAACACAGCTATATAGGGGAAGGTATCAGAGGTGTGCACAAACACAATGATATTGGGGAAACTATGGGAGGTGCGGGAAAACACAGCAATATTGGAGAAGCTATGAGAAGTGCGAGAAAACACAGCGATATAAGGGAAGCTCTGGGAGGTGCGCGAAAACAGCAAAACAGGGGAAGGTATGACAGGTGCGCGAAAACACAGGCATATTGGCGAAGCTATGAGTGGTGCGCGAGAACACGGCGATATAAGGGAAGCTATGGGAGGAGTGCGAAAACACAACGATATAGGGGAAGGTATGCGAGGTGCGCGAAAACGCAGTGATATAGGGGAAGCTATGAGAGGTTTGCGAAAACGCATTATAGGGGCGGGTATAAGAGGTGCGCAAAAACACATTGATATAGGGGAAGCTACGAGAGGTGCGCGAAAACACATCGATATAATGGAAGGTATGAGAGGTGCACGAAAATACAACGACATAGGGGAAGGTATGCGAGTTGCACGAAAACACAACAATATAGGGGAAGCTACGAGAGGCGCGTGAAAACACGGCGATATAGGGGAAGGTATGACAGGTGCAAGCAAACAAAGCAATATAGGGGAAGCTACTGGAGGTGCATGAAAAGACGGCAGTATAGGAGAAGGTATGAGAGGTGTGCGAAAATACAGCGATGTAGGGGAAGCTATGCGAGGTGCACCAGAACACGGATATATGGGGGAAGATATGAGAGGCGCGCAAAAACACAGCGATTTGGGGAAAGCGATGAGAGGTTCGCAAAAACATCACAATATATGGGAAGCTATGAGAGGTGCGCGAAAGCACGGCGAAAAAGGGGAAGCTATGGGAGGTACATAAAAACACAACGATATAGGGCAAGGTATGAGAGGTGCACGAATACACATCGATATAGTGGAAGGTATGTGAGGTGCGCAGAAACACAGCAATATAGGGGAAGGTATGAGAGGTGCACGTAAACACAACAGCATAGGGGAAGCTATGAGAGATGCCCAAAAACACAGCAAAAGACGGGAAGCTATGGGAGGTCCGTGAAAACAGGGCAATACAGGGGAAGTATGAGAGGTGTAGGAAAACACAGCAACATAGGGGAAGCTATGGGATGTGCGTAAAAATAGAGCAATATAGGGGAAGCTATGAGAGCTGCTTGATAACACAGCGATATAGAGGAATCTATGGGAGGTGTGTGAAAACACGGCGATAGAAATGAAGGTATGAAGGGTGTATGAAAACACGTTGATATATGGGGAGGTATAAGGGATGAGAGAAAACTCAGCTACAAAGGGGAAGGTTTGAGAGGTGCGCGAGAACACGGCGATATAAGCAAAGCTATGAGAGGTCAGTAAAACACAGCTATATAGGGGAAGGTATGAGAGGTGCGCCAAAACACAGTGATATAGGGGAATCTATGGGAGGTGCGCGAAAACACGGCGAAATACGTGAAGGTGTGAAAGGTGCGTGAAAACACGTTGATATAGGGGAAGGTATGAGAGATGAGCTAAAACTCAGCTAAAAAGGGGAAGGTATGAGAGTTGCATGAGAAAACGGCGATATAGGCAAAGCTATGAGGGGTGAGCAAAAGCACAGCGTTATAAGGGAAGATATGAGAGGTGCACGAAAAAACAACAATATAGGGAAAGTTATGTATGTGCGAGAAAACAGAGCGCTATAGGGGGAGCTATAAGAGGTGCGCAAAATCGCATCGATATAGGGGAAGACACGAGAGGTGTGCGAAAACACAGCGATATAGGGGAAGCTATGAGAGGTGCATGAAAACATCATCGATATAGTGGAAGGTATGAGAGGTGTGAGAAAACACAACGATATAAGGCAAGGTATGCGAGGTGCGTGAAAACACAGCCATATAGGGGAAGCTCTGAGAGGTGCGTGAAAACACAGCAATATAGGGGATGGCATGAGAGGTGCGCAACAATACAATGATATAGGGGAAGGTATGAGAGGTGCGCAAAAACACATTGATATAGTGCAAGGTATGAGAGGTGCACAAAAACACAACATGGGGAAGGTATGAGAGGTGCGTGAATACACAGTGATATAGGGGAATCTATGGGAGGTGTGTAAAAACATGGCGATATACGTGAGGTATGAAAGGTGTATGAAAACACGTCGATATGGGGGAGGTATGAAAGATGAGCGAAAACTCAGCTAAAAAGCGGAAGGTATGAGAGGAGCGCGAGAACACGGCGATGTAGGCAAAGCTATGAGAGGTCAGAAAAGCACAGTGATATAGGGGAAGGTATGAGAGGTGCGCCAAAGCACAGTGATATAGGGGAATCTATGGGAGGTGCGCGAAAACACGGCAATATACGTGAAGGTATGAAAGGTGCGTGAAAACACATCGATATAGGGGAAGCGATGACAGGTGCATGAAAATGCAGCGATATAGAGGACGGTATCAGAGCTGCGGGAAGACACAGTGATATAGGGGTAGGTATGCGAGATGCGCGTAAACGCAGTAATATGGGGAAAGTATGAGAGGTGCGCGAAAACACATTGATATAGTGCAAGGTATGAGAGGTGCACGAAAACACAACAACATAGAGGAAGGTATGAGAGGTGTGCGAATACACAGTGATATAGGGGAATCTATGGGAGGTGTGCGAAAACACGGCGATATACGTGAAGGTATGAAAGGTGTATAAAAACACGTCGATATGGGGGAGGTATGAAAGATGAGCGAAAACTCAGCTAAAAAGCGGAAGGTATGAGAGGAGCGCGAGAACACGGCGATGTAGGCAAAGCTATGAGAGGTCAGAAAAGCACAGTGATATAGGGGAAGGTATGAGAGGTGCGCCAAAGCACAGTGATATAGAGGAATCTATGGGAGGTGCGCGAAAACACGGCAATATACGTGAAGGTATGAAAGGTGCGTGAAAACACATCGATATAGGGGAAGCGATGACAGGTGCATGAAAATGCAGCGATATAGAGGACGGTATCAGAGCTGCGGGAAGACACAGTGATATAGGGGTAGGTATGCGAGATGCGCGTAAACGCAGTAATATGGGGAAAGTATGAGAGGTGCGCGAAAACACATTGATATAGTGCAAGGTATGAGAGGTGCACGAAAACACAACAACATAGAGGAAGGTATGAGAGGTGTGCGAATACACAGTGATATAGGGGAATCTATGGGAGGTGTGCGAAAACACGGCGATATACGTGAAGGTATGAAAGGTGTATAAAAACACGTCGATATAGGGGGAGGTATGAGAGATGAGTGAAAACTCAGCTAAAAAAGGGAAGGTATGAGAGGTGCGCGAGAACACGGCAATATAGGCAAAGCTATGAGAGGTCAGTAAAACACAGCTATAAAGGGGAAGGTATGAGAGGTGCGCCAAAACACTGTGATATAGGGGAATCTATGGGAGGTGCGCGAAAACACGGCAATATACGTGAAGGTATGAAAGGTGCGTGAAAACACATCGATATAGGGGAAGCGATGACAGGTGCATGAAAATGCAGCGATATAGAGGACGGTATCAGAGCTGCGGGAAGACACAGTGATATAGGGGTAGGTATGCGAGATGCGCGTAAACGCAGTAATATGGGGAAGGTATGAGAGGTGCGCGAAAACACATTGATATAGTGCAAGGTATGAGAGGTGCACGAAAACACAACAACATAGAGGAAGGTATGAGAGGTGTGCCAAAACACAGTGATATAGGGGAATCTATGGGAGGTGTGCGAAAACACGGCGATATACGTGAAGGTATGAAAGGTGTATAAAAACACGTCGATATAGGGGGAGGTATGAGAGATGAGTGAAAACTCAGCTAAAAAAGGGAAGGCATGAGAGGTGCGCGAGAACACGGCAATATAGGCAAAGCTATGAGAGGTCAGTAAAACACAGTGATATAGGGGAAGGTATGAGAGGTGGGCCAAAACACAGTGATATAGGGGAATCTATGGGAGGTGCGCGAAAACACGGCGATATACGTGAAGGTGTGAAAGGTGCGTGAAAACACGTCGATATAAGGGAATGTATGAGAGATGAGCGAAAACTCAGCTAAAAAGGGGAAGGTATGAGAGTTGCACGAGAAAACGGCGAAATAGGCAAAGCTATGAGGGGTGAGAAAAAGCACAGCGTTACAGGGGAAGATATGAGAGGTGCGCAAAAACACAACAATATAGGGGAAGTTATGTATGTGCGAGAAAACAGAGTGATATAGGGGAAGTTATGAGAGGTGTGCGAAAACACAGCGATATAGTGGAAGTTATGAGAGGTGCGCGAAAACACAGCGATATCGGGGAAGCTATGGGAGGTACGTGAAAGCACGGCGATAGAGGTGATGGTATGAGAGTTGCACGAAAACACAGTGATATAGGTGAAGGTATAAGAGGTGCGCGAAAACACGGTGACATAGGGGAAGCTATGAGAGATGCGCAAAAGCACAGCGATATAGGGGAAGGTATGAGATGTGTGCCAAAACACGGTGATATAGGGGATGGTATGTGAGGTGCGGAAAAACACGGCAAAAAATGGGAAGCTATGGGAGGTTCGTGAAAACAGGGCAATACAGGGGAAGTGATGAGAGGTGCAGGAGAGTACAGCGACATGGGGAAGCTATGGGATGTGCGAGAAAACAGAGCAATATGGGGGAAGCTATGAGAACTGCTTGATAACACTGCGATATAGCGGAAGATATGAGCGGTGCGCGAAAACGCGGTTATATAGGGGAAACAATGAGAGGTGACCGAAAACACAGCAAAAAAAGGGGAAGCTATGGAAGGTGCGTGAAAACACAGCGATATAGGGGAAGGTATGAGAGGTGCGCGAAAACACATCGATATAGTGGAAGCTATGGGAGGAGTGCGAAAACACAGCGATATAGGGGAAGGTATGAGAGGTGTGCGAAAACACATCGATATAGTGGAAGGTATGCAAAGTGCGAGAAAACGCAGTGATATAGGGGAAGCTATGAGAGGTTTGCGAAAACGCATTATAGGGGCGGGTATAAGAGGTGCGCAAAAACACATTGATACAGGGGAAGCTACGAGAGGTGCGCGAAAACACATCGATATAATGGAAGGTATGAGAGGTGCACGAAAATACAACGACATGGGGAAGGTATGCGAGTTGCACGAAAACACAACGATATAGGGGAAGCTATGAGAGGCGCGCGAAAACACGGCGAAATAGGGGAAATTATGACGTGCAAGCAAACAAAGCAATATAGGGGAAGCTACTGGAGGTGCATGAAAAGACGGCAGTATAGGAGAAGGTATGAGAGGTGCGCGAAAACACAGCGATGTAGGGGAAGCTATGCGAGGTGCGCCAGAACACGGATATATGGGGGAAGAAATGAGAGGCGCGCAAAAACACAGCGATTTGGGGAAAGCGATGAGAGGTTCGCAAAAACATCACAATATATGGGAAGCTATGAGAGGTGCGCGAAAGCACGGCGAAAAAGGGGAAGCTATGGGAGGTACATAAAAACACAACGATATAGGGGAAGGTATGAGAGGTGCACGAATACACATTGATATAGTGCAAGGTATGAGAGGTGCGAACACACGGCGATATACGTGAATGTATGAAAGGTGTATGAAAACGCGTCGATATAGGGGGAGGTATGAGAGATGAGCGAAAACTCAGCTAAAAAGGGGAAGGTATGAGAGGTGCGCGAGAACACTGCGATATAGGCAAAGCTATGAGAGGTCAGAAAAACACAGCGATAGAGGGGAAGGTATGAGAGGTGCATCAAAGCACAGTGATATAGGGGAATGTACGGGAGGTGCATGAAAACACGGCGATATACGTGAAGGTATGAAAGGTGTATGAAAACACGTCGATATAGGGGGAGGTATGAGAGATGAGCGAAAACTCAGCTAAAAAGGGGAAGGTATGAGAGGTGCGCGAGAACACTGCGATATAGGCAAAGCTATGAGAGGTCAGAAAAACACAGCGATAGAGGGGAAGGTATGAGAGGTGCATCAAAGCACAGTGATATAGGGGAATGTACGGGAGGTGCATGAAAACACGGCGATATACGTGAAGGTATGAAAGGTGTATGAAAACACGTCGATATAGGGGGAGGTATGAGAGATGAGCGAAAACTCAGCTAAAAAGGGGAAGGTATGAGAGGTGCGCGAGAACACTGCGATATAGGCAAAGCTATGAGAGGTCAGTAAAACACAGCTATATAGGGGAAGGTATGAGAGGTGCGCCAAAACACTGTGATATAGGGGAATCTATGGGAGGTGCGCGAAAACACGGCGATATACGTGAAGGTGTGAAAGGTGCATGAAAACACGTTGATATAGGGGAAGGTATGAGAGATGAGCTAAAACTCAGCTAAAAAGGGGAAGGTATGAGAGTTGCATGAGAAAACGGCGATATAGGCAAAGCTATGAGGGGTGAGCAAAAGCACAGCGTTATAAGGGAAGATATGAGTGGTGCGCGAAAAAACAACAATATAGGGAAAGTTATGTATGTGCGAGAAAACAGAGCGCTATAGGGGAAGTTATAAGAGTTGCGCAAAAACACATCGATATAGGGGAAGCTACGGGAGGTGTGCGAAAACACAGCGATATAGGGGAAGCTACGAGAGGTGCATGAAAACATCATCGATATAGTGGAAGGTATGAGAGGTGTGCGAAAACACAACGATATAAGGCAAGGTATGCGAGGTGCGTGAAAACACAGCCATATAGGGGAAGCTCTGAGAGGTGTGTGAAAACACATCAATATAGTGGAAGGTATGAGAGGTGCTCGAAAACAGAGTGATATAGGGAAAACAATGGGAGGTGCGCAAACACAAGGCGATGTACGTGAAGGTATGAGAGGTGCTTGAAAACACATCGATATAGGGGAAGCGATGACAGGTGCAGGAAAATGCAGCGATATAGAGGACGGTATCAGAGCTGCGGGAAGACACAGTGATATAGGGGTAGGTATGCGAGATGCGCGTAAACGCAGTGATATGGGGAAGGTATGAGAGGTGCGCAAAAGCACATTGATATAGTGCAAGGTATGAGAGGTGCACAAAAACACAACATAGGAGAAGGTATGAGAGGTGCGTGAATACACAGTGATATAGGGGAATCTATGGGAGGTGTGTAAAAACATGGCGATATACGTGAGGTATGAAAGGTGTATGAAAACACGCCGATATAGGGGGAGGTATGAAAGATGAGCGAAAACTCAGCTAAAAAGCGGAAGGTATGAGAGGAGCGCGAGAACACGGCGATGTAGGCAAAGCTATGAGAGGTCAGAAAAGCACAGCGATATAGGGGAAGGTATGAGAGGTGCGCCAAAGCACAGTGATATAGGGGAATCTATGGGAGGTGCGCGAAAACACGGCAATATACGTGAAGGTATGAAAGGTGCGTGAAAACACGTCGATATAGGGGAACGTATGAGAGGTGTGTGAAAACACAACGATATAGGGCAAGGTATGTGAGGTGAGTGAAAACACAGCCATATAGGCGAAGCCCTGAGAGGTGCGCGAAAACACGGCAATATAGGGGATGTTATGAGAGGTGCGCAACAATACAGTGATACAGGGGAATTTATGGGAGGTGCGCAAAAACACGGCGATATACGTGAAGGTATGAAAGGTGCGTGAAGACACGTCGATATAGGCGAAGATATGAGAGGTGTGCGAAAACACATCAATATAGTGGAAGGTATGAGAGGTGCTCGAAAACAGACTGATACAGGTGAAACAATGGGAGGTGCACAAACACAAGGCGATGTACGTGAAGGTATGAGAGGTGCTTGAAAACACATTGATATAGGGGAAGTGAGGGAGGTACATGAAAATGCAGCGATATAGAGGACGTTATGAGAGGTGCGGGAAAACACAGTGATATAGGGGTAAGTATGCGAGATGCGCGTAAACACAGTGATATAGGGGAAGCTACGAGAGGTGCGTGAAAACATCATCGATATAGTGGAAGGTATGAGAGGTGTGCGAAAACACAATGATATAGGGCAAGGTATGCGATGTATGTGAAAACACAGCCATATAGGGGAAGCTCTGAGAGGTGTGCGAAAACACATTGATATAGTGCAAGGTATGAGAGGTGCACGAAAACACAACAACATAGGGGAAGGTATGAGAGGTGCGCGAAAACACAGCAATATACGTGAAGGTATGAAAGGTGTATGAAAACAAGTTGATATACGGGGAGGTATGAGAGATGAGCGAAAACTCAGCTAAAAAGGGGAAGGTATGAGAGGTGCGCGAGAACACTGCGATATAGGCAAAGCTATGAGAGGTCAGAAAAACACAGCGATAGAGGGGAAGGTATGAGAGGTGCATCAAAGCACAGTGATATAGGGGAATGTACGGGAGGTGCATGAAAACACGGCGATATACGTGAAGGTATGAAAGGTGTATAAAAACACGTCGATATAGGGGGAGGTATGAGAGATGAGCGAAAACTCAGCTAAAAAAGGGAAGGTATGAGAGGTGCGTGAGAACACGGCGATATAGGCAAAGCTATGAGAGGTCAGTAAAACACAGTGATATAGGGGAAGGTATGAAAGGTGTGCCAAAACACAGTGATATAGGGGAATCTATGGGAGGTGCGCGAAAACACGGCGATATACGTGAAGGTGTGAAAGGTGCGTGAAAACACGTCGATATAAGGGAATGTATGAGAGATGAGCGAAAACTCAGCTAAAAAGGGGAAGGTATGAGAATTGCGCGAGAAAACGGCGAAATAGGCAAAGCTATGAGGGGTGAGAAAAAGCACAGCGTTACAGGGGAAGATATGAGAGGTGCGCGAAAACACAACAATATAGGGGAAGTTATGTATGTGCGAGAAAACAGAGTGATATAGGGGAAGTTATGAGAGGTGTGCGAAAACACAGCGATATAGTGGAAGTTATGAGAGGTGTGCGAAAACAGCGATATAGTGGAAGTTATGAGAGGTGCGCGAAAACACAGCGATATAGGGGAAGCTATGGGAGGTACGTGAAAGCACGGCGATAGAGGGGATGGTATGAGAGGTGCACGAAAACACAGTGATATAGGTGAAGGTATAAGAGGTGCGCGAAAACACAGTGACATAGGGGAAACTATGAGAGATGCGCAAAAGCACAGCGATATAGGGGAAGGTATGAGATGTGTGCCAAAACACGGTGATATAGGGGATGGTATGTGAGGTGCGGAAAAACACGGCAAAAAATGGGAAGCTATGGGAGGTTCGTGAAAACAGGGCAATACAGGAGAAGTGATGAGAGGTGCAGGAGAGTACAGCGACATAGGGGAAGCTATGGGATGTGCGAGAAAACAGAGCAATATGGGGGAAGCTATGAGAACAGCTTGATAACACTGCGATATAGCGGAAGATATGAGCGGTGCGCGAAAACGCGTTTATATAGGGGAAACTACGAGAGGTGACCGAAAACACAGCATAAAAAGGGGAAGCTATGGGAGGTGCGTGAAAACACAGCGATATAGGGAAAGCTATGAGAGGTGTGCGAAAACACATCGATATAGTGGAAGGTATGCAAGGTGCGCGAAAACGCAGTGATACAGGGGAAGCTACGAGAGGTGCGCGAAAACACATCGATATAATGGAAGGTATGAGAGGTGCACGAAAATACAACGACATAGGGGAAGGTATGTGAGTTGCACGAAAACACAACGATATAGGGGAAGCTATGAGAGGCGCGCGAAAACACGGCGAAACAGGGGAAATTATGACTGGTGCAAACAAACAAAGCAATATAGGGGAAGCTACTGGAGGTGCATGAAAAGACGGCAGTATAGGAGAAGGTATGAGAGGTGCGCGAAAACACAGCGATGTAGGGGAAGCTATGCGAGGTGCGCCAGAACACGGATATATGGGGGAAGATATGAGAGGCGCGCAAAAACACAGCGATTTGGGGAAAGCGATGAGAGGTTCGCAAAAACATCACAATATATGGGAAGCTATGAGAGGTGCACGAAAGCACGGCGAAAAAGGGGAAGCTATGGGAGGTACATAAAAACACAACGATATAGGGCAAGGTATGTGTGGTGCACGAATACACATCGATATAGTGGAAGGTATGCGAGGTGCGCAAAAACGCATCGATATAGGGGAAGCTACGAGAGGTGTGCGAAAACACAGCGATATAGGGGAAGCTCTGAGAGGTCTGCGAAAACACGCGTATGGGGCAGGTATGAGAGGTGCGCAAAAGCACATCGATACAGGGGAAGCTACGAGAGGTGCGCAAAATCACATCGATATAGTGGAAGGTATGAGAGGTGCACGAAAACACAACAACATAGGGGAAGATATGCGAGGTGCGCAAAAACACAGCGATATAGGGGAAGCAATGAGGGTGCGCGAAAACACGGTGATATAGGGGAAGGTATGAGAGGTGCGCAAAAACACGGCAAAAAATGGGAAGCTATGGGAGGTTCGTGAAAACGGCAATACAGGGAAAGTGATGAGAGGTGCAGGAGAGCACAGCGACATAGGGGAAGCTATGGGATGTGCGAGAAAACAGAGCAATATGGGGGAGGCTATGAGAACTGCTTGATAACACAGCGATATAGCGGAAGGTATGAGCGGTGTGCGAAAACGTGGTAATATAGGGGAAACTATGAGAGGTGCCCGAAAACACAGCGATATAGGGGAAGCCTTGGGAGGAGCGCGAAATCACAGTGATATCGGGGAAGGGATGAGAGGTGCGTGAAAACACAGCGATATAGGGGAATCTATGGGAGGTGCGCGAAAACACGGCGATATACGTGAAGGTATGAAAGCTGCGTGAAAACACGTCAATATAGGGGAATGTATGAGAGATGAGTGAAAGCTCAACTGAAAAGGGGAAGATATGAGAGGCGCGCGAGAACATGGCGATATAAGCAAACCTATGAGAGGTGCACAAGCACACAGCAATAGAGGGGAAGCTATGAGAGGTGCGCAAAAACACATCGATATAGGGGAAGCTACGAGAGGTGTGCGAAAACACAGCGATATAGTGGAAGGTATGAGAGGTGCCCGAAAACACAGCGACATATGGGAAGCTATGGGAGGTGCACGAAAACAGAGCGAGAAAGGAGAAGGTATGAGAGGTGTGAGAAAACACGGCGATATAGGGGAAGCTATAGGAGGTGCGTGAAAACACGTCGATGTAGGGGAAGGTATGAGAGGTGCGCAAAAACACAGCGATTCAGGGTTAGCTATAAGAGATGCGCAAAATCATCGCAATATACGGGAAGCTATGAAAGGTGCGCGAAAACATGGCGAAAAATGGGAAGCTGTGGGAGGTGTGTGAAAACACAGCGATGTTGGGGAAGGTATGAGAGGGGCACGAAAATACAGCGATATAGGGGAAGTTATGAGAGGTGTGCTAAAACACAGCAATATAGGGGAAGGTATGAGAGGTCTGCAAAAACATGGCGATATAGGGGAAGGTATGAGAGGTGCCCGAAAACACAGTGATATAGGGAAAGCTTTGGGAGGTGCACGAAAACACGGCGATATAGGTGAAGCTATGAGAGGTGCGAGAAAATACAGCGATATAGTGGAAGGTGTGAGAGGTGAGCGAAAACATGGCATTATAGGGGAAGCTCTGAGACGTGCGCGAAAGCACAACGATATAGGGGAAGCTATGGGAGGTGTGCGAAAACACAACGATTTGGGGAAAGCTATGAGAGGTGAGCGAAAACATCACAATATATGGGAAGCTATGAGAGGTGAGCGAAAACAGGACGAAAAATGGGAAGCTATGGGAGGTGCATGAAAATGCAGTGATATTGGGGAAGGTGTGAGATGTGCGTGAAAACACAACGATATAGGGAAATGTATGTGAGGTGCGTGAAAACACAGCGATATAGGGGAAGCTATGAGAGGTGTGGAAAAACACAGTGATATAGGAGAAGCTATGTGAGGTGCCTCAAAACACAGCGATATAGGAGAAAGTATGAGAGGTGCGTGAAAACACAGCGATATGTGGGAAGCCATGGGAAGTGCACGACAACAGAGTGATATGGGGGAAGTTATCAGTGGTGCGAGAAAACACTGCTGATATAGGGGAAGCTATGGGAGCTGTGCGAAAACATTGCGATATAGGGGTCGCTATATGAGGTGCGTGAAAATACAGCGATCTAGGGGAAGCTATTAGAGGTGTGAGAAAAAATCGACATATATGGCAAGCTATGAGAAGTGTGCGAAAACAGCGATATAGCGGAAGCTATGGGAGGTATGCGAAAACACAGCAATATAGGGGAAGCTATGAAGGCTGCTTGATCACACAGCGATATAAGGGAAGATGTGAGAGTTGAGCGAAAACACAGCTATATAGGGGAAATTATCAGAGGTGTGCACAAACACAATGATATTGGGGAAGCTATGGGAGGTGCGGGAAAACACAGCAATATAGGAGAAGCTATGAAAAGTGCGCGAAAACACAGCGATATAAGGGAAGCTCTGGGAGATGAGCAAAAACAGCAAAACAGGGGAAGGTATGACAGCTGCGCGAAAACACAGGCATATTGGTGAAGCTATGAGTGGTGCGCGAGAACATGGCGATATAAGGGAAGCTATGGGAGGTGTGCGAAAACACAGCGATATAGGGGAAAGTATGAGAAGTGCGCGAAAACATGATATATGGGAAGTTATGAGAGGTGCAAGAAAACACAGCAATATAGGGCAAGCTACGGGAGGTGCGTGAATAGACGGTGATAACATAGAAGGTATGAGAGGCGCTCAGAAACACAGCGATGTAGGGGAAGCTATGCGGTGTGCGCCAGAACACGGCAATATGGGGGAACATATGAGAGGTGTGCAAAAACACAGCGATTTGGGGAAAGCGATGAGAGGTGCACGAAAACATCGCAATATATGTGAAACTATATGAGAGGTGCTCGAAAACACAGCGAAAAAGGGGAAGCTATCGGAGGCGCGTGAAAACACAGCGATATAGGAGAAGGTATGAGAGGTGCGCGAAAACACATCGATATAGTGGAAGGTATGCGAGGTGCGCGAAAACGCAGCGATATAGGGGAAGCTATGAGAGGTTTGCAAAAACGCATTATGGGGCAGGTATAAGAGGTGCGCTAAAACACATCGATACAGGGGAAGCTACGAGAGGTGCGCAACAACACATCGATATAATGGAAGGTATGTGGGGTGCGCAAAAACACAGCAATATAGGGGAAGGTATGAGAGGTGCAAGTAAACACAACGACATAGGGGAAGCTATGAGAGGTGCCCAAAAACATGGTAAAAAGTGGGAAGCTATGGGAGATCCGTGAAAACAGGGCAATACAAGGGAAGTAATGAGAGGTGCAGGAGAGCACAGCGACATAGGGGAAGCTATGGGACGTGCGTAAAAATAGAGCAATATAGGGGAAGCTATGAGAGCTGCTTGATAACACAGCGATATAGGGGAAAATATGAGAGGTGTGCGAAAAAGTGGTGATATAGGCAAAACTAGAGAGGTGACCAAAAACGCAGCGATATCGGGGAGGCCTTGGAAGGAGCACTAATTCACAGTGATATCGGGGAAGTGCTGAGAGGTGCGTGAAAACACAGCGATATAGGAGAAGCTATGCAATGTGTGCGAAAACACAGCAATATAGAGGAATGTATGGGAAGTGAGTGAAAACACAGCGATATAGGGGAAGGTATGAGAGGTGTGCAAATACACAGTGATATAGGGGAAGCTATGGGAGGTGCGCGAACACACGGCGATATACGTGAAGGTATGAAAGGTGTATGAAAACGCGTCTATATAGGGGGAGGTATGAGGGATGAGCGAAAACTCAGCTAAAAAGGGGAAGGTATGAGAGGTGCACGAGAAAACGGCGATATAGGCAAAGCTAAGAGGGGTGAGCAAAAGCACAGCGTTATAGGGGAAGATATGAGAGGTGCGCGAAAACACAACAATATAGGGGAAGCTATGTATGTGCGAGAAAACAGAGCGATATTGGGGAAGTTATGAGAGGTGCACAAAAACGCATCGATATAGGGGAAGCTACAAGAGGTGTGCGAAAACACAGTGATATAGGGGAAGCTATGGGAGGTACGTGAAAGCACGGTAATAGAGGGGAAGGTATCAGAGGTGCACGAAAACACAGTGATATAGGTGAAGGTATGAGAGGTGCGCGAAAACACGACGACATAGGGGATGCTATGAGAGATGCGCGAAAACACAGCGATATAAGGGAAGCTATGAGAGGTGCGCGAAAACACATCGATATAGGGGAAGCTACGAGAGGTGTGTGAAAATATCATCGATATAGTGGAAGGTATGAGTGGTGTGCGAAAACACAACGATATAGTGCAAGGTATGCGAGGTGCGTGAAAACACAGCCATATAGGGTAAGCTCTGAAAGGTGCGCGAAAACACAGCAATATAGGGGATGGTATGAGAGGTGCGCAACAATACAGTGATATAGGGAAATGTATGGGAGGTGCGTGAAAACACGGCGATATACGTGAAAGTATGAAAGGTGTGTGAAAACACGTCGATATAGGGGAAGATATGAGAGGTGTGCGAAAACACATCAATATAGTGGAAGGTATGAGAGGTGCTCGAAAACAGAGTGATATAGGGAAAACAATGGGAGGTGCACAAACACAAGGCGATATACGTGAAGGTATGAGAGGTGCTTGAAAACACATCGATATAGGGGAAGCGATGACAGGTGCATGAAAATGCAGCGATATAGAGGACAGTGTCAGAGGTGCGGGAAAACACAGTGATATAGGGGTAGGTAGGCGAGATGCACGTAAACGCAGAGATATGGGGAAGGTATGAGAGGTGCGCGAAAACACATTGATATAGTGCAAGGTATGAGGGGTGCACGAAAACACAACAACATAGGGGAAGGTATGAGAGGTGCGCAAATACACAGTGATATTGGGAAATCTATGGGAGGTGCGCGAAAACACGGCGATATACGTGAAGGTATGAAAGGTGCGTGAAAACACGTCGATATAGGGGAAGGTATGAGGGATGTGCGAAAGCACATCAATATGGTGGAAGGTATGAGAGGTGCTCAAAAACAGAGTGATATAGGGGAAACAATGGGAGGTGCGCAAACACAAGGCGATATACATGAAGGTATGAGAGGTGCTTGAAAACACATTGATATAGGGGAAGTGAGGGAGGTACATGAAAATGCAGCGATATAGAGGACGTTATGAGAGGTGCGGGAAAACACAGTGATATAGGGGTAAGTATGCGAGATGCGCGTAAACACAGTGATATAGGGGAAGCTACGAGAGGTGCGTGAAAACATCATCGATATAGTGGAAGGTATGAGAGGTGTGCGAAAACACAATGATATAGGGCAAGGTATGCGATGTATGTGAAAACACAGCCATATAGGGGAAGCTCTGAGAGGTGTGCGAAAACACATTGATATAGTGCAAGGTATGAGAGGTGCACGAAAACACAACAACATAGGGGAAGGTATGAGAGGTGCGCGAAAACACAGCAATATACGTGAAGGTATGAAAGGTGTATGAAAACAAGTTGATATACGGGGAGGTATGAGAGATGAGCGAAAACTCAGCTAAAAAGGGGAAGGTATGAGAGGTGCGCGAGAACACGGCGATATAGGCAAAGCTATGAGAGGTCAGAAAAACACAGCGAGATAGGGGAAGGTATGAGTGGTGCGCCAAAACACAGTGATATAGGGGAATCTATGGGAGGTGCGCGAAAACACGGCGATATACGTGAACGTATGAAAGTTGCGTGAAAACCTGTCGATATAGAGGAAGGTATGAGAGATGAGCGAAAACTCAGCTAAAAAGCGGAAGGTATAAGAGGTGCGCGAGAACACAGCGATATAGGGGAAGCTACGTATGTGCACGAATACACAGCGATATAGGGGAAGTTATGAGAGGTGCGCAAAAACACATCGATATAGGGGACGCTACGAGAGATGTGCGAAAACACAGCGATATAGTGGAGGGATGAGAGGTGCCCGAAAACACAGCGACATATGGGAAGCTATGGGAGGTGAACGAAAACACGTCGATATAGGGGAAGGTATGAGAGGTGCGCAAAAACACAGCAAAAAATGGGAAGTTATGGGAGGTCCGTGAAAACAGCACAATATAGGGGAAGTTAGGAGAGGTGCAGGAGAGCACAGCGACATAGGGGAAGCTTTGGGATGTGCGAGAAAACAGAGCAATATGGGGGAAGCTATGAGAGCTGATTGATAACACAGCGATATAGCGGAAGATATGAGCGGTGTGCGAAAACGCAGTAATATAGGGGAAACTATGAGAGGTGACCGAAAACATAGCGACATAGTGGAAGCCTTGGGAGGAGCGCGAAATCACAGTGATATCTTGGAAGGGATGAGAGGTGCGTGAAAACACAGCGATATAGGTGAAGCTATGGTAGGTGCGCGAAAACACAGCGATATAGGGGAATGTATGGGAAGTGAGTGAAAACACAGCGATATATGGGAATATATGAGAGGTGCGCAAAAACACAGTGATATAGGGGAATCTATGGGAAGTGCATGAAAACACGGCGATATATGTGAAGGTATGAAAGGTGTGTGAAAACATGGCGATATAGGGGAAGGTATGACAGGTGTGTGAAAACACAACGATATAGGGCAAGGTATGCGAGGTGAGTGAAAACACAGCCATATAGTGGAAGCTCTGAGAGGTGCGCGAAAACACGGCAATATAGGGGATGTTATGAGAGGTGTGCAACAATACAGTGATATAGGGAAATGTATGGGAGGTGCACGAAAACACGGCGATATACGTGAAAGTATGAAAGGTGCGTGAAAACACGTCGATATAGGGGAAGCGATGAAAGGTGCATGAAAATGCAGCGATATAGAGGACAGTATCAGAGGTGCGGGAAAACACAGTGATATAGGGGTAGGTATGCGAGATGCGCGTAAACGCAGTGATATGGGGAAGGTATGAGAGGTGCGCGAAAACACATTGATATAGTGCAAGGTATGAGAGGTGCACAAAAACACAACAACATAGGGGAATCTATGGGAGGTGTGCGAACACACGGCGATATACGTGAAGTACGAAAGGTGTATGAAAACACGTCGATATAGGGGGAGGTATGAGAGATGAGCGAAAACTCAGCTAAAAAAGGGAAGGTATGAGAGGTGCGCGAGAACACGGCGATATAGACAAAGCTATGAGAGGTTAGTAAAACACAGTGATATAGGGGAAGGTATGAGAGGTGGGCCAAAACACAGTGATATAGGGGAATCTATGGGAGGTGCACGAAAACACGGCGATATATGTGAAGGCGTGAAAGGTGCGTGAAAACACGTCGATATAGGGGAAGGTATAAGAGTTGAGCGAAAACTCAGCTAAAAAGGGGAAGGTATGAGAGGTGCGCGAGAACACGGCAATATAGACAAAGCTATGAGAGGTCAGTAAAACACAGCGATATAGGGGAAGGTATGAGAGGTGGGCCAAAACACAGTGATATAGGGGAATCTATGGGAGGTGCACGAAAACACGGCGATATATGTGAAGGCGTGAAAGGTGCGTGAAAACACGTCGATATAGGGGAAGGTATAAGAGTTGAGCGAAAACTCAGCTAAAAAGGGGAAGGTATGAGAGTTGCACAAGAAAACGGTGATACAGGCAAAGCTATGAGGGGTGAGCAAAAGCACAGCGTTACAGGGGAAGATATGAGAGGTGCGCGAAAACACAACAATATAGGGGAAGTTCTGTATTTGCGAGAAAACAGAGCGATATAGGGGAAGTTATGAGAGGTGCGCAAAAACGCATCGATATAGGGGAAGCTACGCGAGGTGTGCGAAAACACAGCAATATAGTGGAAGTTATGAGAGGTGTGCGAAAACACAGCGATATAGGGGAAGCTATGGGAGGTACGTGAAAGCACGGCGATAGAGGGGATGGTATGAGAGGTGCACGAAAACACAGTGATATAGGTGAAGGTATGAGAGGTGCGCTAAAACACGGCGATATAGTGGAAGCTATGAGAGATGCGCAAAAGCACAGCGATATAGGGGAAGCTATGAGAGATGCGCAAAAACACAGCGATATAGGGGAAGCTACGAGAGGTGCGTGAAAAAACATCGATATAGTGGAAGGTATGAGAGGTGTGCGAAAACACAACGATATAGGGCAAGGTATGCGAGGTGCGTGAAAACACAGCGATATAGGGGAAGCTCTGAAAGGTGCGCGAAAACACAGCAATATAGGGGATGGTATGAGAGGTGCGCAGCAATACAGTGATATAGGGAAATGTATGGGAGGTGCGTGAAAACATGGCGATATACGTGAAAGTATGAGAGGTGTGCGAAAACACATCAATATAGTGGAAGGTATGAGAGGTGCTCGAAAACAGAGTGATACAGGTGAAACAATGGGAGGTGCGCAAACACAAGGCGATGTACGTGAAGGTTTGAGAGGTGCTTGAAAACACAGCGATATAGGGGAAGCGATGACAGGTGCATGAAAATGCAGCGATATAGAGGACAGTATCAGAGGTGCGGGAAAACACAGTGATATAGGGGTAGGTAGGCGAGATGCACATAAACGCAGAGATATGGGGAAGGTATGAGAGGTGCGCGAAAACACATTGATATAGTGCAAGGTATGAGAGGTGCACGAAAACACAACAGCATAAGGGAAGGTATGAGAGGTGCGCGAATACACAGTGATATAGGGGAATCTATGGGAGGTGCGCGAACACACGGCGATATACGTGAAGGTATGAAAGGTGTATGAAAACGCGTCGATATAGGGGGAGGTATGAGAGATGAGCAAAAACTCAGCTAAAAAGGGGAAGGTATGAGAGGTGCGCGAGAACACGGTGATATAGGCAAAGCTATGAGAGGTCAGAAAAACACAGCGATAGAGGGGAAGGTATGAGAGGTGCACCAAAGCACAGTGATATAGGGGAATGTACGGGAGGTGCATGAAAACACGGCGATATACGTGAAGGTATGAAAGGTGTATGAAAACACGTCGATATAGGGGGAGGTATGAGAGATGAGCGAAAACTCAGCTAAAAAGGGCAAGGTATGAGAGGTGCGCGAGAACACGGCGATATAGACAAAGCTATGAGAGGTCAGTAAAACACAGCAATATAGGGGAAGGTATGAGAGGTGTGCCAAAACACAGTGATATAGGGGAATCTATGGGAGGTGCACGAAAACACGGCGATATATGTGTAGGCGTGAAAGGTGCGTGAAAACACGTCGATATAGGAGAAGGTATAAGAGTTGAGCGAAAACTCAGCTAAAAAGGGGAAGGTATGAGAGTTGCGCGAGAAAACGGTGATACAGGCAAAGCTATGAGGGGTGAGCAAAAGCACAGCGTTACCGGGGAAGATATGAGAGGTGCGCGAAAACACAACAATATAGGGGAAGTTATGTATGTGCGAGAAAACAGAGCGATATAGGGGAAGTTATGAGAGGTGCGCAAAAATGCATCGATATAGGGGAAGCTACGAGAGGTGTGCGAAAACACAGCGATATAGTGGAAGTTATGAGAGGTGCGCGAAAACACAGCGATATAGGGGAAGCTATGGGAGGTACGTGAAAGCACGGCGATAGAGGGGATGGTATGAGAGGTGCACGAAAGCACAGTGATATAGGTGAAGATATGAGAGGTGCGCGAAAACATGGCGATATAGTGGAAGCTATGAGAGATGCACGAAAGCACAGCGATATAGGGGAAGGTATGAGAGGTGCGCGAAAACACATTGATATAGTGCAAGGTATGAGAGGTGCACGAAAACACAACAACATAGGGGAAGGTATGAGAGGTGCGTGAAAACACAGCCATATAGGGGAAACTCTGAGAGGTGCACGAAAACACAGCAATATAGGGGATGGTATGAGAGGTGCGCAACAATACAGTGATATAGGGGAAGGTATGAGAGGTGCGCGAAAACACAGCGATATAGTGCAAGGTATGAGAGGTGCACGAAAACACAACAACATAGGGGAAGCTATGAGAGGTGCGCGAATACACAGTGATATAGGGGAATCTATGGGAGATGTGCGAAAACACTGCGATATACGTGAGGTATGAAAGGTGTATGAAAACACGTCGATATAGGGGGAGGTATGAGAGATGAGTGAAAAGTCATATAGGGGAAACTCTGAGAGGTGCGCGAAAACACGTCAATATAGGGGATGGTATGAGAAGTGCGAAACAATACAGTGATATAGGGGAATCTATGGTAGGTGCGCTAAAACACAGCGATATAGGGGAAAGTATGATAGGCACGCAAAAACACAGCGACATATGGGAAGCTATGGGAGGTGCGTGAAAAGACGGCGAACTAGGGGAAGCTATGAGAGGTGCGCAAAAGCACGGCAAAAAATGGGAAGCTATGGGATGTGCGAGAAAACAGAGCAATATGGGGGAAGCTATGACAGCTGCTTGATAACACAGCGATATTGCGGAAGATATGAGCGGTGCGCTAAAACGCGGTAATATAGGGGAAACTATGAGAGGTGACCGAAAACACAGCGACATAGGGGAAGCCTTGGGAGGAGCGCAAAATCACAGTGATATCGGGGAAGGGATGATAGGTGCGTGAAAACACAGCGATATGGGAGAAGCTATGAGAGGTGCGCGATAACATTGCAATATTTGGAAAGCTATGAGAGGTGCACAAGCACACAGCAATAGAGGGGAAGGTATGAGAGGTGTGCGAAAACAGCAATACAGGGGAAGGTATGAGAGATGCGCGAGAACATGGCCATATTGGCGAAGCTATTAGAGGTGCGCGAGAACACGGCGATATAAGGGAAGCTATGGGAGGTGTGCGAAAACACAGCGATACAGGGGAAGGTATGAGAAGTGCGCGAAAACACAACGATATACGGGAAGTTATGAGAGGTGCAAGAAAACACAGCAACATAGGGGAAGGTATGCGAGTTGCGCAAAAACACAGCGATATAGGGGAAACTATGAGAGGTCTGCGAAAACAAGGCGATATAGGGGAAGCTATGAGAGGTGTGTGAAAACACGGTGATATAGGGGAAGGTATGAGAGGTGCGCAAAAACACGGCAAAAAGTGGGAAGCTATGGGAGGTTCGTGAAAACAGGGCAATACAGGGGAAGTGATGAGAGGTGCAGGAGAGCACAGCGACATAGGGGAAGCTATGGGATGTGCGAGAAAACAGAGTAATATGGGGGAAGCTATGAGAACTGCTTGATAACACAGCGATATAGCGGAAGATATGAGCAGTGCGCGAAAATGCGGTAATATAGGGGAAACTATGAGAGGTAACCGAAAACACAGCGATCTAGGGGAAGCCTTGTGAGGAATGCGAAATCACAGTGATATCGGGGAAGGGATGAGAGGTGCATGAAAACACAGCGATGTAGGGGAAGCTGTGGGAAGTGTGCGAAAACACAGTGATATAGGGGAAGCTATGGGAGGTGCCCGAAAACACAGCGATATAGGGGAATGTATGGGAAATGAGTGAAAACACAGCGATATAGGGGAAGATATGAGAGGTGAGCGAAAACACAGTGACATAGGGGAATCTATGGGAAGTGCGCGAAAACACGGCGATATACGTGTAGGTATGAAAGGTGCGTGAAAACACGTCAATATAGGGGAATGTATGAGAGATGAGTGAAAACTCAGCTGAAAAGGGGAAGATATGAGAGGTGCGCGAGAACATGGCGATATAGGCAAAGCTATGAGAGGTCAGAAAAACACTGCGATTTTGGGGAAGCTATGAGAGGTGCGCGAAATCATTGCAATATATGGAAACCTATGAGAGGTGCACAAGCACACAGCAATAGAGGAGAAGCTATGAGAGGTGCGTGATAACACAGCAAAAAAGGGGAAGGTATGAGAGGTGCGTCATAACACAGTGATATAGAGGAATCTATGGGAGGTGCGCGATAAAACGGCGATATACGTGAAGGTATGAAAGGTGCGTGAAAACACGTCGATATAGAGGAAGGTATGAGAGATGAGCGAGAACACGGCGATATAGGCAAAGCTATGAGAGGTGCGCAAAAACACATCGATATAGGGGAAGCTACGAGAGGTGTGCGAAAACACAGCGATATAGTGGAATGTATGAGAGGTGCGTGAACACAGGGCGAAAAATGGGAAGCTATGGGAGGTGCATAAAAACACAGCGATATTGGAGAAGGTGTGAGATGTGCGTGAAAACACAACGATATAGGGTAACGAATCAGAGGTGCACAAAAACACAGCAACATATGAGAAGCTATGAGAGGTGCACGAAAACAGAGCGAGAAAGGAGAAGGTATGAGAGGTGTGAGAAAACACGGCGATATAGGGGAAGCTATGGGAGGTGCGTGAAAACACGTCGATATAGGGGAAGGTATGTGAGGTGCCGGAAAACACATCGATATAGGGGAAGCTACGAGAGGTGTGCGAAAACACAGCGATATAGTGGAGGGATGAGAGGTGCCCGAAAACACAGCGACATATGGGAAGCTATGGGAGGTGCACGAAAACAGAGCGAGAAAGGAGAAAATATGAGAGGTGTGAGAAAACACGGCGATATAGGAGAAGCTATGGGAGGTCCGTGAAACCAGGGCAATATAGAGGAAGTGAGGAGAGGTGCAGGAGAGCACAGAGACATAGGGGAAGCTATGGGATGTGCGAGAAAACAGAGCAATATGGGGGAAGCTATGAGAGCTGATTGATAACACAGCGATATAGCGGAAGATATGAGCTGTGCGCTAAAACGCGGTAATATAGGGGAAACTATGAGAGGTGACCGAAAACACAGCGACATAGGGGAAGCCTTGGGAGGAGCGCAAAATCACAGTGATATCGGGGAAGGGATGACAGGTGCGTGAAAACACAGCGATATAGGCGAAGCTATGGTAGGTGCGCGAAAACACAGCGATATAGGGGAATGTATGGGAAGGGAGTGAAAACTCAGCGATATATGGGAAGATATGAGAGGTGCGCGAAAACACAGTGATATAGGGGAATCTATGGGAAGTGCACGAAAACACGGCGATATACGTGAAGTTATGAAAGGTGCGTGAAAACACGTCGATATAGAGGAATGTGTGAGAGATGAGCGAGAATACGGCGATATAGGCAAAGCTATGAGAGGTGAGCAAAAACACAGCGTTATAGGGGAAGGTATGAGAGGTGCACGAAAACACAACGATATAGGGGAAGCTACGTATGCGCACCAATACACAGCGATATAGGGGAAGTTATGAGAGGTGCGCCAAAACACATCGTTATAGGGGAAGCTACGAGAGGTGTGCAAAAGCACAGCGATATAGTGGAAGGTATGAGAGGTGCCTGAAAACACAGCGACATATGGGAAGCTACGAGAGGTGCGTGAAAACACAGTGATATAGTGGAATATATGAGAGGTGCGCGTAAACACAGTGCTATAGGTGAATATATGAGAGGTGCGCGAAATCACGGCGATATAGGGGAAGCTATGGGAGGTCCGCAAAAATACAGCATTATATGTGAAGGAATGAGAGGTGTGCAAAAACACGTCGATACAAGGGAAGCAATGAGAGGTGCGCGAAAACACGGCAATATAAGAGAAGGTATGAGAGATGAGCGAAAACTCAGCTAAAAAGGGGAAGGTATGAGAGATGCGTGAGAACACTGTGATATAGGCAAATCTATGAGAGGTGAGCAAAAGCACAGCAATATACGGGAAGCTATGGGTGATGCGCCAAACACAGCGATATAGGGGAAGCTATTGGAGGTGTGCGAAAACACAGCGATATAGGGGAAGCTATGAGAGGTGCGTGGAAACACAGCGATATAGGGGAAGCTATGGGTGGTGTGCAAAATCACAGCGATAAGTGGAAGCTATGGGAGGTGTGTGAAAACACAGCGATTTAGGGGAAGGTATGAGAAGGAGGCGAAAACACAGCGATATAGGGGAAGGTATGAGAGGTGCGGAACAACACGGTGATGTAGGAGAATGTATGAGAGGTGCGCGAAAACACGGCGATATAGGGGAAAATATGAGAGGTGAGCGAAAACACAGCGATATAGGGGACGCTATGGGAGGTGCGAGAAATCACAGCAATATAGAGGAAGGGATGAGAGGAGCGGAAAAACACAGTATTATAGGGGAACCTTTGGGAGGTGCGCGAAAACACGGCAATATATGGGAAGCTATGGGAGGTGCACGAGAACACAACGGTAGAGGAGAAGCTATGAGAGGTGCGTGAGAGCAAAGCGATATAGGGGAAGGTATGAAAGGTGTGCAAAAACACGGCAATGTAGGGGACTGTATGAGAGGTGTGCAAAACCACGGCGATATATGGGAAGCTATGAGAGGTGAGCGAAAACACAGCGATACAGAGGAACGCATGAGAGGTGCACGAAAACACAGCGATATATTGGAAGCGAACGGGAGTTGCGCGAAAACAGAGCGATATAGGGGAAGGTATGAGAGTTGCGAGAAAACTTCGCGATGTAGGGGAAGCTATGCGAGGTGCGCGAAAACACGGCGATATAGGGGATGGTATAAGAGCTGCACTAAGCACAGTGATACAGGGGAAGCTATGGGAGGTGCACGAAAACACAGCGATATACATGAAGGAATGAGAGGTGTGTAAAAACACGTTGATATAGGGGAACCGATGAGAGGTGCGGGAAAATGCAGCGATATAGGGGATGGTACGAGAGCTGCGTGAAAACACTGTAATATAGCGGAAGGTATGAGAGGTGTGCAAAAATACAACGATATAGAGGAAGCATTGGGTGTGTGCGAAAACACAGTGATATAGGGGACGCTATGGGAGGTGTGCAAGAACACAGCAACACGGGAAGGTTTGAGAGGTGCGCGAAAACACAGTGATATAGGGGAAGCTATGGAAGGTGTGCGAAAAAACAGCGATGCAGGAGAATGTATGTGAGGTGCGCAAAAACACGGCGATATACATGAAGGAATAAGAGGTTGATATATGGGAAGCGATGAGAGGTGCGTGAAAACGCAGCAATATAAGGGAAGCTATGAGAGGTGCCCGAAAACACAGCGATATAGGGGAAACTATGGGAAGTGTGCAAAAGCACAGCAATACAGGGGAAGGTATGATAGGCGGGCGAAAACACAACCATATTGGGGAAGGTATGGGAGGTGTGCGAAAAAACAGCGATAAGGAGAATGTATGGGAGGTGCGCGAAAATACAGCGCTATAAGGGAATGTATGAGAGGTGCACGAAAAGACGGCGATATAGGGGAAACTATGGGAGGTGCGCGAAAACACAGCGATTTAGGGGAAGGTATAAGACGGAGGTGAAAACACAGCGATATAGGGGAAGGTATAAGAGGGAGGCGAAAACACAGCGATATAGGGGAAGTTAAGGGAAGTGCGCCAAAACACAGCAATATAGGGGAAGCTCTGAGACATGCGCGAAAACACAGCTATATAGGGGAAGCTATAAGAGGTGCGCGAAAACACAGAAATATAGGGAAATCTATGAGAAGTGCGCGAAACACACAGTGATATATGGGAAGCTATGGGAGGTGCACAAAAACAGAGCTATATAGGGGAAGGCATGGGAGGTGCGAGAAAACACCGCGATATAGAGGAAGATATGAGAGGTGCGCGAAAAGACAGCGATATGGGAGAAGGTATGACAGGAGCGCGAAAACACATCAATATTGGGGAAGCCAGAGAGGTGCGCGAAAACACATCGATATACTTGAAGGTATGAGAGGTGCATGAAAACACAACGATGTAGGGGAAGCAATGAAAGGTAAGCGAAAACACTGCAATATAGGGGAAGGTATGAGAGGCCGGTGAAAACACAGCGACATATGGGAAGCTACGAGAGGCGCGTGAAAACACAGCGATATAGTGGAATGTATGAGAGGTGCGCGAAAACACAGAGATTTTGGGAAAGCTATGAGAGGTGTGCGTAAACACAGTGCTATAGGTGAATATATGAGAGGTGCGCGAAAACACGGTGATATAGGGGAAGCTATGGGAGGGGCGCGAAAACACAGTGATAAAGGGGAAGGTATGAAAGCTGTGCGAAAACATAGTGATATAGGGGAAGATATGGAAGGTGTGCAAAATCACAGTGTTATACATGAAGGAATGAGAGGTGTGTGAAAACATGTCGATATAGGGGAAGCAATGAGAGGTGTGCGAAAACATGGCGATATGGGGGAAGCTATTAGAGCTGCGTGAAAACGCAGCGATATAGGGGAAGGTATGACAGGTGCGCGAAAACACATCGATATTGGGGAAGGTACGAAAGTTGTGCAAAAACACATCGATATTCTTGAAGGTACGAGATGTGCGCGAAAACACAACGATGTAGGGGAAGCAATGCGAGGTGCGTGAAAACACAGCGATATTTGGGAAGGTATGAGAGGCCGGTGAAAACACAGCGACATATGGGAAGCTACGAGAGGTGCGTGAAAACACAGTGATATAGTGGAATATATGAGAGGTGCGCGTAAACACAGTGCTATAGGTGAATATATGAGAGGTGCGCGAAATCACGGCGATATAGGGGAAGCTATGGGAGGTCCGCAAAAATACAGCATTATATGTGAAGGAATGAGAGGTGTGCAAAAACACGTCGATACAAGGGAAGCAATGAGAGGTGCGCGAAAACACGGCAATATAAGAGAAGGTATGAGAGATGAGCGAAAACTCAGCTAAAAAGGGGAAGGTATGAGAGATGCGTGAGAACACTGTGATATAGGCAAATCTATGAGAGGTGAGCAAAAGCACAGCAATATACGGGAAGCTATGGGTGATGCGCCAAACACAGCGATATAGGGGAAGCTATTGGAGGTGTGCGAAAACACAGCGATATAGGGGAAGCTATGAGAGGTGCGTGGAAACACAGCGATATAGGGGAAGCTATGGGTGGTGTGCAAAATCACAGCGATAAGTGGAAACTATGGGAGGTGTGTGAAAACACAGCGATTTAGGGGAAGGTATGAGAAGGAGGCGAAAACACAGCGATATAGGGGAAGGTATGAGAGGTGCGCGATAACACTGCAATATAGCGGAAGGTATGAGAGGTGCGGAACAACACGGTGATGTAGGAGAATGTATGAGAGGTGCGCGAAAACACGGCGATATAGGGGAAAATATGAGAGGTGAGCGAAAACACAGCGATATAGGGGACGCTATGGGAGGTGCAAGAAATCACAGCAATATAGAGGAAGGGATGAGAGGAGCGGAAAAACACAGTATTATAGGGGAACCTTTGGGAGGTGCGCGAAAACACGGCAATATATGGGAAGCTATGGGAGGTGCACGAGAACACAACGGTAGAGGAGAAGCTATGAGAGGTGCGTGAGAGCAAAGCGATATAGGGGAAGGTATGAAAGGTGTGCAAAAACACGGCAATGTAGGGGACTGTATGAGAGGTGTGCAAAACCACGGCGATATATGGGAAGCTATGAGAGGTGAGCGAAAACACAGCGATACAGAGGAACGCATGAGAGGTGCACGAAAACACAGCGATATATTGGAAGCGAACGGGAGTTGCGCGAAAACAGAGCGATATAGGGGAAGGTATGAGAGTTGCGAGAAAACTTCGCGATGTAGGGGAAGCTATGCGAGGTGCGCGAAAACACGGCGATATAAGGGAAACTATGAGAGGTGAGCGAAAACCGCGATTTGGGGGAAGCTATGAGAGGTACGTGAAAACAACGCAACATATGGGAAGCTATGAGAGGTGCAGAAGAACACAGCGGTAGAGGGGAAGCTATGAGAGGTGCGCGAAAGCATGGCGATATATGGGAAGCTATGGTAGATGCACTAAAACACAGCAATATAGGGGAAGGTATGAGAGGTCTGTGAAACACGGCGGTATAGGGGAATGAATGAGAGGTACGCGAAAACACGGCGATATAGGGGAAGGTACGATAGGTTCGCAAAAAACAGATATAGGGAAATCTATGAGAGATGCGCGAAAACACGGCGATATAGGGGAAGGTATGATAGGTGAGAGAAAACGCAGCTCTATAGGAGAAGGTATGAGAGCTGCGAGAAAACATGGCGGTATAGTGGCAGCTATGAGAGGTGAGCAAAAACACAGCGAAATAGGGGAAGGTATGAAAAGTGCACAAAAACAGAGCGATATAGGGCAAGCTATGAGAGATGCACGCTAACACCACGATATAGGGGAAGGTATGAGAGGTGCGCAGAAACACGGCGATCTAGTGGAATATATGACAGGTGCGCGTAAACACAGCAATATGGGGGAAGCTATGAGAGGTGAGAGAAAACACATCTCTATAGGGGAAGGTATGAGAGCTGCGTGAAAATACGGTGATATAGGGGAAGGTATGAGAGGTTAGCGATAACACCGTGATATAGGGGAAGGTATGATGTGTGCGTAAAAACACGGTGATGTAGGGGAATGTATAAGAGGTGCACGAAAACAGGGCGATATAGGGGAAGCTATGAGAGGTGAGCAAAAACACACCGATATAGAGAAAGCTATGGGAACTGCGAGAAATCACAGTGATAAATGGGAAGGGATGAGAGGTGCACGAAAACACAGTATTATAGGGAAACCTATGGGAGGTGCGCAAAAACACGGCGATATATGGGAAGCCATTGGAGGTGCGCGGAAACACGGCAATATAGTAGAAAGTATTAGAGGTGCGCGATAACAGCGATATAGGGGAAGGTATGAGAGGTGCGCAAAAACACGGTGATGTAGGGGAATGAGTGAGAGGTATGTGAAAACACGGCAATATAGAGGAAGGTATGATAGGTGAGAGAAAACGCAGCTCTATAGGGGAAGTTATGAGAGCTGCGAGAAAACATGGCGATATAGTGGCAGCTATGAGAGGTGAGCAAAAACACAGCGATATTGGGGAAGGTATGAGAGGTGTGCAGAAACACGGCGATCTACTGGAATATGTAACAGGTGCTCGAAAACAGGGCGATATAGAGGAAGCTATGAGAGGTGAGCGAAAACACAGCGATATAGCGGAAGCTATGGGAGGTGCGCGAAATTGCAGCGATGTAGGGGAAGGGATGAGAAGTGTGTGAAAACATCGCAACATATGGGAAGCTATGAAAGGTGCGCAATTACACAGCGATACAGGGGAAGCTATGTGAGGAGCGTGAAAACAGGGCGATATAGGGGAAGGCATGAGAGGTGCACAAAAGTACAACGATGTAGGGGAAGATATGGTAGTTGCTGAAAGCAGAGAGATATAATGGAAGTGATGAGAGGGGCACGAGTGTACAGCGACATAGGGGAAGCTATGTGAGGTACCTGAAAAAACAGCGATATACGGGAAGGAATGAGAGGTGCGCTAAAACACAGCAATATAGGGGAACGTATCAGAGGTCTGCGAAAACATAGCGATATAGGGGAAAGTATGTTAGGTGCCCGAAAACACAGCGATGTAGGGGAATGTATGAGAGGTGAAAGAAAACACGGTGATATAGGGGAATGTATGAGAGGTGAAAGAAAACACAGCTCTATTGGGGAATATATGGGAGGTGCGCGAAAACACAGCGATATAGGAAAAGGTATGAGAGGTGCGCAAAAGCACAGCGATATAGGGGAAGGTATGAGAGGTTAGCGATGACACCGTGATATAGGGGAAGGTATGAGATGTGCGCAAAAACACGGTGATGTAGGGGAATGTATAAGAAGTGCACAAAAGCACGGCGATATAGGGGAAGCTATGAGAGGTGAGGGAAAACACACCGATAGTATGAGAGGTGCGCAAAACACGGTGATGTAGGGGAAGGTATTAGAGGTCTGCGAAACATGGAGATATAGGGGAATGAGTGAGAGGTACGCGAAAACACAGCAAAATAGGGGAAGGTATGATAGGTGAGAGAAAATGCAGCTCTATAGGGGAAGTTATGAGAGCTGCGAGAAAACATGGCGTTATAGTGGCAGCTATGAGAGGTGAGCAAAAACACAGCGATATAGGGGAAGGTATGAGAGGTGCGCAGAAACACGGCGATCTAATGGAATATATGACAGGTGCTCGAAAATAGGGCGAAATAGAGGAAGCTATGAGAGGTGAGCGAAAACACAGCGATATAGGGGAAGCTATGGGAGGAGCGCGGAATCGCAGCGATGTAGGGGAAGGGATGAGAAGTGCGTGAAAACATCGCAGCATATGGGAAGCTATGAGAGGTGCGTGATAACACAGCGATACAGGGGAAGGTATGAGAGGAGCGCGAAAACACGGCGATATATAGGAAGCTATGGGAGGAGCGTGAAAACAGGGCGATATAGGGGAAGGCATGAGAAGTGCACCAAAGCACAGATATGTAGGGGAAGTTATGGGAGGTGAGCGAAAAAACAGCGATATAGGGGAAGCTATGGGAGGTGCGCGAAATCACAGCGATATATGGGAAGGGATGAGAAGTGCGTGAAAAGACATCGATATAGGAGAAAGTATGGGATGTGCCCGAAAACACAGCTATATAGCGGAATATATGAGAGGTGCGCAAAAGCACAGCGAAATAGGGGAAGCTATGGGAGTTGCTGAAAGCAGAGAGAAATTGGGGAAGTGATGGGAGGTGCACGAGAGCACAGCGACACAGGGGAAGTTATGGGAAGTGCCTGAAAAAAACAGCGCTATAGGGGAAGGAATGAGAGGTGCGCTAAAACACAGCAATATAGGGGAAAGTATCAGAGGTCTGCGAAAACACGGCAATATAGGGGAAAGTATGTTAGGTGCTCAAAAACACAGCGATATTGTGGAAAGTATGAGAGGTTCATGAAAAAAACAAAGATATAGGGAAATCTATGAGAGGTGCGCCAAAACACAGCGATATATGAGAGACTATGGGAGGTGCAGGAAAACAGAACGATATAGGGGAAGCTATGAGAGGTGCATGAAAACACAGCGATATTGGAGAAAGGATGAGAGGTGCGCCAAACACAACGATATAGGTGAAGCTTTGGGAGTTGTGTGAATACACAGTGATATAGGGGAAGCTCTGAGACGTGCGTGAAAACACAGCTATATAGGGGAAGCAATGGAAGGTGTGTGACAACACAGCAATACAGCAGAAGGTGTGAGATGTGCGCGAAAATACAGCAATATAGGAGAAGCTATTGGAAGTGCGCGAAAACAGTAATATATGAGAAGTTACGGGATGTGCGCGAAAACACGGCGATGCAGGAGAATGTATGAGAGGTGCACGAAAACATGGTGACTCAGGGGAAGTTATGAGAGGTGAGCAAAAACACAGCTATATAGGGGAAGATATGAGAGGTGCGCGAGAACTCAGTGATATAGGCAAAGCTATGAGAGCTGAGCAAAAACATAGCGATATAGGGGAAGCTATGGGAGATGCGCGAAATGGCAGCGATGTAGGGGAAGGAATGAGAAGAGCGTGAAAACATCGCAACATATGGGAAGCTATGAGAGCTGCACGAGAACACAGCAGTAGAGAGGAAGCTATGAGCGATGCGCGATAACACAGCAATACAGGGGAAGGTATGAGAGGTGCGGGAAAACACGGCGATATATGGGAAGCTATGGGAGGTGTGTGAAAACACGGCGATATCGGGGAAGGTATGAGAAATGCGCGAAAACACATCGATATAGGGGAAGCTGTGAAAGGTGCGTGAAAGCATCGCAATATATGGGAAGCTATGAGATGTGCACAAAAACACCGCGATGTCGGGGAAAATATGAGTGGTGCTCAGAAACACGGTGATGTAGGCGAATATATGACAGATGCGCGAAAACAGGGCGATATAGGGGAAGCTATGAGAGGTGACCGAAAAAACAGTGAAATAGGGGAAGGTATGAGAGGTGACCGAAAACACAGTGATATAGGGGAAGATATGAGAGGCCGGTGAAAACACAGCGATATATGGGAAGCTATGGGAGGTGCGCAAAAATACGGTGATGTAGGGGAATGTATGAGAGGTGAGCAAAACACGGCGATATTGGGGAAGCTATGGGAGTTGAGCGAAAACACAACGATATAGGGGAAGCTATGGGAGGGGCACGAAAACACAGCGAGATAGGGTAAGGTATGAGAGGTGCACAAAAACACGGCGATATAGGCAAATCTATGAGATGTCAGCCAAAACACAGCGATATAGGGGAAGCTATCAGAGGTGTGCAAAAACACAGCGATATAGGGGAAGCTATGGGAGGTGCATGAAAACAGTGCAATATAGGGGAAGGTATGAGAGGCACGCGAAAACACAGCGATAAATGGAAGCTATGGGAGGTGCGCGAAAGCAGAGTGATATAGGTGAAGTGATGAGAGGTGTACGAGGGCACAGCGACATAGGGTAATCTATGGAAGGTGTGCTAAAACACAGCAATATAGGGGAAGGCATGAGAGGTCTGCAAAAACACGACGACATAGGGGAAGGTATGAGAGGTGAGAGAAAACGCAGCTCCGTAGGGGAAGGTATGAGAGCTGCGTGAAAACATGGCCGTATAGTGGCAGCTATGAGAGGTGAGCAAAAACACAGCGATATAGGGGAAGGTATGAAAAGTGCGCAAAAACAGAGCGATCTAGGGCAAGCTATGAGAGATTCGCGATAACACCGCGATGTAGGGGAAGGTATGAGTGGTGCTCAGAAACACGGTGATGTAGGTGAATATATGACAGATGTGCGAAAACAGGGCGATATAGGGGAAGCTATGAGAGGTGACCGAAAACACAGTGATATAGGGGAAGGTATGAGAGGCCGGTGAAAACAGTGATATATGGGAAACTATGGGAGGTGCACAAAAACACGGCGATATTGGGGAAGCTATGGGAGTTGAGCGAAAACACAACGATATAGGGGAAGCTATGGGAGGGGCACGAAAACACAGCGATATAGGGTAAGGTATGAGAGGTGCACAAAAACACGGCGATATAGGCAAATCTATGAGATGTCAGCCAAAACACAGCGATATAGGGGAAGCTATCAGAGGTGTGCAAAAACACAGCGATATAGGGGAAACTATGGGAGGTGCACGAAAACAGAGCAATATAGGGGAAGGTATGAGAGGCACACGAAAGCACAGCGATAAATGGAAGCTATGGGAGGTGCGCGAAAGCAGAGTGATATAGGTGAAGGTATGAGAGGTGCGTGAAAACACAGTGATATAGGGGAAGCTATGGGAGGTGCGCAGAATCATAGCGATATAGGGGAAGGTATGAGAGGTGCGTGAAAACACAGTGATATGGGGGAAGCTACGGAAGGTGCGTGAAAACACGTCGATTTACGTGAAGGAAGGAGAGGTGTGTGAAAACACGTCGATATAAAGGATGCGATGAGAGGTGCGAGAAAACACAGCGTTATATGGGAAGCTATGGGAGGTGTGTAAAAACACAGCTATATAGGGGAAAGTATTAGAGGTGCGCTAAAATACATCAATATAGGGGAAGTTATGAGAGATCTGCGAAAACACGGCAATATAGGGGAAGATATGAGAGGTGCGCAAAAAGACAGTGATATGGGGGAAGCTATGAGAGGTGCGTGAAAACACAGCAATATAGGGGAATTTATGAGAGGCCGGTGAAGACACAGTGGTATATGGGAAGCTATGGGAGGTGTATGAAAGCATGGCGATGTGGGGGAAGGTATGAGAGATGCGCGAAAACACATCGATATAGGCGAAGCTATGAGAGATGCGCGAAAACACATTGATATAGTTGAAGGTATGAGAGTTGCAAGAAAACACAACGATGTAGAGGAAGCAATGTGAGGTGCGCAAAAACACAGCGATATACTGGAAGCTATGTGAGGTGCGCGAAAACACAGCGATATAGTGGAATGTATGAGAGGTGCGCGAAAACAGAATTTTGGGAAAGATATGAGAGGTGCGCGAAAACACAATGCTATAGGGGAATATATGAGAGGTGAGCGAAAACGACGATATAGGGGAAGCTATAGGAGGTGCGCGAAAACACGGCGATATAGGAGAAGGTATGAGAGATGAGCGAAAACTCAGGTATAAAGGGAAACTTATGAGAGGTGCACAAAAAAAAAGGCGATATAGTCAAAGCTATGAGAGATGAGCAAAAAAACAGCGATATAGGGGAAGCTTTGGAATGTGTGCCAAAACACAGCAATTTAATGGAAACAATCAGAGGTGCGCGAGAACACAGCGATATAGAGGAAGGTATGAGAGGCACGCAAAAACACAGCGATATAGCGGAAGCTATGGAAGATGCGCCAAAACACAGCAATATAGGATAAGCTATGAGAGCTGCGCGAAAACAGTGATGTAACAGAAGCGATAGGAGGTGAGCGGAATCACAGCAATACATGGGAAGGTATGGGACGTGAGTGAAAATGCAGTGATATAGTGGAAGGTATGACAGGCGCACGAAAACACGGCGAAATAGGGGAATTTATGAGAGGTGCGCAAAAACATGGCGATATATGGGAAGCTATGGTAGGTGCGCGGAAACACAGCGATTTAGGTGAGGGTATTAGAGGGAAACTTAAACACAGCAATATAGGGGAAGCTCTGAGACGTGCACGAAAACAGAGCGATATAGGGGAAGATATGAGAGGTGCGCGATAACACCGCGATGTAGGGGAAGATACGAGAGGGGAGCTAAAACTCAGCAATATAGGGGAATGTATGAGAGGTGAGAGAAAACGCAGCCCTTTAGGGGAAGATATGGGAGGTGTGCGAAAACACAGCGATACAGCAGAAGGTATGAGAGGTGAGCGAAAACACAGCTATATAGGGGAAATTATGAGAGGTGCGCGAGAACACAATGATATAAGGGAAGCTATGGGATGTGCGGGAAAATACAGCAATATAGGGGAAGCTATGAGGGGTGCGCAAAAACACAGCTATATAGGGGAAGGTATGAGAGGTCTGCAAAAACACGGCGATATAGCAGAAGGTATGAGAGGTGCGCGAAAAGACAGTGATATGGGGGAAGCTATGAGAGGTGCACGAAAACATAGCGATATAGTGGAATTTATGAGAGGCCGGTGAAAACACAGTGATATATGGGAAGCTATGGGAGGCACGTCAAAACTGGGCAATATAGGGGAAGTTGTGAGAGGTGCACTAAAACAGTACGATATAGGGGAAGCTATGGGATGTGCAAGAAAGCAGAGCGATACAGGGGAATTGCTGAGAGGTGCACGAGATCACGTCGATATAGGGGACGCGATGAGAGGTGCATGAAAATGCAGCGATATAAGGGAAGTTATGAGAGGTGAGCGAAAACACAGCTATATAGGTGAAGTTATGAGAGGTGTGTGAATACAAAGTGATTTAGGGGAAGCTATAAAAGGTGCGGAAAAACACGGCGATGTAGGGGAATGTATGAGAGGTGCGCAAAACACGGCGATGTAGGGGAATGTATGAGAGGTGTGCAAAACACGGCGATATTGGGGAAGCTATGGGAGATGAGTGAAAACACAGCGATATAGGGGAAGCTATGGGAGGGGTGCAAAATCACAGCAATATAGGGCAAGGGATGAAAGGTGCAAGAAAACACAGCGATATAGGGGTAGCTATGAGATGTGAGCAAAAACACAGTGAAAAAGGGGAAACTATCGCAGGTGCGCCAAAGCACAGCGATATAGGGGAAGCTATGGGAGGTGCCCGAAAACAGAGTGATATAGGGGAAGGTATGAGAGGCATGCGAAAACACAGTGATACATGGCAAACTATGGGAGGTGGGTGAAAACATGGCAATATAGGGGAAGTTATGCGTGGTGCGCAAAAACACAGCGATACAGGGGAAGCTATGGGATGTGCATGAAAACACAGCGATATTGGAGAAGGTACGAGAGGTGCGCGAAAACACATCGATATAGAGGAAGCTACGAGAGGTGCGCGAAAACACATCAATATAGGGGAATCTATGGGAGGTGCGTCAAAACACAGCTATATAGGGGAAGATATGAGAGGTGAGCGAAAACACGGTGATATAGGAGAAGGTATGAGAGATGAGCGAAAACTCAGGTATAAAGGGAAACTTATGAGAGGTGCACAAAAACATGGCGATATAGTCAAAGCTATGAGAGATGGGCAAAAAAACAGCGATATACGGGAAGCTGTGGGAGTTGCCCCAAAACACAGCAATGTAATGGAAGCAATCAGAGATGCGTGAGAACACAGCGATATAGAGGAAGGTATGAGAGGCATGCAAAAACACAGTGATATAGCAGAAGCCATGGGAGATACACCAAAACACAGCAATATAGGGTAAGCTATGAGAGCTGCGCGACAACAGTGATATAACGGAAGCGATAGGAGGTGCGCGGAAACACAGCAAAATACGGAAATGCAGTGATATAGTGGAAGATATGACAGGTGCATGAAAACACGGCGATATAGAGGAAGCTATGAGAGGTGTGCAGAAACACATCGATATAGTTGAAGGTATGAGAGGTGTGCGAAAACACAACGATGTAAGGGAAGCAATGCGAGGTGCGCAAAATCACAGCGATATAGTGGAAGGTATGAGAGGTGAGCAAAAACACATCGATATGGGGAAGCTACGACAGGTGCGCGAAAATGCAGCGATATATGGGAAGGTCTGCAACGTGCGCGAAAACACAGCGATATCGTTGAAGGTAGGAGAGATGCGTGAAAACACGGCAATGTAGGAGAATGAATGAGAGGTGCACGAAAACACAGCAATATAGGAGAAGTTATGAGTGGTGAGCGAAAACACAGCTATATAGGGGAAGTTATGTGTGGTACACGAAAACATGGCAATATAAGGGAAGCTCTAAGAGGTGAGCGAAAACACAGCGATATGGGGGAAGGTACGAGAGTTGCGCAAAAACACGGCGATGCAGGCGAAGGTATGAGAGGTGCGAGAAAACTGGCAATATATGGGAAGCTATGATAGGTGTGCAAAAACACTGCGATTTATGGGAAGCTATAGGAGGCGCATGAAAACAGGGCGACATAGGGGAAGCTATGAGAGGTGCACGAAAGCAGAGCGATACAGGGGATTTGATGAGAGGTGCACGTGATCACAGCCACATAGGGGAAGCTATGAGAGGTGCGCAAAAACACAGCGACATAGGGGAAGCTATGAGAGGTGCGCGAAAACACAGCTCTAAAGGAGAATGTACGAGAGGCCGGTGAAATCACAGTGATGTATGGGAAGATATGGGAGGAGTGTGAAAACACGGCGTTACAGGCGAAGGTATGAGAGGTACGCGAAAACACATCGATATAGGGGAAGCTACGAGAGGTGCCGAAAACACAGCGAGGTAGGGGAAGTTATGAGAGGTGCGCGAAAACACAGCGATTTGGGGGAAACTATGAGAGGTGTGCGAAAACATCGCAATATATGGGAAGCTATGAGAGGTGCGCGAAAACACTGCGATACATAGGAAGCTACAGGAGGCGCGTGAAAACTGGGCGGTATAGAGGAAGTTGTGAGACGTGCACGAGATCACATCAATATAGGGGACGCAATCAGAGGTGCGCGAAAACGCAGCGATATAGGTGACGGTATATCAGGTGCGTGAAAACACAGTGATATAGGGGTAGATATGCGAGGTGCTTGAAAACACAGTGATATAGGGGAAACTATGGGAGGTGCGCCAAAACACAGCAATATAGAGGAAGCTATGAGAGGTGCGTGAAAACACAGCGATATTGGGGAAGCTATGGGAGGTGCACGAAAACACAGCGACTTAGGTGAAGGTATGAAAGGGAAACGGAAACACAGTGATAGAGGGGGAGCTATGGGAGGTGCGCAAAAGCACAGCAATATAGGGGAAGATCTGAGACGTGCGCGAAAACAGAGCGATATAGGGGAAGATATGAGAATTGTGTGAAAACACAGCGATAGAGCAGAAGGTATGAGATGTGCACAGAAACACAGCAATATAGGGGAAGCTATGGGAGGTGCGTGAAAACACAGCAATATTTGGGAAAGTATGGGACGTGCTCGAGAACACAGCGATATAGTTGAAGGTATGAGAGGTGAGCGAAAACATGGCGATGTAGGAGAATGTATCAGAACTGCGCGAAAACACGGCGATACAGGGGAAATTATGAGAGGTGAGCGAAAACACAGCTATGTAGGGGAAGTTATGAGTGGTGCGCGAAAACACGGCGATATATGGGAAGCTCTAAGAGGTGAGCGTAAACACAGCGATATAGGGGAAGGTATGAGAGTTGCGCAAAAATACGGTGATGTAGGGGAAGGTATGAGATGTGCGCGAAAATAGAGCAATATAGGGGAAGTTATGAGAGGTCAGCAAAAACACAGCAATTTAAGGGAAGTTATGAGAGTTGCACAAAAACACGGCGATGTAGGGGAATGTATGAGAGTTGCGAGAAAACAGCGATCTAGGGGAAGCTATGGGAGTGGCATGAAAGCACGGCGATATAGGAGAAGGTATGAGAAGTGTGTAAAAACATGGTAATATATGGGAAGCTATGATAGGTGTGCAAAAACACTGCAATATATGGGAAGCTATGTGAGGTGCGCAAAATCACAGCGATATAGGGGAAGGGATGAGAGGTGCGCGAAAACACAGCTAAAATGTGGAAGGTATGAGTGGTGCGTGAGAACACGGCGATATAGGCAAAGATATAAGAGGTGAGCGAAAACACAGCTAAAAAATGGAAGGTATGAGAGGTGCGTGAAAACATAGCGACATAGGGGAAGCTATGAGAGGTGCGCGAAAACACAGCGAAGTAGGGGATGTTATGAGAGGTGTGCGAAAACACAGCAATTTGGTGGAAACTATAAGAGGTGTGCAAAGAGATCGCAATATATGGGAAGCTATAAGAGGTGCACGAAAACACTGCGATATATGGGAAGCTATGAGAGGCGCGTGAAAACAGGGTGATATAGGGGAAATTGAGAGAGGTGCACGAGATCACATCGATATAGGGGACGTGATGAGAGGTGCGTGAAAACATAGCGATATAGGTGACGGTATATCAGGTGCGTGAAAACACAGTGATATAGGGGTAGATATGCGAGGTGATTGACAACACTTTGATATAGGGGAAGGTATGTGAGGTGTGCAAAAACACAACGATGTAAGGGAAGGTATGAGAAGTGCGCGAAAACACAGCGATTTAGAGGAAGCTATAGGAGGTGCGTGAAAACACGGCGATATAGGAGAAGGTATGAGAGATGAGCGAAAACTCAGGTGTAAAGGGAATCTTATGAGAGGTGCGCAAAAACATGGTGATATAATCAAAGCTATGACAGATGGGAAAAAAACAGCGATATAGGGGAAGCTATGGGAGGTGCGCCAAAACGCAGCAATGTAATGGAATCATTCAGAGGTGCGCGAGGACACAGCGATATAGAGAAAGGTATGAGAGGTGCGCGAAAACAGTGATATAGCGGAAGCTATGGGAGGTGCGCCAATGCACAGCAATATATGGGAAGTTAGGGATGTTGCGCGGAAACACAGCAATATACGGGAAGTTATGGGACGTGCGTGGAAACGCAGTGATATAGTGGAAGATATGAGAGGTGCACGAAAACACGGCGATATAGGAGAAGCTATGAGAGGGGACCGTTAACTCAGCGATATGCGCGATGGTATGAGAGGGGCACGAAAACACAGCGATATAGGGGAAGCTATGGGAGGTGAGCAAAAACATAGCGATAGAGGGATAGCTATGAGAGGTGCACGAAAACGCAGCGATACATGGGAAACTACGGGAGGTGCGCGAAAACTGAGGGATATAGGGGAAGGTATGAGAGGTGCAAGAAAACACAGCGATATAGGGGAAGCTATGGGAGGTGCGTGAAAACACGGCGATATATGGGAAGCCATCGGAGGTGCTCGACAACAGAGCAATATATGGGAAGGTATGAGAGGTGCATGAAAACGCAGCGATAAAGGGGAAGCAATGGGAGGTGTGCGAAAACACAGCAATACAGGGGAAGCTGTGGGAGGTGCAAGAAAACACAGCAATATGTGGGAAGGTATGGGACATGTGTGAAAACACAGTGATATAGGGGTAGGTATGCCAGGAGCTTGAAAACACAGTGATATATGGGAAACTATGGGAGGTGCACGAAAACACAGTGATATAGGGGAAGCTATGAGAGGTGCGCGAAAACACGGCGATATAGGGGAAGCTATGAGAGGTGCGCGAACACATCGATATAGTGCAAGGTATGAGATTTGCGCACAAACACAACAATATAGCGGAGGGTATGCGAGGTGCGCGTAAACACAGCAATATAAGGGAAGCTATGAGAGGTGCGCAAAAACACGACGATATAGCGGAAGCGATGAAATGGTACCTTTAACTCAGCGATAT
Organism: Mobula birostris; assembly: GCF_030028105.1. Classification (NCBI taxonomy): domain Eukaryota; kingdom Metazoa; phylum Chordata; class Chondrichthyes; order Myliobatiformes; family Myliobatidae; genus Mobula; species Mobula birostris. The sequence goes on along the minus strand of NW_027274682.1, from coordinate 1,217,339 downwards.
ATAGGGGAAGCGATGGGAGGTGAGTGAAAACATAGTGATATAAGGATAGCTATGAGAGGTGCGCGAGAACGCAGCGATATATGGGAAGCTACGGGAGGTGCGCAAAAACTGAGTGATATACGGGAAGGTATGGGAGGGGCATGAAAACATGGCGTTATATGAGAAAGTATGAGAAGTGCGCGAAAACACAGCGATGTAGGGGAAGCTATGCGAGGTGCGCCAGAACACGGCTATATGGGGGAAGTTATGGGAGGTGCGCAAAAACACAGCGATTTGGGGAAAGCAATGAGAGTTGCACGAAAAAGTTGCAATATATGGAAAGCTATGAGAGGTGCGTGAAAACACGGCGAAAAAGAGGAAGCTATGGGATGTGCGTGTAAACACAGCAATATAGGGTAATTTATGAGAGGTGCGTGAAAACACAGCGATATAGGGGAAGCTATGAGAGGTCTGCGAAAACACGCGTTATAAGGGCAGGTATGAGAAGTGCACGAAAACGCATCGATATAGTGGAAGGTATGAGAGGTGCACAAAAACACAACGACATAGGGGAAGGTATGCGAGCTGGGCGAAAACACAGCGATATAGGGGAAGCTATGAGAGGTGCGCGAAAACACGGCGATATAGAGAAAGGTACGACAGGTGTGCGAAAATACATCGATATAGGGGAAGCTACGAGAGATGCGCGAACACATCGATATAGTGGAAGGTATGAGTTTCCGCAAACACACAACGATATAGGGGAAGCTGTGAGAGGTGCGCTAAAACATGGCGATGCAGGGGAAGCTATGAGAGGTGCGCGAAAACGCAGTGATATATGGGAAGCTACGGGAGGTGCGCAAATACAGAGGGATATAGGGGAAGATATGAGAGGTGCACGAAAACACAGCAGTATATGGGAAGCTATGGGAGGTGCACGACAAAAGATCGATATAGGGGAAGGTATCAGAGGTGCACGAAAACACAGCGATATAGGGGAAGCTATGAGAGGTGTGCGAAAACATGGCGATACAGGGGACGCTATGTGAGGTCTGCAAAACACGTCGATATTGGGGCAGGTATGAGAGGTGCACGAAAACACATCGATACAGGGGAAGCTACGAGAGGTGCGCGAAACACATCGATATAGTGTAAGTTATGAGAGGTGTGCAAATACACAACGATATAGGGGAAGGTATGAGAGGTGCGCGAAAACACAGAGCTATAGGGGATGCTATGAGAGGTGCGCCAGAACACGGCTATAAGGGGGAAGATATGAGAGGTGCGCAAAAACACAGTGATTTGGGGAAAGCGATGAGAGGTGCACGAAAAAGTTGCAATTATGGGAATCTATGAGAGGTGTGCAAAAACCCGGCGAAAAAGAGGAAGCTATGGGATGTGCGTGAAAACAGCGATATAGGGTAAGTTATGAGAGGTGCATGAAAACACATCAATATGGTGGAAGATATGTGAGGTGCGCGAAAACACAGCGATATAGGGGAAGCTATGAGAGGTCTGCGAAAACACGCATTATAAGGGCAGGTATGAGAGGTGCACGAAAACACATCGATATAGTGGAAGGTATGAGAGGTGCACAAAAACACAACGACATAGGGGAAGCTATGCGAGCTGTACGAAAACACAGCGATATAGGGGAAGCTATGAGAGGTGCGCGAAAACACGGTGATATAGAGGAAGGTACGACAGGTGCGCGAAAATACATCGATATAGGGGAAGCTACGAGAGATGTGCGAACACATCGATATAGTGGAAGGTATGAGTTTCCGCAAAAACACAACGATATAGGGGAAGCTGTGAGAGGTGCGCTAAAACACGGCGATGCAGGGGAAGCTATGAGAGGTGCGCGGAAACGCAGTGATATATGGGAAACTACGGGAGGTGCATGAATACAGAGGGATATAGGGGAAGATATGAGAGGTGCACGAAAATAGATCGATATAGGGGAAGGTATCAGAGGTGCACGAAAACACAGCGATATAGGAGAATCTATGAGCGGTGTGCGAAAACATGGCGATACAGGGGACACTATGTGAGGTGCGTAAAATGCAGTGATCTAGGGGAAGCCATGAGAGGTGTGTGAAAACATCGCCATATATGGCAAGCTATGAGAGGTGTGATAAAACAGCGATATCGCGGAAGCTATGGGAGGTATGCGAAAACACAGCAATATAGGGGAAGCTATGAAAGCTGCTTGATAACACAGCGATATAGGGGACAGTATGAGAGGTGCGTGAAAACACAGCCATATAGGGGAAGAGATGATAGGCATGCGAAAACACAGCAATATAGCGGAAGGTATGAGATGTGCGCGAAAACGCAGCGATATATGGGAAGCTATGGGATGTGCACGAAAACAGAGCGATTTGGGGGAAGTTATGAGAGGTGCGTGAAAACATCGTAATATATGGGAAGCTATCAGAGGTGCGCGATAACACGGCGAAAAATGGGAAGCTATGGGAGGCGCGTGAAAACACATCAATATAGGGGAAGGTATGCGAGATGGGTGAAAACACAGCAAAATAGGGGAAACTATGAGAGGTCTGCAAAACACGGCGATATGGGGGCAGGTATGAGAGGTGCACGAAAACACATCAATACAGGGGAAGCTACGAGAGGTGCGCGAAACACATCGATATAGTGTAAGTTATGAGAGGTGTGCAAATACACAACGATATAGGGGAAGGTATGAGAGGTGCGCAAAAACACAGCGCTATAGGGGATGCTATGAGAGGTGCGCCAGAACACGGCTATATGGGGGAAGATATGAGAGGTGCGCAAAAACACAGCGATTTGGGGAAAGCGATGAGAGGTGCACGAAAACATCACAATATATGGGAAGCTATGAGAGGTGTGCGAAAACACAGCGAAAAAGGGGAAGCTGTGGGAGGTGCGTGAAAACACAGCGAAACAGGGGAAGGTATGAGAGGTGCGCGATAACACATTGATATAGTGGGAGTTATGTGAGGTGCACGAAAACACAGCGATATAGGGGAATCTATGAGAGGTCTGAGAAAACACGCGTTATAGGGGCAGTTATGAGAAGTGCGCAAATACACATCGATGCAGGAGAAGCTACGAGTGGTGCACGAAAACACAGCGATATAGGGGAAGCTATGAGAGGTGCGCGAAAACACACCGATATAGAGGAAGGTATGAGCGGTGCACGAAAGCACAATGACATAGGGGAGGTATGCGAGGTGCGTGAAAACACAGCGATATAGGAGAAGCTATGAAATGGTGCGTGAAAACATGGCGATCTAGGGGAAGCCATGAGAGGTGTGTGAAAACATCGCCATATATGGCAAGCTATGAGAGGTGCACGAAAACAGTGATATGGCGGAAGCTATGGGAGGTATGCGAAAACACAGCAATATAGGGGAAGCTATGAAAGCTGCTTGATAACACAGCAATATAGGGGAATGTATGAGAGGTGCGCGAAAACACACCGATACAGTGGAGTGTATGAGAGGTGCGTGAAAACACAATGATATAGAGGAAGGTATGAGAGGTAAGAGAAAACACAGCAACATAGGGGAAGCTATGAGAGGTGCGCGAAAACACAGCGATAATGGGAAGGTATGGGAGATGTGCGAAAACACAGCGCTATTGGGGAAGCTATGAGAGGTGCCCGAGAACACAGCGATACAGGGGAAGCTATGAGAGGTGCGCGAAGACATCGCAATATAGGGGAAGCTATGAGAGGTGCCTGAGAACACTGCGATACAGAGGAAACTATGAGAGGTGCGCGAAAACACAGTGATAATGGGAAGGTATGGGAGGTGCGCGAAAACACAGCGCTATAGGGGAAGCTATGAGAGGTGCGCAAAAATATCGCAATATTGGGGAAGCTATGAGAGGTGGGTAAAAGCACAGCGATTTGGGGGTAGCTATGAGAGGTGTGCGAAAACATCGCAATATAGGGGAAGCTATGAGAGGTGTGCGACAACACAGCCACACTGGGGAAGGCAAAACTACAGCAATATAGGGGAAGCTATGGGAGGTGTGCGACAACACAGCCACACTGGGGAAGGCAAAACTACAGCAATATAGGGGAAGCTATGGGAGGTGTGCGACAACACAGCCACACTGGGGAAGGCAAAACTACAGCAATATAGGGGAAGCTATGGGGAAGGTGTGCGAAAACACAGCGCTATAGTGGAATATATGAGAGGTGCGCGAAAACACGGCGACATAGGGGAAGCTATGCCAGGTGCATGAAAACATGGCGATATAGAGGAAGATACGTGAGGTGCATGAAAAAACAGCGATTTAGGGGAAGCTATGGTAGGTACACAAAAACACAGCAATATAGGGGAATCTATGATAGCTGCTTGATAACACAGCGATATAGGGGAAGATATGAGCGGTGCGTGAAAACTCGGTGATATAGGGGAAACTATAAGAGGTGAGCGAAAACACAGTGATATATGGGAAGGTATGAGAAGTGTGCGAAAAGACAGAGATATATGGGAAGCTATGAGAGGTGCACGAAAACATGGCGATGTAGGGCATTAATGAGATGTGCATGAAAACACAGCGATGTAGGAGAAGCTATGCGAGGTGCGCAAAAACACACCGATACAGAGGAAGGTGTGAGCGATGCGCGAAAACAGAACGATATAGGGGAAGGTATGAGAGGTGCGAGAAAACACAGTGCTTTAGTGGAAACTATGGGAGGTGCAAGAGAACACGGCGATATAGGGGAAGCTATGAGAGGTGTGTAAAAGCACAGCAATTTGGGGGAAGCTATGAGAGGTTCGCAAAAACACGGCGATATATGGGAAGCTATGGGAGGTGTGTGAAAACTGGGCGATATAGGGGAAGGTATGAGAGGTGCGTTGAAACACAGCAATATAGGGGATTTATGAGAGGTCTGTGAAAACACGGTGATATAGGTGAAGGTATGAGAGGTGTGCAAAAAGACAGTGATATGGGGGAAGCTAAGAGACGTGCGCAAAAACACAGCGATATAGGGGAAGGTATCAGAGGTGCGAGAAAACACAGATATATGGGAAGCTATGGGAGGTGCGTGAAAGCAGAGCAATGCAGGGGAAGCGATGAGAGGTGCACGAGAGCACAGCAACATAGGGGAAGATACGGGAGGTGCGTGAAAACACAGTGATATAGGGGAAAGTATGAGAGGTGCGCTGAAACACAGCAATAAAGGGGAATTATGAGAGGTCTGCGAAGACACGGCGATATAGGTGAAGGTATGAGAGGTGCGTGAAAAGGCAGTGATATAGGGGAAGCTATGAGATGTGCGCAAAAACACACCGATATAGGGGAAGGTATGAGAGGTGCGAGAGAACATGGCGATACAGGAGAAAGTATGAGAGGTGCGTGAAAACGTCGCAGTATATAGCAAGCTATTAAGGTTTGCTAAAACAGAGATATAGCGGAAGATATGGAAGGTACATGAAATCACAGCAATATAGGGGAAGATGCGAGAGCTGCTTGATAACACAGCAATATAGGGGAAGCTATAAGAGGTGAGCAAAAACACAGTGATATATGGGAAGCTATGGGAGGTGTGTGACAACAGAGCGATATAGGTGAAGGTATGAGAGGTGCAAGAATACACAGAGATATAGAGGAAGCTATGCCAGGTGCACAAAAACATGGTGATCTAGAGGGAGATACGTGAGGTGCATGAAAAAACAGCAATTTAGGGGAAGCTATGGGAGGTACACAAAAACACAGCAATATAGGGGAAGCTATGGGAGGTGTGCGACAACACAGCCATATTGGGGAAGGTATGGGAGGTGCGCGAAAACACAGCGATATCGGGAAAGGTATGGATGTGTGCGAAAACACAGTGATACAGAGGAATGTATGAGATATGCGCGAAAACACAGCAATACAGGGGAAGCTGTATTGGTGGGAGGTGCAAGAAAACAGCAATATATATGGGAAGGTATGGGACGTGCGTGAAAACAGAGTGATACAGGGGTAGATATGCTAGGAGCGTGAAAACACAGTGATATATGGGAAGCTATGGGAGGTGCGCGAAAACAGAGCAATTTTGGGGAAGGTATGAGAGGTGTGAGAAAACACAGCGATATAGGGGAAGCTATGAGAGGTGCGCAAAAACATCGCAGTATATTGCAAGCTATGAGAGGTGTGCGAAAACAGAGATATAGTGGAAGCTATGGGAAGTTGACGAAAACACAGCAATATAGGGGAAGTTATGGGACATGTGTGAAAACACAGTGATATAGCGGTAGGCATGCGAGGAGCGTGAAAACACAGTGATATATGGGAAGCTATGGGAGGTGCGCGAAAACAGAGCGATTTGGGGGAAGGTATGAGAGGTGCGAGAAAACACAGCAATACAGGCGAAGCTATGAGAGGTGCACGAATACACAGCAATTTAGGGGAAGCTATGAGAGGTGCCCGAGAACACAGCGATACAGGGGAAGCTATGAGAGGTGTGTAAAAGCACAGCGATTTGGGGGAAGCTATGAGAGGTGCGCGAAAACATCGCAATATAGGGGAAGCTATGAGAGGTGCGCAAAAACACACCAATACAGAGGAATATATGAGCAGTACACGAAAACATGGCGATGTAGAGGAATGTATGAGAGGTGCGCGAAAACACGGCGAGAAATGGGAAGCTATGGGAGGTCACTGAAAACAGTGCGATATAGGGTAAGTTATGAGAGGTGCGAGAAACCACAGCAATATAAGGGAAACTACAGGAGGTGCGTGAAAACACAGCCATATAGGAGAATGTATGAGAGGTGCGCGAAAACACAGCGATGTAGGGAAAGCTATGCGAGGTGCACGAGAACACGGAGATATAGCGGAAGCTATGAGAGGTGCGTAAAAGTACAGGGATTTGGGGGAAGCTATGAGAGGTGCGCAAAAACATTGCAACACAAGGGAAGCTACGAGAGGTGCGCGAATACACAGCGATATATGGGAAGCTAAGGGAGGTGTGTGAAAACATGATCATATGGGGCAGTTATGAGAGGTGCATGAAAACAGAGCGTTATAGGGGAAGTTAGGAGAGGTGCACGAAAACACAGCGATATCGGAGAATCTAAGGGAGGTGTGAATACGTGGCGATATAGGGGAATTTATGAGAGGTGCACGAAAATGCAGCGATATATGGGAAGCTATTAATGGTGTGCGAAAACAGAGCAATACAGGGAAAGCTACGAGAGGTGCGTGAAAACACGGCGATACAGGAGAATGTACGAGAGGTGCGTCAAAACAGAGCGATAAATGGGAAGCTATGAAAGGAGTGCGAGAACAGAGCAATACAGGGGAAGGTATCAGAGGTGCGAGAAAACAGAGATATAGAGGAAGCTATCCCAGGTGCGCGAAAATATGCTGAAGATATGGGAAGGTATGGGACGTGCGCGAAAACACAGCGATATAGTGGAAGGTATGAGAGGTGCGCGAAAACATCGCAGTAAATGGCAAGCTATGAGAAGTGTGCGAAAACAGAGGTATAGCGGAAGCTATGTGAGGTAAACGAAAACGCAGCAATATAGGGGAAGCTATGAGAGCTGCTTGATAACACAAGGATATAGGGGAAGATATGAGAGGTGCATAAAAACACGGCGATATTGGGGAAGCTATAAGAGGTGCGGGAAAACACAGCGATATAGGGGAAGCAATGAAAGGTGTGCGAAACTGCAGCGATATAGGGGAAGCTATGGGAGGTGTGCGAAAACACAGCCATATTGGGGAAGGTATGGGAGGTGCGCAAAAACACAGCGCTATAGTGGAATATATGAGAGGTGCGCGAAAACACGGCTATATAGGGGTAGCTATGGGAGGTGTGCGAAAACACAGTGATTTAGTGGAAGGTATGACAGGGAAGTGAAAACACAGCGATATAGGGGAAGCTAAGGGATGTGCGTGACAACTGAGCAAGATATGGGAAGGAATGGGACGTGCGCAAAAACGCAGCGATATAGTGGAAGTTATGAGAGGTGCGCGAAAACACGGCAATGTAGGAGAATGTATGAAAGGTGCGCAAAAGCACGGCGATATACATGAAGGTATGAGAGTTGTGTGAAAACACGTCTATATAGGGGAAAGTATGAGAGGTGTGCGAAAACACGGCGATATAGGGGAAGCTGTGAGAGGTGCGCCATAACATTGCAATATAGGGGAAGTGATGAGAGGTGCGCTAAAAGATAGCAATATAGGGGAAGGTACGAGAAGTCTGCGAAAACATGGCGATATAGGGGTAGGTATGAGAGGTGCGCGAAAAGACAGTGATAAGCGGGAAGCTATGAGAGGCGCGCGAGAACACAGCGATATAGGGGATGTTAAGGGTGTTGTGCGAAAACTCAGCGATATAGGGGACGGGATGAGAGGTGCGTGAAAACACAGTGATATAGGGGAAGCTATGGGAGGTGCGCGAAACCACAGCGATATAGGGGAAGGTACGGGAGGTGCGCGAAAACATGGCGATATAGGGGAATGTATGAGAGTTGCACGAAAACACAGTGATACAAGGGATGCTATGGGAGGTGTGCAAAAACACGACGATATACTTCAATGTATCAGATGTGCGTGAAAAAAAATCGATATGGGGAAGGTATGAGAGATGAGCGAGAACATGGTGATATAGGCAAAGCTGTGAGAGGTGAGCAGTAGCTCAGTGATATAGAGGAAGGTATTAGAGGTGGGCGAAAACACAATGATATAGGAGAAGCTATGCGAGGTGCGCGAAATCACTGCGATTTGGGGGAATCTATGAGAGGTGCACGAAAACATTGCAATATTTGTTAAGCTCTTTGAGGTGCACGAGAACACAGCAATAGAGAGGAAGCTTTGAGGGGAAGGTATGAGAGGTGAGCGAATACTTGGCGATATATGGGAAATTATGGGAGGTGCGTGAAAACAGAGCAATATAGGGGAAGGTATGAGAGGTGCGCAAAAACACAGCGATATAGGGGAAGTTATGGGAGGTGCACGAAAACACAGTGATATACGGGAAGCTATGGGCAGTGTACAAAATCACAGTGATATGGGGGTAGGGATGAGAGGTGCATGAAAACACAGTGATATATGAGAACCTATGGGAGGTGCGTGAAAATATTGCGATGTAGGAGAAGGTATGAGAGGTACACGAAATGACAGCGATGTTGGGGAAGCTGTGAGAGGTACGCGAAAACATCGTAATATATGGCAAGCAATGAGAGGTGTGCGAAAACTGATATAGTGGAAGCTATGGGAGGTACGCGACAACACAGTAATATAGGGGAAGGTATGGGAGGTGCGCGAAAACACTGCAATATAGGGGAAGGTATGAGCGGTGCGCAAAAACACAGCGATATGGGGAATCTATGGAAGTTGTGCAAAATCACAGCAATATAGGAAAAGGGATGAGTGGTGCTTGAAAACACAACGATATAGGGGAAGCTATGGGTGTTGCGCTAAAACACAGCGATATGGGGGAAGGTATGAGAGATGAGCGAAAACTCAGCTAAAAAGGGGAAGGTATGAGTGATGCGCGAGAACACGGCAATATAGGCAAAGCTATGAGAGGTGAGCAAAAACACTGCGATATAGGGGAAGGTATGAGAGGTGGGTGAAAACACAACAATATAGGGGAGCTATGAGAGGTACGTGATAACACAGCGATATAGGGGAAGCTATGAGAGGTGCGCAAAACCACACTGATATAGAGGAAGGTATGAGCGGTGCGCGAAAACATGGCGATGTAGGGGAATGTTTGAGAGGCGAGAGAAAACGCAGCTCAATAGGGGAATGTATGAGAGCTGCGCGAATACACGGCGATATAGCGGCAGCTATGAGAGGTGAGTGAAAACACAGCGATATAAGGGAAGGTATGCGACGTGCGCGAAAGCACAGCGATATGGGGAAGCTATGAGAGGTGCGCAATAACACAGCGATGTAGGGGAATATAAGAGAGGTGCGTGAAAACATGGCAATATAGGGGAAGGGATGAGAGGTACATGAAAACGCAATGATATAGGCGAAGCTATGGGTGGTGCCCAAAAACACAGTGAGAGAGGGGAAGGTATAGGAGGTGCACGAAAACACGGTGATATAGGGAAAGTAATGAGAGGTGCGTGAAAGCAGAGTGCTATACGGGAAGCTATGGGAGGTGAGCGAAAATGCGGCAATATACGTGAAGATATGAGAGGTGTGTGAGAACACGTCAATACAGGGGAAGCGATGAGTGGTCCACGAAAACTCAGCAATATCGGGGACAGTATGAGCGCTGCGTGAAAATGCAGGGATGTAGGGATAGGTATGCGAAGTGCATGAATACACAGTGATATGGGGAAGGTATGAGAGGTGTGCAAAAACACAGCGATATAGAGGAATATACAGGAGGTGGGCGAATATGCAGCGATATATGGGAAGCTATGGGAGGTGCGCGATAACACAGCGATCTTGGGGAAGCTATGAGATGTGCGCGAAAACATCACAATATATGGCAAGCTATGACAGTTGTGCGAAAACAGTGATATAGAAGAAGCTATGGGTGGTACGCGACAACACAGCAATTTAGGGGAAGGTATGGGAGGTCCGGGAAAACACGATGATATACGTGAAGTTATCAGAGGTGCGTAAAAACACGTCGATATAGGGGAAACATGGTGATATAGGGGAAGATAGAAGAGGTGCGCGAAAACGCAGTGATACAGGGGAAGGAATGAGAGGTGTGCGAAAACACGGTGATACAGGGGAAGCTATGGGAGGTGCGCGAATACACGGCGATGTAGGGGAAAATATGAGAGGTGCGCGGAATCACAGCGATTTGGGGGAAGCTATCAGAGGTGCACGAAAACATTGCAATATATGTTTAGCTATGAGAAGTGCACGAGAACACGGCGATAGAGGGGAAGCTTTGAGAAGTACACGATAACACAGCGATATAGGGGAAAGTATGAGAGATACACTAAAGCATGGCAATATGTCGGAAACTTTGGGAGGTGTGTAAAAACAGGGCGATATAGGGGAAGGTATGAGAGGTCTGCAAAAACACGGGGAATCTATGGGAGGTGCGCGAAAACAGCGATATAGGGGAAGGTATCGGAGGTACACGAAAACACGGCGATATAGGGGAAGGTATGAGAGGTGCGCGAAAACACAGTGATATACGGGTAGCTATGGGAGATGCGCGAAAACACGGTGATATACGTGATGTTATGAGAGGTACACGAAAACACAGCGATTTGAGGGAAGCTATGAGAGGTGCGCGAAAACATTGCAATATATGGAAAGCTATGAGAAGTACACGATAACACAGCGATAGGCGGAAGCTATGAGAGGTGCACGAAATCGCAGCGATGTAGGGGAAAGGATGCAAGGTGCGTGAAAACATCGCAAAATATGGGAAGCTATGTGAGGTGCACTAGAACACAGCGGTATAGGAGTAGCTATGAGAAGTGCGCGATAACACAGCGATCTAGGGGAAGGTATGAGAGGTGCACAAAAACACGGCGATATATAGGAAGCTATGGAAGGTGCGTGAAAGCAGGACGATATATGGGTGGGTATGAGAGGTGCGCGAAAACACAGAGATATAGCAGAAGCTATGGGAGGTGCGTGAAAACATGGTGATATACGTGATGTTATGAGAGGTGCGCGAAAACACAGCGATTTGAGGGAAGCTATGAGAGGTTCGTGAAAACATTGCAATATACGGAAAGCTATGAGAGGAGCATGACAGCACAGTGATTGCCGTGTTTTCTCGCACCTCTCATACATTCCCCTATATCGCCACGTTTTCACGCACCTCCCATCGATTCCCCATATCGCTGTATTTTCGCGCACCTCGCATACCTTCGCCTATATCGTTGTGTTTTTGCGCACCTCTCATAGTTTCCCCTACATCGCTGTGTTTTAGCGCACCTCCCATAGCTTCCCGTATATTGCTGTTTTCGCGCACCTCTCATACCTTCCCCTATATCGGTATGTTTTTGCGCACCTCCCCTAGCTTCCCCTATATTGCTGTGTTTTCACGCAGCTCTCATTCCTTCCCCTGTAGAACTGCGTCTTCTCACCTCTCATACCTTCCCCAATATGGCCTTGTTTTCGCGCACCTCTGATACATTCCCCTACATCACCATGTTTTCGCGCTCCTCTCATACCTTCCTCTATATCGATGTGCTTTTGTACACCTCAATACCTTCTCCTTTATCGCCCTTTTTTCATGCAACTCCTATAGCTTCCCCTATATCGATGTGTTTTCTCGCACCTCTTATACCTTCCCCTATGTCGCTCTGTTTTCGCCCATCTCCGATAGTTTCCCGTGTATCGCTGTGTTTTCGCGCACCTCTCATACCTTCATGTATATCGCCATGTTTTCGCACACCTCTCATACCTTCCACTATATCGCTGTGTTTTCGCACACCTTCCATATTTTCCCCTATATCGCAGTGTTCTCGCGCACCTCTGGTAGTTTCGCCTATACCGATGTGATTTAGTGCACCTCGCATCCATTCCCCTATATCGCTGTGTTTTCGCGCACCTCCCATAGTTTCCACTATATCACTGTGCTCTCGTGCACCTCTCATGGTTTAAAACATAGAAAACATAGAAAATAGGTGCAGGAGTAGGCCATTCGGCCCATCGAGCCTGCACCGCCATTCAGTATGATCATGGCTGATCACCCAACTCAGAACCCTGCACCAGCCTTCCCTCCATACCCCCTGATCCCCGTAGCCACAAGGGCCATATCTAACTCCCTCTTAAATATAGCCAATGAACTGGCCTCAACTGTTTCCTGTGGCAGAGAATTCCACAGATTCACCACTCTCTGTCTGAAGAAGTTTTTCCTAATCTCGGTCCTAAAAGGTTTCCCCTTTATCCTCAAACTGTGACCCCTCGTTCTGGACTTCCCCAACATCAGGAAGAATCTTCCTGCATCTAGCCTGTCCAATCCCTTTAGGATTTTATACGTTTCAATCAGATCCCCCATCAATCTTCTAAATTCCAATGAGTACAAGCCCAGTTCATCCAGTCTTTCTTCATATGAAAGTCCTGCCGTCCTAGGAATCAATCTGGTGAACATTCTTTGTACTCCCTCTATGGCAAGGATGTCTTTCCTCAGATTAGGGGACCAAAACTGTACACAATACTCCAGGTGTGGTCTCACCAAGGCCTTGTACAACTGCAGTAGTACCTCCCTGCTCCTGTACTCAAATTCTCTCGCTATAAATGCCAGCATACCATTCGCCTTTTTCACCACCTGCTGTATCTGCATGCCCACTTTCAATGACTGGTGTATAATGACACCCAGGTCTCGTTGCACCTCCCCTTTTCCTAATCGGCCACCATTCAGATAATAATCTGTTTTCCTATATTTGCCACCAAAGTGGATAACTTCACATTTATCCACATTAAATTGCATCTGCCATGAATTTGCCCACTCACCTAACCTATCCAAGTCACCCTGCATTCTCTTAGCATCCTCCTTACAGCTAACACTGCTGCCCAGCTTCATGTCATCCGCAAACTTGGAGGTGCTGCATTTAATTCCCTTATCCAAGTCATTAATATATATTTTAAACAACTGAGGTCCCAGCACTGAGCCTTGCGGCACCCCACTAGTCACCGCCTGCCATTCTGAAAAGGTCCCGTTTATTCCCACTCTTTGCTTCCTGTCTGCGACATAGGGGAAGTTATGAGAGGGAAGTGAAAATACAGTGATATATGGGAAGCTATGGGAGGTGCGCGAAAACAGAGCGATATATGGGAAGGTATGAGAGGTGCACGAAAAACATCAATATAATGGAAGGTATGAGAGGTGCACAAAAACACAACGATATAGCAGAAGGTATGCGAGGTGTGTGAAAACACAGGGATAACTGGGAAGCTATGAGAGGTGCGCAAAAACACGGCCATATAGGGGAAGCGAAGAGAGGTGCATGAATGCGCAGCGATATAGGGGACGGTATGAGAGGTGCATGAAAACACAGTGATATAGGGGAAGTTATCAGAAGTGCGCAAAAACAGCGATATGGAGAAAGATATGGGAGGTGCACGAAAACACAGAGATAGAGGAGAATCTATCAGTTGTGCGTGAAAACACATCGATATAGGGGAAGATACGAGCGGTGCGCGAAAGCACAAAAAATATATTGGAGGGTATGAGATGTGCGCGAAAGCACAGCGATATATGGGAAGCTATGGGAGGTGTGCGAAAACACAGTGATACAGCAGAATGTATGAGATGTGCGCGAAGACACAGTAATATAGGGGAATCTGTGGGAGGTGCATGATAACACAGCAATATAGTGGAAGTTATGAGAGGTGCGCGAAAGCACAGGGATGTAGGAGAGTGTATGAGAGGTGCGTGAAAACACGGCAATACAGGGGAAGTTATGAGAGGTGAGCGAAAACACAGCTATATAGGGGAAGATATGAAAGGTGCGTGAAAACAAGGCGATATAGGAGATGGCATGAGAGGTGCGTGAAAACTCAGTAATATAGAGATAGGTATGCGAGGTGCGCGAAAACACACCGATACCAAGGATGGTATGAGCGGTGCGAGAAAACACTGCGATATAGTGGCAGCTATGAGAGGTGATCAAAAATGCAGAGATATAGGGGAAGGTATGAGAGGTGCGCAAAAACACAGTGATATAGGGGAAGGTATGAGAGCAGCGCGAGAAAACATCGATATAATGGAAGGTATGAGAGGTGCACAAAAGCACAACGATATACCGGAAGGTATGCGAGATGTGCGAAAACACGGATAAATGGGAAGCTATGAGAGGTGCACGAAAATACAGCCATATAAGGGAAGGTATGAGAAGTGGCGAAAACACAGAGATTTTGGGAAAGCTGTGAGGGGTGCCTGTAAACACAGTGCTATAGGGGAATATATGAGAGGTGCGTGAAAACACAGCTTTATATGGGAAGCTATGGGCGGTGCACAAAAACAGAGCGATATAGGGGAAGGCATGAGAGGTGCGAGAAAACACAGTGATACAGGGAAAGCTATGGGAGGTGCCTGAAAACACAGCGATATAGGAGAAGGTATGAGAGGTGCGCGAATACACAGCGATATAGGGGAAGCTATGCGATGCGAACGAAAACAAGGCGATATAGGGGATGGTCAGAGAGCTGCACGAAAACGCAGAGATATAGAGGAAGCTTCCATATGGGATGTGCGCGAAAACATGGCGATATATGTGAAAGAATGAGAGCTGTGTAAAAACACGTTGATATAGGGGAAGCGATGAGGGGTGCGCGAAAACACAGCGATATAGGGGACGGTATCCATGGTGCGTGAAAACACAGTGATATGGGGGAAAGTTTGACAGGTGCGCAAAATCACAACGATATAGGGGAAGCTAGGGGAGGTGTGCAAAAACACATCGATAAGAGGAATGTATGGGAGGTGCGCGAAAAAACAGCTGTTTAGGGGAAGTTATAAGAGGGAGGTGAAAACACGGCCATATAGTGGAAGCTATGGCAGGTGCGCAAAAACACAGCAATATATGGGACGGTATACGAGGTGCATGAAAACACAGTGATATTGGGGATGGGATGAGAGGTGCACAAAAACACATCGATATACGGGAAGCTATGTGAGGTGCGCGAAAACATGGCGATATAGGGGAAGCTATAAGCAGTGAGCGAAAACACAGCGATATAGGGGAAACTATGGGAGGTGTACAAAAACACAGCGATATAGTGGAAGGTATGAGAGGTGCACAAAAACACATCGAAAATGGGGAAGCTACAATAGGTGCGTGAAAACACATCGATATACTTGAAAGTATGAGAGGTGCGCGAAAACACAACCTTGTAGGGGAAGCAATGGGAGGTGCGCAAAAACACATCGACATAGGGGAATGTATGAGAGGTGCGCAAAAACACGGAAATGTAGGGGAATGACTGAGAGGTGAATGAAAACACATCGATATGGGGAAGTTATGAGAGGTGGCGAAAACACAGAGATTTTGGGAAAGCTATGAGAGGTACGTGTAAACACAGCGCTATAGAGGAATATATGAGAGGTGCGCGAAAACACGGCGATGTAGGGGTATTTATGGCAGGTGCGCGAAAACACAGCAATATAGCGGAAGGTATGAGAGCTGCGCGAAAACACAGTGGTGTAGGGGAAGCAATGGGAGGTGCGCGAAAACACGGCGATATACATGAAGGAATGAGAGGTGTGTGAAAACACGTTGATATAGGGGAAGCGATGAGAGGTGCGCAAAAACACGGCGGTATAGAAGAAGATATGAGAGATGAGCAAAAACTCAGCTAAAAAGGGGAAGGTATGAGATGTGCACGAGAATACTGCGATATAGGCAAAGCTATGAGAGGTGAGCAAAAACACAGCGATATAGGGGAAGCTATGGGAAGTGCGCCAAACACAGCGATATTGGAGATGCGCGAGCACACAGCGATATAGGGGAAGCTATGAGAGGTGCGCGAAAACACAGCGATATAGGGGAAACTATGGGAGGTGTGCAAAAACTCAGCGATAAGGGGAAGGTATGGGAGGTGCGCGAAAACACAGCGATTTAGGGGAAGGTATGAGAGGGAGGCGAAAACACAGTGATATAGGGGAAGGTATGAGAGGTGCGCAAAAACACGGTGATGTAGGGGAATGTATAAGAGGTGAGCGAAAACAGAGCAATATAATGGAAGTTATGGAACATGCGCGAAAACACAGCGATATAGTGGAAGCTATGGTAGGTGCGTGAAAGCACGGCGATATAGGAGAAGATATGATAGGTGCACAAAAGCACAGAGATATGGGGAAGTTATGAGAGGTGCGCGAAAACATGGCGATATATGGGAAGCTACGGGAGGTGCGTGAAAACACAGCGATTTAGGGGAAGGTATGAGAGGGAGGTGAAAACACAGCGATGTTGGGGACGCTATGGGAGGTGTCCGAAAACACAGCGATGTAGAGGTATGCATGGGAGATGCGCGAAAACAGAGCGATATAGAAGGAGTTATGAGATATGAGTGAAAACTCAGCTAAAAAGGAGAAGGTATGAGGTGTGCGCGAGTATACTGCCATATAGGCCAAGCTATGAGAGGTGAGCAAAAACACAGCGATATAGGGGAAGCTATTGGAGGTGCGCAAAAACACAGCGATATAGGGGAAGATACGAGAGGTGTGCGAAAACAAAAAAATATATTGGAAGGTATGAGATGTGCGCGAAAGCACAGGGATGTAGGAGAATGTATGAGAGGTGAGCGAAAACACATCTATGTAGGGGAAGATATGAAAAATGCGTTAAAACAAGGCGATATAGGGGATGGCATGAGAGGTGCGTGGAAACACTGCGATATAGTGGCAGCTATGAGAGGTGATCGAAAACACAGGGATCTTGGGGAAGGGATGAGAGGTGCGCAAAAATACAGTGATATATGGGAAGCTATGGGAGGTGCGCGAGAACAGAGCAATATAGGGGAAGGTATGAGAGGTGTCCGAGAACACAGCGATATAGGGGAAGCTATGCGAGGTGCGCGAAAACACACCGATACCGAGGAAGGTATGAGCGGTGCGAGAAAACATGGCGATGTAGGGGAATGTATGAGAGCTGCGCGAGAACACTGCGATATAGTGGCAGCTATGAGAGGTGATCGAAAACACAGAGATATAGAGGAAGGTATGAGAGGTGCGCAAAAACACAGTGATATAGGGGAGGGTATGAGAGGTGCACGAGAAAACATCGATATAATGGAAGGTATGAGAGGTGATCGAAAACACAGAGATATAGGGGAAGGTATGAGAGGTGCGAGAGAAAACATCGATATAATGGAAGGTATGAGAGGTGCAAAAAAGCACAACGATATAGCGGAAAGTATGCGAGATGTGCGAAAACACGGATAAATAGGAAGCTATGAGAGGTGCACGAAAACACGGCCATATGAGGGATGGTATGAGAGGTGCTCGAACACACGGCGATATACATGAAGATATGAGTGGTGCTTGAAAACACGTCCATATAGGGGAAGGGATGAGAGGTGCATGAATGTGCAGCGATATAGGAGACGGTGTGAGAGGTGCGTGAAAATACAGTGATATAGGGGAAACTATGAGAGGTGCGCAAAAACACAACGATACAGGGGAAGTTACCAGAGGTGTGCAAAAACACAGCGATATAGAGGAAGATATGGGAGGTGCACGAAAACTTAGCGATAGAGGGGAAACTATCAGTTGTGCATGAAAACACATCGATACAGGGGAAGATACGAGAGGTGCGCGAAAACACAAAAATATATTGAAAGGGATGAAATGTGCGCGAAATCACAGCGATATATGGGAAGCTATGGGAGGTGAACGAAAACAGAGCGATATAGGGGAAGCTATGCGAGGTGTGCGAAACACAGTGATACAGCAGAATGTATGAGATGTGCGCGAAGACACAGCAATATAGGGGAATCTGTGGGACATGCACGAAAAGACAGCAATATAGTGGAAGTTATGAGAGGTGCGCGAAAGCACGGGGATGTAGGAGAATGTATGAGAGGTGCGCGAAAACACGGCAATACAGGGGAAGTTATAAGAGGTGAGCGAAAACACAGCTATATAGGAGAAGATATGAAAGGTGCATGAAAACAAGGCGATATAGGGGATGGCATGAGAGGTGCGCGAAAACACCGTAATATAGGGGTAGGTATGCGAGGTGCGTGAAAACACAGTGATATATGGGAAGCTATAGGAGGTGCACGAAGACAGAGCGATCTAGGGGAAGGTATGAGAGGTGCGAGAAAACAAAGCGATATAGGGGAAGGTATGGGAGGTGCGCGAAAACACAGTGATATAGGGGAAACCATGGGAGGTGCACGAAAACACGGTGATATACGTGAAAGACTGAGAGGTGTGTAAGAACACGTTGATATTGGGGAAGCGATGAGAGATGCGCGAAAATGTAGCGTTATAGGGGACGGAATACGAGGTGCATGAAAACACAACGATATTGGGTAAGGTATGAGAGGTGCGCGAAAACACAGCGATATAGTGGAAGGTATGAGAGGTGTGCGAAAACACGACGACATAGGGGAAGCTATGGGAGGTGCGCGAAAACACAGCGATTCAGGGGAATTTATGAGAGGGAGGCAAAAACACTGCGATATAGGGGAAAGTATGAGAGGTGCGTGATAACACCACTATATAGGGGAAGGTATGAGAGGTTCACGGAAACACAGCTATATAGGGGAAGGTCTGAGAGGCCGGTGAAAACACAGCGAAATATGAGAAGCTATGGAAGGTGCGTGAAAACACGGCGATGTAGGGGAAGGTATGAGAGGTGCTCAAATACACATCGGTATGGGGAAGCTACGAGAGGTGCGCAAAAACACAACGATATAGTGGAATGTAAGAGAGATGGAAAAAAAACAGAGATTTTGGGAAAGCTGTGAGAGGTGCCTGTAAACACAGCACTATAGGGGAATATATGAGAGGTGCACGAAAACATGGCGATATACGAAAATCTATGGGAGGTGTCCGAAAACACAGCGATATAGGGGAATTTATGGGAGGTGCACAAAAACACAGCGATATAGGGGAAGATATGAGAGCTGCGCGAAAACTCAGTAATATAGGGAAAGCAATGGGAGGTGCGTGAAAATACGGCGATATACGTGAAGGAATGAGAGGTGTGTGAAAACACGTCGATATAGGGAAGGCGATGAGAGGTGGGCGAAAACACGGTGATGTAGGAGAAAGTATGAGAGATGAGCGAAAACTCAGCTAAAAAGGGGAAGGTATGAAATGCGCGCGACAACATGCGATATAGGCAAAGCTATGAGAGGTGTGCAAAAACGCAGCGATATAGGGGAAAGTATGGGAGGTGCGCCAAACGCAGCAATATAGGGAAAGCTACTGGAAGTGCGCGAAAACACAGCGATATAGGGGAAGCTATGAGAGGTGCGCGAAAGCACAGCGATATAGGGGAAGCTATGGGAGGTGCGCAAAAACACAGCAATACATGGGAAGCTATGGGAGGTGTGTGGAAACATGGCTAAATAGGGGAAGCTATGGGATGTGCATGCAAACACAATGATATTGGGGAAGCTACGAGATATGTGCGAAAACACAGCGATATAGTGGAAGGTATCAGAAGTGCGCGAAAACACAGAGATATAGGGAAATCTATGAGTGGTGCGCGAAAACAGCGATATATGGGAAGTTATGGGCGGTGCACAAAAACAGAGCGATATAGGGGAAGGCATGAAAGGTGCAAGAAAACACACTGATATAGGGGAAGCTATGTGAGGTGCCTGAAAACACGGCGATATAGGAGAATGTATGAGAGGTGCCCGAATACACAGCGATGTAGGGGAAGCTATGCGATGTGCAGGAAAACACAGCAATACAGCGGAAGCTATGGGAGGTGCGTGAAAACACAACAATATATGGGACGGTATGCGAGGTGCATAAAAACCCAGCGATATTGGGGAAGGTATGAGAGGTGCACAAAAATACATCGATATACGAAAAGCTATGAGAGGTGCGTGAAAATCCGGCGATTATAGGGGAAGCTCTAAGAGGTGAGCGAAAACACAGCGATATAGGGGAAGCTATGAGAGGCAGGCGAAAACACAGCAATACATGGAAAGCTATGGGAGGTGCGCAAAAAAACAGCGAAATAGGGGAAGGTATGCGAGGTGCGCAAAAATACAGGAATGTAGTGGAAGCTATGGGATGTGCATGAAAACACAGAGATATTGGGGAAGGTATGAGAGGTGCACAAAAACACATCGATATATGGGAAGCTACGATAGGTGCATGAAAACACATCGATATACTTGAAAGAATGAGAGGTGTGCGAAAACACAACGATATAGGGGAAGCAATGGGAGGTGCGCAAAAGCACAGCGACATAGGGGAATTAATGAGAGGTGCGTAAGAACACGGTATTGTAGGGGAATGTATGAGAGGTGCACAAAAACATGGCGATATAGGGAAATCTATGAGAGGTGTCCGAAAACACAGCAATATAGGGGTATGGCAGGTGCGCGAAAGCACAATGATATAGGGGAAGGTATGAGAGCTGCGCGAAAACACAGTGATATAGGGGAAGCAATGGGAGGTTTTCGAAAATACGGCGATATACGTGAAGGAATGAGAGGAGTGTGAAAACACGTCGATATAGGGAAGGAGATGAGAGGTGGGCGAAAACATGGTGATGTAGGAGAAGGTATGAGAGATGAGCGAAATTTCAGCTAAAAAGGGGAAGGTATTAGATGTGCGTGCCAACACTGCGATATAGGCAAAGCTATGAGAGGTGAGCCAAAACACAGCGATATAGGGGAAAGTATGGGAGGTGCGCCAAACACAACGATATAGGGGAAGCTATTGGAGGTGCGCAAAAACACAGCGATATAGGGGAAGCGATGAGAAGTGCGCGAAAACGCAGCGATATTGGGGACGGTATGCACGGTGCGTGAAAACATAGTGATATAGGGGAAAGTTTGACAGGTACGCAAAATCACAACGATATAGGGGAAGCTAGGGGAGGTGTGCAAAAACACATCGATAAGAGGAATGTATGAGAGGTGCGTGAAAACACAGCTATTTAGGGGGAGGTATAAGAGGGAGGCGAAAACACGGCCATATAGTGGAAGCTATGGCAGGTGCACGAAAACACAGCAATATAGGGGAAGCTCTGAGACGTGCACGAAAACACAGGTACATAGGGGAAGCTATGGGAGGTGTGCGAAAACAGAGCAATACAGCAGAAGGTATGAGATGTGTGCGAAAACTCAGCAATACATGGGAAACAATGGGAGGTGCGTGAAAAAAAAGTGAAATAGGGGAAGGTATGCGAGGTGCACAAAAACAGAACAATGTAGGGGAAGCTATGGGATGTGCATGAAAACACATCGATATACGGGAAGCTACGAGAAGTGTGCGAAAACACATCGATATACTTGAAGGTATGAGAGGTGTGCGAAAGCACAGCGACATAGGGGAATTTATGAGAGGTGCGCAAAAACACGGTGATGTAGGGGAATGTATGAGAGATGCACAAAAACATGGTTATATAGGGAAATCTATGAGAGGTGTCCGAAAACACAGCGATATAGGGGAAGCTATTGGAGGTGCGCGAAAACACAGCAATATAAGGGAAGCTATGAGAGGTGTGTGAAAACACAGCGATATAGGGGAAGCTATGGAAGGTGTGCAAAAACTCAGCGATAAGGGGAAGATATAGGAGGTGCACGAAAACACAGCGATATAGGGGAAGGTATGAGAGGTGCGCGATAACACTACGATATAGGGGAAGGTATAACAGGTGCGCAAAAACACAGTGATGTAGAAAAATGTATGAGAGGTGAGCGAAAACACAGCAATATAAGGGAAGTTATGGGACGTGAGCGAAAACACAGCGATATAGTGGAAGCTATGGGAGGTGCATGAAAACACGTCGATATAGGAGAAGATATGAGAGGTGCGCGAAAGCACAGAGATATAGGGGAAGCAATGAGAGGTGCAAAAAATCACAGCGATATAGGGGATGGTATGAGAGGTGCGCGAAAACACATCGAAATAGGGAAACTACGAAAGGTGCGCGAAAACACAGCGATATAGTGGGATGTATGAGAGGTGGCGAAAACTCAGAGATTTTGGGAAAGCTATGAGAGGTGCGTGTAAACACAGCGCTATAGGGGAATATATGAGAGGTGCGCAAAAACACGGTGATATAGGGAAATCTATGGGAGCTGTCCGAAAACACATCGATATCGGGGTATTTATGGCAGGTGTGCGAAAACACAGCAATATAGGGGTAGGTATGAGCGGTGCACAAAAACACGGTGATGTAGGGGAATGTATGAGAGGTGAGTGAAAACACAGCAATATAAGGGAAGTTATTAGACGTGCGCGAAAACACAGCGATATAGGGGAAGGTATGAGAGGTGCGCGAAAACAGATCGATATGGGGAAGCTACGAGAGGTGCGTGAAAACACAGCGATATAGTGGAATGTATGAGAGGTGGCGAAAACTCAGAGATTTTAGGAAAGCTATGAGAGGTGCGTGTAAACACTGTGCTATAGGGGAATATATGAGAGGTGCGCAAAAACACGGTGATATAGGGGAATCTATGGGAGGTGCCCAAAAACACAGCGATATAGGGGTATTTACGGCAGGTGCGCGGAAACACAGCAATATAGGGGAAGGTATGAGCGGTGCGCACAAACACGGTGATGTAGGGGAATGTATGAGAGGTGAGCGAAAACACAGCAATATAAGAAAAGTTATGGGACGTGCGCGAAAACACAGCAATATCGTGGAAGCCATGGGAGGTGCATGAAATCACGGTGATATAGAAGATATGAGAGGTGCGCGAAAGCACAGAGATATAGGGGAAGCTATGAGAGGTGCGCGAAAACATGCTGATATAGGGGAAGCTATGAGAGGTGCGCAAAAACACAGCAATATACGGGAAGGTATGAGAGTTGCACGAAAACACAGTGATATAGGAGAAGCAATGGGAGGTGCGCAAAAATACGACGATATACGTGAAGGAATGAGAAGTGTGTGAAACTGGTCGATACAGAGAAAGCGATGAGAGGTGGGCGAAAACACGGTGATGTAGGAGAAGGTATGAGAGATGAGCGAAAACTCAGCTAAAAAGGGGAAGGTATGAGATGTGCGTGACAACACTGCGATATAGGCAAAGCTATGAGAGGTGAGCAAAAACACAGCGATATAGGAGAAAGTATGGGAAGTGTGCCAAACACAGCGATATAGGGGAAGCTATTGGAGGTGCGCAAAAACACAGCGACATAGGGGAAGCTATGGGAAGTGTGTAAAAACTCAGCGATGAGGGGAAGGTGTGGGAGATGTGCGAAAACACAGAGCTATAGGGGAATGTATGAGAGGTGTGCGAAAAAACGGGGATATGGGGAAGCTATGGGAGGTGCGCGAAAACACAGAGACATAGGGGAAGCTATGGGAGGTGTGCAAAAACTCAGCTATAAGGGGAAGGTGTGGGACGTGCGCGAAAACACAGCGATTTAGGGGAAGGTATGAGAGGGAGGCGAAAACACAGCGATATAGGGGAATATATGAGAGGTGCGCAAAATCACGGCGATATAGGGAAATCTATGGGAGATGCACAAAAACACAGCGATATAAGGTAATTCATGGGAGGTGCACGAAAACACAGCAATATAGGGGAAGTTATGTGAGCTGCGCAAAAACACAGTGATAAAGGGGAAGCAATGGGAGGTGCGCGAAAATACGGCGATATACGTAAAGGAATGAAAGGCGTGTGAAAACACATTGATATAGGGAAACGGATGAGAGGTGGGTGAAAACACGGCAATGTAGGAGAAGTTATGAGAGATGAGCGAAAACTCAGCTAAAAAGGGGAAGGTATGAGATGTGCGCGACAACACTGCGATATAGGCAAAGCTATGAGAAGTGAGCGAAAACACAGCGATATAGGGGAAAGTATGGGAGGGTCGCCAAACACAACGATATAGGGGAAGCTATTGGAGTTGCGCAAAAACACAGCGATATAGGGGAAGTGATGAGAGGAGCGCGAAAACGCAGCGATATAGGGGAAGTGATGAGAGGTGCGCGAAAACGCAGCGATATAGGGGACGGTATGAACGGTGCGTGAAAACCCAGTGATGTAGGGGAAGGTTTGACAGGTACGCAAAATCACAACGATATAGGGGAAGCTTGGGGAGGTGTGCAAAAACACAGCGATAAGAGGAATGTATGGGAGGTGCGTGAAAACACAGCTATTTAGGGGAAGGTATAAGAGGGAGGTGAAAACACGGCCATATAGCGGAAGCTATGGCAGATGCGCGAAAACACAGCAATATAGGGGAAGCTCTGAGACGTGCGCGAAAACACAGCTATATAGGGGAAGCTATGGGAGGTGTGTGAAAACAGAGCAATACATGGGAAACAATGGGAGGTGCGTGAAAAAATAGCGAAATAGGGGAAGGTATGCGAGGTACGCAAAAACAGAACAATGTAGGGGAAGCTATGGGATGTGCATCAAAACACATCGATATACGGGAAGCTACGAGAAGTGCGCGAAAACACATCGATATACTTGAAGGTATGAGAGGTGTGCGAAAACACAGCGACATAGGGGAATTTATGAGAGGTGCGCAAAAACACGGTGATGTAGGGGAATGTATGAGAGGTGCGCAAAAACATGGTTATATAGGGAAATCTATGAGAGGTGTCCGAAAACACAGTGACATAGGGGAAGGAATGAGGGGTGTGTGAAAACACATCTATATAGGGGAAGCGATGAGAGGTGTGCGAAAACACGGCGGTATTGAAGAAGGTATGAGAGATGAGTGAAAACTCAGCGAAAAAGGGGTAGGTATGAGATGTGTGCGAGAATACTGCGATATAGGCAAAGCTATGAGAGATGACCAAAAACACCGCGATATGGGGGAAGCTATGGAAGGTGTGCAAAAACTCAGCGATAAGGGGAAGGTATCGGAGGTGCGCGAAAACACAGCGATATAGGGGAAGGTATGAGAGGTGCGCGATAACACCGCGATATAGGGGAAGGTATGAGAGGTGCGAAAAACACGGTGATGTAGAAAAATGTATGAGAGGTGAGCAAAAACACAGCAATGTTAGGGAAGTTATGGGATGTGCGCGAAAACACAACAATATCGTGGAAGCTATGGGAGGTGCATGAAATCACGGCGATATAGGAGAAGATATGAGAGGTGCATGAAAACACAGTGATATAGGGGATGCAATGGGAGGTGTACGAAAATACGGCGATATACGTGAAGGAATGAGAGGAGTGTGAAAACACGTCGATATAGGGAAGGCGATGAGAGGTGGGCGAAAACATGGTGATGTAGGAGAAGGTATGAGACATGAGCGAAATCTCAGCTAAAAAGGAGAAGGTATTAGATGTGCATGCCAACACTGCGATATAGGCAAAACTATGAGAGGTGAGCGAAAACACAGCGATATAGGGGAAAGTATGGGAGGTGCGCCAAACACAACGATATAGGGGAAGCTATTGGAGGTGCGCAAAAACACAGCGATATAGGGGACGGTGTGCACAGTGCGTGAAAACACAGTGATATAGGGGAAGGTTTGACAGGTACGCAAAATCACAACGATATAGGGGAAACTAGGGGAGGTGTGCAAAAACACAGCGATAAGAGGAATGTATGGGAGGTGCGTGAAAACACAGCTATTTAGGGGAAGGTATAAAAGGGAGGCGAAAACACGGACATATAGCGGAAACTATGGCAGGTGCGCGAGAACACAGCAATATAGGGGAAGCTCTGAGACGTGCGCGAAAACACAGCTATATAGGGGAAGCTATGGGAGGTGTGCGAAAACAGAGTAATACAGCAGAAGGTATGAGATGTGTGCGAAAACACAGCAATACATGGGAAACAATGGGAGGTGCGTGAAAAAATAGCGAAATAGGGGAAGGTATGCGAGGTGCGCAAAAACAGAACAATGTAGGGGAAGCTATGGGATGTGTTGAAAACACATCGATATACGGGAAGCTACGAGAAGTGCGCGAAAACACATCGATATACTTGAAGGTATGAGAGGTGTGCGAAAGCACAGCGACATAGGGGAATTTATGAGAGGTGCGCAAAAACACGGTGATGTAGGGGAACGTATGAGAGGTGCGCAAAAACATGGTTATATAGGGAAATCTATGAGAGGTGTCCGAAAACACAGTGACATAGGGGAAGGAATGAGAGGTGTGTGAAAACACGTCTATATAGGGGAAGCGATGAGAGGTGTGCGAAAACACAGCGACATAGTGGAATGTATAAGAGGTGGCGAAAACTCAGAGATTTTGGGAAAGCTATGAGAGTTGCGTATAAACACAGCGCTATAGGAGAATATATGAGGGATGCACAAAAACACGGTGATATAGGGAAATCTATGGGAACTGTCCGAAAACACAGTGATGTCGGGGTATTTATGGCAGGTGCGCGAAAACACAGCGATATAGGGGAAGATATGAGCGGTGCACAAAATCACTGTTATGTAGGGGAATGTATGAGAGGTGAGTGAAAACACAGCAATATAAGGGAAGTTATTAGACGTGCGTGAAAACACAGCGATATAGGGGAAGGTATGAGAAGTGCGCAAAAACACATCGATATGGGGAAGCTACGAGAGGTGCGCGAAAACACAGCGATATAGTGGAATGTATGAGAGGTGGCAAAAACTCAGAGATTTTGGGAAAGCTATGAGAGGTGCGTGTAAACACAGCGCTATAGGGGAATATATGAGAGGTGCGCAAAAACACGGTGATATAGGGAAATCTATGGGAGGTGTCCGAAAACACAGCGATATAGGGGTATTTACGGCAGGTGCACAAAAACACAGCGATATAGGGGAAGGTATGAGCGGTGCGCAAAAACACGGTGATGTAGGGGAATGTATGAGAGGTGAGCGAAAACACAGCAATATAAGAAAAGTTATGGGACGTGCGCGAAAACACAGCAATATAAGAAAAGTTATGGGACGTGCGCGAAAACACAGCAATATCGCGGAAGTTATGGGAGGTGCATGCAATCACGGCGATATAGGAGAAGATATGAGAGGTGCGCGAAAATACGGCGATGTAGGAGAATATATTAGAGGCGCGCGAAAACACAGCAATATAGGGGAAGTTATGAGAGGTGCACGAAAACATGGCGATATAGGGGAAGCTCTAAGAGGTGAATGAAAACACAGCGATACAGGGGAAGGTATGAGAGGTGCGCGAAAATACGGCGATATAGGAGAAGCTATGAGAGGTGCTCGAAAACACAGCGATATAGGGGGAGCTATGGGAGGTGCGCGAAAATGCAACATTTTATGTGAAGGTATGAGAGGGAAGCGAAAACACAGCAATAGAGGGGAAGCTATGAGAGGCCAGTAAAACCACAGCGATATATAGGAAGCTATGGGAGGTGCGTGAAAATGCGGCGATACTGGGGAAGTTATGAGAGGTGCGCGAAAACAAAGCAATATAGTGGAATGTATGAGTGGTGTGCGAAAACACAGAGATTTTGGGAAAGCTATGAGAGGTGCTCGAAAACACAGCACTATAGGGGAATATATGAGAGGTGCACGAAAACACGGCAATACAGGGGAGTCTATGGGAGGTGCGCGAAAACACAAGGATTTATGTGAAGGTATGAGAGGGAAGCAAAAGCACAGCGATAGAGGGGAAGCTATGGGATATGCGTGAAAACACTGCTCAATACTTTGATTAATAAAGGCCAATGTACCAAAAGCTCTCTTTACGACCCTATCTACTTGTGACACCACTTTTAGGGAATTTTCTATCTGTATTCCCAGATTCCTCTGTTCTACTGCACTCCTCAGTGCCTTACCATTAACCCTTTATGTTCTACCTTGGTTGGTCCTTCAACATGCAATACCTCACACTTGTCTGTATTAAACTCCATCTGCCATTTTTCAGTCCATTTTACCAGCTGGTCCAAGTCCCTCTGCAGGCTCTGAAAACCTTCCTCACTGTCTAATACACCTCCAATCTTTGTATCATCAGCAAATTTGCTGATCCAATTTACCACATTATCATCCAGATCATTGATATAGATGACAAATAACAATGGACCCAGCATTGATCCTTGTGGCACACCACTAGTCACAGGCCTCCACTCAGAGAAGCAATTCTCTACCACCACTCTCTGGCTTCTTCCATTGAGCCAATGTCTAATCCAATTTACCACCTCTCCATGTATACCTAGCGACTGAATTTTCCTAACTAACCTCCCATGCGGGACCTTGTCAAAGGCCTTACTGAAGTCCATGTAGACAATATCCACTGCCTTCCCTTCATCCACTTTCCTGGTAACCTCCTCGAAAAACTCCAACAGATTGGTCAAACATGACCTACCACACACAAAGCCATGTTGACTCTCCCTAGTAAGTCCCTGTCTATCCAAATGCTTGTAGATTCTGTCTCTTAGTACTCTTTCCAATAACTTACCTACTACCGACGTTAAACTCACCGGCCTATAATTTCCCGGATTACTTTTCCATTTCAACAAAATAGATCTTCTCGCCATTAAAGTAACAAAAGCTATCATTCGACAGGCTGAAGAAGACCAAGATCTATGTTCTACCACTGGCAATCCAAAGATTGCCATAATAGGATAGGGTTTTAAATCGAAGCATAGAACTATTGAAATAATATCAAAAATGTCTTTCCAATATTTTTCCAAAAGAGGACAGGACCGAAACATATGATTTAAAGAAAGAAACTTCAGAGTGACATCTATCACAAGTAGGGTTTATATGGGTATAAAAATGAACTAGTTTATCTTTGGACATATGAGCTCTGTGTACTACTTTAAATTGTATTAAAGTATGTTTAGCACACATAGAAGAAGTACTAACTAATTGAAAAATGTTATCCCATTTCTCTGTAGGTAGGGAAAGTTGAAGTTTCCTTTCCCATTCATTTTTAATTTTATCAGATATATGGCTGTAATTTCATAATTATATCATAAATTATTGCTATTAATCCCTTCTGCAAAGGATTAAAACTTAAAATTTTATCAAGAGTGCCAGAAGGATTGGAAGTCGTAAAGGTAGGCGACGTAATATTTACGTTAATATTTACCTTCCCCTGTACATCTGTGTTTTTCCGCACCTCCCATAACTTCCACATATCGCTGTGTTTTCATGCACCTCTCATATCTTCCCCTATATCACTGTGATTTCGCACACCTCCCATAGCTTCCCCTATATCGCTGTCTTTTCGCGCACCACTCATAACTTCCCGCATATCACCGCGTTTTCGTGCACCTCTCATTCATTCCCCTACATCGCCGTGTTTTCGTGCACCTCCCATAGCTTTCCCTGTATCGCTGTGTTTTTGCGCACCACTCATAACTTCCCCATATCGCTGTGTTTTCATGCACCTCTCATACCTTCCCCTATATCGCTCTATTTTCGCTCATCTCTCATACCTTCCCCTATATCGCCGTGTTTTCTCGCACCCCTCATACCTTCACGTATATCGCCGTGTGATCGCGCACCTCTCATGGCCTCCACATATCACTGTGTTTTCGCACACCTCCCATAACTTCCTGTATATCGCTGTGTTTTTGCCACCTCTCATCCCTTTCCCTATATTGCTGTGATTTCGCACACCTCCCATACTTTCCCGTATATCGCCACGTTTTCACGGACCTCTCATTCATTCCCCTACATCGCCGTGTTTTCAAGCACCTCTCATACCTTCCCCAATATTGCTGTGTTTTCGCACACCTCCCATAGCTGCCCCTATATTGCGTGTTTTCGTGCACATCCCATAGCTTCTCCTATATCACTGTGTTTTCGCGCACCTCCCATGGATTCCCTGATATCGCCGTGTTTTCATGCACCTCTCATACCTTCCCCTTTTTAGCTGTGTTTTCGCTCATCTTACCCTATTTTTTGAGGATGTAACTAGTAGAGTGACAGGGGAGAACCAGTGGATGTGGTATATTTGGAGTTTCAAAAGGCTTTTGACAAGATCCCACACAGCTTCCCCTATATCGCTGTGTTTTGATGCACTTCTCATGCCTTCTCCTATATCACCGTGTTTTTGCGCACCTCTCATACATTCCCCTACATCGGCGTGTTTTCAAGCACCTCTCATACCTTCCTCTATATCGCTGTGTTTTCGGGCACCTCCCATAGCCTCCCCTATATCGTTGAGTTTTTGCTCCTCTCTCATAGCTTCCCCCATATTGCCATGCTTTCGCGCACCTCTCATACCTTCCCCTTTTTAGCTGTGTTTTCGCTGATCTCTCATAACTTCCCGTATATCGCAGTGTTTTCGCGCACCTCTCATACATTCCCCTTTTTCACAGTGATTTTATTCACCTACCATAGCTTCCCCATATCGCAGTGTTTTCGTACACCTCTAATACCTTCCCATATATAGCTCTGTTTTCGCGCACCTCGCAGAGATTCCCCTATATTGCTGTGTTTTGATGCACCTCTAATACCTTCCCTGTATCGCTGTGTTTATGCACACCTCCAATAGCTTCCCCTATATCGCTCTATTTTCTCGTACCTCCCATAGCTTCCGCTATATTGCTGTGTTTTTGCGCACCTCTGTTAGTTTCCCCTATATCGCTGTGTTTTCACGCGCCTCCCATAGCTTCCCCTATATCACTTTGTTTTCGCGCACCTCTCATACCTTCCCTTATATCGCTATGTTTTCTCGCACCTCCCATAGCTTCCCCTATATTGCTGTGTTTTTGTGCACCTCTGTTAGTTTCCCCTATATCGCTGTGTTTTCGAGCACCTCTCATACATTCCCCTATATCGCTGAGTTTTCGCTCCCCTCTCATAGCTTCCCCTATATCGCAGTGTTTTCACGCACCTCTCATATATTCCCCTTTTTCACCGTGTTTTTGTGCACCTTCCATAGCTTCCCCTATAGCACTGTGTTTTCGCGTACCTCTCATACATTCCCGTTTTTCGCAGTGTTTTCGTTCACCTCTCATAGCTTCCCCATATCGCAGTGTTTTCGTACACCTCTAATACCTTCCCATATATGTCTCTGTTTTCGCGCACCTCACACAGATTCCCCTATATTGCTGTGTTTTGATGCACCTCTAATACCTTCCCCTGTATCGCTGTGTTTTTGCACACGTCCAATAGCTTCCCCTATATCGCTCTATTTCCTTGTACCTCCCATAGCTTCCCCTATATTGCTGTGTTTTTGCGCACCTCTGTTAGTTTCCGCTATATTGCTGTTTTCGCGCACCTCCAATAGCTTCCCCTATATCGCTGTGTTTTGATGCACCTATCATACCTTGCCCTATATCGCCGTGTTCTCGCGCACCTCTCATACCTTCCACTTTTCACCTGTGTTTTCGCTCATCTCTCTTACATTCCCCTGTATCGCCGTGCTGCCACGCACCTCCAATACCCTCCTCTATATCGCCATGTTTTTGCGCACCTCCCATAACCTCCCAATATCATCGTCTTTTCACGCACCTCCCATAGCTTCCCCATATCACTGTGTTTTTGCGCAGCTCTGATAACTTCCCCTATATCGCCGTGATTTTGCGCACCTCTCCTACCTTCCCCTTTTTAGCTGTATTTTCGCTCATCTCTCATAAATTCCCCTATATCGCAATGTTTTTTCCGCACCTCTCATACATTCCCCTTTCTCGCTGTGTTTTCGGGCACCTCCAATACCTTCACCAATATTGCTGTGTTTTCGTACACCTCCCATGGCTGCCCCTATATGGCGATGTTTCCGTGCATCTCTCATAGGTTCTCCTCAATCGCTGTTTTCGAGCATCTCTCACAGCTTCCCCCATATCGCCGTGTTTTCGTGCACCTCCCATTCCTTCCACAATATGGCTGTGCTTTTGTGCACCTCTCATACCTTCCCCTGTATCGTTGCGTTTTCGCACACCTCCCATAGCTTCGCCCATATCACTGTGTTTTCGCGCACCTCTCATAGCTTCCTCTACATCGCTCTGTTTTACCGCACCTCCCATAGGCTCACTAATGTCATTGTGTTTTCGCGCACCTCTGATACCTTCCCCTATATCGCTGTGTTTTTGCTGTACCCTTATAGTTTCCCCTATATAGCTGTGTTTTTGCTGTACCCTTATAGTTTCCCCTATATAGCTGAGTTTTCGCGCACCTCCCATAGTTTCCCCAATATGGCTGTGTTTTCGCGCTCCTCTCATACCTTCCCCTATATCGCCGTGTTTTCAAGCACCTCCCATAGCTTCCCCTCTACCGCTGTGTTTTCGCACACCTCACGTACCTTCCCCAGCATGACTGTGTTTTCACGCACCTCTCGTACGTTGCCCTTTATCACCATGTTTTCACACACCTCCCATAGCTTCCCCTTACTGCTGTGTTTTCCCGACCTTCCCATACATTCCCCAATATGGTTGTGTTTTCGCTCACCTCTCATACCTTCCCCTGTATCGCCGTGTTTTCGAGCACCTCCCATAGCTTCCCCTTTATCGCTGTGTTTTCGCTTAGCTCTTATAGCTTCCCCTATATCATCGTGTTTTCACACAGCTTCCAGAGCTTCCCCCATATCTCTGTGTTTTGATGCACCTTTCATACCTTCCACTATATCGCAGTGTTTTCACACACCTCTCATACATTCCCATTTTTCGCCGTGTTTTCATGCACCTCCCATAGCTTCCCCAATATGGCTGTGTTTTTGCGCACCTCTCATAACTTCCCCTGTATCGCTGTGTTTTCGCGCACGTCTCACAGATTCCCCTATATGGCTGTGTTTTCGTGCACCTCCCATATCTTCCCCAATATGGCTGTGTTTTTGCGCACCTCTCATAACTTTCCCTGTATCGCTGTGTTTTCGCGCACCGCTCATACATTTCCCTACATCGGCGTGATTTCGCTCATCTCTCGTGACTTCCCCTATATCGCTGTGTTTACGCGCACCCCTCATAGCTTCCCGTATATCGCTCTGTTTTCCTGCACCTCCCATAGATTCCCCAATATTGCTGTGTTTTCGGGCACATCCCACAGCTGCCCCTATAATGCGATGTTTTCGTGCACCTCCCATTGTTTCCCCAATAACGCTGTTTTACCGCGCACCTCTCATACCTTCCCCTATATCGCCATGTTTTCGAGCACCACCCATAGCTGCCCCTTACTGCTGAGTTATCGCGCACCTCCCATATATTCCCCAATATGGCTGTGTTTTCGTGCACCTCTCATACGTTGTCCTTTATCGCCGTGTTTTCGCACACATCCCATAGCTTCCCCTTACTGCTGTGCTTTCCCGCACCTCCCATGCATTCCCCAATATGGCTGTGTTTTCGCGCACCTCTCATACCTTCCCCTGTATCGCCCTGTTTTTGAGCACCTCCCATAGCTCCCCCTCTATTGCCGTGCTTTCGCTCACCTCTCATACCTTCCCCTTTTTACCTGTGTTTTCGCTCATCTCATATAATTTCCCTTATATCGCAATGTTTTTCCGCACCTTTCATACATTCTGCTTTCTCACTGTGTTTTCCGGCACCTCCAATACCTTCATCAATATTGCTGTGTTTTCGCGCACCTCCCGTAGCTGCCCCTATATTGCGATGTTTTCGTGCACCTCTCAGAGCTTCTCCCATATCGCGGTGTTTTCGTGCACCTCCTATACCTTCCCCAATATGGCTGTGCTTTTGTGCACCTCTCATACCTTCCCCTGTATCGCTGCGTTTCAGCACACCTCCCATAGCTTCGCCTATATCGCTGCGTTTTCGCGCACCTCTCATAGCTTCCTCTATATCGCTCTGTTTTTCCGCACCTCCCATAGGCTCACTAATGTCATTGTGTTTTCGCGCACCTCCCAGAGCTTCCCCTATATCGCTGTGTTTTCGCTCAGCTCTTATAGCTTCCCCTATATCGTCGTGTTTTTGCGCACCTCCCATACATTCCCCAATATGGCTGTGTTTTCGCGTCCCTCTCATACCTTCCTCTGTATCGCCGTGTTTTCGCGCATCTCCCATAGCTTCCCCTCTATCGCTGTGTTTTCACTCAGCTGTTATAGCTTCCCCTATATCGTCATGTTTTCACGCACCTCCCATAGCTTCCCCTATATCGCTGTCTTTTCACGATCCTATCATACATTCCCGTACATCGCCATGTTTTCGAGCACCTCTCATACCTTCCTCTATATCGCTGTGTTTTCGCGCACCTCTAATACCTTCCCCAATATTGCTGTGTTTTCACGCACCTCTCATAATTTCCCCTAAATTGCTGTTTTCGCGCACTTCCCCTATATTGCTGTGTTTTTGTGCTCTTCCCATAGCTTCCCCTAAATCGCCATGTTTTCGCTCACCTCTCATACCTTCCCCAATAGCGCTGTGTTGTTGCGCATCTCCCATACCTTCCCCGATATCGCTGTTTTTTCGCACAGCTCCCATAGCTTCCCTTATATCACTGTGTTTTTGCGCACCTCGCATACCTTCCCCGATATTGTATTGCTTTCACGCACCTCTCATACATTCCCCTATAGCGCTGTGTTTTCGCTAACCTCCAATACCTTCCCGTTATCGCTGTGTTTTCGTGCACCTCTCATACCTTTCAAAATATGGCTCTGTTTTCACACACATCTCATACCTTCCCCTGTAGCGCTGTGTTTTCGGACACCTCCCATAGCTTCCTGTATATCTCTGTGTTTTCGCTCAGCTCTTATAGCTTCCCCTATATCTCTCTGTTTTCACTCAGTTCTTGTAGATTCCCCTATATACTGTGTTTTCATGCACCTCTCTTTCCTTCCCCTATATCGCTGTGTTTTCGTGCACGTCCCATAGATTCCCCAATAACGCTGTTTTTTTGCACATCTCTCATACCTTCCCCTGTATAGCCGTGTTTTCGCGCACCTGTCATACCTTCCCCTATATTGCCGTGTTTTCGAGCACCTCGCATTGCTTCCCCATTATCACTGTGTTTTCGCGCACCTCCCATAACATCCCCAATATGGCTGTGTTTTCGCCCATCTCTCATACGTTGCCCTTTATCGCTGTGTTTTCGCACACCTCCCACAGATTCCCCTATATTGCTGTTTCCGAGCACCTCTCATACATTCCCCTATATCACTATGTTTTCTCGCACCTCCCATAGCTTCCCCTATATCGCTGTGTTTTTGCGCACTTCTCATACATTCTCCTTTTTCGCAGTGTTTTCGCGCACCTCTCACAGATTCCCCTATATTGCTGTGTTTTGATGCACCTCTCATACCTTCCCCTATATTGCTGTGTTTTGATGCACCTCTCATACCTTCCCCTGTATCGCTGTGTTTTTGCACACCTCCAATAGCTTCCCCATATCGCTCTGTTTTCTCGCACCTCCCATAGCTTCCCCCATATCTCTGTGTATTCGTGTATCTCTCATACCTTCCCCTTTTGAGCTGTGTTTTCGCTCATATCTCATAACTTACGCTATATCGCAGTATTTTCCCGCACCTCTCATATATTCCCCTTTTTCAGTGTTTTCGTGCACCTCCCATAGCTTCTCCTATATCGCCCTGTTTTTGCGCACCTCCCGTAGCATCCCATATAGCGCTGTGTTTTTGTGCATTTTTCAAACTTTCCCTTGTATCGCTGAGTTTTTGCTCCCCCCTCATAGCTTCCCCTATATTGCCATGTTGTCGCGCACCTCTAATACCTTCCCCTTTTTAGCTGTGTTTTCGCTCATCTCTCATAGCTTCCCCTATATCGCAATGTTTTCCCGCACCTCTCATACCTTCCCCTTTATCGCTGCGTTTTCGCACACCTCCCATAGCTTCCCCTATATCGTCGTGTTTTCGCGCACATCCCAGAGCTTCCCCTATATCGCTGTTTTCGTGCACCTCCCATTGTTTCCCCAATAACTGTTTTTTCTCGCGCACCTCTCATACCTTCCCCTGTATCGCCGTATTTTGGAGCACCTCACATAGCTTCCGCTCTATTGCTGTGCTTTTGCTCAGCTCTTACACTTCCCCTATATCGCCATGTTTTCGCGCACCTCGCAGAGCTTTCCCTATATCGCTGTGTTTTCGTGCACCTCCCATCGTTTCCCCAATATGGCTGTGTTTTCGGGCACCTCCCATACCTTCCCCTGTATCGCTGCGCATTCGCGCACCTCTCATACCTTCCTCTATATAGCCGTGTTTTCGAGCACCTCCCATAGCTTCCCCTCTATCGCTGTGTTTTTGCACACCTCACATACCTTCCCCAAAATGGCTGTGTTTTCCAGTACCTCTCATACCTTCCCCTATATAGCCGTGTTTTTGAGCACCTCCCATAGCTTCCCCTCTATCGCTGTGTTTTCCCGCACCTCCCTTACATTCCCCAATATGGCTGTGTTTTCGCACACCTCTCATACCTTCCCTTGTATCGTCGTGATTTCGAGCACCTCCCATAGCTTCCCCTCTATTGCGGTGTTTTCACGCATCTCTCATAACTTTCCCTATATCGCAGTATTTTCCCGCACCTCTCATATATTCCCCTTTTTCACAGTGTTTTCGTGCACTTCCCATAGCTTCTCCTATACCGCCCTGTTTTTGCGCACCTCCCGTAGCATCCCCTATAGCGCTGTGTTTTCGTGCACTTTTCATACCTTCCCTTATATCGCTGAGTTTTTGCTCCCCTCTCATAGCTTCCCCTATATCGACGTGTTTTCGCACACCTCTAATACCTTCCCCTTTTTTGCTGTGTTTTTGCTCATCTCTCATAACTTCCCCTATATCGCAATGTTTTCCCGCACCTCCCAGAGCTTCCCCTATATCGCTGTGTTTTCGTTCACCTCCCATCGTTTCCCCAATATGGCTTTGTTTTCGGGCACCTCTCATACCTTCCCCTGTATCGCTGTGCATTCACGCACTTCTCATACCTTCCCCTATATAGCCCTGTTTTCGAGCACCTCCCATAGCTTCCTCTCTATCGCTGTGTTTTTGCACACCTCACATACCTTCCCCAATATGGCTGTGTTTTCCAGCACCTCTCATACCCTCCCCTGTATCGCTGCCTTTTCGCACACCTCCCATAGCTTCCCCTATATCGCTGTGTTTTCACGCACCTCTCATAGCTTCCTCAATATCGCTCTGTTTTCCCGCACCTCCAATAGACTCACTAATGTCACTGTGTTTTCGCGCACCTCTGATAGCTTCCCCTCTATCGCTGTGTTTTCGCTCAGCTTTTATAGCTTCCCCTATTTCGCCATGTTTTCGCGCACCTCCTAGAGCTTTCCCTATATCGCTCTGTTTTCGTGCACCTCCCATTGTTTCTCCAATATGGCCGTGCATTCGCGCACCTCTCATACCTTCCCCTGTATCGCCGTGTTATCGCACACCTCCCATAGCTTCCCCTTACTGCTGTGTTTTCCCCCACCTCCCATACATTCCCCAATATGGCTGTGTTTTCGCACACCTCTCATACCTTCCCTTGTATCGTCGTGATTTTGAGCACCTCCCATAGCTTCCCCTCTATTGTCGTGTTTTCGTGCACCTCTCATAACTTACCCTATATCGCAGTATTTTCCCGCACCTCTCATATATTCTCCTTTTTCACAGTGTTTTCGTGCATTTCCCATAGCTTCTCCGATATCGCCCTTTTTTTGCGCACCTCCCGTAGCATCCCTTATAGTGCTGTGTTTTCGTGCACTTTTCATACCTTCCCTTATATCGCTGAGTTTTTGCTCCCCTCTCATAGCTTCCCCTATATCGACGTGTTTTCGCACACCTCTAATACCTTCCCCTTTTTTGCTGTGTTTTTGCTCATCTCTCATAACTTCCCCTATATCGCTCTGTTTTCCCACACCTCCCATAGGTTCCCCTATATTGCTGTGTTTTCGTGCACCTCTGTTAGTTTCCCTTATATCGGCGTGTTTTTGAGCACCTCCCATAGCTTCTCCTCTATCGCTGTGTTTTCGCGCACCTCACATACCTTCCCCAATATGGCTGTGTTTTCACGCACCTCTCATACGTTGCCCTTTATCGCTGTGTTTTCGCACACCTCCCATAGCTTCCCCTTACTGCTGTGTTTTCCCGCACCTCCCATCGTTTCCCCAATATGGCTGTGTTTTCACGCATCTCTGATGCCTTTCCCTTTATCGCCGTGTTTTCGAGCACCTCCCATAGCTTCCCCTGTATCGCTGTGTTTTCGCTCAGCCCTTATAGCTTCCCCTATATCGTCGTGTTTTCACACACCTCCCAGAGCTTCCCCTACATCGCTGTGTTTTGATGCACCTATCATACCTTACCCTATATCACTGTGTATTCGCCCACCTCTCATATCTTTGCCTATATCACCGTGTTATCGCGCACTTCTCATACCTTCCACTTTTTAGCTGCGTTTCGCTCATCTCTCACAGATTCCCCTATATCGCTGAGTTTTTGCGCACCTCTCATACCTTCACATATATCGCCGTGCGTTCGCACAGCTCTCAAAGCTTCCCCATATCATTGTGTTTTCGCACAGCTCTCATAACTCCCCCTATATCACCCAGTTTTCGCGCACCTCCGATACCTTCCTCTGTATCGCCGTGTTTTCGCTCTGCTCTCATAGCTACCCCTCTATCGTTGTGTTTTTGTGCATGTCCCATAACTTCCGTAATATGGCTGTGTTTTCGCGCACCTCTCATATGTTGCCCTTTATCACTGTGTTTTCGCACAGCTCCCACAGCTTCCCCTATATTGCTGTTTTCACGCACCTCTCATAGCACCCCCTATATCGCTTTGTTTTTGCGCACCTCCCATAGCTTCCCCTATATTGTTGTGTTTTTGCACACCTCTGTTAGTTTCCACTATATCGCTGTGTTTTCGCGCACCTCCAATAGCTTCCCCAATATCGCTGTGTTTTGATGCACCTATCATACCTTCCCCTATATCGCCGTGTTCTCCCACCTCTTACACCATCCACTTTTCAGCTGTGTTTTCGCTCAATTCTCTTACATTCCCCTATATCGCCATGTTTGCGCGAATCTCTGATAACTTCCCCTATATCGCCATGTTTTTGCGCACCTCCCATAGCTTCCCCATGTCACGGTGTTTTCGCACACCTTTCATACCTTCCCCTTTTGAGCAGTGTTTTCACTCATCTCTCACAACTTACCCTATATCGCAGTGTTTTCCCACACCTCTCATATATTCCCCTTTTTCACACTGTTTTCGTTCACCTCCCATAGCTTCTCCTATATCGCCCTGTTTTCGCGCACCTCCCATAGAATCCCCTATATCGCTGTATTTTCGCTCAATTCTCTTACATTACCCTACATCGCCGTGTTTTCGCGCAGCTCTGATAACTTCCCCTATATCGTCGTGTTTTCGCGCACCTCGCATAGCTTCCCCATGTCACTGTGTTTTCTCGCACCTCCCATAGCTTCCCCTATATCTCTGTGTATTCATGCATCTCTCATACCTTCCCCTTTTGAGCTGTGTTTTCGCTCATCTCTCAGAACTTACCCTATATCGCAGTATTTTCCCGCACCTCTCATATCTTCCCCTGTATCGCTGCATTTTCGTACACATCCCATAGCTTCGCCTATATTGCTGTGTTTTCCCGCACCTCTTATAGCTTCCCCTATATCGCCGTGTTTTCGCGCACCTCCCATAGCTGCCCCTATACTGCAATTTTTTTGCGCACCTCTCATAGCTTCCCCTAAATTGCTATTTCCGTGCACATCTTGTACCTTCCCCTATATTGCCATGTTTTTGCGCTCTTCCCACAGCTTCCCCTGTATTGCTGTGTTTTCATGCACCTCTCATGCATTCCCCTAAATAGCCATATTTTCGCTCACCACTCATACCTTCCCCAATAGAGCTGTGTTGTTGCGCATCTCCCATACCTACCCCGATATCGCTGTTTTTTCGCGCAGCTCCCATAGCTTCCCCTATATCACTGTGTATTTGCGCGCCTCGCATACCTTCCCCGATATTGTATTGTTTTCGCGCACCTCTCATACCTTCCCGTTATTGCTGTGTTTTCGCGCACCTCCCATACATATAAAAATATGGCTCTGTTTTCACACACATCTCATACCTTCCCCTGTAGCGCTGTGTTTTCGGACACCTCCCATAGCTTCCTGTATATCACTGTGTTTTCGTGCAACTTCCATAGCTTCCCCTGTATCGACATGTTTTTGCGCACCTCTCATACCTTCCCCTATGTCCCCGTGTTTTTGCGCATCTCCTTTAGCTTCCCCCATATTGCTGTGTTTTCGTGCACCTCCCATCCCTTCCCCAATATGACTCTGTTTTTGGACTCTCTCATACCTTACCCTGTATCGCTGTGGTTTTGCACACCTCTCATAGCTTCCCCGATATCGCTGTGTTTTCTAGCATTTTCCCATAGCTTCCCAAATATCAATGTGTTTGCACGCACGTCTCATACCATTCCCTATATCTCTGTGTTTTCGCTCAGCTCTTATAGCTTCCCTTATATCTCTGTGTTTTCGCTCAGTTCTTACAGATTCCCCTATATCACCGTGTTTTCATGCACCTCTCTTTCCTTCCCCTCTATCGCTGTGTTTTCGCGCACCTCCCATAACATCCCCAATATGGCTGTGTTTTAGCCCAACTCTCATACGTTGCCCTTTATCGCTGTGTTTTCGCACACCTCCCACAGCTTCCCCTATATTGCTGTGTCCGAGCACCTCTCATACCTTCCCCTATGTTGCCTTGTTTTTGCGCACCTCCCATACATTCCCCTACATTGGCGTGTTTTCGAGCACCTCTCATACCTTCCTCTATATCGCTGTGTTTTCGGGCACCTCCAATAGCTTCCCCAATAACGCTGTGTTTTCGCCCACCTCCCATAGCCTCCCCTATATCGCTGTGTTTTTGTGCACCTCTCATACCTTACCCTGTATTGCTGCGTTTTCGCACACCTCACATAGCTTCCCCTATATCGCCGTGTTTTCGCGCACCTCCCAGAGCTTCCCCTATATCGCTGTTTTCGTGCACCTCCCATTGTTTCCCCAATAAAGTTGTTTTCTCGCACACCTCTCATACCTTCCCCTATATCGCTGAGTTTTGGAGCACCTCCCATAGCTTCCCCTCTCTTGCTGTGCTTTTGCTCAGCTGTTATAGCTTCCCCTATATCGTCATATTTTCACGCACCTCCCAGAGCTTTCCCTATATCGCTGCGTTTTCATGCACCTCCCATCGTTTCCCCAATATGGCTGTGTTTTCGGGCACCTCTGATACCTTCCCCTGTATCACCATGCATTCGCGCACCTCTCATACCTTCCCCTATGTAGCCGTGTTTTCGAGCACCTCCCATAGATTCCCCTCTATCGCTGAGTTTTTGCGCACCTCACATACCTTGCCCAATACGGCAGCATTTTCGTGCACCTCTCATACGTTGCCCTTTATCACCGTGTTTTCACAGACCTCTCATACCTTCCCCTCTATCGCTGTGTTTTAGTGCACCTCTCATATCTTCCCCAATATGGCTGCGTTTTCGTGCACCTCTCACACGTTGCCCTTTATCACTGTGTTTTCGCACACTTCCCATAGCCTCCCCTTCCTGCTGTGTTTTCGCGGACCTCCCACACATTCCCGAATATGGTTGTGTTTTGACGCACCTCTCATAACTTCCACTTTTCAGCTGTGTTTTCGCTCATCTCACTTACATTCCCCTATATCGCTGTGTTTTCGCGCACCTCACATACCTTCCCCAATATCGCCGTGTTTTTTCGCACCTCCCATAGCTTCCCCTATACCGCTGTGTTTTGATGCACCTATTATATCATCCACTATATCGCAGTGTTTTCACTCACTTCTCATAACTTCCCCGATATCGCAGTGTTTTCCCGCACCTCTCATACCTTCCCCTGTATCGCTGCATTTTCGCACAGCTACCATAGCTTCCCCTATATCGCTGTGTTTTCACGCACCTCTCATAGCTTCCTCAATATCGCTCTGTTTTCCCGCACCTCCAATGGCTCACTAATGTCATTGTGTTTTTGCGCATCTTTAATAAGTTTCCCTATATCGCTAGGTTTTCGCTCAGCTCTTATAGCTTCCCCTATATCGCCATGTTTTCGCGCACCTCCCAGAGCTTCCCCTATATCGCTGTTTTTGTGCACCTCCCATTGTTTCCTCAATGACGCTGTGTTTTTGCGCACCT
This sequence comes from Mobula birostris, assembly GCF_030028105.1. Lineage (NCBI taxonomy): Eukaryota > Metazoa > Chordata > Chondrichthyes > Myliobatiformes > Myliobatidae > Mobula > Mobula birostris. The sequence goes on along the minus strand of NW_027274682.1, from coordinate 1,174,831 downwards.
CTCATACCTTCCCCTGTATCTCTGTGTTTTAGCACACCTCTCATAGCTTCCCCTTACTGCTGTGTTTTCCCGCACCTCCCATACATTCCCCAATATGGCTGTGTTTTCGCGTCCCTCTCATACCTTCCTCTGTATCGTTGTGTTTTCGCGCACCTCCCATAGCTTCCCCTCTATCGCTGTGTTTTCCCTCAGCTGTTATAGCTTCCCCTATATCGTCATGTTTTCACGCACCTCCCAGAGCTTCCGCTATATCGCTGTGTTTTCGTGCACCTCCCATAGTTTCCCAATAAATCTGTGTTTTTGCGCACCTCCCATAGCTTCCCCTATATTGCTGTGTTTTGATGCACCTATCATACCTTCCACTATATTGCACCTCTCATAGCTTCCCCTATATCGCCGTGCTTTCGCACACCTCTCATACCTTCCCCTTTTTAGCTGTGTTTTCGCTCATCTCTCATAACTTCCCCTATATCGCAGTGTATTCCCGCACCTCTCATACATTCCCCTTTTTCGCAGTGTTTTCATGCACCTTCCATAGCTTCCCCTAAATTGCTGTGTTTTCGTACACCTCTCATACATTCCCATATATGGCTCTGTTTTTGCGCACCTCTCACAGATTCCCCTATATTGCTGTGTTTTGATGCACCTCTCATATCTTCCCCTGTATCGCTGTGTTTTTGCACGCCACCAACAGCTTCCCCTATATCGCTGTGTATTCGTTCACCTCTCATATCTTTGCCTATATCACCGTGTTATCGCGCTCTTCTCATACCTTCCACTTTTTAGCTGTGTTTTCGCTCGCCTCTCATACATTCCCCTATATCGCCGTGTTTTTGCGCACCTCTCATGCCTTCACGTATATCGCCGTGCGTTCGCAGACCTCTCAAGGCTTCCCCATATCACTGTGTTTTCGCGCAGCTCTCATAACTTCCCCTATATCATCCTGTATTCGCGCACCTCCAATACCTTCCCCTGTATCGCCGTGTTTTCGCGCACCTCTCATAGCTACCCCTCTATCGTTGTGTTTTCGCGGACCTCCCATAACTTCCCCAATATGGCTGTGTTTTCGCGCACCTGTCATATGTTGCCCTTTATCGCTGTGTTTTCGCACACCTCCCACAGCTTCCCCTATATTGCTGTTTTCACGCACTTCTCATCACACCCCCTATATCGCTTTGTTTTTGCGCACCTCCCATAGCTTCCCTATATTGTTGTGCTTTTGCACACCTCTGTTAGTTTCCACTATATCGCTGTGTTTTCGCTCCCCTCTCATAGCTTCCCCTATATCGCCATGCTTTCGTGCACCTCTCTTACCTTCCCCTTTTTAGCTGTGTTTTCGCTCATCTCCCATAACTTCCCCTATGTCGCAGTGTTTTTGCGCACCTCTCATAGATTCCCCTTTTACGCCGAGTTTTCGTGCACCTCCCATAGCTTTCCCTATATCGCTGTGTTTTTGTACACCTCTCATACCTTCCCCTGTATGGCTCATTTTTCGCGCACCTCTCACAGATTCCCCTATATTGCTGTGTTTTTGTGCACCTCCCATACCTTCCACTTTTTAGCTGTTTTTGCTCATCTCTCATACATTCCCCTATATCGCCGTGTTTTCCCGCACCTCGCATATCCTCGTGTATATCGCCATGCTTTCACACACCTCTCATAGCTTCACCATGTCACTGTGTTTTCACGCAGCTCTAACTTCCCCTATATCGCAGTGTTTTCGAGCACCTCCCATACCACCTTGTATATCGCTGTGTTTTCTTGCACCTCTCATCCCTTCCCCTATATCGCTGTGTTTTCGCGCACCTCCCATACCTTCCCAAATATAGTTGTGCTTTTTTTGCACATCTCACACCTTCCCCTGTATCGCTGTGTTTTCGGACACCACTCATAGCTTCGCCTACATCATTGTGTTTTCGCACACCTCTCATACCTTCCCCTATATCACTGTGTTTTCGCGCACCTCCCAGAGCTTCCCTTATATCACTGTGTTTTCGCGCACCTCCCAGAGCTTCCCTTATATCACTGTGTTTTCGCGCACCTCCCAGAGCTTCCCTTATATCACTGTGTTTTCGCGCACCTCCCAGAGCTTCCCTTATATCACTGTGTTTTCCTGCACCTCCCATAGTTTCCCCAATAACATGGTTTATTCACGCACCTCTCATACCTTCGCCTATATCGCCATGTTTTCGAGCACCTCCCATAGCTTCCCTCTATCGCTGTGTTTTCGCTCAGCTCATATATCTTCCACTATATCGCTGTGTTTTTGTGCACCTCCCATAGTTTACCCAGTAACGCTGTTTTTTCACGCACCTCTCATACCTTCCCCTGTATCGCCGTGTTTTCGCACACCTCCCATAGCTTCCCCTTACTGCTGTGTTTTCGCGCACCTCCCATACATTCCCCAATATGGCTGTGTTTTCGTGCACCTCTCATAACTTGCCCTGTATTGCAGTATTTTCGCACACCTCCCACAGCTTCCTCTGTATTGCTTCGTTTTCGGGCATCTCTCATAGCTTCCCTTAAGTTGCTGTGTTTACGTGCACCTCTGAGAGTTTCCCCTATATCGCCTTGTTTTCGCGCACCTCGCATAGCTTCCCCTACATCACTGTGTTTTCGCGCACCACTCATACCTGCCACCATATCGATGTGTTTTCACGCACCTCTCATAGCTTCCACTATATTGATGTGTTTTCGCACACCTCTCATAACTTCCCCCAAATCGCTGTTTCCGTGCACCTCTCATACCTTCCCCTATGTCGCTCTGTTTTCGTGCACATCCCATGGCTTCCCCTATATCGCTGTGTTTTGGTGCACCTCCCATAGTTTACCCAGTAACGCTGTTTTTTCGCGTACCTCTCATACCTTCCCCTGTATCGCCGTGTTTTCACACACCTCCCATAGCTTCCCCTTACTGCTGTGTTTTCGCATACCTCCCATACATTCCCCAATATGGTTGTGTTTTCCTGCACCTCTCATACCTTCCCTTGTACCGCCGTGTTTTCATGCTCCTCTCATACCTTCCCCTATCTTGCCGTGTTTTCGAGCACCTCCCGTAGGTTCCCCTCTATAGCTGTGTTTTCGCGCACCTCACTTATCTTCCCCAATATGGCTGTGTTTTTGTGCACCTCCCATGGTTTACCCAGTAACGCTGTTTTTTCGCACACCTCACATACCTTCCTCAATATGGCTGTGTTTTTGCTGACCACTAATACCTTCCCCTGTATCGCGGTGTTTTCACACACCTCCCATAGCTTCCCCTATATCGCTGTGTTTTCGCGCACCTCCCATAGCTTCCCCTATATCGCTGTGTTTTGATGCACCTATTATACATTCCCTTACATCGCAGTGTTTTTGCTGGCGTCTCGTAGCTTTGCCTATATCGCCCTGTTCTCGCGCACCTTTCATACCTTCCACTTTTTAGCTGTTTTTGCTCATCTCTCATACATTCCCCTATATCGCCGTGTTTTCCCGCACGTCACATATCTTCACATATATCGCCATGCTTTCGCACACCTCTCATAGCTTCCCCATGTCACTGTGTTTTCGCGCAGCTCGCATAACTTCCCCTATATCGCAGTGCTTTCGTGCACCTCCCATAGCTTCTCATATATCACTGTGTTTTCGTGCACCTCTCATACCTTCCCCTATATTGCTGTGTTTTCGCACCTCTCACACCTTCCCCTGTATCGCTGTGTTTTCGGACACCACTCATAGCTTCGCCTACATCATTGTGTTTTCGCACACCTCTCATACCTTCCCCTATATCACTGTGTTTTCGCGCACCTCCCAGAGCTTCCCTTATATCACTGTGTTTTCCTGCACCTCCCATAGTTTCCCCAATAACATGGTTTATTCACGCACCTCTCATACCTTCGCCTATATCGCCATGTTTTCGAGCACCTCCCATAGCTTCCCTCTATCGCTGTGTTTTCGCTCAGCTCATATATCTTCCACTATATCGCTGTGTTTTTGTGCACCTCCCATAGTTTACCCAGTAACGCTGTTTTTTCACGCACCTCTCATACCTTCCCCTGTATCGCCGTGTTTTCGCACACCTCCCATAGCTTCCCCTTACTGCTGTGTTTTCGCGCACCTCCCATACATTCCCCAATATGGCTGTGTTTTCGTGCACCTCTCATAACTTGCCCTGTATTGCAGTATTTTCGCACACCTCCCACAGCTTCCTCTGTATTGCTTCGTTTTCGGGCATCTCTCATAGCTTCCCTTAAGTTGCTGTGTTTACGTGCACCTCTGAGAGTTTCCCCTATATCGCCTTGTTTTCGCGCACCTCGCATAGCTTCCCCTACATCACTGTGTTTTCGCGCACCACTCATACCTGCCACCATATCGATGTGTTTTCGCGCACCTCTCATAGCTTCCACTATATCGCTGTGCTTTCGCGCACCTCTCGTATCTTCCCCTACATCGCAGCGCTTTTGCGCACCTCTCATACCTTCCCCTATTTCACCGTGTTTTCACACACCTCCCATAGCTTCCTTAATATCGCTGTGTTTTCGCGTGCCTATCATACCTTCTCCTATATGGCTGCGTTTTCTTGCACCTCCCATAGCTTCCCCTATACCGCTGTGTTTTCACGCACCTCTCATACCTTCCTATATCTCACTGTGTTTACACACACCTCGCATACCTACCCCTATATCACTGTGTTTTCATGCACCTCTCATACCGCCCCTATATCGCTGCATTTTTGTGCACCTCTCATCGCTTCCCCTATATCGCCGTGTTTTCACGCACCTCGCATACCTTCCCCTATGTCGTTGTGTTTTCATGCACCTCTTATACCTTCCACTATATCGCTGTGTTTTCGCGCACCTCTCGTAGCTTTCCCTGTATCGATGTGTTTTCTCGCACCTCTCATTCCTGCCCCTATAACACCTGTTTTCTCAGACCTCTCATATTTTCCCCTATGTCGCTGTGTTTTCGCGCACCTCACATACCTTCCACTATATTGCTGTTTACACGCACCTCCCATAGCTTCCCCTTTTTCGCCGTTTTTCCTTGCACCTGTCATACCTTTCGCTATATCGCCCTGTTTTCTCGCATCTCTCATACCTTCCCCTATATCCCTGTACTTTCGTGCACCTCCCATAGCTTCTCATATATCGCTGCGTTTTCACCCACCTCTCATAGATTTCCCTATATCGCTGTGTTTTTGTGCAGCTCTCATACCGTCGCATATATCGCTGAGTTAACGGTCTACTCTCATAGCTTCCCCTATATCGCTGTGTTTTCTCACACCTCTCATACCTTCCCCTATATCCCTGTGCTTTCGTGCACCTCCCGTTGCTTCCCATATATTGCTGCGTTTTCGCGCACCCCTCATAGCTTCCCCTATATCTCTGTGTTTTCGCGCACCTCGCATACCTTCCGTATATCGTTGTGTTTTTACGCAAATCTCATACCTTCCACTATATCGATGTGTTCGCGCATCTCTCGTAACTTCCCCTGTATCGATGTATTTTCGCACACCTGTCATACCTTCCCCTATATCGCCGTGTTTTCATGCACCTCTCATAGCTTCCTCTATATCGCGGTGTTTTCGCGCACCTCGCATACATTCCCCTATGTCGTTGTGTTTGCATGCACCTCTCATACCTTCCACTATATCGATGTGGTTTCACGCACCTCTCGTAGCTTCGCCTGTATTGATGTGTTTTTGCGCACCTCTCATACCTGCCCCTATAACGCGTTTTCTCAGACTTCTCATAGCTTTCCCCATATCGCTGTGTTTTCGCGCACCTCACATACCTTCCACTATATCGATGTGTTTTCACGCACCTCTCATACCTTCCCCTATATCGCTGTGTTTTCAAGCACCTCTCATAGCTTCCCCTTTTTCGTCGTGTTTTCGCGCACCACTCCTAGCTTCCCATAAATTGCGCTGTTTTCGCGCACTTCTCCTCGCTTTCCCCGAATTGCTGTGTTTTTGCGCACCTCTCAGATCTTCTCCCATGCAGCCGTGCTGTGGTGCACATCGCATAGCTTCCCCTACATCACTGTGTTTTCGCGCTCCTCCCATAGCTTCTGCTTTTTCGCCATGTTTTCGCGCACCTCTCATAGCTTCCCATATATTGCGATGGTTTCGCGCACCTCTCATAGCTTCCCCTATACCGCTGTGTTTTCGCACAGCTTGCATACCTTCGATATTTCATTTTGTTTTTGTGCAAATCTCATACCTTTCACTATATCGATGTGTTCGCGCACGTCTCGTACCTTCCCCTGTATCGATGTGTTTTCGCGCACCTGTCATACCTTCCCCTATATCTCCGTGTTTTCACGCACCTCTGATAGCTTCCCCTATATCGTTGTGTTTTCGCGCACCTCGCATACCTTTTCCTATGTCGTTGTGTTTTTGTGCACCTCTCATACCTTCCACTATATCGAATTGTTTTCGCGCACCTCTCATACCTTCCCCTATATCGCTGTGTTTTCACGCATGTCTCAAAGCTTCCCCCTTATCGCCGTCTTTTCACGCATCTCCCATAGCTTCCCCTACATCGCTGTGTTTTCGCGCACCTCTCATAACTTCTCCTATATCGCCGTCTTTTCACGCACCTACCGTAGCTTCCCCTATATTGCTGTTTTCTTGCACCTGTCATACCTGCCCCTATATCGCCGTATTTTTGCGCACCTCTCATACCTTCGACTACATCGATGTGTTTTCGCGCACCTCTCGTAGCTTCCCCTATATTGATGTGTTTTTGCGCACCTCTCATACCTGCCCCTCTAATGCGTGTTTTCGCAGACCTCTCATAGCTTCCCCTATATTGCGGTGTTTTTGCGCACCTCGCATACCTCCCACTATACCGATATGTTTTCGTGCACCTCTCATACCTTCCCATATATTGCGATGTATTCGCGCACCTCTCATCGCTTTCCCCAAATAGCTGTGTTTCTGCGCACCTCTCACATCTTCCCCCACATTGCCGTGTTCTGGCGCACCTCGCATAGCTTCCCCTACATCACTATGTTTTTGTGCAACTCTCATGCCTTCTACGTTATCGCCATCTTTTCACACACCTCCCGTAGCTTCCCCTATATTGTTGTGTTTTCTTGCACCTCTCATAGCTTCCCATATATAGCTGTGTTTTCGCGTACTTCTCTTACCTTCCCCTGTATCGCTGTGTTTACGCATGCCTCCCATAGCTTCCCTTATATCGCTGTGTTCTCGCGCACCTATCATAGCTTCCCCAATATGGCTGTGTCTTCACGCACCTCTCATACCTTCCCCTGTATTGCTGTGTTTTCGCACGCCTCCCATAGCTTCTCTTATATCGCTGTGTTTTCCCGCACCTCCTATAGCTTCCCCAATATCATTGTTTTCACACATCTCTGATACCTTCCCCTATATAGCTGTTTTCGCTCAGCTCTTATAGCTTCGTCTATATCGCCATCTTTTCGCGCACTCTCACATCTTCCCCTATATCGCTCTGTGATCAAGCAGCTTTCATAGCTTCCCCGAAATTGCTGTGTTTTCGCATACCTCCCATAGCTTCCGCTATATCGCTTTTTTCGCACACCTCTCATAGCTTCCCATATATTGCTGTGTTTTTGCACACCTCGCATACCTTCCAATATACCGATATGCTTTCGTGCACCTCTCATGCCCTCCTCTGTATCGCTGTGTTTTCACGCACCTGCCATAGCTCCCCTTTTTCGCCGTGTTTTTGTGCACCTCTCCTAGCTTCCCATATATTGCGATGTATTCGCGCACCTCTCATCGCTTTCCCCAAATCGCTGTGTTTCTGCGCACTTCTCATATCTTCCCCCATATTGCCGTGTTCTGGCGCACCTCGCATAGCTTCCCCTACATCGTTATGTTTTTGTGCACCTCTCATGCCTTCTACGTTATCGCCGTCTTTTCACGCAGCTCCCGTAGCTTCCCCTATATTGCCGTGTTTCCGTGCACCTCGCATACCTTCAACGATATCGCTGTGTTTTCACGCATGTCCCATACCTTCCCATACATTGTTGTGATTTTGCATACCTCCCATAGCTTCCCCTACATTGCTGTGTTTTTGCGGACATCTCATACCTTCTGCTGTATCGATGTGTTTTCGCAGACCGCTCATGCCTTCCCCTATATTGCTGTGTTTTAGCTCACCTGTCATACCTTCCCCTATATCGCCCTGCTTTGGCGCACCTCTCATAGCTTCCCATATATCGCCATGTTTTCACGCACCTCTGATACCTTCTCCCATATCGCCGTGTTTTCGCGCACCTCTCACAGCTTCCCCAAATTGCTGTGTTTTTGTGCACCTCTCATACCTTCTCCGATATCGCTGTGTTATTGTGCACCTCCCATAGCTTCCCATATATTCATGTGTTTTCTCGCGCCTCTCATAGATTTCCCTATAACTCTGTGTTTTCGCACACCTCTCATACCTTCCACTATATCACTGTTTTCGCGCACCTCTCGTAGCTTCCCCATATCGATGTGATTTTGCGCCCCTCCCATAGCTTCTCCTGTATCGCTGTGTTTTCGCTCACCTCCCATAGCTTCCCTTATATCGCCGTGTCTTGCACACCTCTCATACATTCCCTTACATCGCCATGTCTTTGCGCACCTCTCATAGCTTTCCCTATATCGCCGTGTTTTCGCAGACCTCTCGTGCCTTCCCCTATATTGCTGTGTTTTAGCACACCTTCCATAGCTTCCCCTATGTCGCTGTGCTCTTGTGCACTTCTCATCACTTCCCCTATATCGCTCTGCATTCGCGCAGCTCCCATATCTTCCCCTACATCGCAGTGTTTTAGGGTACCTCTCATAACTTCCCCTATGTTCCCTTGTTTTCACTTGCCTCCCATAGCTTCCCATATATCGCCGTGTTTTTGTGCACTTCTCATAGTTTCCCCTATATTGCAGTCTTTTCGCACACCGCGTAGCTTCCCATATATCGCTATGTTTTCTCACACCTCTCATACCTTCCCCTATATCGCTATGTTTTCGCACAACTCCCATAGCTTCCCCTATATCGCTGCGTTTTCTGGCACCTCCCATAGCTTCCCAATATCATTGTGTTATCGCACACCTCTGATACCTTCACCAATATCGCTGGTTTTCGCTCACCTCTTATAGCTTCCCCTATATCGTGAAGTTTTCGCGCACCACTTATATCTTCCACTATATCGCTGTGTTTTCGCACGCGTCCCATAACTTCACGTATATTGCTGTGTTTCCGCGCACCTCCCATAGTTTCCCATATATCGCCGTGTTTTCGCGCACCTCCCATAGGTTCCCCTATATCGCCATGTTTTCGTGCGCCTCTCATAGCTTTCCCAAAATCTCTGTTTTCGCCCACCTCTCCTAAATTCCACTATATCGCTGTGTTTTTGCTCACCTCTCATATCTGCCACTATATCACCGTGTTTTCGCGCAGTTCTCATACCTTCCCCAATATCACTGTGTTTTCATGCACCTCTCATCCCTTCCCTTATATCGCTGTGATTTTGCGCTCCTCCCATAGCTTCTCCTGTATCGCTGTGTTTTCGCTCACCTCCCATAGCTTCCCCTATAGAGCTGCGTTTTCTCTCACCTCTCATACCTTCCCCTACACCGCTGTGTTTTTGCACGCTTCTCATACCTTCCCCTATATCACTGTGTTTTCACTCACCTCCCATAGTTTCCCCTATGTCACCGTGTTTTCGCTCACCTCTCATAGTTTCCCCTATATCTGAGAAGAGCAAGAAGGGGCATGATAAGGCCTTGGCGAGTAGGGTAAAGGAAAACCCCAAGGCATTCTTCAATTACGTGAAGAAAAGAAGGATGACAGGAGTGAAGGTAGGACCGATTAGAGATAAAGGTGGGAAGATGTACCTGGAGGCTGTGGAAGTGAGCGAGGTCCTCAATGAATACTTCTCTTCAGTATTCACCAATGAGCGGGAACTTGATGATGGTGAGGACAATATGAGTGAGGTTGATGTTCAGGAGCATGCTGATTATTAAGCGAGAGGAGGTGTTGGAGTTGTTAAAATACATTAGGACAGATAAGTCCCCGGGGCCTGGCAGAAAATTCCCCAGGCTGCTCCATGAGGCGAGAGAAGAGATTGCTGAGCCTCTGGCTAGGATCTTTATGTCCTCGTTGTCCACGGGAATGGCACCGGAGGATTGGAGGGAGGTGATGTTCCCTTGTTCAAAAAAGGTAGTAGGGGTAGTCCGGGTAATTATAGACCAGTGAGCCTTACGTCTGTGGTGGGAAATCTGTTGGAAAATATTCTTAGAGATAGGATCTATAGGCATATAGAGAATCATGGTCTGATCAGGGACAGTCAGCATGGCTTTGTGAACGGCAGATCGTGTCTAACAAGCCTGATAGAGTTCTTTGAGGAGGTGACCAGGCATATAGATGAGGGTAGGGCAGTGGATGTGATCTATATGGATTTTAGTAAGGCACTTGACAAGGTTCCACACGGTAGGCTTATTCAGAAAGTTAGAAGGCATGGAATCCAGGGAAGTTTGGCCAGGTGGATTCAGAATTGGCTTGCCTGCAGAAGGCAGAGGGTGGTGGTGGAGGGAGTACATTCAGATTGGAGGATTGTGACTAGTGGTGTCCCACAAGGATCTGTTCTGCAACCTCTACTTTTCGTGAAGGGTGGGTTGGCAAGTTTGCAGACGACACAAAGGTTGGTGGTGTTGTAGATAGTGTAGAGGATTGTCAAAGATTGCAGGGAGACATTGATAGGATGCAGAAGTGGGCTGAGAAGTGGCAGATGGAGTTCAACCCAGAGAAGTGTGAGGTGGTACAATTTGGAAGGACAAACTCCAAGGCAGAGTACAAAGTAAATGGCAGAATACATGGTAGTGTGGAGAGGCAGAGGGATCTCGGGGTACATGTCTACAGATCCCTGAAATTTGCCTCACAGGTCGATAGGGTAGTTAAGAAAATTATGTTCAGTAAGTCGAGGGATAGAGTTTAAGAGTCGTGATGTAATGATGCAGCTCTATAAAACTCTGGTTAGGCCACACTTGGAGTATTGTGTCCAGTTCTGGTCACCTCACTATAGGAAGGATGTGGAAGCATTGGAAAGGGTACAGAGGAGATTTACCAGGATGCTGCCTGGTTTAGAAAGTATGCATTATGATCAGAGATTAAGGGAGCTAGGGCTTTACTCTTTGGAGAGAAGGAGGATGAGAGGAGACATGATAGAGGTGTACAAGATAATAAGAGGAATAGATAGAGTGGATAGCCAGCGCCTCTTCCCCAGGGCACCACTGCTCAATACAAGAGGACATGGCTTTAAGGTAAGGGGTGGGAAGTTCAAGGGGGATATTAGAGGAAGGTTTTTTACTCAGAGAGTATTGGTGCGTGGAATGCACTGCCTGAGTCAGTGGTGGAGGCGGATACACTAGTGAAGTTTAAGAGACTACTAGACAGGTACATGGAGGAATCTAAGGTGGGGGCTTATATGGGAGGCAGGGTTTGAGGGTCAGCACAACATTGTGGGCCGAAGGGCCTGTACTGTGCTGTACTATTCTATATATACATCGCCGTGTTTTTGCCCACCTCTCATACCTTCCCATATATTGCCGTGATTTCGCGCACATCCCATAGCTTCCCCTATATTGCTGCGTTTTTGCGGGCATTTCATACCTTCTGCTGTATCGATGTGTATTCGCACACCTCTCACTGCTTCCCCTATATCCCTGTGTTTTTGCGCACGTCTCAGAGCTTCCTCTATACTGCTGTATTTTCGCAGACCTCTCATCCCTTCCCCTACATTGCTGTGTTTTAGCACACCTCTTATACCTTCCCCTATATCGCCCTGCTTTCACGCACCTCTCATAGCTTCCCATATAATTGCCTTGTTTTTGCGCACCTCTCATATATTCCACTATAGCGCTGTGTTTTTGCGCACATCTCACAGCTTCCCCTATATTGCTATGTTTTCGTGCAACTCCCATAGCTTCCCATATATCGCTGTGTTTTCGTGCACCTCTCATACGTTCCCCTGCATCGCTGTGTTTTCGCACACCTCCCATAGCTTCCTCAAGATCACTGTGTTTTCCCACACCTTCCATTGCTTCCCAACATCATTGTGTTTTCGCGCACCTCTGATACCTTCCCCAATATCACTGGTTTTCGCTCACCTCCTATAGCTTCCCCTATATCGCCATGTTTTCGTGCACCACTCATATCTTCCACTATATCGCTGTGTTTTCACGCGCGTCCTATAACTTCCCGTATATTGCTGTGTTTCTGCATATCCCAGAGTTTCCCATATATCGCCGTGCTATCGCGCACCTCCCATAGGTTCCCATATATCACCATGTTTTCGTGCACCTCTCATACATTCCCCTATAGTGCTGTGTATTTGCACACCTCTCATACTTTCCCCTATATCGCTTGTTTTCGCAGACCTCTCTTCCCTTCCCCTTTATTGCTGTGTTTTAGCACACCTCTCATAGCTTCCCCCAAACCGCTGTGTTTTTGCACACCTCTCATAGCTTCTCCTACATTGCCATGTTTTCACGAACTTCGCTTAGCTTCCCCTACATCGCTGTGATTTCGCGTACCTCTCATACCTTCCCCTACATCGCTGTGTTTTCGCGTACCTCTCATACCTTCCCCTACATCGCTGTGTTTTCGCGTACATCACATACCTTCTCTTATATCGCTGAGTTTTCACGCACCTCCCATCGCTTCCCGTATAGCGCCGAGTTTTCGCGCACCGCACATAGCTTCTCCTACGTCTCTGTGTCTTCGCGCACCTCCCATACCGTCTCCTATATCGCTGTTTTCGCACAACTCCCATAGCTTCCCATATATCGCCGTGTTTTCACACACCATTCATAGCTTGCCCTATATCGCAGTGTTTTCGCGCACCTCTCATACCTTCTCCTATATCGCCGTGTTTTCGTGCACCTCCTATAGCTTCCTCTATATCACTGTGCTTTCACGCGCCTCACATACCACCACCTATATTGCTGTGTTTTCATGCACCTCTCATACCATCCCCTATATCGCTGCGTTTTCGCGCACTTCTCATCGCTTCCCCTATATCGATGTGTTTTCACGCACCTCTAATACCTTCCCCTATATCGCTGTGTTTTCATGTACCTCTCATACCTGCCCCTATATTGCTGTGTCTTCGCAGACCTCTCATACCTTCCCCTATATCGCTGTGTTTTAGCGCACCTCTGATACCTTCCGTTATATCACTGTTTTTTCACGCACCTCCCATAGCTTCCCCTATGTCGCTGTGCTCTCATGCACCTCTCATCACTTCCACTATATCGCTCTGCTTTCGCACACCTCCCATAGCTTCCCCTACATCGCCGTGCTTTTGCACACCTCTCATACCTTCTCCATTTATCGCCATGCTTTCACGCACCTCCCATAGCTCCCCCATATTGCTGTGTTTTAGCGCACCTCTCATACCTTCCCCTATATCACCCTGCTTTCACGCACCTCTCATAGCTTCCCATATATCGCCTTGTTTTTGCGCACCTCTCATATATTCCACTATAGCGCTGTGTTTTTGCGCACATCTCACAGCTTCCCCTATAGCGCTATGTTTTCGCGCAACTCCCATAGCTTCCCATATATCACTGTGTTTTTGTGCACCTCTCATACGTTCCCCTGCATCGCTGTGTTTTCGCACACCTCCCATAGCTTCCTCAGGATCGCTGTGTTTTCTCGCACCTTCCATAGCTTCCCAATATCATTGTATTTTCACGCACCTCTGATACCTTCCCCAATATCACTGGTTTTCACTCACCTCCTATAGCTTCCCCTATATCGCCATGTTTTCGTGCACCACTCATATCTTCCACTATATCGCTGTGTTTTTGCGCGCGTCCATAACTTCCCGTATATTGCTGTGTTTACGCGCACCTCCCATAGGTTCCCCTATATCGCCGTGCTTTCACGCACCTCCCATAGGTTACCATATAATACCATGTTTTCGTGCACCTCTCATACATTCCCCTATAGCGCTGTGTTTTCGTGCACCTCTCATAGCTTTCCCAAAATCTCTGTGTTTTATCACACCTCTGCTACATTCCACTATATCAGTGTTTTTGCTCACCTCTCATAGCTGCCACTATATCGCCGTGTTTTCGCGCAGCTCTCATACCTTCCCCTTTAGAGCTGTGTTTTCTCTCACCTCTCATACCTTCCCCTATAGAGCTGCGTTTTCTCTCACCTCTCATACATTCCCCTACATCGCTGTGTTTTTGCGCACCTCTCATTCTTTCCCCTATATCACCTGTTTTCGCAGACCTCTCGTGCCTTCCCCTATATTGTTGCATTTTAGCACACCTTCCATAGCTTCCCCTGTGTCACTGTGCTCTCGTGCACCTCTCATCACTTCCCCTATATCGGTCTGCTTTCGCGCACCTCCCATAGCTTCCCCTACATCGCAGTGTTTTAGGGCACCTCTCATAACTTCCCCTTTCTTGCCCTGTTTGCACTTGACTCCCATAGCTTCCCATATATCGCCGTGCTTTCGCGCACCTCTCGTAGCTTCCCATATATTGCGATTTTTTTCGCGCACCTCTCGTAGCTTCCCATATATTGCGATTTTTTTCACACGCCTCTCATAGCTTCCCCCAAATCACTGTTTTTGCACACCTCTCATAGCTTCCCCTACATTGCTGTGTTTTCGCGTACCTCTCATGCCTTCTCCTATATTACCGTGTTTTCATGCACCTCCCATTGCTTCCCCTATATTGCTGAATTTTCTCGTACCTCTCATGCCTTCCCCATATCGCTCTGTTTTCGCACACCTCTCATAGATTTCCCTATAACTCTGTGTTTTCGCGCATCTCTCATACATTCCACTACATCACTGTGTTTTCGCGCACCTCTCGTAGCTTCCCCAATATCGCTGTGTTTTCATGCACATCCCATAGCTTCCCCTATATCGCTGTGTTTTCGCGCTCTTCTCATACATTCGCCTACATCGCCATGTTTTCTCGCACCGCTCATATCTTCCTCTATATTGGTGTGTTTTCATGCACCTCGCATAGCTTCCCCTATATCACTGTGTTCTTGGGCACCTCTCATAGCTTCCCCTATATTGCGATGTTTTCGTGCACCTCTCATAGCTTCTCTAATATCGCCATTTTTTTGCGCACCTTGCATAGCTTCCCCTACATCGCAGTGTTGTCACGCACCTCTCATAGCTTCCATAATATCGCCATGTTTTTGCGCACCTCTCATAGCTTCCCCTATATTGCGATGTTTTCGTGCACCTATCATAGCTTCTCCTAAATCGCTGTGTTTTTGCGCACCTCTCATAGCTTCCCTAATATCGCCATGGTTTTGCGTACCTCGCATAGCTTCCCCTACATCGCAGTGTTTTTGCGCACAACTCATACCTTCTCCTATATCGCCGTGTTTTCACGCAAGTCCCATAGCTTCCTGTATATCACTGTTTTCTCGCACCTCTCATACCTGCCCCTACATTGCCGTGTTTTCGCGAACCTCTCATACCTTCACCTACATCGCAGTTTTTTCGCGCACCTCTCATACCTTCAACGATATGGCTGTGTTTTCACGCATGTCCCACACATTCCCATATATTGCTGTGATTTTGCGCACCTCCCATTGCTTCCCATATATCGCTGTGTTTTCTCACACCTCCCATAGCTTCCCCTATATCGCTGTGTTTTCCCACATATCCCATTGCTTTCCAATATCATTGTGTTTTCGCGCACCTCTGATACCTTCCCCAATATCGCTGTGTTTTCGCTTACCTCTTATAGCTTCCACTATAACACTGTGTTTTTGTGCGCGTCCCATAACTTCCTGTATATTGCTGTGTTTCCACGCACCTCCCATAGGTTCCTCTATATCGTCATGTTTTCACGCACCTCTCATACTTTCCCCTATTTCGCTGTGTTTTCTCACACCTCGCATTGCTTCCCTACATCGCCGTGTTTCTGCACACCTCTCATATCTTCCCCTACATCACGGTGTTATCGCACACCTCTCATAGCTTCCCCTATATCGCTCTATTTTCGCGTAATTCTCATACTTTCCCCTACATCGCTGTGCTTTTCCTCACCTCTCATAGCTGCCACTATATTGCCATGTCTTCGCGCAGCTCGCATACCTTCCCCTATAGAGCTGCGTTCTGTCTCACCTCACATACCTTCCGCTAATTCGTCGTGTTTTTGCGTACCTCTCATACATTCCCCTACATCGCTGTGTTTTTGCGCACCTCTCATACCTTCCCCTATATCGCCGTGTTTTCGCAGACCTCTCATGCCTTACCCCATATTGCTGTGTTTCAGCGCACCTCTGATACCTTCCCCTATATCGCTGTTTTTTCACACACCTCTCATACCTTCCCCAATATCACCGTGTTTTCGCGCACATGTCATATCTTCTACTATACCGCTGTATCATCAAGCAGCTCTCATAACTTCCCCTATATTGCTCAGTTTTCACGCATCTCCCTTAGCTTCCCCTATGTTGCTGTGCTTTCGTGCACCTCTCATCACTTCCTCTATATCGCTCTGCTTTCACGCACCTCCCATAGCTTCCCCTACATCGCTGGGCTTTTGCGCACCTCTCATGCCTTCCCCTATATCGCCCTGCTTTCACGCACCTCCCATAGCTTCCCATATATTGGCGTGTTTTTGCGCACCTCTCATACCTTCCCCTATATCACTGTGTTCTCCTGCACCTCTCACAGCTTCTCATATATTGAGATGTTTTCACGCACTTCCCATAGGTTCCACTATATCGCTATGATTTCTCGCACCTCTCATACCTTCCCCTATATCGCTACATTTTCGCGCAACGCCCATAGCTTCACATATATCACTGTGTTTTCGCACACCTCCCATAGCTTCCTCTATATGGCTGTGTTTTCCCGCACCTCCGATTACTTTCCAATATCATTGTGTTTTCGTGCACCTCTGATACCTTCCCCAATATTACTGTGTTTTCGCTTACTTCCTATAGCTTCCCCTATATCGTGATGTTTTCGCGCACCACTCATATCTTCCACTATATCGCTGTGTTTTCGCGTGCGTCCTGTAACTTCCCGTATATTGCTGTGTTTCCGCACACCTCCCATAGGTTCCCCTATATCGCCATGTTTTCGCGCACCTCTCATACATTCTCCTATAGCGCTGTTTTCGCGCACTTCTCTTAGCTTCCCCATATCGATGTGTTTTCGCGCAACTCTCATACCTTCCCCTATTTCGATGTATTTTCACGCACTTCGCATTGCTTCCCCTACATCGCCGTGTTTCTGCGCACCTCTCATATCTTCCCCTACATTGCGGTTATATTGCGCACCTCCCTTAGCTTCCCCTACATAGCTGTGGTTTTGCGCACCTCTTATGCCTTCCCGTATATCGCCCTGCTTTCACGCACCTCCCACAGCTTCCCATATATCGGCGTGTTTGTGTGCACCTCTCATACCTTCCCCAATATCACTGTGTTCTCGTTCTCCTCTCACAGCTTCCCATATATTGAGATGTTTTCACACACCTCCCATAGGTTCCCCTATATCGCTATGTTTTCTCGCACCTCTCATACATTGCCCTATTTTGCTACGTTTCGCGCAACTCCCATAGCTTCGCATATATCGCTGTGCTTTTCCGCACCTCCCATGGCTTCCCAATATCATTGTGTTTTCGTGCACTTCTGATACCTTCCCCTATATCGCTGTGATTTCGCTCACCTCTTATAGCTTCCTCTACATCGCCGTGTTTTCGCGCACCTCTCATATCTTCCACTATATCGCTGTGTTTTCGTGCACGTCCCATAACTTCCCGCATATTGCTGTGTTTCCGTGCACCTCCCATAGCTTTGCATATATCGCCGTGGTTTCGCGCACCTCTCATACATTCCCCTACACCACCGTGTTTTTGCGCACCTCTCATACCTTCCCCTATATTGCTTTGTTATCACGCACTTCTCATAGCTTCCCCTCTACCGCTGTTTTCGCGCACCTCTCTTAGCTTCCCCTATAACGCTGAGTTTTCGCGCACCTCGCATTGCTTCCCTACATCTCTGTGTTTTCGTGCACCTCTCATAGCTTCTCCTATATCGCCGTGTTCTCACCCACCTCTCATACCTTCCTTTTTTTAGCTGAGTTTTTGCTCATCTATCATACCTACTCCTATATCGCCGTGTTTTTGTGCACCTCCTATAGCTTCCTCAATATCGCTGTGTTTTCGTGCACCTCTCATACCTTCCCCTATATCACTGTGTTTTCCCACAACTCCCATTGCTTTCCAATATCACTGTGTTTTCGCACACCTCTGATACCTTCCCCAATATCGTTGTGTTTTCGCTTACCTCTTATAGCTTCCCCTATAGCGCAATGTTTTCGCGCACCCCTCATATCTTCAACTATATCACTATGCTTTTGCGCGCGTCCCATAACTTCCTGTATATTGCTGTGTTTCTGCGCACCTCCCATAGGTTCCCCTATATCGCTATGTTTTTGCGCACCTCTCATACCTTCCCCTCTATCGTTATGTTTTCGCGCACTTCTCTTAGCTTCCCCATATCGCTGTGTTTTCGCACACCTCCCATAGCTTCCCCTATATCGCTGTGTTTTCCCGCACCTCCCATTGCTTTCCAATATCATTGTGTTTTCGCGCAACTCTGATACCTTCCCCAATATCGCTGTGTTTTCGCTTACCTCTTATAGCTTCCCCTATATCGCGATATTTTCGCGCACCACTCATATCTTCCACTATATCGCTGTGTTTTAGCGTGCGTCCCGTAACTTCCCGTATATTGCTGTGTTTCCGCACACCTCCCAATGGTTCCCCTATCTCGCCATTTTTTCGTGCACCTCTCATACATTCCCCTATAGCGCTGTGTTTTTGCGTACCTCCTATAGCTTTCCCAAAATCTCTGTGTATTCGCGCACCTCTCATATTTTCTCCTATTTCTCCGTGTTTTCGCTTACCTCTTATAGCTTCCCCTATATCGCGATGTTTTCGTGCACCACTCGTATCTTCCCCAATATCGCTGTGTTTTTGCGCGCCTGCCATAACTTCCTGTATATTGCTGTGTTTCCGCGCACCTCCCATAGGTTCCCCTATATCACCATGTTTTCGCGCACCTCTCATACATTCCCCTATAGCGCTGTTTTCGCGCACCTCTCATAGCTTTCCCAAAATCGCTGTGTTTTCACGCACCTCGCATTGCTTCCCTACATCGCCGTGTTTCTGCGCACCTCTCATATCTTCGCCTACATCACGGTGTTATCGCACAACTCTCATAGCTTCCCCTATATCGCTCTATTTTCGCGCACTTCTCATACCTTCCCCTATGTCGCTGTGTTTTTCCTCACCTCTCATAGCTGTCACTATATTGCCATGCTTTCGCGCAGCTCACATACCTGCCCTATAGAGCTGAGTCCTGTCTCACGTCTCATACCTTCCGCTAATTCGCCTTTTTCTCGCGTACCTCTCATACATTCCCCTACAACGCGGTGTTTTCGCACACCTCTCATGCCTTCCCCTATATCGCCGTGTTTTTGCAGACCTCTCATGCCTTCCCCTATATTGCTGTGTTTCAGCGCACCTCTGATACCTTCCCATTTATCACTGTTTTTTCACGCACCTCTCATACCTTCCCTAATATCACTGTGTTTTCGCGCACATGTCATATCTTCTCCTATATCGCGGTGTCATCAAGCAGCTCTCATAACTTCCCCTATATTGCTCAGTTTTCACGCCTCTCCCATAGCGTCCCCTATGTTGCTGTGCTTTTGTGCACCTCTCATCACTTCCTCTATATCGCTCTGCTTCCACGCACCTCCCATAGCTTCCCCTACATCGCTGTGCTTTTACGCATCTCTCATGCCTTCCCCTATATCGCCCTGCTTTCAGGCACCTCCCATAGCTTCCCATATATCGGCGAGTTTTTACGCACCTCTCATACCTTCCCCTATATCACTGTGTTATCGTACTCCTCTCATAGCTAACCCTCTACCGCTGTGTTCACGTGCACCTCTCATAGTTTCCCCTATATCGCTATGTTTTCTCGCACCTCTCATACATTCCCCTATATCGCTAGGTTTTCGTGCAACTCCCATATCTTCCCATATATCGCTGTGTTTTTGCACACCTCTGATACCTTCACCAATATCGCTGTATTTTCGCTTACCTCTTATAGCTTCCCCTATATCGCGATGTTTTCGCGTACCACTCATATCTTCCACTATATCACTGTGTTTTTGCGTGCGTCCCATAACCTCCCGTATATTGCTGTGTTTCCACGCACCTCCCATAGGTTCCCCTATCTCGCCATGTTTTCGCGCACCTCTCATATATTCCCCTATAGCACTGTGTTTTTGTGCACCTCTCATAGCTTTCCCAAAATCCCTGTGTTTTCGCGCACCTCTCATATCTTCTCCTGTATCGCCGTGTTTTCACTCACTTCACATAGGTTCTCCAATATCGCTTTATTTTCTCGCACCTCTCATGCCTTCCCCTATATCGCTCTCTTTTGCTGCACCTCCCATAGACTCTCATGTATCGCTGTGTTTTCTCCCACCTCTCATACCTTCCCCTATATCGCTACGTTTTCGCGCAACTCCCATATCTTCCCATATATCGCTGTGTTTTTGCACACCTCTGATACATTCCCCAATATCGCTGTGTTTTCGCTTACCTCCTATAGCTTCCTCAATATCGCTGTGTTTTCGTGCACCTCTCATACCTTCCCCTATATCACTGTGTTTTCCCGCAACTCCCATTGCTTTCCAATATCACTGTGTTTTCGCACACCTCTGATACCTTCCCCAATATCGTTGTGTTTTCGCTTACCTCTTATAGCTTCCCCTATATCGCGATGTTTTTGCGCACCCCTCATATCTTCCACTATATCACTATGCTTTTGCGCGCGTCCCATAACTTCCTGTATATTGCTGTGTTTCTGCGCACCTCCCATAGGTTCCCCTATATCGCCATGTTTTTGCGCACCTCTCATACCTTCCCCTCTATCGTTATGTTTTCGCGCACTTCTCTTAGCTTCCCCATATCGCTGTGTTTTCGCACACCTCCCATAACTTCCCCTATATCGCTGTGTTTTCCCGCACCTCCCATTGCTTTCCAATATCATTGTGTTTTCGCGTACCTCTGATACCTTCCCCAATATCGCTGTGTTTTCGCTTACCTCTTATAGCTTCCCCTATATCGCGATGTTTTCGTGCACCACTCATATCTTCTACAATATCGCTGTGTTTTTGCGCGCCTCCCATAAATTCCTGTATATTGCTGTGTTTCCGCGCACCTCCCATAGGTTCCCCTATATCACCATGTTATCGCGCATCTCTCATACATTCCCCTACAGCGCTGTTTTCGCGCACCTCTCATAGTTTTCCCAAAATCTCTGTGTTTTCGCGCACTTCTCATACCTTCCCTTATGTCGCTGTGTTTTTCCTCACCTCTCATAGCTGCCACTATATTGCCATGTTTTCGCGCAGCTCACATACCTTCCCTATAGAGCTGAGTTCTGTCTCACGTCTCATACCTTCCGCTAATTCGCCTTTTTTTCGCGTACCTCTCATACATTCCCCTATATCGCTGTGTTTTCGCGCACCTCTCATACCTTCCCCTATATCGCCGTGTTTTTGCAGACCTCTCATGCCTTCCCCTATATTGCTGTGTTTCAGCGCAACTCTGATACCTTCCCCTATATCGCTGTTTTTTCACGCATCTCTCATATCTTTCACTATATCACTGTGTTTTTGCGTGCGTCCCATAACCTCCCGTATATTGCTGTGTTTCCGCGCACCTCCCATAGGTTCCCCTATCTCGCCATGTTTTCGCGCACCTCTCATATATTCCCCTATAGCACTGTGTTTTTTCGCACCTCTCATAGCTTTCCCAAAATCCCTGTGTTTTCGCGCACCTCTCATATCTTCTCCTATATCGCCATGTTTTCACACACCTCACATAGGTTCCCCAATATCGCTTTATTTTCTCGCACCTCTCATGCCTTCCCCTATATTGCTCTGTTTTCCTGCACCTCCCATAGACTCTCATATATCGCTGTGTTTTCGCGCACTTCTCATACCTTCCCCTATATTGCTGTGTTTTTGCTCACCTCTCATAGCTCCCACTATATAGCCGAGTTTTCGCACCGCTCTCATACCTTCCCCTATATCGCTGTGTTTCCGCACACCTCCCATAGCTTCCCCTATATCGCTGTGTTTTCCCGCACCTCCCATGGCTTCCCAATATCATTGTGTTTTCGTGCACTTCTGATACCTTCCCCAATATCGCTGTGATTTCGCTCACTTCTTATAGCTTCCTCTATATTGCCGTGTTCTCGCGCACCTCTCATATCTTCCACTATATTGCTGTGTTTTCGTGCACGTCCCATAACTTCCCGTATATCGCTGTGTTTCCGTGCACCTCCCATAGTTTTGCATATATCGCCGTGGTTTCGCGCACCTCTCATACATTCCCCTACATCGCTGTGTTTTTGCGCATCTCTCATATCTTCCCCTATATCGCTGTGTTTTCCCGCACCTCCCATGGCTTCCCAATATCATTGTGTTTTCGTGCACTTCTGATACCTTCCCCAATATCGCTGTGATTTCGCTCACTTCTTATAGCTTCCTCTATATTGCCGTGTTCTCGCGCACCTCTCATATCTTCCACTATATTGCTGTGTTTTCGTGCACGTCCCATAACTTCCCGTATATCGCTGTGTTTCCGTGCACCTCCCATAGTTTTGCATATATCGCCGTGGTTTCGCGCACCTCTCATACATTCCCCTACATCGCTGTGTTTTTGCGCATCTCTCATATCTTCCCCTATATCGCTTTGTTATCACACACTTCTCATAGCTTCCCCTCTACCACTGTGTTCTCGTGCATCTCTCATAGCTTCCCATATATTGCGACGTGTTCATGCACCTCTCATAGCTTCCCCCAAATCGTTGTGTTTTCGCGCACCTCTCATAGCTTCCCCTATAATGCTGTGTTTTTGCACACCTCTCATGTCTTCCCGATATCACCGTGTATTCATGCGCCTCCCATAGCTTCCCCTATATTGCTGTTTTTTCTCATCTCTCATAGCTTTGCCTATATCGCCGTGTTCTCACGCACCTCTCATACCTTCCCCTTTTTAGCTGAGTTTTCACTCATCTGTCATACCTACTCCTATATCGCCGTGTTTTTGTGCACCTCCTATAGCTCCTCTATATCGCTGTTTTCGTGCACCTATCGTACCTTCCCCTATATCACTGTGTTTTCCCGCAACTGCTGTTGCTTTCCAATATCATTGTGTTTTCGCGCACCTCTGATACCTTCTCCAATATCGCTGTGTTTTCGCTTACCTCTTATAGCTTCCCATATATCGCGATGTTTTCGTGCACCACTCATATCTTCCACTATATCGCTGTGTTTTCGCGTGCGTCCCATAACTTCCCATATATTGCTGTGTTTCCACGCACCTCCCATTGGTTCCCCTGTCTTGCCATGTTTTCGCGCACCTCTCATACATTCCCCTACAGCGCTGTGTTTTTGCGCACCTCTCATAGCTTTCCCAAAATTTCTGTGTTTTCGCGCACCTCTCATACCTTCCCCTATATCGCTGTGTTTCCACACACCTCCCATAGCTTCCCCTATATCGCTGTGTTTTCCGGCACCTACCATGGCTTCCCAATATTATTGTGTTTTCGTGCACTTCTGATACCTTCCCGAATATAGCTGTGATTTTGCTCACCTCTTATAGCTTCCTCTGTATCGCCGTGTTTTCGCGCACGACCTATAACTTCCCGAATATTGCTGTGTTTCCGTGCACCTCCCCTAGCTTCGCATATATCGCCGTGGTTTCGCGCACCTCTCATACATTCCCCTACATTGCCTTTTTCTGATGCACCTCTCATACCTTCCCCTATATCGCTTTGTTATCACGAACTTCTCATAGCTTCCCCTCTACAGCTGTGTTCTCGTGCACCTCTCATAACTTCCCATATATTGCAACGTGTTCGTGCACCTCTCATATCTTCTCCTATATCGCCCTGTTTTCACACACCTCCCATAGCTTCCCAGTTATCGCTGTGTTTTTGCGCAGCTCTCATTACTTCCCCTGTATCGCTGTGTTTTCGCACACCTCCCATAGCTTCCCTTGTATCGCCGTGTTTTCATGCGCCTCCCATAGCTTCCGCTGTATCGCTGTGTTTTTGCTCACCTCTCATAGCTTTGCCTATATCGGTGTGTTTTCATGCGCCTCCCATAGCTTCCCCTGTATCGCTGTGTTTTTGCTCACCTCTCATAGCTTTGCCTATATTGCCGTGTTATCAAGCACCTCTCATACCTTCCCCTTTTTAGCTGAGTTTTCGCTCATCTGTCATACCTATTCCTATATCGCCGTGTTTTTGTGCACCTCTTATAGCTTCCTCTATATCGCTGTGTTTTCATGCACCTCGCATACCGTCCCCTATATCACTGCTTTTTCACGCACCTCTCATTGCTTCTGCTATATCGCCGTGTTTTCACGCACCTCTCATATATTCGTCAATAGCACTGTTTACGTGCACCTCTCGTAGCTTTCCCAATATCGATGTGTTTTCGTGCACCTCTCATTGCTTCCCACATATCACTGTCTTTTCGCAGACCTCTCATAACTTCTGTGTTTTAGTGCACCTCTCATACCCTCCCCTATGTCGCTGTGTTTTGATGCACCTCCCATAGCTTCCCATATATCACAGTGTTTTCACACACCTCCCATAGCTTCCGCTGTATCGCTGTGTTTTCCCGCACCTCCCATTGCTTTCCAGTATCACTGTGTTTTCGCGCACCTCTGATACCTTCCCCAATATCACTGGTTTTTGCTCACCTCCTATAGCTTCACCTATATCGCCATGTTTTCGCGCACCACTCATATCTTCCACTATATCGCTGTGTTTTTGCGCGCGTCCCATAACTTCCCGTGTATTGCTGTGTTTCCGCGCACCTCGCAGAGTTTCCCATATATCGCCGTGCTTTCGCGCACCTCCCTTAGGTTCCCATATATCATCATGTTTTCGTGCACCTCTCATACATTCCCCTATAGCGCTGTGTTTTCGCGCACCTCTCATAGATTTCCAAAAATCTCTGTATTTTAGCACACCTCTCCTACATTCCACTATATCGCTGTGTTTTTGCTCACTTCTCATAGCTGCCACTATATCGCCGTGTTTTCGCGCAGCTCTCATAATTTCCCCTGTAGAGCTGTGTTTTCTCTCACCTCTCATACGTTCCCTTATAGAGCTGCGTTTTCTCTCACCTCTCATACCTTCCCCTATATTGATGTGTTTTCATGCACCTCTCATCCCTTCTGTTATATCGCTGTGATTTTGCGCACCTCCCAGAACTTCCCCTATATCGCTGCGTTTTCTCTCAACTCTCATACCTTCCCCTATATCGCTGTGTTTTCATGTACCTCTCATACATTCCCCTACATCGCTGTGTATTTGCGCACCTCTCATACCTTCCCCTATATCGCCGTGTTTTCGCAGACCTCTCATGCCTTCCCCTATATTGCTATGTTTTAGCGCACCTCTGATACCTTCCCTTATATCCCTGTATTTTCACGCACCTCCCATAGCTTTCCATATATCGCCGTGTTTTTGCGCACCTCTCATACTTTCCCCTATATCACTGTGTTATCGTGCACCGCTCATAGCTAACCCTCTACCGCTGTGATCTCATGCATCTCTCATAGCTTCCCCTATATTGCGATGTTTTCATGCACCTCCCATAGATTCCCCTATATCGCCCTGCTTTCACGCACCTCTCATAGCTTCCCATATAATCGCCTTGTTTTTGCGCACCTCTCATATATTCCACTATAGAGCTGTGTTTTTGCGCACATCTCACAGCTTCCCCTATATCGCTATGTTTTTGCGCAACTCCCATAGCTTCCCATATATCGCTGTGTTTTCGTGCACCTCTCATACGTTCCCCTGCATCGCTGTGTTTTCGCACACCTCCCATAGCTTCCCCAAGATCGCTGTGTTTTCCCGCACCTCCCATAGCTTCCCAATATCATTGTGTTTTCGTGCACCTCTGAGACCTTCCCCGATATCACTGTTTTTCGCTCACCTCCTATAGCTTCCCCTATATTGCCATGTTTTCGCGCACCGCTCATATCTTCCACTATATCGCTGTATTTTCGCGCGCGTCCCATAACTTCCCATATATTGCTGTGTTTTCGCGCACCTCCCAGAGTTTCCCATACATCGCCGTGCTTTCACGCACCTCCCATCGGTTCCCATACATCACCATGTTTACGTGCACCTCTCATACATTCCCCTATAGCGCTGTGTTTTCGCGCACCTTTCATAGCTTTCCCAAAATCTCTGTGTTTTAGCACACCTCTCCTACATTCCACTACATCGCTGTGTTTTTGCGCACCTCCCATAGCTGCCACTATGTCGCCGTGTTTTCGCGCAGCTCTCATACCTTCCCCTATAGAGCTGTATTTTCTCTCACCTCTCATACCTTCCCCTACAGAGCTGCGTTTTCTCTCACCTCTCATCGCTTCACCTATATCGATGTGTTTTCACGCACCTCTCATCCCTCTGTTATATCGCTGCGATTTTGCGCACATCCCAGAACTTCCCCATATCACTGTGTTTTCTCTCACCTCTCATACCTTCCCCTATATTACTGTGTTTTCATGTACCTCTCATATATTCCCCTACATCGCTGTGTATTTGCGCACCTCTCATATCTTCCCCTATATCGTCGTGTCTTCACAGACCTCTCATGCCTTCCCCTATATTGCTGTGTTTTAGCGACATCTGATACCTTCCCTTATATCACTGTTTTTTCACGTACCTCCCATAGCTTCCCCTATGTCGCTGTGCTGTCATGCACCTCTCATCACTTCCCCTATATCACTCTGCTTTCGCACACCTCCCATAGCTGTCCATATATCGCCGTGTTTATGCGCACCTCTCATACATTCCCCTATATCACTGTGTTATTCTGCAACTCTCATAGCTTCCCATATATTGCGATGTTTTCGCGCAACTCCCAAAGCTTCCCATATATCGCTGTGTTTTAGTGCACCTCTCATACGTTCCCCTGCATCGCTGTGTTTTCGCACACCTCCCATAGCTTCCCCAAGATCGCTGTGTTTTTCCGCACCTCCCATAGCTTCCCAATATCATTGTGTTTTCGCGCACCTCCTGTAGCTTCCCCTATATCGCCATGTTTTCGTGCACCACTCATATCTTCCAGTATATCGCTGTTTTCGCGCGTGTCCCATAACTTCCTGTATATTGCTGTGTTTCCGCGCACCTTCCAGAGTTTCCCATATATCGCAGTGCTTTCGCGCACCTCCCATAGTTTCCCATATATCACCATGTTTTCGTGCACCTCTCATACATTCCCTTATAGCGCTGTGTTTTCGCGCACCTCTCATAGCTTTCCCAAAATCTCAGTGTTTTAGCACACCTCTCCTACATTCCACTATATCGCTGTTTTTGCTCACCTCTCAGAGCTGCCACTATATCGCCGTGTTTTCACGCACTTCGCTTAGCTTCCCCTACATTGCTGTGTTTTCGCGTACCTGTCATACCTTCTCCTATATCGCCGTGTTTTCACACACCTCCCATCGCTTCCCCTATATCACCGTGTTTTCGTGCACCGCACATAGCTTCTCCTACATCTCTGTGTCTTTGCGCACATTTCATTCCTTGTCCTATATCGCTGTTTTCGTGCAACTCCTATAGCTTCCCATATATCGCTGTGTTTTTGTGCACCTCTCATACGTTCCCCTGTATCACTGTGTTTTTGCACACGTCCCATAGCTTCCCAATATCAGTGTTTTTGTGCACCTCTGATACCTTAGCCAATATCGCTGTTTTCTCTCACCTCTTATAGCTGGACCTATATCGCCATGTTTTCGCGCACCACTCATGTCTTCCACTATGTCGCTGTGTTATCACGCGTGTCTCATAACTTTCCGTATATTGCTGTGTTTCCGCGCACATCCCATAGTTTCCCATATATCGCCGTGTTTTCAAGCACCTCTCATACCTTCTCCTATATCGCCATGTTTTCGCGCACCTCCTATAGTTTCCTCTATATCACTGTGTTTTCACGCGCCTCGCATACCACCATCTATATTGCTGTGTTTTCATGCACCTCTCATACCATCCCCTATATCGCTGCGTTTTCGCGCACTTCTCATCGCTTCCCCTATATCGATGTGTTTTCACGCACCTCTAATACCTTCCCCTATATCGCTGTGTTTTCATGTACCTCTCATACATTCCCCTACATCGCTGTTTATTTGCGCACCTCTCATACCTTCCCCTATATTGTCGTGTCTTAGCAGACCTCTCATGCCTTCCCCTATATTGCTGTGTTTTAGCGCACCTCTGACACCTTCCCTTATATCACTGTTTTTTCACGCACCTCGCATAGCTTATCCTATGTCGCTGTGCTCTCGTGCACCTCTCATCACTTCCCCTATATCGCTCTGCTTTCACACACCTCCCATAGCTTCCCCTACATCGCTGTGCTTTTGCACACCTCTCATGTCTTCCCCTATATCGCCCTGCTTTCACGCACCTCCCATAGCTTTCCATATATCGGCGTGTTTTCGCGCATCTCTCATACCTTCCCCTATATCACTGTGTTATCGTTCACCTCTCATAGCTAACCCTCCACCGCTATGCTCTCGTGCACCTCTCATAGTTTCCCATATATTGCGATGTTTTCATGCACCTCCCATAGATTCCCCTATATCGTTATGTTTTCTCGCACCTCTCATACCTTCCCCTATATCGCTATGTTTTCGCGCAACTCCCATAGCTTCCCATATATCACTGTGTTTTTGTGCACCTCTCATACGTTCCCCTGCATCGCTGTGTTTTTGCACACCTCCCATAGCTTCCCCAAGATCGCTGTGTTTTTCCGCACCTCCCATAGCTTCCCAATATCATTGTGTTTTCGCACACCTCTGATACCTTCCCCAATATCGCTGGTTTTTGCTCACCTCCTGTAGCTTTCCCTATATCGCCATGTTTTCTTGCACCACTCATATCTTCCACTATATCGCTGTGTTTTCGCGCGCGTCCCATAACTTCCCGTGTATTGCTATGTTTCCGCGCACCTCCCAGAGTTTCCCATATATCGCCGTGCTTTCACGCACCTCCCATAGGTTACCATATATCACCATGTTTTCGTGCACCTCTCATACATTCCCCTATAGCGCTGTATTTTCGCGCACCTCTCATAGCTTTCCTAAAATCTCTGTGTTTTAGCACACCTCTCCTACATTCCACTATATCAGTGTTTTTGCTCACCTCTCATAGCTGCCACAAATCGCCGTGTTTTCGCGCAGCTCTCATACCTTCCCCTTTAGAGCTGTGTTTTCTCTCACCTCTCATACCTTCCCCTATAGAGCTGCGTTTTCTCTCGCCTCTTACACCTTCCCCTATATCACCGTTTTTGCGTACCTCTCATACATTCCCCTACATCGCTGTGTTTCCGCGCACCTCCCAGAGTTTCCCATATATCGCAGTGCTTTCGCGCACCTCCCATAGTTTCCCATATATCACCATGTTTTCGTGCACCTCTCATACATTCCCTTATAGCGCTGTGTTTTCGCGTACCTCTCATAGCTTTCCCAAAATCTCTGTGTTTTAGCACACCTCTCCTACATTCCACTATATCGCTGTTTTTGCTCACCTCTCAGAGCTGCCACTATATCGCCGTGTTTTCGTGCAGCTCTTATACCTTCCCCTATAGAGCTGCGTTTTCTCTCACGTCTCATACATTCCCCTACACGCTGTGTTTTCGCGCACCTCTCATACTTTCTCCTATATTGCCTGTTTTCGCAGACCTCTCGTGCCTTTCCCTATATTGCTGTGTTTTAGCACACCTTCCATAGCTTCCCCTGTGTCACTGTGCTCTCGTGCAACTCTCATCACTTCCTCTATATCGCTCTGCTTTTGCGCACCTCCCATAGCTTCCCCTACATCGCAGTGTTTTAGGGCACCTCTCATAACTTCCCCTTTCTTGCCCTGTTTGCACTTGCCTCCCATAGCTTCCCATATATCGCCGTGTTTTCGCACACCTCTCGTAGCTTCCCATCTATTGTGATTTTCTTCGCATACCTCTCATAGCTTCTCCTACATCGCCGTGTTTTCACGCACTTCGCTTAGCTTCCCCTACATCGCTGTGTTTTCGCGTACCTCTCATACCTTCTCCTATATCGCCGTGTTTTCACACACCTCCCATCGCTTCCCCTATATCGCCGTGTTTTCGCGCACCGCACATAGCTTCTCCTACATCTCTGTGTCTTCGCGCACCTTTCATACCTTGTCCTATATCGCTGTTTTCGCGCAACTCCTATAGCTTCCCATATATCAGTGTTTTTGTGCACCTCTGATACCTTAGCCAATATCGCTGTTTTCTCTCACCTCTTATAGCTTGACCTATATCGCCATGTTTTCGCGCACCACTCATGTCTTCCACTATGTCGCTGTGTTATCACGCGCGTCTCATAACTTCCCGTATATTGCTGTGTTTCCGCGCACATCCCATAGTTTCCCATATATCGCCGTGTTTTCAAGCACCTCTCATACCTTCTCCTATATCGCCATGTTTTCGCGCACCTCCTATAGCTTCCTCTATATCACTGTTTTCACGCGCCTCGCATACCACCACCTATATTGCTGTGTTTTCATGCACCTCTCATACCATCCCCTATATCGCTGCGTTTTCGCGCACTTCTCATCGCTTCCCCTATATCGATGTGTTTTCACGCACCTCTAATACCTTCCCCTATATCGCTGTGTTTTCATGTACCTCTCATACATTCTCCTACATCGCTGTTTATTTGCGCACCTCTCATACCTTCCTCTATATTGTTGTGTCTTAGCAGACCTCTCATGCCTTCCCCTATATTGCTGTGTTTTAGCGCACCTCTGACACCTTCCCTTATATCACTGTTTTTTCACGCACCTCGCATAGCTTATCCTATGTCGCTGTGCTCTCGTGCACCTCTCATCACTTCCCCTATATCGCTCTGCTTTCACACACCTCCCATAGATTCCCCTACATCGCTGTGCTTTTGCACACCTCTCATGTCTTCCCCTATATCGCCCTGCTTTCACGCACCTCCCATAGCTTTCCATATATCGGCGTGTTTTTGCGCATCTCTCATACCTTCCCCTATATCACTGTGTTATCGTTCACCTCTCATAGCTAACCCTCCACCGCTATGCTCTCGTGCACCTCTCATAGTTTCGCATATATTGCGATGTTTTCACGCACCTCCCATAGATTCCCCTATATCGCTATGTTTTCTCGCACCTCTCATACCTTCCCCTATATCGCTATGTTTTCGCGCAACTCCCATAGCTTCCCATATATCACTGTGTTTTTGTGCACCTCTCATACGTTCCCCTGCATCGCTGTGTTTTGCACACCTCCCATAGCTTCCCCAAGATCGCTGTGTTTTTCCGCACCTCCCATAGCTTCCCAATATCATTGTGTTTTCGCACACCTCTGATACCTTCCCCAATATCGCTGGTTTTCGCTCACCTCCTGTAGCTTTCCCTATATCGCCATGTTTTCGTGCACCACTCATATCTTCCACTATATCGCTGTGTTTTCGCGCGCGTCCCATAACTTCCCGTGTATTGCTATGTTTCCGCGCACCTCCCAGAGTTTCCCATATATCGCCGTGCTTTCACGCACCTCCCATAGGTTACCATATATCACCATGTTTTCGTGCACCTCTCATACATTCCCCTATAGCGCTGTGTTTTCGCGCACCTCTCATATCTTTCCTAAAATCTCTGTGTTTTAGCACACCTCTCCTACATTCCACTATATCAGTGTTTTTGCTCACCTCTCATAGCTGCCACAAATCGCCGTGTTTTCGCACAGCTCTCATACCTTCCCCTTTAGAGCTGTGTTTTCTCTCACCTCTCATACCTTCCCCTATATCGCCATTTTTGCGTACCTCTCATACATTCCCCTACATCGCTGTGTTTTTGCGCACCTCTCATTCTTTCCCCTATATCGCCTGTTTTCGCAGACCTCTCATGCCTTCCCCTATATTGTTGTGTTTTAGCACACCTTCCATATCTTCCCCTGTGTCACTGTGCTCTCGTGCACCTCTCATCACTTCCCCTATATCGCTCTGCTTTCGCACACCTTCCATAGCTTCCCTTACATCGCAGTGTTTTAGGGCACCTCTCATAACTTCCCCTTTCTTGCCCTGTTTGCACTTGACTCCCATAGCTTCCCATATATCGCCGTGCTTTCGCGCACCTCTCGTAGATTCCCATATATTGCGATTTTTTTCGCACACCTCTCATAGCTTCCCCCAAATCGCTGTTTTTTCGCACACCTCTCATAGCTTCCCCTACATTGCTGTGTTCTCGCGTACCTCTCATACCTTCTCCTATATTACTGTGTTTTTACGCACCTCCCATCGCTTCCCTTATATTGCTGAATTTTCTCGTACCTCTCATGCCTTCCCCTATATCGCTTTCTTTTCACGCACCTCTCATAGATTTCCCTATAACTCTGTGTTTTCGCGCATCTCTCATACCTTCCACTATATCACTGTTTTCGCGCACCTCTCGTAGCTTCCCCAATATCGCTGTGTTTTCATGCACATCCCATAGCTTGCCCTATATCGCTGTGTTTTTGCTCATTTCTCATAGCTTTGCCTATATCGCCGTGTTCTCACGCACCTCTCATTCCTTCCCCTTTTTAGCTGAGTTTTCGCTCATCTGTCATACCTACTCCTATATCGCCGTGCTTTTGTGCACCTCCTATAGCTTCCTCAATATCGCTGTGTTTTCGTGCACCTCTCATACCTTCCCCTATATCACTGTGTTTTCCCGCTACTCCCATTGCTTTCCAATATCACTGTGTTATCACTTACCTCTTATAGCTTCCCCTATATCGCGACGTTTTCGCGCACCACTCATATCTTCCACTATGTCGCTGTGTTTTTGCGTGCATCCCATAACTTCCTGTATATTGCTGTGTTTCAGAGCACCTCCCATAGGTTCCCCTATATCGCCATGTTTTCGCGCACCTCTCATACATTCTCCTGTAGCACTGTTTTCGCGCACCTCTCATAGCTTTTCCAAATCTCTGTGTTTTCGTGCACCTCTCCTACATTCCACTATATCGCTGTGTTTTCGCGCACTTCTCTTAGATTCCCCATATCGATGTGTTTTCGCACACCTCTCATACCTTCCCCTATTTCGTTGTGTTTTCATGCACCTCGCATTGCTTCCCTTACATCGCCGTGTTTCTGCACACCTCTCATATCTTCCCCTATATCGCAGTGTTATCGCACACGTTTCATAGCTTCCCATATATCGCTCTATTTTCGCGCACTTCTCATACCTTCCCCTATATCGCTGTGTTTTTGCTCACCTCTCATAGCTGCCACTATATTGCCATGTTTTCGCGCAGCTCTCATATGTTCCCCTATAGAGCTGCGTTCTGTCTCACCTCTCATACCATCCGCTAATTCGCCGTGTTTTCGCGTACCTCTCATACATTCCCCTGCATCGCTGTGTTTTTGCGCACCTCTGATACCTTCCGCTATATCGCTGTTTTTTCACGCACTTCCCATAGCTTCCCCTATGTTGCTGTGCTTTTGTGCACCTCTCACTTCCTCTATATCGCTCTGCTTTCACGCACCTCCCATAGCTTCCCCTACATCGCTGTGCTTTTGCGCACCTCTCATGCATTCCCCTATATCGCCCTGCTTTCACGCACCTCCCATAGCTTCCCATATATCGCTGTGTTTTTGCGCACCTCTCATACCTTCCCCTATATCACTGTGTTATCGTGCACCTCTCATAGCTAACCCTCTACCGCTGTGTTCTCTTGCACCTCTCATAGCTTCCCCTATATCGCTATGTTTTCTCGCACCTCTCATACCTTCCCCTATATCGCCGTGTTTTCATGTACCTCTCATACATTCCCCTACATCGCTGTGTATTTGCGCACCTCTCATACCTTCCCCTATATCGCCGTGTTTTCGCAGACCTCTCATGCCTTCCCCTATATTGCTGTGTTTCAGCGCACCTCTGATACCTTCCCCTATATCGCTGCTTTTTCACGCACCTTTCATACCTTCCCCAATATCACTGTGTTTTCGCGCACATGTCATATCTTCTCCTATATCGCTGTGTCATCAAGCAGCTCTCATAACTTCCCCTATATTGCTCAGTTTTCACGCATCTCCCATAGCTTCCCCTATATTGCTGTGCTTTTGTGCACCTCTCATCACTTCCTCTATATCGCTCTGCTTTCACGCACCGCCCATAGCTTGCCATATATAGGCGTGTTTTTACGCACCTCTCATACCTTCCCCTATATCACTGTGTTATCGTGCTCCTCTCATAGCTAACTCTCTACCGCTGTGCTCTCGTGCACCTCTCATAGCTTCTCATATATTGAGATGTTTTCACGCATCTCCCATAGCTTCCCATATATCGCTGTGTTTTCGCACACCTCCCATAGCTTCCCCTATATCGCTGTGTTTTCCCACACCTCCCATAGCTTCCCCTATATCGCTGTGTTTTCCCACACCTCCCATTGCTTTCCAATATCATTATGTTTTCGCGCACCTATGATACCTTCCCCACTATCGCTGTGTTTTCGCTTGCCTCTTATAGCTTCCCCTATATCGCGATGTTTTCGCACACCACTCATATCTTCCACTATATCGCTGTGTTTTTGTGCGTGTCCCATAAACTCCTGTATATTGCTGTGTTTCCGCGCACCTCCCATAGGTTCCCCTATATCACCATGTTTTCGCGCACCTCTGATACATTCCCCTATAGTGCTTTTTTCGCGCACCTCTCATAGTTTTCCCAAAATCTCTGTTTTCGCGCACCTCTCCTACATTCCACTATATCGCTGTGTTTTCACGCACTTCTCTTAGCTTCGCCATATCGATGTGTTTTCACGCATTCTCATACCTTCCCCTATTTCGCTGTGTTTTCGCGCACCTCGCATAGCTTTCCTACATCGCAGTGTTATCACACACCTCTCATACCTTCCCCTATATCGCTCTATTTTCGCGCACTTCTCATACCTTCCCTTACATCGCTGTGTTTTTCCTCACCTCTCATAGCTGCCACTATATTGCCATGTTTTCGCGCAGCTCACATACCTTCCCCTGTAGAGCTGCATTCTGTCTCAGGTCTCATACCTTCCGCTAATTCGCCGTGTTTTCGCGTACAACTCATGCATTCCCCTACATCACTGTGTTTTCACGCACCACTCATACATTCCCCTATATCGCCGTGTTTTCGCAGATCTCTCATGCCTTTTCCTATATTGCTGTGTTTCAGCGCACCTCTGATACCTTCCCGTATATCGCTGTGTTTTCGCGCACATGTCATATCTTCTCCTATATCGCTGTGTCATCAAGCAGCTCTCATAACTTCCCCTATATTGCTCAATTTTCACGCATCTCCCATAACTTCCCCTATGTTGCTGTGCTTTCGTGCACCTCTCATCACTTCCTCTATATCGCTCTGCTTTCACGCACCTCCCATAGCTTCCGCTACATCGCTGTGCTTTTGTGCACCTCTCATGCCTTCCCCTATATCGCCCTGCTTTCACGCACCTCCCATAGCTTCCCATATATCGGCGTGTTTTGGCGCACCTCTCATACTTTCCCCTGTATCACTGTGTTATCGTGCACCTATCATAGCTTCCCATATATTGAGATGTTTTCACGCACCTCCCATAGGTTCCCCTATATCGCTATGTTTTCTCGCACCTCTCATACCTTCCCCTATATCGCTACATTTTCGCGCAACTCCCATAGCTTCCCATATATCGCTGTGTTTTTGCACACCTCTGATGCCTTCCCCAATATCGCTGTGCTTTCGCTTACCTCTTATAGCTTCCCCTATATCGCGATGTTTTCGCGTACCACTCATATCTTCCACTATATCACTGTGTTTTCGCGTGCGTCCCATAGCTTCCCGTATATTGCTGTGTTTCTGCGCACCTCCCATAGGTTCCCCTATCTCGCCATGTTTTCGCGCACCTCTCATACATTCCCCTATAGCGCTGTGTTTTTGCGCACCTCTCATAGCTTTCCCAAATTCTCTGTGTTTTTGCGCACCTCTCATATCTTCTCCTATATCGCCGTGTTGTCACTCACCTCACATAGGTTTCCCAAATCGCTGTATGTTCTCGCACCTCTCATGCCTTCCCCAATATCGCTCTGGTTTCCTGCACCTCCCATAGACTCTCATATATTGCTGTGTTTTCGCGCACTTCTCATACCTTCTCCTATATCGCTGTGTTTTTGCTCACATCTCATAGCTGCCACTATATAGCCGAGTTTTCGCACCGCTCTCATACCTTCCCCATATTGCTGTGTTTTCGCACACCTCCCATAGCTTCCCCTATATCGCTGTGTTTTCCCGCACCTCCCATGGCTTCCCAATATCATTGTGTTTTCATGCACTTCTGATACCTTCCCCAATATCGCTGTGATTTTGCTCACCTCTTATAGCTTCCTCTATATTGCCATGTTTTCGCGCACCTCTCATATCTTCCACTATATCGCTGTGTTTTCGCGCACGTCCCATAACTTCCCGTATATCGCTGTGTTTTCGCACACCTCCCATAGCTTCCCCTATATCGCTGTGTTTTCCCACACCTCCCATTGCTTTCCAATATCATTATGTTTTCGCGCACCTATGATACCTTCCCCAATATCGCTGTGTTTTCGCTTGCCTCTTATAGCTTCCCCATATCGCGATGTTTTCGCACACCACTCATATCTTCCACTATATCGCTGTGTTTTTGTGCGTGTCCCATAAACTCCTGTATATTGCTGTGTTTCCGCGCACCTCCCATAGGTTCCCCTATATCACCATGTTTTCGCGCACCTCTGATACATTCCCCTGTCGTGCTTTTTTCGCGCACCTCTCATAGTTTTCCCAAAATCTCTGTTTTTGCGCACCTCTCCTACATTCCACTATATCGCTGTGTTTTCACGCACTTCTCTTAGCTTCGCCATATCGATGTGTTTTCACGCATTCTCATACCTTCCCCTATTTCGCTGTGTTTTCGCGCACCTCGCATAGCTTTCCTACATCGCAGTGTTATCACACACCTCTCATACCTTCCCCTATATCGCTCTATTTTCGCGCACTTCTCATACCTTCCCTTACATCGCTGTGTTTTTCCTCACCTCTCATAGCTGCCACTACATTGCCATGTTTTCGCGCAGCTCACATACCTTCCCCTATAGAGCTGCATTCTGTCTCAGGTCTCATACCTTCCGCTAATTCGCCGTGTTTTCGCGTACAACTCATGCATTCCCCTACATCACTGTGTTTTCACGCACCACTCATACATTCCCCTATATCGCCGTGTTTTCGCAGACCTCTCATGCCTTTTCCTATAATGCTGTGTTTCAGCGCACTTCTGATACCTTCCCGTATATCGCTGTGTTTTCGCGCACATGTCATATCTTCTCCCATATCGCTGTGTCATCAAGCAGCTCTCATAACTTCCCCTATATTGCTCAATTTTCACGCATCTCCCATAACTTCCCCTATGTTGCTGTGCTTTCGTGCACCTCTCATCACTTCCTCTATATCGCTCTGCTTTCACGCACCTCCCATAGCTTCCGCTACATGGCTGTGCTTTTGTGCACCTCTCATGCCTTCCCCTATATCGCCCTGCTTTCACGCACCTCCCATAGCTTCCCATATATCGGCGTGTTTTCGCGCACCTCTCATACTTCCCCCTGTATCACTGTGTTATCGTGCACCTATCATAGCTTCCCATATATTGAGATGTTTTCACGCACCTCCCATAGATTCCCCTATATCGCTATGTTTTCTTGCACCTCTCATACCTTCCCCTATATCGCTACATTTTCGCGCAACTCCCATAGCTTCCCATATATCGCTGTGTTTTTGCACACCTCTGATGCCTTCCCCAATATCGCTGTGCTTTCGCTTACCTCTTATAGCTTCCCCTATATCGCGATGTTTTCGCGCACCACTCATATCTTCCACTATATCACTGTGTTTTCGCGTGCGTCCCATAGCTTCCCGTATATTGCTGTGTTTCTGCGCACCTCCTATAGGTTCCCCTATCTCGCCATGTTTTCGTGCACCTCTCATACATTCCCTTATAGCGCTGTGTTTTTGCGCACCTCTCATAGCTTTCCCAAATTCTCTGTGTTTTTGCGCACCTCTCATATCTTCTCCTATATCGCCGTGTTGTCACTCACCTCACATAGGTTTCCCAAATCGCTGTATGTTCTCGCACCTCTCATGCCTTCCCCAATATCGCTCTGGTTTCCTGCACCTCCCATAGACTCTCATATATTGCTGTGTTTTCGCGCACTTCTCATACCTTCTCCTATATCGCTGTGTTTTTGCTCACATCTCATAGCTGCCACTATATAGCCGAGTTTTCGCACCGCTCTCATACCTTCCCCATATTGCTGTGTTTTCGCACACCTCCCATAGCTTCCCCTATATCGCTGTGTTTTCCCGCACCTCCCATGGCTTCCCAATATCATTGTGTTTTCATGCACTTCTGATACCTTCCCCAATACCTCTTATAGCTTCCTCTATATTGCCATGTTTTCGCGCACCTCTCATATCTTCCACTATATCACTGTGTTTTCGCGCACATCCCATAACTTCCCGTATATCGCTGTGTTTTCGCACACCTCCCATAGCTTCCCCTATATCGCTGTGTTTTCCCGCAACTCCCATTGCTTTCCAATATCGCTGTGTTTTCGCGCACCCCTGATACCTTCCCCAATATCGCTGTGTTTTCGCTTACCTCTTATAGCTTCCCCTATATCGCGATGTTTTCGCGCACCACTCATACCTTTCACAATATCGCTGTGTTTTTGAGCGCCTCCCATAACTTCCTGTATATTGCTGTGTTTCCGCGCACCTCCCATAGGTTCCTCTATAGTGCTGTTTTCGCGCACCTCTCATAGCTTTCCCAAAATCTCTGTGTTTTCACGCACCTCTGCTACATTCCACTATATCACTCTGTTTTCGCTCACTTCTCTTAGCTTCCCCATATCGATGCATTTTCGTGCACCTCTCATACCTTCCCCTATTTCGCTGTGTTTTCACGCACCTCGCATTGCTTCCCTACATCGCCGTGTTTCCGCACACCTCTCATATCTTCGCCCACATCACGGTGTTATTGCACACCTCTCATAGCTTCCCCTATATCACTCTATTTTTGCGCACTTCTCATACCTTCCCCTATATCGCTGTGTTTTTCTTCACCTCTCATAGCTGCCACTATATTGCCATGTTTTCGTGCAGCTCACATATCTTCCCCTATAGAGCTGCGTTCTGTCTCACGTCTCATACCTTCCGCTAATTCGCCCTTTTTTTCGCGTACCTCTCATACATTCCCCTACATCGCTGTGTTTTCGCGCACCTCTCATACCTTCCCCTATATCGCCGTGTTTTCGCAGACCTCTCATGCCTTCCCCTATATTGCTGTGTTTCAGCGCACCTCGGATACCTTCCCCTATATCGCTGTTTTTTCACGCACCTTTCATACCTTCCCCAATATCACTGTGTTTTCGCGCACGTCATATCTTCCCCTATATCGCTGTGTCATCAAGCAGCTCTCATAACTTCCCCTATATTGCTCAGTTTTCACGCACCTCCCATAGCTTCCCCTACATCGCTGTAGTTTTACGCATCTCTCATGCCTTCCCCTATATCGCCCTGCTTTCACGCACCTCCCATAGGTTCCCCTATATCGCTATGTTTTCTCGCAGCTCTCATACCTTCCGCTATATCACTATGTTTTCGCGCAACTCCCATATCTTCCAAATATATCGCTGTGTTTTTGCACACCTCTGATACCTTCCCCAATATCGCTGTGTTTTCGCTTACCTCTTATAGCTTCCCCATATTGCGATGTTTTCGTGCACCACTCATATCTTTCACTATATCACTGTGTTTTTGCATGCGTCCCATAACCTCCCGTATATTGTTGTGTTTTCGCGCACCTCTCAAATATTCCCCTATAGCACTGTGTTTTTGCGCAGCTCTCATAGCTTTCCCAAAGTCCCTGTGTTTTCACGCACCTCTCATATCTTCTCCTATATCGCCGTGTTTTCACTCACCTCACATAGGTTCCCCAATATCGCTTTATCTTCTCGTAACTCTCATCCCTTCCCCTATATCCTGCACCTCCCATAGACTCTCATATATCGCTGTGTTTTCGCGCACCTCTCATACATTCCCCTACATCGCTGTGTTTTTGCGCATCTCTCATATCTTCCCCTATATCGCTTTGTTATCACACACTTCTCATAGCTTCCCCTCTACCGCTGTGTTCTCGTGCACCTCTCATAGCTTCCCATATATTGCGACGTGTTCGTGCACCTCTCATAGCTTCCCCCAAATCGCTGTGTTTTCGCGCACCTCTCATAGCTTCCCCTATAATGCTGTGTTTTCGCGCACCTCTCATATCTTCTCCTATATCGCCGTGTTTTCACGCACCTGTCATATATTCCCCTACATCGCCGTGTTTCTGCGCACATCTCATTTATTCCCCTACATCGCGGTGTTATCGCGCACCTCTCATAGCTTCACCTGTATAGCTCTGATTTCGCGCACTTATCATACCTTCTCCTATATCGCTGTGTTTTTGCTCACCTCTCATAGCTGCCACTATATCGCCGTGTTTTCCCGCAGCTCTCATACATTCCCCTACATCACTGTGTTTTCGCGCATCTTTCATACCTTCTCCTATATCACTGTGTTGTAGTGCACCTCCCATAGCTTCTCCTGCATCTGTGTGTTTTCGCGCACCTGTCATACCTTCTCCTATATCGCTCTGTTTTCACGCACCTCCCATAGCTTCCCCTACATCGCTGTGTTCTTATGCACCTCGTATACCTGCCCCTATATCGCCGTCTTTCACGCACCTCCCATAGCTTCCCATATATCACTGTTTTCGCGTGCATCTCTTACCTTCCACTATATCGCTGTATTTTCGCACACCTCCCATAGCTTCCCCTATATCGCTGTGTTTTCGTGCACCTCTGATAGCTTCCCCTACATCGCTGTATTTTGGCGCACCTCCCATAGCTTCCCTTATATCGTTGCATATTTGCTCACCTCTCATAGATTTGCCTATATCGCCGTGTTTTTGCAAAACTCTCATAGCTTCCCCTTTTTAGCTGAGTTTTCGCTCATCTCTCATTCTTTCATGTATATCACTGTGTTTTCACGCACCTCCCATAGCTTCCCCTATATCACTGTATTTTTGTTCACCTCTCATAGCTTTGCCTATATCGCTGTATTCTCACGCACCTCTCGTACCTTCCCCTTTTTAGGTGAGTTTTCGCTCATCTGTCATACCTACTCCTATATCGCCGTGTTTTTGTGCACCTCCTATAGCTTCCTCTATATCGCTGTTTTCGTGCACCTATCATACCTTCCCCTATATCACTGTGTTTTCCCGCACCTCCTATTGCTTTCCAATATCATTGTGTTTTCGCGCACCTCTGATAACTTCTCCAATATCGCTGTGTTTTCGCTTACCTCTTATAGGTTCCCCTATATCGCGATGTTTTCGTCAACCACTCATATCTTCCACTATATCACTGTGTTTTCGCATGCGTCCCATAACTTCCCATATATTGCTGTGTTTCCACGCACCTCCCATAGGTTCCCCTATCTCGCCATGTTTTCGTGCACCTCTCATACATTTCCCTATAGTGCTGTGTTTTTGCGCACCTCCTATAGCTTTCCCAAAATCTCTGTGTTTTCGCGCACCTCTCGT
The DNA here is from genome assembly GCF_030028105.1 of Mobula birostris. Lineage (NCBI taxonomy): Eukaryota > Metazoa > Chordata > Chondrichthyes > Myliobatiformes > Myliobatidae > Mobula > Mobula birostris. The sequence continues at coordinate 1,133,056 of NW_027274682.1, read as the reverse complement.
ATCTTCTCCTATATCGTCGTGTTTTCACACACCTCCCATATGTTCCCCAATATCGCTGTATTTTCTTGCACTTCTCATGCCTTCTCCTATATCGCTCTGTATTCCTGCACCTCCCATAGACTCCCATATATTGCTGTGTTTTCGCGCACTTCTCATACCTTCCCCTATATCGCTGTGTTTTTGTTCACCTCTCATAGCTGCCACTATATAGCCGAGTTTGGGGGAACCTATGAGAAGTGTGCAAAAACCTTGCAATATATGGGAAGCTATGACAGGTGCGCGAAAACACTGCGATATATGGGAAGCTATGGGAGGTGCATCAAAACACAGCTATATAGGGGAAGGTATGAGAGGTGCACTAATGCACAGCAATATAGGGGAAGTTATGAGAGGTCTGCGAAAACACAGTGATGTATCGGAAGCTATGGGAGGTGCGTGAAAACACGGCGATGGAGGGGAAGGTATGAGAGGGTGCGCGAAAACACATCAATATGGGGAAGTTACGAGAGGTGCACGAAAACAGAGATTTTGGGAAAGCTATGAGAGGTGTGCGAAAACACAGCACTATAGGGGAATATATGAGAGGTGCGCGAAAACACGGCAATATAGGGGAAGCTATGGGAGGTTTCCCAAATTACAGCGATATCGGGGAAGGTATGAGAGCTGCGTGAGAACAAAATGATATAGGGGAAGCTATGGGAGGTGCGCGAAAACACGGCGATATACGTGAAAGAATGAGGGGTGTGTGAAAACACGTCAATATAGGGGAAGCGATGAGAGGTGTGCGAAAATGCAACGATATAGGTGGATGGTATGCGAGGTGCGTGAAAACACCGTGATATAGGGATAGGTATGAGAGATGCACGAAAACACAGCCATATTGGGCACAGTATCAGAGGTGCAGGAAAACACAGCGATATAGAAACATAGAGACATAGAAAATAGGTACAGGAGCAGGCCATCCGGCCCTTCGAGCCTGTACCGCCATTTATTATGATCATGGCTGATCATCCAACTCAGAACACCGCCCCAGACTTCCCTCCATACCCCCTGACCCCCGTAGCCACAAGGGCCATATCTAACTCCCTCTTAAATATAGCCAATGAACTTGCCTCAACTGTTTCCTGTGGCAGAGAATTCCACAGATTCACCACTCTCTGAGTGAAGAAGTTTTTCCTAATCTCGGTCCTAAAAGGCTTCCCCTTTATCCTCAAACTGTGGCCCCTCGTTCTGGACTTCCCCAACATCGGGAACAATCTTCCTGCATCTAGCCTGTCCAATCCCTTTAGGATCTTATACGTTTCAATCAGATCGCCCCTCAATCTTCTAAATTCCAACGAGTACAAGCCCAGTTCATCCAGTCTTTCTTCATATGAAAGTCCTGCCATCCCAGGAATCAATCTGGTGAACCTTCTTTGTACTCCTTCTATGGCAAGGATGTCTTTCCTCAGATTAGGCGACCAAATCTGCACACAATACTCCAGGTGTGGTCTCACCAAGGCCTTGTACAACTGCAGTAGTACCTCCCTGCTCCTGTACTCAAATCCTCTCGCTATAAATGCCAGCATACCATTCGCCTTTTTCACCGCCTGCTGTACCTGCATGCCCACTTTCAATGACTGGTGTATAATGACACCCAGGTCTCGTTGCACCTCCCCTTTTCCTAATCGGCCACCATTCAGATGATAATCTGTTTTCCTATTTTTGCCACCAAAGTGGATAACTTCACATTTATCCACATTAAATTGCATCTGCCATGAATTTGCCCACTCACCCAACCTATCCAAGTCACCCTGCATCCTCTTAGCATCCTCCTCACAGCTAACACTGCCACCCAGCTTCGTGTCATCCGCAAACTTGGAGATGCTGCATTTAATTCCCTCATCCAAGTCATTAATATATATTGTAAACAACTGGGGTCCCAGCACTGAGCCTTGCGGTACCCCACTAGTCACTGCCTGCCATTCTGAAAAGGTCCCGTTTATTCCCACTCTTTGCTTCCTGTCTGCTAACCAATTCTCCACCCACATCAATACCTTACCCCCAATACCGTGTGCTTTAAGTTTGCACACTAATCTCCTGTGTGGGACCTTGTCAAAAGCCTTTTGAAAATCCAAATATACCACATCCACTGGTTCTCCCCTATCCACTCTACTAGTTACATCCTCAAAAAATTCTATGAGATTCATCAGACATGATTTTCCTTTCACAAATCCATATCACTGTGTTTTTGCTCACCTCTCATAGCTGCCACTATATCGCCGTGTTTTCTCGCAGCTCTCATACCTACTCCTATATCGCTGTGTTGTAGCGCACCTCCCATAGCTTCCCCTATATCGCTGTGTTTTCTCGCACCTCTCATACCTTCCCCTATATCACTCTGTTTTTGCACAACTTCCTTTATCTTCCTATATATCGCTGTGTTTTCGTACACCTCTCATACGTTCCACAGTATCACTGTGTTTTCGCGCACGTCCCATACCTTCCCCTATATCACTGTGTATTCGCTCACCTCTCATAGCTTCCCTCATATCGCCGTGGTTTCGTGCACCTCTCATACATTCACCTACATCGCTTTGTTTTTGCCAACCTTTCATACCTTCCCCTATATTGCTTTGTTATCGCACACCTATCATAGCTTCCCCCAAATCGCTGTGTTTTCGCGCAGCTCTCATAGCTTCCTCTACATCAATGTGTTTTTCCGCACCTCCCGTAGCTTCCCAATAACATTATGTTTTTGCGCACCTCTGATACCTTCCCCAATATCGCTGCATTTTTGCTCACCTCTTATAGCTTCCCCTATATCGCGCTGTTTTCGCGCACTTCTCATATCTTCCACTATATTGCTGTGTTTTCTCGCACGTGGCATAACTTCCCTTATATTGCTGTGTTTCCGCGCACCTCCCATAGCATCCCATATATCGCCATGGTTTTGCGCACCTCTCATGTATTCCCCCACATCGCCGTGTTTTGCGCACCTCTGATACCTTCCACTATATCGCTTTGTTATCGCGCACCTCTCATAGATTCCCCTCTACCGCTGTGTTCTCATGCACCTCTCATAGCTTCCCATATATTGCGATGTTTTCGTACACCTCTCATAGCTTCCCCTATAACGCTGTGTTTTCGTGCACCTACCATAGGTTCCCCTATAATACTGTATTTTCGTGACCTCTCATCCTTTCTCCTATATAGCTGTGATTTCTCGCACCTCCCATAGCTTCCCCTATATCGGTGTGCTTTCGTTCACCTCTCATAGCTTCCCGTATATCGCCGTGTTTTCGCGCACCTCACATACAGTCCCCTACAACACCAGGTTTTTGCGCACCTCTCAAACCTTCCACTATATCGCTTTGTTTTCGCACACCTCTCGTAGCTTCCCCTATATTGCCGTGTTTTTGCGCACCTCTCATAGCTGCAACTATATCACCATATTTTCACGCAGCTCTCATACCTTTCGCTATAGAGATGTGTTTTCTCTCACCTCTCATAACTTTTCTTGAATCGCCGTGTTTTTGCGCATCTCTCATACATTCACCTGCATCGCTGAGTTTTCGCGCACGTCCCATACCTTCCCATATATTGCTGTGTTTTCGTTCACCTCTCATAGCTTTGCCCATATCGCCGTGTTCTCACGCACCTTTCATACCTTCGCCTTATTAGCTGAGTTTTCGCTCATCTCTCATAACTACTCCTATATCGCCGTGTTTTTGCGCACCTCCTACAGCTTCCTCTATACCGCTGTGTTTTTGCGCACCTCTTATACCTTCCCCTATATCGTTGTGTTTTTGCTCACCCTCCATACCTTCCCCTATATCACTGTGTTTTCACGAACCTCGCATACCATCCCCTATATTGCTGCTTTTTCGCGCACCTCTCATCGCTCCCTCTATATCGCCCTATTTTCGCGCACCTCTGATATATTCGCCAATAGCACTGTGTTTATGCGCACCTCTCGTAGCTTTCCCAATATCGATGTGTTTTCGCGCACCTCTCATATCTTCCCCTATATTGCCGTGCTTTCTCGCACCTCTCATGCCTTCCCTATATCGTTCCGTTTTTGTGCACCTCCCATAGCTTCCCATATATCACTGTGTTTTTGCACACCTCTCATAGCTTCCCCAATATTGCTCTGTTTTTGCTCACTTTTCATACCTTCCCCTATATCGCTGTGTTTTTGCTCACCTCTCATAGCTGCCACTATATCGCCGTGTTTTCCCGCAGCTCTCATAAATTCCCCTACATCACTGTGTTTTCGTGCACCTCTCATACCTTCTCCTATATCACTGTGCTGTAGCGCACCGCCCATAGCTTCTCCTGCATCTGTGTGTTTTCTCGCACCTCTCATACCTTCCCCTATATCACTCTGTTTTCACGCAACTCCCTTTAGCTTCCTATATACCGCTGTGTTTTCGCGCACCTCTCATACCTTCCACTAAATCGCTTTTTTTTCACGCACCTCTTATAGCTTCCCCTATATTGCAATGATGTTGAGCACCGCCCATAGCTTCCCCTACATCGTTGTGTTTTCGCGCTCATCCCAAATCTTCTCCAATATCGTCGTGTTTTCGTGCACCTGTCATACCTTCCCCTATATCGCTGCGTTTTCACGCACCTCTCATAGCTCCGTTTTTCTGCACCTCCCATAGCTCCCCATATATCACTGTGTTTTTGCATACCGCTCATAGATTTCCCTATATTTCTGTGTTTTCGTGCACCTCTCATTCCTTACACTATATCGCTCTGTTTACGCGCACCTCTTATACCTTCCCCTATATCGTTGTGTCTTTGCTCACCTCTCATACCATCCCCAATATCGCTGTGTTTTCATGCACATCCCACAGCTTCACCTACATTGCTGTTTTTGTGCACCTCGCATACCTTCCCCTATTTTGCCGTGTTGTCACGCACCTCCCAGAACTTCCCATGTATCGCTGTGTTTTCGCGTGCCTCTTATACCTTCCCCTATATCGCTGTGATTTCACGCACCTCCCATAGCTTCCCCTATATCGCTGTATTTTCGCTCACCTCTCATAGCTTCCCCTACATCGCCGTGTTTCTGCGCACATCTCATTTCTTCCCCTACATCGCGGTGTTATCGCGCACCTCTCATAGCTTCACCTGTATAGCTCTGATTTCGCGCACTTATCATACCTTCTCCTATATCGCTGTGTTTTTGCTCACCTCTCATAGCTGCCACTATATCGCCGTGTTTTCCCGCAGCTCTCATACATTCCCCTACATCACTGTGTTTTCGCGCATCTTTCATACCTTCTCCTATATCACTGTGTTGTAGTGCACCTCCCATAGCTTCTCCTGCATCTGTGTGTTTTCGCGCACCTGTCATACCTTCTCCTATATCGCTCTGTTTTCACGCACCTCCCATAGCTTTCCCTACATCGCTGTGTTCTTATGCACCTCGTATACCTGCCCCTATATCGCCGTCTTTCACGCACCTCCCATAGCTTCCCATGTATCACTGTTTTCACGTGCATCTCATACCTTCCACTATATCGCTGTATTTTCGCACACCTCCCATAGCTTCCCCTATATCGCTGTGTTTTCGTGCACCTCTGATAGCTTCCTCTACATCGCTGTATTTTGGCGCACCTCCCATAGCTTCCCTTATATCGTTGCATATTTGCTCACCTCTCATAGATTTGCCTATATCGCCGTGTTTTTGCAAAACTCTCATAGCTTCCCCTTTTTAGCTGAGTTTTCGCTCATCTCTCATACCTTCTCCTATTTTGCCGTGCTTTCGCGCACCTTCTATAGCTTCCTCTATATCACTGTGTTTTCACGCACCTCTCATACCGTCCCCTGTATCGCTGCATTTTTGCACACATCTCATCGCTTCCCCGATATTGACTTGTTTTCACACACCTCTCATTCCTTCATGTATATCGACGTGTTTTCATGCAACTCCCATAGCTTCCCCTATATCACTGTGCTTTCGCGCACCTCCCATAGCTTCCCCTATATTGCTATGTTTTTGCGCACCTCTCATACCTTCCCCTATATCGCTGTGTTTTCGCGCACCTCCCATACCTTCTCCTATATCGATGTATTTTCACGCACTTCTCATCCCTTCCTCTATATCGATGTGATTTTGTGCACCTCCCATAGCTTCCCCTATATCGATGTATTTTCACGCACTTCTCATCCCTTCCTCTATATCGATGTGATTTTGTGCACCTCCCATAGCTTCCCCTATATCGCTGTGTTTTCGCGCACCTGTCATATATTCCCCTACATCGCCGTGTTATCCCTTCCCATATGCTGCATTGTTTTCGCGCACCTCTCATAGCTTCCCCCAAATCGCTGTTTTTGCGCACATCTCATAGCTTCCCCTATATTGCCATGTTTTCGCGCACCTCACAGTTTCCACTACATCACTATGTTCTCTCGCACCTCTCATACCTTCCCCTATATAACTCTGTTTTCGAGCAACTCCCGTTAGCTTCCAATATATCGCTGTGTTTTCGTACACCACCCATAGCTTCCACTATATCGCTGTATTTCCGCGCAGCTCTCATACCTTCCCCTTTAGAGCTGCGTTTTCTCTCATCTGTCATACATTCCCCTATATCATTGTTTTCGGGCACCTAACATACCTTCCCCTATATGGCCGTGTTTTCGCAGACCTCTGATACCTTCCCCTATATTGCTGTGTTTTAGCACACCTCTCATTCCCTCTTCTATATCGCTTTGTTATCGCGCACCTCTAATAGCTTCCCCTCTACCGCTGCGTTCTCCTGCACCTCTCATAGCTTCCCATATATTGCGATGTTTTCGTGCACCTCTCATAACTTCCCCCAAATTGCTGTGTTTTGGCGCACCTCTCATAACTTCCCCTACATCTCTGTGTTTTGGCGCTCCTCCCATAGCTTCCCCTATATCGCTGTGGTTTCGCGCACCTCTCATAGCGTCCCCCAAATCGCTGTGTTTTCCTGCTCCTCTCATAGCTTCCCCTATAACGCTGTGTTTTCGCGCACCTTGCATAGCTTCCCCTATATGGCTGTGTTTTCGCACAGCTCTTATAGCTTCCTCTACATCGATGTGTTTTTCCGCACCTCCCGTAGCTTCCCAATGACATTATGTTTTCGCGCACCTCTGATAACTTCCCCAATATTGCTGCATTTTTGCTCACCTCTTATAGCTTCCCCAATATCGCCCTGTTTTCGCGCGCTTCTCATATCTTCCACTATATTGCTGTGTTTTCTCGCAGGCCGCATAACTTCCCTTATATTGCTGTGTTTCCGCGCATCTCTCATAGCTTCCCATACATTGCGATGTTTTTGTGCACCTCTCATAGCTTCCCCCAAATCATTGTGTTTTCACGCACCTCTCATAGCTTCCCCAAAACGCTGTTTTCGCGCACCTCCCATAGCTTCCCCTATAATACTGTGTTTTCGTGAACTCTCATCCTTTCCCCTATATCACTGTCATTTCTCGCACCTCCCATAGCTTCCCCTATATCGGTGTGTTTTCGCTCACCTCTCATAGGTTCCTTTCTATCGCCGTGTTTTCGCTCACTTCACATACAGTCCCCTACATCACCATGTTTTTGCGCACCTTTCATACCTTTCCCTATGTCGCGGTGTTATCGCGCAATTCTAATAATTTCCCCTATATCACTGTGTTTTTGCTCACCTCTCATAGCTGCATCTATATCACCATATTTTCGCGCTGCTTTCATACCTTCCCCTATAGAGATGCATTTTCTCTCACCTCTCATAACTTCCCCTGAATCTCTGTGTTTTCGCGCACCTCTCATACATTCACCTGCATCGCTGTGTTTTCGCTCACGTCCCATACCTTCCCATATATTGCTGTGTTTTTGCGCACCTCCCATAGCTTCCCCAATATCACTGTATTTTCACGCACCTGATATACCGTCTTCTATATCGCTGTGTATTCGCGCACCTCTCATCGCTTCCCCTCTATCGACATGTTTTCACGCACCTCTCATACCTTCCCCAATATCGCTGTGCATTCATGCACATCCCATAGCTTCCCCTATATCGCTGTATTTTTCTCACCTCTCATAGATTTGCCTATATCGCTATGTTTTTGCACAACTCTCATAGCTTCTCCTTTTTAGCTGAGTTTTCGCTTATCTCTCATTCCTTCATGTATATCGATGTGTTTTCACGCACCTCCCATAGCTTCCCCTATATCGCCGTGTTTTCGCACACCTTCATATCTTACCCTATATAGTTGTGTTTTCTCTCACCTCTCATATCTTACCCTGAATCGCCGTGTTTTCGCACACCTCTCATATATTCTCCTGCATCGCTCTGTTTTCGCGCACCTCCAATAGCTGCCCCTATATTGCTGTGTTTTCGCACACATCTCATACCTTCTGCTGTATCGCTGTGTTGTCGCGCACCTCCCATAACTTCCCCTATATAGCTGTGTTTTCGGGCACCTCCCATGCCTACTCCTATATCGATGTATTTTCACGCACTTCTCATCCCTTCCCCTATATTGCTGTGATTTCGCGCACCTCTCATATCTTCCCCTACATCGCGGTGTTATTGTGCACCTCTCATAGCTTCACCTATATCGCTCTGTTTTTTCGCTTCTCATACCTCCCCCTATATCGCTGTGTTTTTGCTCACCTCTCATAGCTGCCACTATATCGCCGTGTTTTCGCGCAGCTCTCATACCTTCCCCAATAGAGTTGCATTTTCTCTCACCTCTCATACATTCCCCTATATCGCCGTGTTTTCGCATACCTCTCATACATTCCCCTACATCGCTGTGTTTTCAGGCACCTAACATACTTTCACCTATATCGCTGTGCTTTTCCAGACCTCTGACACTTTCCCCTATATTGCTGTTGTACGGGGTCTTTCTTTTGTTACATTTAAAATGGCGATTTTTGTTATGTTAATCTGTGGAATGCGGCTTTGTTGTGTTTTAACGCTGCAGAGAGTTTGCGCTAGCAGTTTATTGTGGTTTAGAGGGTGATAAGAGGGTGCTATTAGCCAATGGGTGGTTATGTATCGTTTTGTTTTCGGATGCCATGCTGTATGATATGACTGTGGACTGAGTTTTGGCGGGGAGTCGGGAGGAGAGACGAGGAGGACGGCGGACGTGCGGAGAGGCTCCGGTCGATCACTTCGGGTGGTCCCGAGCCGTGGGTTGACGGAATTCGGGTGGTCGTCTGACGTCGAACTTGAGCTCCAACGGTAGCGCGCGAAGAACTTGGACTTTGAATAAGTGTTGGCGCCTTTTTTTTTCATTACTTTCCTCTCTGTATCAAATGTATATTAATGCCCTAGAATTAGTAATATCTATAAAGTGTATGTGTTAAAATTTACTGGGTGTGCTGGCTGATGATTGATGTTTGTGATTGATTCGGGCGACGATTGACCCTGAGGGGACTGTTGAAGCAGGTGCTGGGCGGGATTTCCCCTAGACATACACGAGCCAAAATAACGGAACGTTACACTGTGTTTTAGCACAACTCTCATTCCTCCCCCTATATCGCTGTGTTTTTCAGGTACCTCCCATAGATTCCCCTATGTCGCTGTGCTCTTGTGCACCTCTCTTCACTTCCCCAATATCTCTCTGCTTTCAGCAACTCCCATATCTCCCCCTATATAGCTATGTTTTCGGGCACTTCCAATACCTTCTCATAGCTTCCCCTATATCGCTGTGTTTTTGATCACCTCTCATAGCTTCCCCTATATCGCCCTGTTTTCACGCACCTGTCATATATTCCACTAGATCGCCGTGTTTCTGCACACATCTCATACCTTCCCCTACATCGCGGTGTTATCGCGCAGCTCTCATAGCTTCACCTATACAGCTCTGATTTTGCGCACTTCTCATACATTCCCCTATATCGCTGTATTTTTGTTCACCTCTCATAGCTGCCGCTATACCGCCATGCTTTCTCGTAGCTCTCATAACTTCCCCTATAGAGCTGCGTTTTCTCTCACCTATCATACCTTCCCCTATATCGCCATGTTTTCGGCACCTCTCATAGATTTCCCTATATCTCTGTTTTTTTTGCGAATCTATCATACCTTCCCCTATATCGTCGTGTTTTCGTGAACCTCTCATTCATTCTCCTATATCGCCGTGTTTCGCAGACCTCTCATACCTTCCCCTATATTACTGTGTTTTAGCGCACCTACCAGAGCCTCCCATATATCGCCATGCTTTCGCGCAACTCTCATAGCTTCCCCTCTACCGCTGTGTTCTCGTGCACCTCTCATAGCTTCCCATATGTTGCGTTTTCGCGCACCTCTCATAGCTTCCTCCAAATCGCTGTGTTTTCGCACACATCTCATAGCTTCCCCTATATTGCCATGTTTTCTCGCACATCGCATAGCTTCTCCTATATCGCTGTTTTTTCGTACACCTCCCATAGCTTCCACTATATAGCTGTATTTTTGCGCAGCTCTCATATCTTCCCCTATAGAGCTGCGTTTTCTCTCAACTCTCATACATTCCCCTATATCGCTATGTTTTCGGGCACCTAACATACGTTCCCCTATATGGCTGTGTTTTCGCAGACCTCTGATACCTTCCCCTATATTGCTGTGTTTTAGCGCACCTCCCATTCCCTCCCCTATAGCGCTGTTTTTTTCAGAAACCTCTCATAGCTTCCCCTATGTTGCTGTGCTCTCGTGCACCTCTCTTCACTTCCCCTATATCGCTCTGCTTTTAGCAACACCCATAGCTTCCCCAAAATCGCTGTGCTTTTGCACACCTCTCATGCCTTCCCCTATATCGCCGTGTTTTCGCGCACCTCTCATCCCTTCCCCTACATCGCTCTGATTTCGTCCACCTCCCATAGCTTCCCCTATATCACCATGTTTACACGCACCTCCTATAGCTACCCCTTTATCGCCGTTTTTAAGGGCACTTCTCATAGCTTCCTCTATATTTCCGTGTTTTCGGGCATCTCTCATAGCTTCCCCTCTACCGCTGTGTTCTCGTGCACCTCTCATAGCTTCCTATATGTTGCGATGTTTTCACGCACTTCTCATCCCTTCCCCTACATCGCTGTGATTTCGCGCAACTCCCATAGCTTCCTCTATATCGCTGTTTTTTTGCTCACCTCTCATAGCTTCACCTATATCGCCCTGTTTTCACGCACCTGTCATATATTCCACTAGATCGCCATGTTTCTGCACACATCTCATACCTTCCCCTACATCGCGGTGTTATCGCGCAGCTCTCATAGCTTCACCTATATAGTTCTGATTTTGCGCACTTCTCATACGTTCCCCTATATCGCTGTATTTTTGTTCACCTCTCATAGCTGCCACTATATCGCCGTGTTTTCCCGCAGCTCTCATGCATTCCCCTACATCACTGTGTTTTCGTGCATCTCTCATACCTTCTCCTATATCACTGTGTTGTAGCGCACCTCCCATAGCTTCCCCTATATCGCTGTGTTTTTGTTCACCTTTCATAGCTGCCACTATACCGCCATGTTTTCACGTAGCTCTCATAACTTCCCCTATAGAGCTGTGTCTTCTCTCACCTCTCATACCTTCCGCTATATCGCCGTGTTTTCGCGCATCTCTCATAGATTTCCCTATATCTCTGTTTTTTTGCGAACCTAGCATACCTTCCCCTATATCGTTGTGTTTTCACGTACCTCTCATTTATTTCCCTATATCGTCGTGTTTCGCAGACCTCTCATACCTTCCCCTATATTAATGTTTTAGCGCACCTACCATAGCCTCCCATATATCGCCATGCTTTCGCGCAACTCTCATAGCTTCCCCTCTACCGCTGCGTTCTCGTGCACCTCTCATAGCTTCCCATATGTTGCGTTTTCGCGCACCTCTGATAGCTTCCTCCAAATCGCTGTGTTTTCGCACACATCTCATAGCTTCCCCTATATTGCCATGTTTTCTCGCACATCGCATAGCTTCCCGTATATCGCTGTGTTTTCGTACACCTCCCATAGCTTCCACTATATCGCTGTATTTTTGCGCAGCTCTCATATCTTCCCCTATAGAGCTGCGTTTTCTCTCATCTCTCATACATTCCCCTACATCGCTATGTTTTCGGGCACCTAACATACGTTCCCCTATATGGCTGTGTTTTCGCAGACCTCTGATACCTTCCCCTATATTGCTGTGTTTTAGCGCACCTCCCATTCCCTCCCCTATAGCGCTGTTTTTTTCAGAAACCTCTCATAGCTTCCCCTATGTTGCTGTGCTCTCGTGCACCTCTCTTCACTTCCCCTATATCGCTCTGCTTTTAGCAGCACCCATAGCTTCCCCAAAATCGCTGTGCTTTTGCACACCTCTCATGCCTTCCCCTATATCGGCGTGTTTTCGCGCACCTCTCATCCCTTCCCCTACATCACTCTGATTTCGTGCATCTCCCATAGCTTCCCATATATCGCTGTCTTTTCGCGCACCTCTCATACCTTCCCATGTATCGCTGTGCTATCGTGCATCTCCTATAGCTTCCCCTCTACCGCTGTGTTCTCGTGCACCTCTCGTAGCTTCCCATATGTTGCGATGTCTTCACGCACTTCTCATCCCTTCCCCTACATCGCTGTGATTTCGTGCACCTCCCATAGCTTCCCCTATATCGCTGTGTTTTTGATCACCTCTCATAGCTTCCCCTATATCGCCCTGTTTTCACGCACCTGTCATATATTCCACTAGATTGCCGTGTTTCTGCACACATCTCATACCTTCCCCTACATTGCGGTGTTATCGCGCAGCTCTCATAGCTTCACTTATACAGCTCTGATTTTGCACACTTCTCATACATTCCCCTATATCGCTGTATTTTTGTTCACCTCTCATAGCTGCCGCTATACCGCCATGCTTTCTCGTAGCTCTCATAACTTCCCCTATAGAGCTGCGTTTTCTCTCACCTATCATACCTTCCCCTATATCGCCATGTTTTTGGCACCTCTCATAGATTTCCCTATATCTCTGGTTTTTTTGCGAATCTATCATACCTTCCCCTATATCGTCGTGTTTTCGTGAACCTCTCATTCATTCTCCTATATCGCCGTGTTTCGCAGACCTCTCATACCTTCCCCTATATTACTGTGTTTTAGCGCACCTACCATAGCCTCCCATATATCGCCATGCTTTCGCGCAACTCTCATAGCTTCCCCTCTACCGCTGCGTTCTCGTGCACCTCTCATAGCTTCCCATATGTTGCGTTTTCGCGCACCTCTGATAGCTTCCTCCAAATCGCTGTGTTTTCGCACACATCTCATAGCTTCCCCTATATTGCCATGTTTTCTCGCACATCGCATAGCTTCCCGTATATCGCTGTGTTTTCGTACACCTCCCATAGCTTCCACTATATCGCTGTATTTTTGCGCAGCTCTCATATCTTCCCCTATAGAGCTGCATTTTCTCTCATCTCTCATACATTCCCCTATATCGCTATGTTTTTGGGCACCTAACATACGTTCCCCTATATGGCTGTATTTTCGCAGACCTCTGATATCATCCCCTATATTGCTGTGTTTTAGCGCACCTCCCATTCCCTCCCCTATAGCGCTGTTTTTTTCAGAAACCTCTCATAGCTTCCCCTATGATGCTGTGCTCTCGTGCACCTCTCATCACTTCCCCTATATCTCTCTACTTTTAGCAACACCCATAGCTTCCCCTAAATTGCTGTGCTTTTGCACACCTCTCATGCCTTCCCCTATATCGCCCTGTTTTCGTGCACCTCCCATAGCTTCCCCTATATCGCTGTGTTTCCGCGCACCTCTCATACCTTCCCCTATATCGCTATGTTTACGCGCGCTTCTCATACCTTCCCCTATATCACCATGTTTACACACACCTCCTATAGCTACCCCTTTATCGCCGTTTTTAAGGGAACCTCTCATAGCTTCCTCTATATTTCCGTGTTTTCGGGCACCTCTCATAGCTTCCCCGACATCGCTTTGTTTTCAAGCACCGCTCATAGTTTCACCTACATCACTGTGTTTAAGTGCTCCTCTCATACCTTCCCCTCTATCACCGTGTATTCACACACCACTCATACCTTCCCCTGTAACGCTGTGTTGCCGCGCACCTCTCATACCTTCCGCTACATCGCTGTGCTTTCGTGCAACTCCAATAGATTCCACTATATCCCAGTGGTTTCGCGCACCTCTCATACCTTCCCCTATATCGCTGTGTTTTCACGGACCTCTCATACAGTCCCCTATATCGCCTTGTTTTCGCGCACACCTGATACCTACCCCTATATCGCTATGTTTTCGCGCACCTCCCATAGCTTCCCCTAAATCGCTGTGTATTTGCACATCTCCCATAGCTTCCCCTACATTGCTGCGTTTTCGCGTACCTCTCATACCTTCTCCTATATCACTGTGTTTTCGTTCACCTCCCATACCTTCCCCTATATCGCTGTGTTTTTGTGCACCTCTCATAGCTTCCCCCATATCGCTGTGTTTTCGCACACCTGTCATAGCTTCCCCTACATTGCTGTGTTTTCGCGCACCTCTCATACCTTCCCCTATAACGCCATGTTTTCGTGCACCTCCTATAGCTACCCCTTTATCGCAGTTTTTAAGGGCACCTCTCATAGCTTCCCCGACATCGCTTTGTTTTCACGCACTGCTCATATCTTCACCTACATCGCTGTGTTTAAGTGCTCGTCTCATATCTTCCCCTATATTGCTGTGTTTTCACGCACCTCTCTTAACTTCCCCTGTATCGCTGTATTGCTGCGCACCTCTCATACCTTCCCATATATTGCTGTGTTCTCGTGCACCTCCGATAGCTTCCACACAACCGCTTTGTTTTCACGCACCTCTCATAGCTAACCCTACATCGCTGTGTCTTTGCGCACCTCTCATACCTTCCCCTATATATCTGTGTTTTCGCACTCCTCCCATAGCTCCTCCCACAGCCATATCGCTGTGTTTTTGCACACCTGTCATAGCTTCCCCATAGCGATAAAGGGGAAGCTATGACAGATGTGCGAAAACACAGCGATATGGGGGAAGGTATGAGAGGTGTGCGAAAACACAGTGATATAGTGGAAGCTATTGGAGTTGTGCAAAATCACAGCAATGTAGGGGAAGCTGTGGGAGGAGTGCGACAAAACAGATATATAGGGGAAGGTATGAGAGGTGCGCAAAAACACAGCGATGTAGGGTTAGCTATGGGAGGTGCGCGAAAACAAAGCAGTGGTGCGGAAGCTATCGGAGGTGCACGAAAACACAGCGATATATGGGAAGCTATGGGAGATGTGCAAATACACAGGGATGTAGGGGAAGTTATGGGAGGTGTGAGAAAACACAGCGATATAGGGGAAGGTACAAGAGGTGTGCGAGAACACAGCGATATAGGGGAGGGTAGGAGAGGTGCGCGGCAACACACCGATACAGGGGAAGGTAAGAGAAGTGCGTGAAAACACTGCGATATAGTGGAAGGTATGAGAGGAGCACTTAAACACAGCGATAAAAGGGTAGCTATAGGAGGTGCGCGAAAACATGGCGTTATAGGGGAAGGTATGACAGGTGCGCGAAAACACAGCAATATAGGGGAAGCTATGACAGATGTGCGAAAACACAGCGATATGGGGAAAGCTATGAGAGGTTCACAAAAACACAGCGATATAGGGGAAGGTATGGGAGGTTGACGAAAACACAGCGATATAGGGGAGTGTATGAGAGGTACGCGAAAACGCAGCGATATTGGGAAAGCTATGGGAGATGTGCAAATACACAGCGATGTAGGGGAAGCTATGGGAGGTGCGCGAGAACATAGCGATATAGGGGTAGGTATCAAAGGTGCGCGAAAACAAGGCGATATAAGGGAAGGCATAGGAGGTGCGCAAAAACACAATGATGGAGAGGAAGCTAGGATAGGTGCGCGAAAACACAGTGATATATGGGAAGCTATGGGAGGTGTGCAAATACACAGCGATGTAGGGAAATCTATGGGAGGTGTGCGAAAACATAGCGATATAGGGGTAGGTATCAGGGGTGCGCGAAAACAAGGCGATATAGGGGAAGGTATGAGAGGTGTGTGAAAACACAGTAATATATGCGAAGCTATGGGAGGTGTGCAAATACACAGCGATGTAGGGGAAGCTATGGGAGGTGTGCGAAAACATAGCGATATAGGGGTAGGTATCAGGGGTGCGCAAAAACAAGGCGATATAGGGGAAGGTATGAGAGGTGCGCAAAAACATGGCTATACAGGGGAAGGTATGAGAGGTGCGCAAAAACACGGTGATATAGTGGAAGATATTGGAGTTGCGCGAAATCACAGCACTGTAGGGGAAGCTATGGGAGGAGTGCGAAAACACAGATATATAGGGGAAGGTATGAGAGGTGTGCAAAAACACAGCGATGTAAGTTTAGCTATGAGAGGTGCGCGAATACAAAGTGGTGGTGCGGAAACTATCGGAGGTGCACGACAACACAGCGATATATGGGAAACAAGGAGAGGTGCGCGGCAACACAGCGATACGGGGAAGGTAAGAGAGGTGCGTGAAAACACGGCGATATAGGGGAAGGTATGAGAGGTTCACGAAAACACAGCGATATAGGGGAAGCTATGGGAGATGTGCAAATACGCAGCAATGTAGGGGAAGCTATGGGAGGTGTGCGAAAACATAGAGATATAGGGGTAGGTATCAGGGGTGCACGAAAACATGACGATATAGGGGAATGTATGAGAGGTGCACAAAACCACTGGGATATAGTGGAATCTATTGGAGTTGCGCGAAAGCACAGCAATGTAGGGGAAGGTATGAGAGGTGCACGGCAACACAGCGTTACAGGGGAAGGTATGAGTGGTGCGTGAATACTCGGTGATATAGGGGAAGGCATGAGAGGAGTACTTAAACACAGCGATGTAGGTGAAGCTATGAGCGGTGCGCGAAAACAAAGCGATGTCGGGGAAGCTATGAGAGGTGCCCGTAAACACGGAAATATAGGGGAAGCTATGAGAGGTTCCCTTAAAAACGGCGATAAAGGGGTAGCTATAGGAGGTGCGTGTAAACATGGTGATATACGGGAAGGTATGAGAGGTGCGCGAAAACACAGTGATATAGTGGAAGCTATGGGAGGTGCACGAAATCAGAGCGATGTAGGGGAAGGGATGAGAGGTGCGCGAAAACACGGCGATATAGGGGAAGGCATCAGAGGTGTGCAAAAGCAAAGCAATTTAGGGGAAGCTATGGGTGTTGCTGAAAGCAGAGAGATATTGGGGAAGTGAAGAGAGGTGCATGAGAGCACAGCATGTAGGGGAAGCTATGAGAGGTTTCTGAAAAAAACAGCGCTATAGGGGAGGGAATGAGAGGTGCGCTAAAACACAGCAATATAGATGAAGGTATCAGAGGTCTGCGAAAACACAGCCATATAGGAGAACGTATGTTAGGTGCCCGAAAACATAGCGATATAGGGGAATGTATGAGAGATGAGAGAAAATGCAGCTCTATAGGGGAAGATATGAGAGCTGCACGAAAATACAGCGATATAGTGGAAGCTATGGGAGGTGTACGAAAACACAGCAATACAGGGGAAGTTATGAGAGGTGCGAGAAAACATAGCGATTTGGAGGAAGCTATGAGAGGTGTGCGAAAACAACGCAACATATGGGAAGCTATGAGAGGTGCACGAGAACACAGCGGTAGAGGGGAAGCTATGAGATGTGCGCGAAAACACAGCGATTTGGAGGAAGCTATGAGAGGTGTGCGAAAACAACGCAACATATGGGAAGCTATGAGAGGTGCACGAGAACACAGCGGTAGAGGGGAAGCTATGAGAAGTGCGCGAAAGCATGGCGATATATGGGAAGCTATGGTAGGTGCGCTAAAACACAGTAATATAGGGGAAGGTATAAGAGGTCCGCGAAACACGACGATATAGGGGAATGAATGAGAGGTATGTGAAAACACGGTGATATAGGGGAAGGTATGATAGGTTCGCAAAAAAAAGAGATATAGGGAAATCTATGAGGGGTGCCAAAAACATGGCGATATAGGGGAAGGTATGATAGGTGAGAGAAAACGCAGCTCTATAGGGGAAGTTATGAGAGCTACGAGAAAACATGGCGGTATAGTGGCAGCTATGAGAGGTGAACAAAAACACAGCGATATAGGGGAAGCTATGGGATGTGCGCTACAACACAGTGATATAGGATAAAGTATGAGAGGTGCGTGAAAACACGTCGATATACATGAAGGAATGAGAGGTGTGTGAAAACAAGTCAATATCGGGGAAGCGATGAGAGGTGCGCAAAAATGCAGCGATATAGGGGACAGTATGAGAGGTGCGTGAAAACAGTGATATAGGGGAAGCTATAGGAGGTGCGCAAAAGCACGGCAATATAGGAGAAGGTATGAGAGATGAGCGAAAACTCAGCTGAAAAGGGGAAGCTATGAGAATTGTGCAAAAACACGGCGATATAGGCAAATCTATGAGAGGTGAGCAAAAATGCAGCGATATAGGGGAATCTATGGGAGGTGCGCCAAAACACAGCGATATAGGGGAAGCTATCAGAGGTGCGCGAAAGCACAGCGATATAGGGGAAGCAATGGGAGGTGCCCGAAAACACAGCGATATAGTGGAAGGTAAGAGATGCACGCGAAAATACAGTGATATATGGGAAGCTATGGGAGGTGCGTGAAAGATGGCGATATAGTGGCAGGTATGCGAGGTGCGCAAAAACACAGCGATGTTGGGGAAGCTATGGGATGTGCATGAAAACACAACGATATAGTGGAAGGTATGAGAGGTTCGCGAAAAGAACAGAGATATAGGGAAATCTAAGAGAGGTGTGCAAAAACACAGCGATATGTGGGAGGCTATGGGTGGTGCAGGACAACAGCGATATAGGGGAAGCTATGAGAGGAGCGTGAAAATACGGCGATATAGGAGAAAGTATGAGCCTTTCATCAAACACAGCAATATAGGTGAAGCTTTGGGAGATGCACGAATACACAGCAATATAGGGGAAGCTCTGAGACGTGCGCGAAAACACAGCTATATAGGGGAAGCTATGGAAGGTGTGCGACAACACAGCGATACAGCCGAAGGTATGAGATGTGTGCGAAAACACAGCAATATAGGGGCAGCTATTGGAGGTGCGCGAAAACAGAGCGATGCAGGAGAATATATGAGAGGTGTGCAAAAACACGGAGACTCAGGGTAAGTTATGAGAGGTGAGAGAAAACACAGCGATATAGGGGAAGCTATGGGAGGTGCGTGAAAACACGTCGATATACATGAAGGAATGAGAGGTGTGTGAAAACAAGTCAATATCGGGGAAGCAATGAGAGGTGCGCAAAAATGCAGCGATATAGGGAAAGCTATGGGAGGTGCATCAAAACACAGCGATATAGTGGAAAGTAAGAGATGCACGTGAAAACACAGTGATATATGGGAAGCTATGGGAGGTGCTATGGGAAAGACGGCGATATAGGGGCAGATATGCGAGGTGCGCAAAAACACAGCGATGTAGGGGAAGCTACGGGATGTGCATGAAAACACAATGATATAGTGGAAGGTATGAGAGGTTCGCGATAAAAACAAATATAGGGAAATCTATGATAGGTGCGCGAAAACACAGCGATATATGGGAGGCTATGGGAGGTGCAGGAAAACAGTGATATAGGTGTTTTCGCGCACCTCTCATACATTCCTCTACATCGCCATGTTTTCGTGCACTGCTCATATCTTCCTCTGTATTGGTGTGTTTTTGCGCACCTCTCATAGCTTCCCCTATATTGCGATGTTTTCGCGCACCTCTCATAGCTTCCCCCAAATCGCTGTGCTTTTATGCACCTCTCATAGCTTCCCCTTTATCGCTGTGTTCTCTGGCACCTCTTATAGCTTCCCCTAAATTGCTGTGTATTCGCGCACCTCTCATAGCTTCCCCTGTATCGCTGTGTTTTCTCGCACCTCTCATAACTTCCCCAAAATCACTCTGTTTTCGCGCACCTCCCATTGCTTCCCATATATCACTGTGTTTTCACGCACATCCCATAACTTCCCCTATATTGCTGTGTTGTCGTGTACCTCCCATAGCTTCCATTATACCTCTGATTTCGCACACCTCTCATAGCTTGCAATATACTGCGATGTTTTTGCGCACCTCTCATAGCTTCCCCTAAATTGCTGTGTATTCGTGCACCTCTCATAGCTTCCCCTGCATCGTTGTGTTTTCTCACACCTCTCATAGCTTCCCCTATATCGCTGTGTTTTCTCGCACCTCTCATACCTTCCCCAAAATCGCTCTGTTTTCGCGCACGTCCCATACCTTCCCATATATTGCTGCTTTCTTGCACCTCCATCAGCTTCCCCTGTATTGTTATGTTTTCACGCATATCTCATACATTCCGCTGTATCACTGTGTTTTCGCACACCTCCATACCTTCCCCTATATCGCTGTGTTTTTGCGCACCTCCCATACCTTCTCCAATATGGCTGTGTTGTCGCACACCTCCCATAGCTTCCCCTAAATTGCTGTTTTTTCACTCACCTCACGTATCTCCTTCTATATCACCATGTTTTTGCGCACCTGACGTAGCTTCCTCTATATCTCTGTGTTTTCTCGCACCTCTGATACCTCCACCTATATCGCTCTGTTGTCACACACGTCCCATAGCTTCCCATATATCACTGTGCTTTCGCTCACCTCTTATAGCTTCCCCTATATCGTTGTGTTTTCACGCACCTCTCATATCTTCCCCTATATTGCTGTGTTATCAAGCAGCTCTCGCAGCTTCCCCTATACTGCTGTGTTTTCATGTACCTTCCATATCTTCTGCTATATCTCTGCTTTCGCAAACCTCTAATAGCTTGCCATATTCTACGATGTTTTCACACACCTCTCATACTTTCTCCTATATCGCCATGTTCTCTTGCACCTCTCATTCCTTCCTCTATATCGCTGTGTTTTCGCGCACGTCCCATAACTTGCATTATATTCCTGTATTTTCGGTCCCCTCTCTTACATTCCCCTACATCACCGTGTTTTTGCGCACCTCTCATACCTTCCCCTATATCGCGGTGTTATCGCGCACCTCTCCTACCTTCCCCTGTATCGCTGTGTTTTCGCCTCCCTCTCATACCTTCCCGTAAATCGCTGTGTTTTCGCGCACCTACCATACCTTCCCCTTATCGCTGAGTGTTTGCGCACCTCCAGTAGCTTCCCCTATATCGCTGTGTTTCTGCTCACCTCTCATAGCTTTGCGTATATCGCAGTATTCTCGCGCACATCTCACACCTTCCCCCTTGTTAGCTGAGTTTTCGCTCATCTCTCATACCTTCTTCTATACTGCCGTGTTTTCATGCACCTCTAATACCGTCCCATATATTGCTGTGTGTTCGCGCACCTCACATAGCTTCCACAATATCGCTGTGTTTTCGCACACCTCCCATAGCTTCCCCTATATCACTGTCTTTTCACGCACCTCTCATACCTTCACCTATATCGCCGGGTCTTCGCAGACCTCTCATAATTCCCCTATATTGCTGTGTTTCAGCGCACCTCTCATACCTTACCCTATATCGCTGTGTTTTCATGCACCTCCCGTATCTTCCCCTATGTTGCTGTGCTCTCATGCATCTCTCATCACTTCCCCTATATTGCTCTGCTTTCGCGCACCTCCCATAGCTTCCCATATATCGCTATGTTTTCGCTCACCTCTTATAGCTTCCCGCAAATGACTGTGCTTTGACGCACCTCTCATAGCTTCCCCTGTATCTCTGTGTTCTCGTGCACCTCCCATAGCTTCCCCTATATCACAGTGTTTTCTCGCACCTCTCATACCTTCCCCTATATCGTTCTGTTTTCGTGCACGTCCCATATCTTCCCATATATCGCTGTGTTTTCGCGCACCTCTCATACATTCCCCTACATCACCATGTTTTTGCGCACCTACCATAGCTTTCCCTGTATTTCTGTGTTTTCGTACACATCTCATACATTCTGCTGTATCACTGTGTTTTCGCACACCTACCATAGCTTCCCTTATATCGCTGTATTTTTGCGCACATCCTATAGCTTCCCCGATATCGCCGTGTTTTCGCGCACCTCTCATATATTCCACTATAGCGCTGTGTTTTCGCGCACCTCCCATGCCTTCCCCAATATGGCTGTGTTGTCGCACACCTCCCATAGCTTCCCCTATATTGCTGTAGCTTCGCGCACCTTTCATAGCTTCCCCTATATCATTGTGTTCTCGCGCACCTCTCATACCTTCCCATATATCACTGTGTTTTCGCTCACCTCTTACAGTTTTCCTCAAAATCATCGTGTTTTCGCGCACCTATCATATCTTCCCTTATATCGCTGTGTTATCAAGCAGCCCTCATAGCTTCCCCTATATTGTTCTGCTTTCGTGTACCTCCCATAGCTTCCCCTAAATCGCTGTTTTTTCTCGCACCTCACGTATCTTCCACTATATCGCCGTGTTTTCGTGCACCTGGCATAGCTTCCTCTATATCTCTATATTTTCTCGCACCTCTGATACATTCGCCTATATCGCTCTGTTGTCACGCTCCTCCCATAGCTTTGAATATATTGTTGTGTTTTCGTGCACCTCTTATACCGTCCCCTACATTGCTGTGTTTTCATGCATCTTTCATACATTCTCCTATATCGCTGTGTTTTCACGCACATCCCATAGCTTCCCATTTTTCGCCGTGTTATCGTGCACCTCTCATAGCTTGCCATATATTGCGATGTTTTCACGCACCTCTCATACCTTCCCCTATGTCGCTATGTTTTCGTGCACCTCTCATACCTTCCCCAATGTCGCTCTGTTTTCGTGCATGTCTCATACCTTCCCATATATCGCTGTGTTTTCGCACACCTCTCATACATTCCCCTACATCGCCATGTTTTCACGCACTGCTCATACCTTCCTCTATATCAGTGTGTTTTCGCGCACCTCGCATAGCTTCCCCTACATCGCTGTGTTTTTGTGCATTTCTCATAACTGCCCTATATCGTCCTGTTTTCACACACCCTCCATAGCTTCCCATATATCTCTGTCTTTTCGCGCACCTCTCATACCTTCTCCTATATCACTGTGTTTTCACGCACCTACCATAGCTTCCCCTGTATCGCTGTGTTTTCGTGCACCTCTCATACATTCCCCTACATTGCCATGTTTTCGTGCACCTACCATAGCTTTCCCTGTATTGCTGTGTGCTTGCATATCTCATACATTCCGCTGTATCACTGTGTTTTCGCACACATCCCATAGCTTCCCCTATATCACTGTTTTCACTTCCCTCTCATAACTTCCACTAAATCACTGTGTTTTCGAGCACCTCCCATAGCTTCCCCTATATCGCTGTGTTGTCGCACTCCTCCCATAGATTCAAATATATTGTTGTGCTTTCACACACCTCTCATACCTTCCCCTACATCGCTGTGTTTTCGCGCACCTCTCATACCTTCACCTATATCGCCTTGTTTTCACAGACCTCTCATAATTCCCCTATATTGCTGTGTTTCAATGCACCTCTCATACCTTCCCCTCTATCACCCTGTTTTCACGCACCTCCCATAGCTTCCCATATATCGCCGTGTTTTTGCACACCTCTCATACCTTCCCCGATATCGCTCTGTTTTCGCGCACCTCCCATAGCTTCCCATATATCACTTTGTTTTCACGCACGTCCCATACCTTCCCATATATTGCTGTTTTCTTGCACCTCCCACAGCTTGCCCTGCATTGCTGTGTTTTCGCGCATATCTCATACATTCCGCTGTATCACTGTGTTTTCACACGTCCCAGAGTTTCCCCAATATGGCTGTGTTGTCGCACACCTCCCATAGCCTCTCCTATATTGCTGTAGTTTTGCGCACCTTTCGTAGCTTCCCCTATATTTCTGTGTTATCAATCAGTTCTCATAGCTTCCCCTATATTGCTGTGTTTTCACGCACCTCCCATAGTTTCCCAGATATTGCTGTGTTTTGGCTTACCTCTTACAGCTTCCCCTATATCGCCGTGTTTTTGTGCACCTCTCATACCTTCCCCGAAATCGCTCTGTTTTCGCGCACCTCCTATAGCTTCCCATATATCACTGTGTTTTCACACACGTCCCTTACCTTCCCATATATTGCTGTTTTCTTGCACCTCCCACAGCTTCCCCTATATCGCCGTGTTTTTGCGCACCTCTCATATCTTCCCCGAAATCGCTCTGTTATCAAGCAGCTCTCACAGCTTCCCCTATATTGCTTCGCGCAGGTCCCATAACTTCCCATATATTGCTCAGTTTTTGCGCACCTCCCACATCTTCCTCTATATCGCCAAGTTTTCGCGCACGTCTCCTATATTCCACTATAGTGCTGTGTTTTCGCGCACCTCTCATACCTTCCCCTTATCGTTGTGTTTTCACACACCTCCCATACCTTCCCCAGTATGGCTGTGTTTTCGCGCTCCTCTCATAACTTATCCAGTATCGCTGTGTTTTCGCACACTTCCCATAGCTTCCCCTATATCGCCGTGTTTTCATACACCTCTCATATCTTCCCCTATATGGCTGTGTTCTGGCTCACCTCGCATAGCTTCCCCTACATCGTTGTGTTTTCGCTCACCATTGATACATTCTCCTATATCGCAGTGTTTTCACGCATCTCCCATAGCTTCCTTTATATCGCCATGTTTCCGCGCACCTGGCATAGCTTCCCCTACATTACTGTGTTTTCGCGCACCTCTCATAAATTCTCCTATATCGTCGTGTTTTCTCGCACCTTCCATAGTTTCTCCTATATCACTGTGTTTTCGCGCACCTCGCATAGCTTCCCCAATATCGTTGTGTTTTCACACACCTCTCATAACATCCCCTTTTTTGCTGAGTTTTCGCTCCTCTCTCATACCTTCCCCTATATCGCTGTGTTTTCACTCACCTCCCATAGCTTCCCCAACATAATTGTGTTTTCGCACACTTGTCATACCTTCCCCTATATCGCTGTGGTTTTGCTTCCCTCTTATTGCTTCCTTAATATATCGCTGTGTTTTCGTGCACCTCTCAAATCTTTCCCATATTGCTGTGTTGTAGCATACCTCCCATAGCTTCCGCTATATCGCTGTTTTCTCACACCTCTCATAGCTAGTCATATATTGCGATGTTTTTGCGCACCTCTCATAGTTTCCTCTATAGCACTGAGTTTTCGCACACCTCCCATACCTTCCCCTTATCGCTGTGTTTTTGTGCACCTTCCATAGCTTCCCAATTATGGCTGTGTTTTCGCACATCATTCATACCTTCCTTTGTATTGCTGTGTTTTTGCACACCTCCCATAGATTCCCCAATATCATTGTGTTTTTGCACATCTCTCACACCTTCCCCTATATCACCGTGTTTTCCTGTACCTCTAATATCTTCCCCTATATCGCTGTGTTATCAAGCAGCTCTCATAGCTTCCACTATATTGCTATGTTGTCGCGTACCTCCCATGGTTTCCGCTTTCTCGCTGTTTTCGCACACCTCTCATAGCTTACCATATATTGTAATGTTATACCATCCTCTATATAGCCGTGTTTCTGCGCACCTCTCATACATTCCCCTATATTGCCATGTTTTCGCGCACCTCTGATAACTTCCCATATAACGCTGTGTTTTCGCGCACCTCCCATAGCTTCTCCTATATCACTGTGTTTTCTCGCACTCCTCATACCTTCCCCTATATCGCTGTTATCACGCACCTCCCATGGCTTCCCATATATCGCTGCGTTTTCGCGCACCTCTCATAGCTAGCCCTATATCGCCATGTTTTCGTGCACCTCTCATACCTTCCCCCTTTTAACTGTGTTTTCACTTATCTCTCATACCACCCCCTATATAGCGTGTTTCTGCGTACTTCTCATACATTCCACTTTAACGCCATGTTTTCACGCAACTCTGATAACTTCCCCTATATCGCTGTGTTTTCATGCACCGTCCATAGCTTCCCCAATATGACTGTGTTTTCGCGCATCACTCATATCGTCCTATGTATTGCTGTGTTTTTGCACACCTCCCATAGCCTCCCCAATATCATTGTGTTTTTGCACACCTCTCACACCTTCCTCTATATCGCCGTGTTTTCCTGTACCTCTAATATCTTCCCCTATATCGCTGTGTTATCAAGCAGCTCTCATAGCTTCCACTATATTGCTGTGTTGTCGCATACCTCCCATAGCTTCCGCTATATCGCTGTTTTCGCACACCTCTCATAGCTTGCCATATATTGCAATGTTATACCATCCCCTATACAGCCGTGTTTCTGCGCACCTCTCATACATTCCCCGATATCACCATGTTTTCGCGCACCTCTGATAACTTCCCCTATAACGCTGTTTTCGCGCACCTCTCATACCTTCCACTATATCGCTGTGTTTTCGTGCACCTCGCATGCCTTCCCCTATAGCGCTGTGTTTTCACACACCTCTCATAGCTTCCCCATATCTGCATGTTTCACCCACCTCTCAAAACTTCCCCTATATCGCTGTGTTTTCGCGCGCCTCCCATAGCTTCCCCTATATCGTTGTGTTTTCGAGCACCTCTCATACCTTCCCCTATATCGTCGTGTTATCAAGCAGCTCTCATAGCTTCCCCTATATTGCTATGTTGTCGCGTACCTCCCATACTTTCCACTGTATCGCTGTGTTTTCGCACATGTCCCATAAATTCCCATATATTGCTGTTTTCGCGCACATCTCATATATTCCACTATAGTGCTGTGTTTTTGCGCACGTCCCATTCCTTCCCCTTATCGTTGTGTTTTCGCACACCTCCCATACCTTCCCCAATATGGCTGTGTTTTCGCGCTCCTCTCATAGCTTCTCCTGCATCGCCATGCTTTTGCACACTTCCCATAGCTTCCCTTAAATCGCTGTGTTTTCACACACCTCGCATAGCTTCCCCAATATCGTTATGTTTTCACGCACCTCTCATAATTTCCCCTTTTTAGCTGAGTTTTCGCTCTTCTCTCATACCTTCCCCTATATCGACGTATTTCACACACCTCTCTGAACTTCCCCTGTATCGCTGTGTTTTCACGCACCTCCCATAGCTTCCCCAACATAATTGTGTTTTCGCACACCTGTCATACCTTCCCCATATCGCTGTGTTTTCGCTTAGCTCTTATTGCTTCCTGTATATCGCCGTGTTTTCATGCACCTCTCAAATCTTTCCCATATTGCTGTGTTGTAGCATACCTCCCATAGCTTCTGCTATATCGCTGTTTTTTCACACATCTCATAGCTTGCCATATATTGCGATGTTTTTACGCACCACTCATAGCTTCCCCTATAGCGCTGTGTTTTCGCGCACCTCTCATACCTTCCCCCATATTGCCATGTTCTGGCGCACCTCGCATAGCTTCCCCTACATCGCAGTGTTTTCGCGCACCTCTCATACCTTCTCCTATATGGCCGTCTTTTCACGCACCTCCTGTAGCTTCCCCTATATTGCAGTGTTTTCACGCACCACTCATACCTTCAACTACATCGCCGTGTTTTCATGCACCTCTCATACCTTCCCAAATATCCCTCCGTTTTCGCGCACCTCACGTACCTTCTTATATATCGCTGCGTTTTGCGCAGCACCCATAGCTTCCCATATATTGCTGCGTTTTCGTGCACCTCTTATTGCTTCCTGTATATCGCCGTGTTTTTGTGCACCTCTCAACTCTTTCCCATATTGCTGTGTTGTAGCATACCTCCCACAGCTTCCGCTATATCGCTGTTTTTTCACACGTCTCATAGCTTGCCATATATTGTGATGTTTTTGCGCACCTCTCATAGCTTCCCCTATAGCGCTGTGTTTTCGCACACCTCCCATACCCTCCCCTTATCGCTGTGTTTTCCCGCACCTTCCATAGCTTTCCCATTATGACTGTGTTTTCTGTACCTCTAATATCTATGGGAGGTACGTGACAACATAGCAATATAGTGGAAGCTATGAGAGCTGCTTGATAACACAGCGATATAGGGGAAGATATTAGAGGTACAGGAAAACACGGTGATATAGGAGAAGGTGTGAGAGGTGTGCAAAAACACAATGATATTGTGGAAGCTATGGGAGGTGTGCAAAAACACAGCAATACAAAGGAAGGTATGAGTGATGCGCGAAAACACAGCCTATATCGCTGTGTTTTCTCGCACCTCTCATAGTTTCCCCTATATCGCTGCATTTTTGCGCTCTTCTCATCGCTTCCACTATATCGATGTGTTTTCAAGCACCTCTCATATCTTCACATTTGTCATCTTGTGGTCACGCATCGTTGTGTTTTTGCACACCTCTCATAGCTTCCACTATATCGATGTGTTTTTGCGCATCTCTCGTAGCTTCCCTGTATCGATGTGTTTTCACACACCTCTCATGCCTTCCCCCAGATCATTGTGTTTTCACGCACCTCACATATCTTCTCTTATATCGCTGTGTTTTTGTGCACCTCACCTACCTTCCACTATATCAATGTGTTTTCACGCACCTCTCATACCTTCCCCTGTATCGCTGTGTTTTCACGCACCTCTCATAGCTTCCCCTTTTTCGCTGTGTTTTCGCACTCCTCTTATAGCTTCCCATAAATTGTGATGTTTTCGCGCACCTCTCATCGTTTTCCGCAAATCGCCGTATTTTTGCGCACCCCTCATATCTTATCCCATATTGCCGTGTTCTGGCGCACCTCGCATAGCTTCCCCTACATTGCAGTGTTTTCGCGCACCTCTCATACCTTCTCCTATATGGCCGTCTTTTCACGCACCTCCCATGGCTTCCCATATATCGCTGTGTTTCCTCGCACCACTCATACCTTCAACTACATCGCTGTGTTTTCATGCACCTCTCATACCTTCCCAAATATCCCTCAGTTTTCGCGGACCTCCCATAGTTTCCCAGATATTGCTGTGTTTTGGCTTACCTCTTACAGCTTCCCCTATATCGCCGTGTTTTTGTGCACCTCTCATACCTTCCCCGAAATCGCTCTGTTTTCGCGCACCTCCTATAGCTTCCCATATATCACTGTGTTTTCACACACGTCCCTTACCTTCCCATATATTGCTGTTTTCTTGCACCTCCCACAGCTTCCCCTATATCGCCGTGTTTTTGCGCACCTCTCATATCTTCCCCGAAATCGCTCTGTTATCAAGCAGCTCTCACAGCTTCCCCTATATTGCTTCGCGCAGGTCCCATAACTTCCCATATATTGCTCAGTTTTTGCGCACCTCCCACATCTTCCTCTATATCGCCAAGTTTTCGCGCACGTCTCCTATATTCCACTATAGTGCTGTGTTTTCGCGCACCTCTCATACCTTCCCCTTATCGTTGTGTTTTCACACACCTCCCATACCTTCCCCAGTATGGCTGTGTTTTCGCGCTCCTCTCATAACTTATCCAGTATCGCTGTGTTTTCGCACACTTCCCATAGCTTCCCCTATATCGCCGTGTTTTCATACACCTCTCATATCTTCCCCTATATGGCTGTGTTCTGGCTCACCTCGCATAGCTTCCCCTACATCGTTGTGTTTTCGCTCACCATTGATACATTCTCCTATATCGCAGTGTTTTCACGCATCTCCCATAGCTTCCTTTATATCGCCATGTTTCCGCGCACCTGGCATAGCTTCCCCTACATTACTGTGTTTTCGCGCACCTCTCATAAATTCTCCTATATCGTCGTGTTTTCTCGCACCTTCCATAGTTTCTCCTATATCACTGTGTTTTCGCGCACCTCGCATAGCTTCCCCAATATCGTTGTGTTTTCACACACCTCTCATAACATCCCCTTTTTTGCTGAGTTTTCGCTCCTCTCTCATACCTTCCCCTATATCGCTGTGTTTTCACTCACCTCCCATAGCTTCCCCAACATAATTGTGTTTTCGCACACTTGTCATACCTTCCCCTATATCGCTGTGGTTTCGCTTCCCTCTTATTGCTTCCTTAATATATCGCTGTGTTTTCGTGCACCTCTCAAATCTTTCCCATATTGCTGTGTTGTAGCATACCTCCCATAGCTTCCGCTATATCGCTGTTTTCTCACACCTCTCATAGCTAGTCATATATTGCGATGTTTTTGCGCACCTCTCATAGTTTCCTCTATAGCACTGAGTTTTCGCACACCTCCCATACCTTCCCCTTATCGCTGTGTTTTTGTGCACCTTCCATAGCTTCCCAATTATGGCTGTGTTTTCGCACATCATTCATACCTTCCTTTGTATTGCTGTGTTTTTGCACACCTCCCATAGATTCCCCAATATCATTGTGTTTTTGCACATCTCTCACACCTTCCCCTATATCACCGTGTTTTCCTGTACCTCTAATATCTTCCCCTATATCGCTGTGTTATCAAGCAGCTCTCATAGCTTCCACTATATTGCTATGTTGTCGCGTACCTCCCATGGTTTCCGCTTTCTCGCTGTTTTCGCACACCTCTCATAGCTTACCATATATTGTAATGTTATACCATCCTCTATATAGCCGTGTTTCTGCGCACCTCTCATACATTCCCCTATATTGCCATGTTTTCGCGCACCTCTGATAACTTCCCATATAACGCTGTGTTTTCGCGCACCTCCCATAGCTTCTCCTATATCACTGTGTTTTCTCGCACTCCTCATACCTTCCCCTATATCGCTGTTATCACGCACCTCCCATGGCTTCCCATATATCGCTGCGTTTTCGCGCACCTCTCATAGCTACCCCTATATCGCCATGTTTTCGTGCACCTCTCATACCTTCCCCCTTTTAACTGTGTTTTCACTTATCTCTCATACCACCCCCTATATAGCGTGTTTCTGCGTACTTCTCATACATTCCACTTTAACGCCATGTTTTCACGCAACTCTGATAACTTCCCCTATATCGCTGTGTTTTCATGCACCTCTCATAGCTTCCCCTATAGCGCTGTGCTTTCGCATACTTCCCATACCTTCCCCTTATCGCTGTGTTTTTGTGCACCGTCCATAGCTTCCCCAATATGACTGTGTTTTCGCGCATCACTCATATCGTCCTATGTATTGCTGTGTTTTTGCACACCTCCCATAGCCTCCCCAATATCATTGTGTTTTTGCACACCTCTCACACCTTCCTCTATATCGCCGTGTTTTCCTGTACCTCTAATATCTTCCCCTATATCGCTGTGTTATCAAGCAGCTCTCATAGCTTCCACTATATTGCTGTGTTGTCGCATACCTCCCATAGCTTCCGCTATATCGCTGTTTTCGCACACCTCTCATAGCTTGCCATATATTGCAATGTTATACCATCCCCTATACAGCCGTGTTTCTGCGCACCTCTCATACATTCCCCGATATCACCATGTTTTCGCGCACCTCTGATAACTTCCCCTATAACGCTGTTTTCGCGCACCTCTCATACCTTCCACTATATCG
The DNA here is from genome assembly GCF_030028105.1 of Mobula birostris. Classification (NCBI taxonomy): domain Eukaryota; kingdom Metazoa; phylum Chordata; class Chondrichthyes; order Myliobatiformes; family Myliobatidae; genus Mobula; species Mobula birostris. Next base: position 1,101,739 of record NW_027274682.1, on the reverse strand, counting down.
CTGTGTTTTCGTGCACCTCGCATGCCTTCCCCTATAGCGCTGTGTTTTCACACACCTCTCATAGCTTCCCCATATCTGCATGTTTCACCCACCTCTCAAAACTTCCCCTATATCGCTGTGTTTTCGCGCGCCTCCCATAGCTTCCCCTATATCGTTGTGTTTTCGAGCACCTCTCATACCTTCCCCTATATCGTCGTGTTATCAAGCAGCTCTCATAGCTTCCCCTATATTGCTATGTTGTCGCGTACCTCCCATACTTTCCACTGTATCGCTGTGTTTTCGCACATGTCCCATAAATTCCCATATATTGCTGTTTTCGCGCACATCTCATATATTCCACTATAGTGCTGTGTTTTTGCGCACGTCCCATTCCTTCCCCTTATCGTTGTGTTTTCGCACACCTCCCATACCTTCCCCAATATGGCTGTGTTTTCGCGCTCCTCTCATAGCTTCTCCTGCATCGCCATGCTTTTGCACACTTCCCATAGCTTCCCTTAAATCGCTGTGTTTTCACACACCTCGCATAGCTTCCCCAATATCGTTATGTTTTCACGCACCTCTCATAATTTCCCCTTTTTAGCTGAGTTTTCGCTCTTCTCTCATACCTTCCCCTATATCGACGTATTTCACACACCTCTCTGAACTTCCCCTGTATCGCTGTGTTTTCACGCACCTCCCATAGCTTCCCCAACATAATTGTGTTTTCGCACACCTGTCATACCTTCCCCATATCGCTGTGTTTTCGCTTAGCTCTTATTGCTTCCTGTATATCGCCGTGTTTTCATGCACCTCTCAAATCTTTCCCATATTGCTGTGTTGTAGCATACCTCCCATAGCTTCTGCTATATCGCTGTTTTTTCACACATCTCATAGCTTGCCATATATTGCGATGTTTTTACGCACCACTCATAGCTTCCCCTATAGCGCTGTGTTTTCGCGCACCTCTCATACCTTCCCCCATATTGCCATGTTCTGGCGCACCTCGCATAGCTTCCCCTACATCGCAGTGTTTTCGCGCACCTCTCATACCTTCTCCTATATGGCCGTCTTTTCACGCACCTCCTGTAGCTTCCCCTATATTGCAGTGTTTTCACGCACCACTCATACCTTCAACTACATCGCCGTGTTTTCATGCACCTCTCATACCTTCCCAAATATCCCTCCGTTTTCGCGCACCTCACGTACCTTCTTATATATCGCTGCGTTTTGCGCAGCACCCATAGCTTCCCATATATCGCTGCGTTTTCGTGCACCTCTTATTGCTTCCTGTATATCGCCGTGTTTTTGTGCACCTCTCAACTCTTTCCCATATTGCTGTGTTGTAGCATACCTCCCACAGCTTCCGCTATATCGCTGTTTTTTCACACGTCTCATAGCTTGCCATATATTGTGATGTTTTTGCGCACCTCTCATAGCTTCCCCTATAGCGCTGTGTTTTCGCACACCTCCCATACCCTCCCCTTATCGCTGTGTTTTCCCGCACCTTCCATAGCTTTCCCATTATGACTGTGTTTTCTGTACCTCTAATATCTATGGGAGGTACGTGACAACATAGCAATATAGTGGAAGCTATGAGAGCTGCTTGATAACACAGCGATATAGGGGAAGATATTAGAGGTACAGGAAAACACGGTGATATAGGAGAAGGTGTGAGAGGTGTGCAAAAACACAATGATATTGTGGAAGCTATGGGAGGTGTGCAAAAACACAGCAATACAAAGGAAGGTATGAGTGATGCGCGAAAACACAGCCTATATCGCTGTGTTTTCTCGCACCTCTCATAGTTTCCCCTATATCGCTGCATTTTTGCGCTCTTCTCATCGCTTCCACTATATCGATGTGTTTTCAAGCACCTCTCATATCTTCACATTTGTCATCTTGTGGTCACGCATCGTTGTGTTTTTGCACACCTCTCATAGCTTCCACTATATCGATGTGTTTTTGCGCATCTCTCGTAGCTTCCCTGTATCGATGTGTTTTCACACACCTCTCATGCCTTCCCCCAGATCATTGTGTTTTCACGCACCTCACATATCTTCTCTTATATCGCTGTGTTTTTGTGCACCTCACCTACCTTCCACTATATCAATGTGTTTTCACGCACCTCTCATACCTTCCCCTGTATCGCTGTGTTTTCACGCACCTCTCATAGCTTCCCCTTTTTCGCTGTGTTTTCGCACTCCTCTTATAGCTTCCCATAAATTGTGATGTTTTCGCGCACCTCTCATCGTTTTCCGCAAATCGCCGTATTTTTGCGCACCCCTCATATCTTATCCCATATTGCCGTGTTCTGGCGCACCTCGCATAGCTTCCCCTACATTGCAGTGTTTTCGCGCACCTCTCATACCTTCTCCTATATGGCCGTCTTTTCACGCACCTCCCATGGCTTCCCATATATCGCTGTGTTTCCTCGCACCACTCATACCTTCAACTACATCGCTGTGTTTTCATGCACCTCTCATACCTTCCCAAATATCCCTCAGTTTTCGCGGACCTCACGTATCTTCCTATATATTGCTGCGTTTTCGCGCACCTCTCATAGCTATTCCTATATCACTACGTTTTCGCTCACCTCCCATAGCTTCCCCCACATCGCTGTGTTTTCATGCACCTCTCATACCGTTGCACATATTGCTGAGTTAACTGTCCCCACTCATAGCTTCCCCTATAGCGTTATGTTTTCGCGTACCTCTGCTAGCTTCCCCTATATCGCTGTGTTTTAGCGCACCTTACATACCTTCCACTATATCGAAGTGTTTTCGCGTAGCTCTCATACCTTCCCCTATATCGCTGTGTTTTCACGCACCTCCCATAGCTTCTCGTTTCGCCATGTTTTCGAGCGCCTCCCGTAGCTTCCCCTATATTACTGTGTTTTCTTCCAACTGTCATAACTTCCCCTATATCGCCATGTTTTTGCGCACCTCTCATAGCTTCCCCTATATCGCTGTTTTCGCACACCTCGCGTACCTTCCACTATATCGTAGTGTTTTTGCGCAAATCTCATACCTTCCACTATATAGATGTGTTCGCGCATCTCTCGTAGCTTCCCCTGTATCGACGTCTTTTCGCGCACCTGTCATACCTTCTCCTATATCGCTGTGTTTTCTTGCACCTCTCATACCTTCCCAAATATCCCTCAGTTTTCGCACACCTGCCATAGCTTCCCATATATCACTGCGTTTTCACGCACCTCTCATAGCTATTCCTATATCACTATGTTTTCGCTCACCTCCCATAGCTTCCCCTACATCGCCATGTTTTCACGCACCACTTATACCTTCCTCTGTATCGGTGTGTTTTCACGCACCTCGCATAGCTTCCCCTACATCGCTGTGTTTTTGCGCATTTCTCATAACTGCCCTATATCGTCCTGTTTTTACACACCTTCCATAGCTTCCCATATTTCTCTGTCCTTTCGCACACCTCTCATACCTTCTCCTATATCACCGTGTTTTCACGCACCTACCATAGCTTCCCCTGTATCGCTGTGTTTTCGTGCACCTTTCATACATTCCCCTACATCGCCATGTTTTCGTGAACCTACCATAGCTTCCCCTGTATTGCTGTGTTCTTGCACATCTCATACATTCCGCTGTATCACTGTGTTTTCGCACACATCCCTTAGCTTCCCCTATATCGCTGTTTTCACTTCCCTCTCATAACTTCCACTAAATCACTATGTTTTCGAGCACCTCCCATAGCTTCCCCTATATCGCTGTGTTGTCGCGCACCTCTCATACATTCCACTATAGCGCTGTGTTTTCGCGCACCTCCCATACCTACCCCAATATGGCTGTGTTGTCGCACACCTCCCATAGCTTCCCGTATATCGCTGTGTTTTCCTGCAACTCCCATAGCTTCCCCAATATCATTGTGTTTTCGGGCACCTCTCATACCTTCCCCTATATCACTATGTTTTCGCTCACCTCTTATAGCTTCCCCTATATCGCTGTGTTTTCCCGTAACTCCCATAGCTTCCCCAATATCATTGTGTTTTCGCGCACCTCTCATATCTTTCCCTATATCGCTGTGTTATCAAGCAGCTCTCATAGATTCACAGACCTCTCATAATTCCCCTATATTGCTGTGTTTCAATGCACCTCTCATACCTTCCCCTATATCGCCCTGTTTTCACGCACCTCCCATAGCTTCCCATATATGACTGTGTTTTCACGCACGCCCCATACCTTCCCATATATTGCTGTTTTCTTGCACCTCCCACAGCTTCCCCTGTATTGCTGTGTTTTCGCGCATATCTCATACATTCCGCTGTATCACTGTGTTTTCGCACTCCTCCATAGCTTCCCCTATATCGCTGTGTTTTCGCGCATGTCTCAGAGTTTCACCGATATCGCCGTGTTTTCGCGCACCTCTCATATATTCCACTATAGCGCTGTGTTTTCCCGCACCTCCCATACCTTCCCCAATATGGCTGTGTTGTTGCACACCTCCCATAGCTTCTCCTATATTGCTGTAGTTTCGCACAACTCCCAGAGATTCCCCATATCGCTGTGTTTTTGCGCACCACTGATACCTACCCCTATATCGGTGTTTTCGCTCACCTGTTATAGCTTCACGTATATCGCCATGTTTTCGCGCACCTCTCATAAGTTACCCTATATTGCTGTGTTGTCACGTACCTCCCATAGCTTCCGCATATCACTGTTTTCGCACACCTCTCATTGCTTGCCATATATTACGATGTTTTCGCGTACCTCTCATATCTTCCCCAACATCGCTGTCTTTTCACATACCTCTCATACCTTCTCCTTTATTGCAATGTTTTCACGCACCTCCCATAGGTTCCCATATATGACTGTGTTTTCATGCACCTCTCATCCCTACTCCTATATCGCTGTGATTTCGCACACTGCCGATAGCTTCCCGTATATCGCTGTGTTTTCGTGCACCTCTCATACCTTCCCCTATATTGCTCTGTTTTCACGCACCTCCCATAATTTCCCATATATCGCCATGTTTTCGCTCACCTCTCATACCTTCCCCTCAAAGCTTCCTCTCTATTGCTGTGTTCTCGTGCACCTCAAAGAGCTTAACAAATATTGCAATGTTTTCGTGCACCTCTCATAGCTTCCCCCAAATCGCTATGATTTCGCGCACCTCGCATAGCTTCTCCTATATCATTGTGTTTTCGCCCACCTCTAATACCTTCCTCTATATCACTGTGTTATTGCTCACCTCTCATAGCTTTGCCTATATCGCCATGTTCTCGCGCATCACTCATACCTTCCCCTTTTAACTGAGTTTTCGCTCATCTCTCATACCTTCCCCATATCGATTTTTTTTCACGCACATCTGATACATTCATGTATATCGTCGTGTTTTTGAACACCTCCCATAGCATCCATTGTATCACTGTGTTTTCGTGCAACTCTGATACATTTCCCTATATTGCCGTGTTTTTGCGCACCTCCTGTACCTTCCCCTATATCGCTGTGTTTTCGCGCACCTCCCATAGCTTCCCCTATATCACTGTGTTTTCACGCACCTCTCATCCCTTCCCCTATATCGCTGTGTTTTTGCACGCCTCTGATAGATTCCCGCTTATCACTGTCTTTTCACGCACCCCTCATACCTACCCCTATATCGCCATGTTTTCGCAGACTTCTCGTACCTTCCCCTATATTGCTGTGTTTTAGCGCACCTCTCATCACTTTCGCTATATCGCTCTGCTTTTGCGCACCTCCCATAGCTTCGCCTACATCTCTGTTGTTTTGAGCATCTCTTGTACCTCCCCATATATCGCTGTTTTCATGCACCTCCCATAGTTTCCCATGTATCGACATGTTTTTGCGCACCTCTCGTACCTTTCCCTTTTTCGCTGTGTTATCGCGCACCTTTCGTAGCTTCCCCTCCAGCGCTGTTTTCTCATGCACCTCTCATAGCTTTCCATATATTGCAATGTTTTCGCGCATCTCCCATAGATTCCCCCATATCGCTGTGTTTTTGCACACATCTCATACCTTCCCCTGTATTGCTGTGTTATCACGTACCTCTCAAAGCTTCCCCTCTGTTGCTGTGTTCTCGTGCACCTCTCATAGCTTAACATATATTTCAATGTTTTCATGCACGTCTCATAGCTTCCCCCAAATCATTGTGTTTTCGCGCACCACTCATCGCTTCCCCTATATCGCCGTATTTTCGCGCACCTCTCATAAATTACCCTATATCGTTGTGTTTTCGCCCACCTCTCATACCTTCCCCAATATCATTGTGTTTTCGCACAACTCTCAAACCTTCCCCTGTATCGCTGTGTTTTCGTGCACCTCTCATACCTTCCCGTATATCGACATGTTTTCATGCACCTCTGATACCTTCACGTATATCGCCGTGTTTTCGCGCATGTCCCATACTTTCCTCTGTATCACCGTGTTTTCGCGCACCTCTCATACCTTCCCCTATATTGATGCGTTGTCGCCTACCTCCCATAGCTTCCAATATATCGCTGTTTTCGCACACCTCTCATAGCTTGCAATATTTTGCGATGATTTCGCGCACTTCTCATAGCTTGCCCAACATTGCTGTGTTTTCGTGCACCTCTCATACCTTCTCCTATATCGCAATGTTTCACGCACCTCCCATAGCTTCACCTATATCGCCGTGTTTTCGCCCACCTCTCATACCTTCCCCAATATCATTATGTTTTTGCACAACTCTCATACCTTCTCCTGTATCGCTGTGATTTTGCGCACCTCTCATAGCTTCCCCTACATCGCTGTGTTTTCACGTACGTCTCATAGCTTTCCCTATATCGCTATGATTTTGCTCACCTCCCATAGTTTCCCCTATATCGCTGTGTTTTCGTGCACCTCTCATACCGTCGCACATATCGCCGAGTTAATTGTCCCCTTTCATAGCTTCCCCTGAATCGCTGTGTTTCTACGCACCTCTCATAGCTTCCCGTTTCGCCATGTTTTCGAGCACCTCCTGTAGCTTCCCTTATATTGCTGTGTTTTCTTGCAACTGTCATAACTTCCCCTATATCGCCATGTTTTCGTGCACCTCTCATAGCTTCCCCTATATCGCTGTGTTTTAGCGCACCTCACATACCTTCCACTATATCGAAGTGTTTTCGCGTAGCTCTCATACCTTCCCTATATCGCTGTGTTTTCACGCACCTCCCATAGCTTCCCGTTTCGCCATGTTTTCGAGCACCTCCTGTAGCTTCCCCTATATTGCTGTGTTTTCTTGCAACTGTCATAACTTCCCCTATATCGCCATGTTTTCGTGCACCTCTCATAGCTTCCCCTATATCGCTGTGTTTTCGCACACCTCGCGTACCTTCCGCTATATCGTACTGTTTTTGCGCAAATCTCATACCTTCCACTATATAGATGTTTTCGCGCATCTCTCGTAGCTTCCCCTGTATCGACGTCTTTTCGCGCACCTGTCATACCTTCCCCTATATCGCTGTGTTTTCTTGCACCTCTCATACCTTCCCAAATATCCTTCAGTTTTCGCACACCTGCCATAGCTTCCCATATATCACTGCGTTTTCGCACACCTCTCATACCGTCGCACATATCGCTGAGATAACGGTCCCCTCTCATAGCTTCCCCTATATCGCCGTGTTTTCGCGCACATCTCATAGATTCCCCTATATCGCTGTGTTTTCGCGCACCTTGCATACCTTCCGCTATATCGTTGTGCTTTTGCGCAAATCTCATACCTTCCACTATATCGATGTGTTCGCGCACCTCTCGTCGCTTCCCCTGTGTGATGTGTTTTTGCGCACCTGTCATACCTTCCCCTATATTGCTGCGTTTTCGCGCACCTCTCATAGCTTCCCCTACATCGCTGTGCTTTCGCACACCTCGCATACCTTCCCCTATGTCGTTGTGTTTTCGTGCACCTCTCGTAGCTTCCACTATTTCGCTGTGTTTTCATGCACCTCGCATTGCTTCCCTACATCGCCGTGTTTCTGCGCACCTCTCATATCTTCGCCTACATCACGGTGTTATCGCACACCTCTCATAGCTTCCCCTATATCGCTCTATTTTCACGCACTTCTCATATCTTCCCCTATATCGCTGTGTTTTTGCTCACCTCTCATAGCTGCCACTACATTGACATGTTTTCGCGCAGCTCACATACCTTCCCCTATAGAGCTGCGTTCTGTCTCAGGTCTCATACCTTCCGTTAATTTGCCTTTTCTTTCGCGTACCTCTCATACATTCCCCTACATCGGTTTGTTTTCGCGCACCTCTCATAGCTGCCCCTATAATGCGTGTTTTCGCAGACCTCTCATAGCTTCCTGTATATCGCTGTGTTTTCGCGCACCTCACATAACTTCCACTATGTCGATGTGTTTTCGCGTACCTCTCAAACCTTCCCCTATATCGCTGTGTTTTCGCGCAATTCGCATCCCTTCCCCTATGTCGTTGTGTTTTCGTGCACCTCTCATACCTTCCACTGCATCGATGTGTTTTCGCGCACATCTCCTAGCTTCCCCTGTATCGATGTGTTTTCGCTCACCTCTCATACCTGCCGCTATAATGCATGTTTTCGCAAACCTCTCATAGCTTCCCCATATCGCTGTGTTTTCGCACACATCACATACCTGCTACTATATCGATGTGTTTTCGCGCACCTCTCATACCTTCCCCTATATCGCTGTATATTCACGCACCTCCCATAGCTTCCTCTTTTTCGCCGTGTTTACACACACCTCTCATAGCTTCCCATATATTGCAATGCTTTCGCCCAGCTCTCATCGCTTTCCCCAAATCGTGGTGCTTTTGCGCACCTCTCATATCTTCCCCATATACCCGTTTTCTGGCGCACCTCGCATAGCTTCCCCTACATCGTTGTGTTTTCACGCACCTCTCATTCCTTCTCCTATATCGCCATCTTTTAACGCACCTCCCATAGCTTTCCCTATATCGCTATGTTTTTGCGCACCACCCATAGCTTCCCATATATTGTTGCGTTTTCATGCACCTCTCATACTTTCCCATATATCGCTCTGTTGTCGTGCACCTCCCATGTCTTCCCATATACTCTGTGTTTTCGCGCACCATTCATACCTTCCCCTACATCGTTGTGTTTTCGCGCACCTCTCATACTTTCTCATATAATGTCGTTTTTACGCACCTCCCATAGCTTCCCCTATATCGCTGTTTTCTCACACCTCTCATACCTTCCCCTATATCCCTCAGTTTTCGCTCACACCCCATAGCTTCCCATATATTGCTGCCCCTACATCACTGTGTTTTCGCGCACCTCTCATACGTTCTCCTACATCGCTGTCTATTCATGCACCTCCCGTAGCTTCCCCTACATTGCTGTGTTTTCTTGCACCTGTCATACCTTCCCCTATATCGTCATGTTTTCACGCACCTCTCATAGCTTCCCCTACATTGCTGTGTTTTCACGCACCTCGCATACCTTCCCCTATGTCGTTGTGTTTTCGCCCACCTCCCACAGCTTCCCCTGTATTGCTGTGTTTTCATGCACAACTCATACATTCCACTGTATCACTGTGTTTTCGCACAACTCCCATTGCTTTCCCTATATCGCTGCGGTTTCGTGCACCTATAATAGCTGCCCCATAACGCGTGTTTTCGCAGTCCTGTCATAGCTTCCCCTATATCGCTGCATTTTTGTGCACCTCACATAACTTCGACTATATCGATGTGTTTTCGCGCACCTCTCATACCATCACCTACTTCGCTGTGTTTTCACACACCTCCCATAGCTTCCCATATATTGCAATGTTTACGCCCACCTCTCATCGCTTTCCCCAAATCGATGTGTTTTTGCGCACCTCTCATATCTTCCCCCATATAGCCGTTTTCTGGCGCACTTCACATAGCTTCCCCTACATCGCTGCGTTTTCACGCACTCTCATACCTTCTCCTATATTGTCGTCTTTTCACGCACCTCCCGTAGCTTCCCATATATTGCTGTGTTTTCTTGCACCTGTCATACCCTTCGCTATATCGCCGTTTATTCACGCACCTCTCATAGATTCCCCTATATCGCTGTGTTTTCTCGCACCTCTCATGCCTTCCCCTATATCCCCCTGTTTTTGTGCACCTCCCATAGCTTCCCACATATCACTGTGTTTTCGCGCACCTCTCATAGATTTCCCTATAACTCTGTGTTTCCGCGCACTTCTCATACCTTCCACTATATCGCTGTTTTCGCACACCTCTCGTAGCTTCCCCAATATCGCTGTGTTTTCAGGTACATCCTACAGGTTCCACTACATCGCTGTGTTTTTGCGCACCTCGCATACCTTCCCCTATATCGCCGTGTTTTCGCGTACCTCTCATACATTCCCCTACATCGCTGTGTTTTCACGCACCTCTCATACTTTTCCCTATATCGCCATGTTTTCGCAGACCTCTCATGCCTTCCCCTATATTGCTGTGTTTTAGCACACCTTCCATAGCTTCCCCTCTATCACTGTGTGTTCGCACACCTCCCATAGCTTTCCCTATATCGCCGTGTTTTTGTGCACCTCTCATAACTTCCTCTATATTGCTGTGTTTTCGCGTACCTCTCATACATTCTCCTACATCGCCGTGTTTTTGCGCACCTCTCTTAACATCAACGATATCGCTGTGTTTTCGCGCACCTCTCATCACTTCTTTTATATCGACGTGTTTTCACACACTTCTCGTTACTTCACGTAAATCGACGTGTTTTCGCGCACCTCCCATAGCTTCCCCATATCACTGTGTTTTCGCGCACCTTTCATACCTTCCCCTATATCGCTGTGATTTCTCGCACCTCCCATACCTTCCCCAATATAGCTGTGTTTTCGGGAACCTCCCATAACTTCCCCTATATCGATGTGTTTTCATGCACTTCTCATCCCTTCCCCTATATCGCTATTATTTTGCGCACCTCCCGTAGCTTCCCCTATATCACTGTGTTTTCGGTCACCTCTCATATCTTCCCCTACATCGCGGTGTTATCGTGCACCTTTCATAGCTTCCCCTATATCGCTCTGTTTTCGCGCACTTCTCATACATTCCCCAGTATTGCTGTGTTTTTACTCACCTCTCATAGCTGCCACTATATCGCCGGGTTTTCGCGCAGCTCTCATACCTTTCCCTATAGAGCTGCGTTTTCTCTCACCTGTCATACCTTCCCCCATATCGCCGTGTTTTCGCGCACCTCTCATACTTTCCCCTATATCGCCATGTTTTCACAGACCTCTCATGCCTTCCCCTATATTGCTGTGTTTTAGTACACCTTCCATAGCTTCCCCTATGTCGCTGTGCTCTCGTGCACCTCTCATCACTTCCACTATATCGCTGTGCTTTCGCGCACCTCCCATAGCTTCCCGTACAGTGCAGTGTTTTAGCGCACCTCTCATAACTTCGCCTATATCGCTGTGTTTCGCTCAGCTCATATACCTGCCCCTATATTGCCGTGTTTTTGCGCACCTCCCAGACCTTCCCCTCTATCGCTATGTTTTTGTGCAATTCCCATACCTTCCCCAATATGGCTGTCTTTTTTTCTCACCTCTCACACCTTCCCCTGTATCGCTGTGTTTTTGCACACCACGCATAGCTACGCCTACATCATTGTGTTTTCACGCACCCCTAATAGCTTCCGCTATATCGCTCTGTTGTCCCGCACCTCCTATAGGTTCCCATATATAATTGTGTTTTCGCACACCTCTCATACCTTCGCCTATATCGCCGTGTTTTTGAGCACCTCCCATAGCTTCCCCTCTATCGCTGTGCTTTCGCTCAGCTCTTATAGCTTCCCCTATTTCACCGTGTTTTTGCGCACCTCCCAGAACTTCCTCTATATCACTGTGTTTTCGTGCACCTCCCATAGTTTACCCAATATCGCCGTTTTTTCGCGCACCTCTCATACATTCTCCTATATCGCCGTGTTTTCGCACACCTCCCATAGCTTCCGCCTATTGCTATGTTTTCGCACACCTCTCATACATTCCCCTATATCGTTGTGTTTTTGCGCACCTCTCACACCGTCCCGTATATCACCGTGTTTTCAAGCACCTCGCATATAGTCCCCTATATCACTGTGTTTTACGCACCTGATGTACTGTCCCCTATATCGCTGTGTTTTCGCACACCTCTCATCGTGTCCCCTATATCAACGTGATCTCGTGCACCTCTCAGTAATTCCCCTGTATCGCTCTGCTTTCTCGCACATCCCATAGCTTCCCCTACATTGTACTGTTTTCGCACACCTCTCATACTTTCCCCCAAATCGCTGTGTTTTCGCGCGCCTCTCATAGCTTCCTCTATATCGCTGTGTTTTCCCGCACATCCCATAGCTTCTCTTATATCGCCATGTTTTCACCCACCTCTCTTAACTTTCCCTATATTGCTGTGTTTTCGCTCACCTCTCATAACGTCCCCTGTATCACCATGTTTTCGTGTAGCTCTCATACATTCTCCTACATCGCCATGTTTTCACGCACCTCTCATACCATTAACTATACCGTTGTGTTCTCGCGCATGTCCCATACTTTCCCAAATATTGCTGTGTTTTTGTGCGCCTCCCATAGCTTCCCCTATATTGCTGTGTTTCTGTGCACATCTCATACCTTCTGCTGTATTGCTGTGTTTTCGCACACCTCTCATATCTTCCCCTATATCGCGCTGTTTTCGCGCACTTCACAGAGCTTCCCCTATATCGCTGTGTTTTCACGCATATCCCATAGCTTCCTCTCTATCGCTGTGTTTTCACTTCCCTCTCATACCTTCAAATAAATCGCTGTGTTTTCGCGCACCTACCATAGCTTCTCATATATCGCCGTGTTCTTGCGCACCTCTCATAAATTTCCCAATATCGCTGTGTTTTCACGCACCTCTCATAGCTTCCTCTATATCACTGTGTTTTCTGGCACCTCCCATAGCTTCCCCAATATCATTATGTTTTCGCTCACCTCTTATAGCTTCCCCTATTTCGCCATGTTTTCGTGCACCTCTCATATCTTCAACTATATCACTGCATTTCCATGCACATCCCATACCTTCCCGTATATTGCTGTGTTTCCGCGCAACATCCATAACTTCCCATATATCGCTGTGCATTGGCGCACCTCCCATAACTTCCGCTATATCACTATTTTCGCGCACCTCTCATAGCTTACCCTATATTGCTCTGTTTTGGCATATCTCCCATAGTTTCCGCTATATCGCTGTGTTTTTGCGTCCCTCTCATACGTTCTTCTATATCGCTGGGTTCTCGTGCACCTCTGATTGATTCCATTACATTGCTGTGTTTTGGCGCACCTCCCATAGCTTCCCCTATATCGCTGTTTTTTTGCCCATCTCTCATAGCTTTGATTATATCACCATGTTTTTGCGCACCTCTCATAAGTTTCCCTTTATACCTGAGTTTTCGCTCATCTCTCATACCTTCTCCTATATCACTGTGTTTTCACGCACCTGATATACCGTCACCTATATCGCTGTGTTTTCGCGCACCTCTCATCCCTTCCCCTATATCGCTGTGATTTTGCGCACCTCCCGTAGCTTCCCCTATATCACTGTGTTTTCGGTCACCTCTGATAGATTCCACTATATTGCTGTGTTTTGGCGCACCTCCCATAGCTTCCGCTATATCGCTGTGTTTTTGCGTGCCTCTCATACCTTCCTCTATATCGCTGTGTTCTCGCGCACCTCTGATTGCTTCCATTACATTGCTGTGTTTTGGGGCACCTCCTACAGCTTCCCCTATATCGCTGTTTTTTTTTGCCATCTCTCATAGCTTTGACTATATCGCCATGTTTTTGCACACCTCTCATAAGTTTCCCTTTATACCTGAGTTTTCGCTCATCTCTCATACCTGCTCCTATATCACCGTGTTTTTGCTCACCTCTCATATATTCCCCTATAGCGCTGTGTTTTCGCGCAGCTCTCATAGCTTTCCCAAAATTCTGTGTTTTTGCACACTTCTCATACATACCAGTATATTGCTGTGTTTACGCGCACCTCACATAGCTTCCAGTATATCGCTGTGTTTTCGCACACCTCGCATTGCCACCTCTACATCGTTGTGTTTTCGCGCACCTCTCATACTTTCCCCTATATCGCCGTGTTTTCGCGCATCTCTCATAGCTTCAACTATATCGGTGTGTTTTTGCTCACCTCTTATAGCTTCCCCAATATCGATGTGTTTTCTTGCAACTCTCATTGCTTCTCCTATATCACTGTCTTTTTGCGCACCTCTCATATCTTCCCCTATATAGACGTGTTTTGACGCACCTCCCATAGCTTCCCCTATATTGATGTGTTTTCGCGCACCTCTCGTAGCTTCCCCTATATCTATGTGTTTTTGTGCACTTCGCATAACTTCCCCTATATTGCCATGTTTTCACCCACCTCCCATAGCTTGCCATGTATCACTGTGTTTTCGCGTGCCTCTCATACCTTCCCCTATATCGCTCTGTTTTCATTCACCTCCCATAGCTTCCCCTATATCGCTGTGTTTTGGCGCACCTGCGATAGCTTCCCCTTTTTCACTGTGTTTTTGCTCACATCTCATAGCTACCCCTATATCGTTGTGTTTTCTCGCACCTCTCATCCCTTGTCCTATATCGCTGAGATTTTGAACCCCTCCCATAGCTTCCCCTATGTCGCTGTGTTTTCACTCACCTCCTATAGCTTCCCCAATATCGCCGTGTTTTGCGCACCTCTCATACATTCCCCTACATCGCTGTGTTTTTGCGCACCTTTTATAGCTTCCCCTAAATCGCTTTGTATTCGCACACCTCTCATAACTTCACCTATATAGCTGTGTTTTCGCTCACCTCTCATAAATTCTCCTACATCGCTGTGTTTTCGCGCACCTCTCTTACCTTCAACCCTATCGCTGTATTTTCACGCACGTCTAATACTTTCCCATATATTCCTGTGTTTTGGTGCACTTTCCCCTAGCTTCCCCTATATTGCTGTTTTTTTGTTCATCTCTCATAGCTTTGACTATATCACCATGTTTTGCGCACCTCTCATAAGTTTCCCTTCATAGATGAGTTTTCGCTCCTCTCTCATATCTTCTCCTATATCGCCGTGTTTTCGCGCACATCCTGTAGCTTCCTCTATATCGCTGTTTTCGCACACCTCTCATACATTCCCCTATATCGTTGTGTTTTTGCGCACCTCTCATACCTTCCCCTACATCACTGTGTTTTCAAGCACCTCGCATATCTACCCCTATATCACTGTGTTTTCACGCACCTGATATACCGTCCTCTATATCGCTGCATTTTCGCGCACCTCTCATCGCGTCCCCTATATCGACGTGATCTCGTGCACCTCTCAGCAATTCCCCTGTATCACTCTGCTTTCACGCACAGCACATAACTTCCCCTACATCGTACTGTTTTAGCGTACCTCTCACAACTTCCCCTATATTGCCCAGTTTTGACGTGCCTCCCATAGCTTCCCATATATCGCTGTGTTTTCACCGGCCTCTCATAAATTCCCCTATATCGCTATGTTTTCGTGCACCTCTCATAGCTTCCCCCATATCACTGTCTTTTCGCGCACCTCTCATACCTTCCGCTATATCGTCGTGTTTTTGCAGACCTCTCATACCTTCCCCTATATAGCTGTGTTTTCCCGCACCCCTCATAGCTTCCCCTATATTGCAGTATTTTCCCGCACATCCCATAGCTTCCCTTATATCATTGTGTTTTCGCTCACCTCTCATAACCTTCCCTGTATCGCCGTGTTTTAGCGCAGCTCTCATACATTCTCCTACATCGCCGTGTTTTTGTGCACCACTCATACCTTCAACTGTATTGCTGTGTTTTCACGCACCTCTCATGGCTTCCTCTATATTGCTGTGTTTCTCTGCACATCTCATACCTTCTGTTGTATCGCTGTGTTTTTGCACACCTCCCATATCTTCCCCTATAGAGCTGCGTTTTCTCTCACCTCTCATACATTCCCCCATATTGCTGAGTTTTAGCTCCCCTCTCGTATCTTCCCCTACATCGCGGTGTTATCGTGTACCTCTCATATCTTCCTCTATATCGCTCTGTTTTTGTGCACGTCTCAGAGCTTCCCCTATATTGCTGTGTTTTCGCGCTCCCCCCCATAGCTTCCCCTCTACCGCTGTGTTTAAGTTTCCCTCTCATACCTTCACCTAAATCGCTGTGTTTCCGCGCACCTACCATAGCTTCCCATATATCGCCGTGTTTTTGCGCACCTCTCATAAATTCCCCTATTTCGCCGTGTTTTCGTGCACCTGTCATATCTTCCAATATATCACTGCATTTTCACTCACGTCCCATACCTTCCCGTATATTGCTGTGATTCCGCGCACCTCCTATCGCTTCTGTTATATCACTGTTGTCGCGCAGCTCTCATAGCTTACCCTATATTGCTGTGTTTTGGCGCATCTCCCATAGCTTCCGCTATATCGCTGTGTTTTTGCGTTCCTCTCATACCTTCCTCTATATCGCTGTGTTCTCGCACACCTCTGATTGTTTCCATTAAATTGCTGTGTTTTGGCGCACATCCGAAAGCTTCCCCTATATCGCTGTTTTTTTGCTCATCTCTCATAGCTTTGACTACATCGCCATGTTTTTTGTGCATAAGTTTCCGTTTATACCTGAGTTTTCGCTCATCTCTCATACCTTCTCCTATATCACCGTGTTTTTGCGCACCTCCTATAGCTTCCCCTATATCGCCGTGTTTTCGCTCACCTGTCATATATTCCCCTATAGCGCTGTGATTTCGCGTACCTCTCACAGCTTTCCCAAAATTCTGTGTTTACGCGCACCTCTCATACATTCCACTATATCGCTGTGTTTTCGCGCACCTCACATAGCTTCCAGTATATCGCTGTGTTTTTGCGCACCTCGCATTACTTCCTCTACATCGTTGTGTTTTCGTGCAACTCTCATACCTTCAACTATATCAATTTGTTTTCGCGCACCTCTCATAGCTTCGACTATATCGATGTGTTTTCGCGCATGTCTCATACCTTCCCCTACATCGCCGTGCTTTCACACACCACCCATAGCTTCCCATATACCGCTGTGTCTTCACCGGCCTCCCATAAATTCCCCTGTATCGCTGTGTTTTCACGCACCTCTCATAGCTTCCCCCATATCATTGTCTTTTTGCGCACCTCTCATATCTTCCCCTATATTGCCGTGTTTTCGCATATCTCTCATAACTTCCCCATATTGCTGTATTTTAGTGCACCTCTAATACTTTCCCCTATATAGCTGTGTTTTTACGCACCTCCCATAGCTTCCCATATATCGCTGTGTTTTCTCGCACCTCTCATCGCTTCCTTTATATCAAATGTGTTTTCACAGACCTCTCCTTCCTTCACGTAAATCGACGTGTTTTCGCGCACCTTCCATAGCTTCCCCTATATCACTGTGTTTTCAGTCACCTCTCATAGCTTCCTCTATATGGCCCTGTTTTCGCTCACCTGTCATATATTCTCCTACAATGCCGTGTTTCTGCGCACCTCTCCTATCTTCCCCTAGATCGCGGTGTTATCGTGCACCTCTCATAGCTTCCCCTATATCGCTCTGGTTTCGTGCACTTCTCATACACTCCCCTGTATCGCTGTGTTTTTGCTCACCTCTCATAGCTGCCACTATATTGCCGTGTTTTCGCGCAGCTCTCATACCTTCCCCTACGGAGCTGCGTTTTCTCTCACCTCTCATACCTTCCCCTATGTCGTCGTGTTTTTGCAGACCTCTCATGCCTTCCCCTATATTGCTGTGTTTTAGCACACCTTCCATAGATTACCCTATGTCGCTGCGCCCTCGTGCACCTCTCATCACTTCACCTATATCACTCTGCTTTTGCGCACCTCCCATAGCTTCCATTTATCGCTGTGTTTTCGCGTGCCTCTCATACCTTCCCCTATATTGCTCTGTTTTCATGCACCTCCCATAGCTTCCCCTATATCGCTGTGTTTTTGCACACCTCTGATAGCTTCCTCTATATCGCTGTGTTTTGGCTGACATCTCATAGATTTGCCTATATCGCCGTGTTTTTGCGCACCTCTCATACCTTACCCTATATCGCTGTGTTTTCGCGCCGCTCTCATAGCTTCCCCAATATCGCCGTGTTTTTGTGCACCTCCCATAGTTTCCCATATATCACTGTTTTCACCGGCCTCTCATACCTTCCCCTATATCACTGTGTTTTCGGTCACCTCTCATAGCTTCCCCTATATCGCCCTGTTTTCGCACATCTGTCACCGTTTTTCTGAGCACCACTCATACCTTCCCCTACATCGCGGTGTTATCGCGCATCTCTCATAGCTTGCCCAAGATCGCTCTGTTTTTGCGCACTTTTCATACCTTCCCCTATATCGCTGTGTTTTTGCTCACCTCTCATAGCTGCCACTATACGGCCATGTTTTCTCGCAGCTCTCATACCTTTGCCTATAGAGCTGCGTTTTCTCTCACCTATCATACCTTCCCCTATATCGCCGTGTTTTCGCGCATCTCTCATAGATTTCCCTATATCTCTGTTTTTTCGCGAACCTATCGTACCTTCTCCTATATCGCCAGGTTTTCACGTACCTCTCATTCATTCCCCTATATCGTCGTGTTTCGCAGACCTCTCATACCTTCCCCTATATGCTGTGTTTTAGTGCACCTACCATAGCTTCCTATATATCGCCATGCTTTTGCGCACCTCTCATAGATTCCCCTCTACCGCTGTGTTCTTCTGCACCTCTCATAGCTTTCCATATGTTGTGTTGTTTTCGCGCACCTCTCATAACTTCCCCCAAATCGCTGTGTTTTCGCTCACCTCTTATAGCTTCCCCTATATCGCCATGTTTTTGCGCACCTCGCATAGCTTCCCCTACATTGCGAAATTTTCTCGCACCTCTCATACCTTCCCCTATATCGCTACGTTTTTGCGCAACTCCCGTTCGCTTCCAATATATCGCTGTGTTTACGTGCACCTCTCATGCATTCCTCAGTATCGCTGTGTTTTCACTCACCTCTCATAGATTCCCCTACATCGCCTTGGTTTCACACACCTCTCATACAGTCCCCTACATCACCTTTTTTTTACGCACCTCTCATACCTTCCCCTATATCACTTTGTTCTCGCGCACCTCTCATAGCTTCTCCTCTACCGCTGTGTTCTCATGCACCTCTCATAGCTTCCCATATATTGCCGTATTTTCACGCACCTCCCAAAGGTTCCCTTATATCGCTATGTTTTCTCGCACCTCTCATACCTTCCCCTATATCGCTACGTTTTCGCGCAACTCCCATAGCTTCCCATATATCGCTGTGTTTTCGCACACCTCTGATACCTTCCCCAATATCGCTGTGTTTTCACTTACCTCTTATAGCTTCCCCTATATCACGATGTTTTCGTGCACCACTCATATCTTCCACTATATCAATGTGTTTTCGCCTCCCTCTCATACCTTCCCCTAAATCGCTGTGTTTTCACGCACCTCCCATAGCTTCCCCTTATCGCTGTGTTTTTGCACATCACCCATAGCTTCCCCTATATCGCTGTGTTTCCACGCACCTCTCATAGCTTCCCCTATATCGCTGTGTTTTCGCACACCTCCAATAGCTTCCCCTATATCGCTGTGTTTGGCGCATCACCCATAGCTTCCCCTATATTGCTGTGTTTCTGCTCACCTCTCATAGATTTGCCTATATCACAGTGTTCTCACGCATCTCTCATACCTTCCCCTTTTTAGCTGAGTTTTCGCTCATCTCTCGTACCTTCTCCTATATTGCCGTGTCTTTGCGCACCTCTCATTGCTTCCCCTGTATCGACGTGTTTTCACAAACCTCTCATTTCTTCACATATAATGCTGTATTTTCGCGCACCTCCCATAGCTTCCCCTATATCACTGTTTTTGCACAGCCGTCATATCTTCCCCTGTATCGCTGTGTTTACGCACACCTCTCATAGCTTCCCCTATATCGCCGTGTTTTTGCGCAACTCCCATTCCTTCCCATATATCACTGTATTTTCACGCACCTCGCATACCTTCCCCTATATTGCTGTGTTTTCGTGCACCTCCCATTCCGTCCCATTATCTCTGTGTTTTCGTGCACTTCCCATAGCTTCCCCAATATGGCTGTGTTTTCGCACACCTCTCATAGCTTCTGCTATATTGCTGTGTTTTCCCGCACCTCAGATAGCTTCCCCAATATCATTGTGTTTTTGCACACCTCTGATACCTTCCCGTATATCGCTGTGTTTTCGCTCACCTCTTACAGCTTCCCTTAGATCGCCGTGTTTTCGTGCACATCTCACATCTACCCCTATATCGCTGTTTTATCAAGCAGCTCTCATAGCTTCCCTTATATTGCTGTGTTTTTGCATACCTCCCATAGCTTCCGCTTTCTCGCTGTTTTCGCAAACCTCTCATAGCTTCCCCTTGATCTCTTTGTTTTCACGCTCCTCCCAGAGCTTCCCCTATATCGCCAGGTTTTCATGCACCTCCCATAGCTTCCCCTATATCGCTGTGTCATCTCGAACCTCTGATACCTTCCCCTATATCACTCTGTTGTCGCACACCTCCCACGGCTTCCCATATATCGCTGTGTTTTCTTGCAACTCTCATACCTTCTCCTATATCGCTCTGTTTTCGTGCACCTCCCATAGCTTCCCATATACGCCTGTGTTTTCTTGCACCTCTCATAGCTTCCCCTATATCGCTATGTTTTCTGGCACCTCTCATAGCTTCCCCTATATCGCTATGTTTTCTGGCACCTCTCATAGCTTCCCCTGTATCGTTGTGTTTTCACGCACCTCGCGTGGCTTCCCCTATATCGTTCTGTTCTCGTGCACTTCCTATGGCTTCCCATATATCGCTGTGTTTTCGTGCACCACTCATACCTTCTCCTACATCGCTGTGTTTTCGTACAGCTCTCATACTTTCTCCTATAGCGCAGTATTTTCACGCATCTACCATAGCTTCCACTATATTGCTGTGTTTTCGCGCACCTCTCATACCTTCCCCTATATCGCAGTGTTTTTGCACACCTCTCGAACCTTCCCATATATTGCTGCGTTTTCGCACACCTCTCATAGCATTCCCTATATCGCTATGTTTTCGCGCACCTCGTACACCTTCCCCTATGTCGTTGTGTTTTTGTGCACTTCTCATACCTTCCCCTATATCGCTGTGTTTTTGTTGACCTCTCACAACTGTGCCTATATCGCCCTGTTTTCGCGCACCTCCCAAAGCTTCGACTATATCGTTAAGTTTTTGTGCACCTCTCATACCGTCCCATATATCGCTCAGATAACGCTGCCCTCTCATAGCTTACCCTTTGTCGCCATGCTTTCGCGCACAGCTCATGGCTTCCCCTATATCGCTGTGTTTTCGTGCACCTCGCACAACTTCCGCGATATTGTTGAGTTTTTGCACACCTCTCATACCTTCCACTATCTCGATGTGTTCGCGCACCTCTCATCCCTTCCCCTTTATCGCCGTGTTTTCACACACCTCTCATAGCTTCCATGTCATTGTGTTTTTGCGTACCTCTCATACCTTCCCCTGTATCGATGTGTTTTCGCGCACCTCTCATACCTGCCCCTATAACGCATTTTCTCACCGACATCTCATAGCTTACCCAATATCGTTGTGTTTTTGCGCACATAGCATAACTTTCAATATATCGATGTGTTTTCGTGCACTTCTCATACCATCCCATACATCGCTGAGATAACGCTCCCCTCTCATAGCTTCCCCTATATCACCGTGTTTTCGTGCACCTCTCATAGCTTCCCCTGTATCGTTGTGTTTTTGCGCACCTCTCATAGCTTCCCCTATATCGATGTGTATTTGTGCACCTCTCATACCATCCCATATATCTCTGAGATTATGCTCCCCTCTCATAAATTCCTCCATATCGCCGTGTTTTCACGCACCTCCCATAGCTTCCACTATATCGCTAAGTTTTTATGCACCACTCATACCTTCCCGTACATCGCTGTGTTTTCGTGCAGCTCTCATACTTTCTCCTCGCATACCTTCCACTATATCGTTGAGTTTTTGCACACCTCTCATAGCTTCCCTTATGTCGTTGTGTTTTTGTGCACCTCTCATACCTTCCACTATATCGATGTGTTTTTGTGCACCTCTCGTAGCTTCCCCTGTATCGATGTGTTTTCGCGCACCTCTCATACCTCTCCATATAACGCGTTTTCTCGCCGACATCTCATAGCTTCCCCAATATCGTTGTGTTTTCGAGCACATCGCATAACTTCCACTATATCGATGTGTTTTTGCGCACTTCTCATAGCTTCACCTATATCGCTGTGTTTTTACTGACCTCTCACATCTGTGCCTATATCGCAGTGTTTTTGCGCACCTTCCATAGCTTCCCCTGTATCACCGTGTTTTCGCGCACCTCTCGTAGCTTCCCCTATATCACTGTGTTTTTGCGCACCTCTCATAGCTTTCGTCAAATCGCTGTGTTTTTGCTGACCTCTCACAGCTGTGCCTATATCGCCGCGTTTTCGCGCACCTCCCATAGCTTCCCCTGTATCACTGTGTTTTCGCGCACCTCTCATACCTTCCCTTATATCGCTGTGTTTTTGCTGACCTCTCACAGTTGTGCCTATATCGCCGTGTTTTCGCGCAACTCCCATAGCTTCCCATATATCACTGTGTTTTCACGCACCTCGCATACTTTCCCCTATATTGCTGCGTTTTCGCGCACCTCCCATAGCTTCCCCAATATGGCTGTGCTTTCGCACACCTCTCATAGCTTCTGCTATATTGCTGTGTTTTCCCGCACCTCACATAGCTTCCCCAATATCACTGTGTTTTTGCACACCTCTGATACCTTCCCGTATATCGCTGTGTTTTCGCATACCTCCCTTAGATTCCGCTTTCTCGCTGTTTTCGCAAACCTCTCATAGCTTGCCATATATTTCTGTATTTGCACAACCTCTCATAGCTTCCCCTAGATCGCTGTGTATTCATGCTCCTCACAGAGCTTCCCCTATATCGCCAGGTTTTCGTGCACCTCCCATAGCTTCCCCTATATCGCTGTGTCTTCTCGAACCTCTGATACCTTCCCCTATATCACTCTGTTGTCGAACACCTCCCACGGCTTCCCATATATCGCTGTGTTTTCGTGCACCTCTCATACTTTCTCCTATATCGCTGTGTTTTCTCGCAACTCTCATACCTTCCCCTATATCGCTCTGTTTTCGTGCACCTCCCATAGCTTCCCATATACGACTGTGTTTTCTTGCACCTCTCATAGCTTCCCCTATATCGCTATGTTTTCTGGCACCTCTCATAACTTCCCCTGTGTCGTTGTGTTTTCACGCACCTCGCATAGCTTCCCCTATATCGTTCTGCTCTCGTGCACTTCCCATGGCTTCCCATATATCACTGTGTTTAGATGCACCACTCATACCTTCCCGTACATCGCTGTGTTTTCGTGCAGCTCTCATACTTTCTCCTATAATGCAGTGTTTTCACGCACCTACCATACCTTCCCCTATATCGCACTGTTTTTGCGCCCTCCCATAGCGTCCCATATTTTGCTGCGTTTTCGCACACCTCTCATAGCATTCCCTTTCTCGCTATGTTTTCACGCATCTAGCACACCTTCCACTATATCGATGTGTTTTCGCGCACCTCTTATACCTGCCCCTATAGCGAGTTTTCTCGCCGACCTCTCGTAGCTTCCCCTATATCGCTCTGTTTTTGGCACCCCGCATAACTTCCACTATATCGATGTGTTTTCGCGCACTTCTCATAGTTCCCCTATATCGCTGTGTTTTTGCTGACCTCTCACAGCTGTGCCTATATCGCCCTGTTTTCGCGCACCTCCCATAGCTTCCCATATATCACTGTGTTTTCGCACATCTCTCATAGCTTTCGTCAAATCGCTGTGTTTTTGGGCGCCTCTCATAGCTTCCCCTACATCTCTGTTTATTCGCGCATTTCTCATACACTCTCCTATATCGCCGTCTTTTCACGCACCTCCCTTAACTTCCACTACATTGCTGTGTTTTCTTGCACCTCTCATACCATCCCATACATCGCTGAGATAACGCTCCCCTCTCATAGCTTCCCCTATATCACCGTGTTTTCGTGCACCTCTCATAGCTTCCCCTATAACGAGTTTTCTCGCCGACCTCTCAAACCTTCCCCTATATCGCTGTGTTTTTGCGCACCTCGCATAACTTCCACTATATCGATGTGTTTTCGCGCTCTTCTCATACCTTCCCCTATATCGCTGTGTTTTTGCTGACCTCTCACAGCTGTGCCTATATCGCGCTGTTTTCGCGCACCTCCCATAGCTTCCAGTATATTGCTAAGTTTTTGTGCACCTCTCATACCGTCCCATATATCGCTCAGATAACGCTGCCCTCTCATAGCTTCCCCTATAGCGCTGTGTTTTCGCGCACATCGCATACCTTCCGCTATATCGTTGAGTTTTTGCACACTTCTCATACCTTCCACTATATCGATGTGCTCGCGCACCTCTCGTAGCTTCCCCTGTATCGATATATTCTCACGCACCTCTCATCCCTTCCCCTATATTGCCGTGTTTTCACGCACCTCTCATAGCTTCCCCTATGTCGTTGTGTTTTTGTGCACCTCTCATACCTTCCACTATATCGATGTGTTTTTGCTCACCTCTCGTAGCTTCCCCTGTATCGATGTGTTTTCACGCACCTCTCATACCTCCCCTATAACGCGTTTTCTCGCCGACCTCTCATAGCTTCCCCAATATCGTTGTGTTTTCGCGCACATCGCATAACTTCCACTATATCGATGTGTTTTCGCGCACTTCTCATACCATCCCATACATCGCTGAGATAACGCTCCCCTCTCATAGCTTCCCCTATATCGCCGTGTTTTCACGCACCTCCCATAGCTTCCACTATTTCGCTAAGTTTTTGTGCACCTCTCATACCGTCCCATATATCGCTCAGATAACGCTCCCCTCTCATAGCTTCCCCTATGTTGCCATGCTTTCGCGCACCGCTCACAGCTTCCCCTATAGCGCTGTGTTTTCGCGCACCTCGCATACCTTCTGCTATATCGTTGAGTTTTTGCACACCTCTCATACCTTCCACTATATTGATGTGCTCGCGCACCTCTCGTAGCTTCTCCTGTATCGATGTGTTCTCGCGCACCTCTCATCCCTTCCCCTATATCGCCCTGTTTTCACGCACCTCTCATAGCTTCCCCTATGTCATTGTGTTTTTGTGCACCTCTCATACCTTCCACTTTATCGATGTGTTTTTGCTCACCTCTCGTAGCTTCCCCTGTATCGATGTGTTTTCACGCACCTCTCATACCTGCCCCTATAACGCGTTTACTCGCCGACCTCTCATAGCTTCACCTATATCGCTGTGTTTTTGCGCACATCGCATAACTTACACTATATCGATGTGTTTTTGCGCACTTCTCATAGCTTCACCTATATCGCTGTGTTTTTGCTGACCTCTCACAGCTGTGCCTATATCGCTGTGTTTTCACGCACCTTCCATAGCTTCCCCTGTATCACTGTGTTTTCGCGCACCTCTCGTAGCTTCCCCTATATCGCTGTGTTTTTGCGCACCTCTCATAACTTTCGTCAAATCGCTGTGTTTTTGCTGACCTCTCACAGCTGTGCCTATATCGCCGTGTTTTCGCGCACCTCCCATAGCTTCCCCTGTATCACTGTGTTTTCGCGCACCTCTCATACCTTCCCCTATATCGCCGTGTTTTTGCTGACCTCTCACAGCTGTGCCTATATTGCCCTGTTTTCGCGCACCTCCCATAGCTTCCACTATATCGCTAAGTTTTTGTGCACCTCTCATACCGTCCCATATATCGCTCAGATAACGCTCCCCTCTCATAGCTTCCCCTATGTCGCCGTGCTTTCGCGCACTGCTCATAGCTTCCCCTATAGCGCTATTTTTTCGCGCACCTCGCATACCTTCCACTATATCGATGTGTTTTCACGCATCTCTCATAGCTTCCCCTATGTCGTTGTGTTTTTGTGCACCTCTCATACTTTCCACTATACCGATGTGTTTTTGCGCACCTCTCGTAGCTTCCCCTGTATCAATGTGTTTTCGTGCACCTCTCATACCTGCCCCTATAACGAGTTTTCTCGCCGACCTCTCATACCTTCCCTAATACCGTTGTGTTTTCGTGCACATCGCATAACTTCCACTATATCGCTGTGTTTTCGCGCACCTCCCATAGCTTCCCCTGTATCACTGTGTTTTCGCACACCTCTCGTAGCTTCCCCTATATCGCTGTGTTTTCGCGCACCTCTCATAGCTTTCGTCAAATCGCTCTGTTTTTGCTGGCCTCTCACAGCTGTGCCTATATCGCCGTGTTTTCGCGCACCTTCCATAGCTTCCACTATATTCCTGTGTTTTCTTGCACCTCTCATACCTTCCCCTCTGTCGCTCTGTTTTCGCGCACCTCCCATAACTTCCACTATATTGCTGTATTTTCTTGCACCTCTCATATAATCCCATACATCGCTGAGATAGCGCTCCCCTCTCATAGCTTCCCCTATATCACCTTGTTTTCGTGCACCTCTCAGCTTCCCCTATATCGTTGTGTTTTCGCGCACCTCCCATAGCTTCCCCTGTATCACTGTGTTTTCGCACACCTCTCGTAGCTTCCCCTATATCGCTGTGTTTTCGCGCACCTCTCATAGCTTTCGTCAAATCGCTCTGTTTTTGCTGGCCTCTCACAGCTGTGCCTATATCGCCGTGTTTTCGCGCACCTTCCATAGCTTCCACTATATTCCTGTGTTTTCTTGCACCTCTCATACCTTCCCCTCTGTCGCTCTGTTTTCGCGCACCTCCCATAACTTCCACTATATTGCTGTATTTTCTTGCACCTCTCATATAATCCCATACATCACTGAGATAGCGCTCCCCTCTCATAGCTTCCCCTATATCACCTTGTTTTCGTGCACCTCTCAGCTTCCCCTATATCGTTGTGTTTTCGCGCACCTCCCATAGCTTCTCCTGTATCACTGTGTTTTCGCACACCTCTCGTAGCTTCCCCTATATCGCTGTGTTTTCGCGCACCTCTCATAGCTTTCGTCAAATCGCTCTGTTTTTGCTGGCCTCTCACAGCTGTGCCTATATCGCCGTGTTTTCGCGCACCTTCCATAGCTTCCACTATATTCCTGTGTTTTCTTGCACCTCTCATACCTTCCCCTCTGTCGCTCTGTTTTCGCGCACCACCCATAACTTCCACTATATTGCTGTATTTTCTTGCACCTCTCATATAATCCCATACATCGCTGAGATAGCGCTCCCCTCTCATAGCTTCCCCTATATCACCTTGTTTTCGTGCACCTCTCAGCTTCCCCTATATCGTTGTGTTTTCGCGCACCTCCCATAGTTTCCCCTATATCGCTGTGTTTTTGTGCACCTCTCATACCTTCCCCTATATCGCTCAGATAACGCTCCCATCTCATAGCTTCCCCTATGTCGCCGTGCTTTCGCGCACTGCTCATAGCTTCCCCTATAGCGCTGTTTTTTCGCGCACCTCGCATACCTTCCACTATATCGATGTGTTTTCACGCATCTCTCATAGCTTCCCCTATGTCGTTGTGTTTTTGTGCACCTCTCATACTTTCCACTATACCGATGTGTTTTTGCGCACCTCTCGTAGCTTCCCCTGTATCAATGTGTTTTCGTGCACCTCTCATACCTGCCCCTATAACGAATTTTCTCGCCGACCTCTCATAGCTTCCCTAATACCGTTGTGTTTTCGTGTACATCGCATAACTTCCACTATATCGAAGTGTTTTCGCGCACTTCTCATAGTTCCCCTATATCGCTGTGTTTTTGCTGACCTCTCACAGCTGTGCCTATATTGACCTGTTTTCGCGCACCTCCCATAGCTTCCACTATATCGCTAAGTTTTTGTGCACCTCTCATATCGTCGCATATATCGCTCAGATAACGCTCCCCTCTCATAGCTTCCCCTATGTCGCCATGCTTTCGCGCACTGCTCATAGCTTCCCCTATAGCGCTGTTTTTCGCGCACCTCGCATACCTTCCGCTATATCGATGTGTTTTCACGCACCTCTCATAGCTTCCCCTATGTCGTTGTGTTTTTGTGCACCTCTCATACTTTCCACTATATCGATGTGTTTTTGCGCACCTCTCGTAGCTTCCCCTGTATCACTGTGTTTTCGCACACCTCTCGTAGCTTCCCCTATATCGCTGTGTTTTCGCGCACCTCTCATAGCTTTCGTCAAATCGCTCTGTTTTTGCTGGCCTCTCACAGCTGTGCCTATATCGCCGTGTTTTCGCGCACCTTCCATAGCTTCCACTATATTCCTGTGTTTTCTTGCACCTCTCATGCCTTCCCCTCTGTCGCTCTGTTTTCGCGCACCTCCCATAACTTCCACTATATTGCTGTATTTTCTTGCACCTCTCATATAATCCCATACATCGCTGAGATAGCGCTCCCCTCTCATAGCTTCCCCTATATCACCTTGTTTTCGTGCACCTCTCAGCTTCCCCTATATCGTTGTGTTTTCGCGCACCTCCCATAGTTTCCCCTATATCGCTGTGTTTTTGTGCACCTCTCATACCTTCCCCTATATCACTCAGATAACGCTCCCCTCTCATAGCTTCCCCTATATCGCCGTATTTTCGCGCATCTCTCATAGCTTCCCCTATAGCTGTGTTTTTGTGCACCTCGCATACCTTCCGCTATATTGTTGAGTTTTTGCCACCTCTCATACCTTCCACTATATCGATATGTTTGCGCACCTCTGGTAGCTTCCCCTGTATCGATGTGTTCTTGCGCACCTCTCATCCCTTCCCCTATATCGCTATTTTTTCACACACCTCTCATAGCTTCCCCTAGATCGCTGTGTTTTCACACACCTCAGATAGTGTCCCCTATGTCGCCGTGCTTTCGAGCACCGCTCGTAGCTTCCCCTGTATCGATGTGTTTTCGTGCACCTCTCATACCTGCTCCTATAACGCGTTTTCTCGCCAACCTCTCATAGCTTCCCCAATATCATTGTGTTTTCGCGCACCTCCCATAACTTCCACTATATTGCTGTATTTTCTTGCACCTCTCATATAATCCTATACATCGCTGAGATAGCACTCCCCTCTCATAGCTTCCCCTATATCACCGTGTTTTCGTGCACCTCTCAGCTTCCCCTATATCGTTGTGTTTTCGCGCACCTCTCATAGCTTCCCCTATATCGCTATAACCTCTCATACCGTCCCATATATCGCTGAGATTATGCTCCCCTCTCATAAATTCCCCTATATCGCCGTGTTTTCGCGCACCTCCCTTAGCTTCCACTATATCGCTAAGTTTTTGTGCACCTCTCATACCGTCCCATATATCGCTCAGATAACGCTCCCCTCTCATAGCTTCCCCTATGTCGCCGTGCTTTCACGCATCGCTCATAGCTTCGCCTATAGCGCAGTGTTTTCGCGCACCACGCATACCTTCCGCTATATCGTTGAGTTTTTGCACACCTCTCATACCTTTCACTATATCGATGTGCTCGCACACCTCTTGTAGCTTCCCTTGTATCGATGTGTTCTCGCGCACCTCTCATCCCTTCCCCTATATCGCCGTGTTTTCATGCACCTCTCATAGCTTCCCCTATGTCGTTGTGTTTTTGTGCACCTCTCATATCTTCCACTATATCGATCTGTTTTTGCGCACCTCTCGTAGCTTCCCCTGCATCGATGTGTTTTCGCACACCTCTCATATCTGCCCCTATAACGCGTTTTCTCGCCGACCTCACATAGCTTCCCCTATATCGTTGTGTTTTCGTGCACATCGCATAACTTCCACTATATCGATGTGTTTTCGCACACTTCTCATAGCTTCACCTATATCGCTGTGTTTTTGCTGACCTCTCACAGCTGTGCCTATATCGCTGTGTTTTCGCGCACCTCCCATAGCTTCCCCTGTATCACTGTGTTTTTGCGCACCTCTCATAGCTTTCGTCAAATTGCTGTGTTTTTGGGCACCTCTCATACCTTCCCCTCTGTCGCTCTGTTTTATCGCACCTCCCATAGCTTCCCCTATATCGCTTTGTTTTTGTGCACCTCTCATACCGTCCCATATATCGCTCAGATAACGCTCCCCTCTCATAGCTTCCCTTATATCGCCGTATTTTCACGCACCTCTCATAGCTTCCCTGATAACTGTGTTTTCGCGCACCTCGCATACCTTCTGCTATATTGTTGAGGTTTTGCCACCTCTCATACCTTCCACTATATCGATATGTTTGCGCACCTCTGGTAGCTTTCCCTGTATCGATGTTTTCTCGCGCACCTCTCATTCCATCCCCTATATCGCCGTGTTTTCACACACCTCTCATAGCTTCCCCTATATCGCTGTGTTTTCGCGCACCTTGCACATTTTCCCCTATGTCGTTGTGTTTTTGTGCACCTCTCATACCTTCCACTATATCGATGTGTTTTTGCGCACCTATCGTAGCTCCCCGTATCGATGTGTTTTCGCGCACCTCTCATACCTGCCCCTATAACGCGTTTTCTCGCCGACCTCTCATAGCTTCCACTATATTGCTGTGTTTTCGCGCACCTCTCATACCTTCCCCTATGTCGCTCGATTTTCGTGCACCTCCCATAGCTTCCCATATATTGCTGTGTTTCGCGCACCTCTCATACCTTCCACTATATCGTTGTGTTTTCGCACACCTCTCGAAGCTTCCCCTATATCGATGTGTTTTCGCGCACCTCTCATAACTTCCCCTATATCGCTGTGTTTTCTTGCACCTCCCTTAGGTTCCCCTCCATCGTTGTGTTTTCGCATGCCTATCATACCCTCCCCTGTGTTGATGTTTTCTCATGCACCTCTCTTAGCTTTCCATATATTGCCATGATTTCGCGCACCTCTCATAGCTTCCCCTATATCGCCGTGTTTTCGCAAACCTCGCATAGCTTCCCCTATATCGCAGTGTTTTTTCTGACCTCTCATAGCTTCTCCAATATCGCTGTGTTTTTCCGCACTCCCATAGCTTCCCCAATATCATTGTGTTTTCGCGCACCTCTGATACCTTCCCCTGTTTCGCTGTGTTTTCGCGCACCTCTTATAGCTTGCCCTATATCGTCGTGCTTTCGCGCACCTCTCATAGCTTGCCATATATGGCGATGTTTTCGCACACCTCTCATAACTTCCCATAGATCTCTGTGTTTTCGCGCACCTCACTTAGCGTCCCCTATATCGCCATGTTTTCGCACACCTCCCATAGCTTCCCCTATATTGCTGTGTTCTCTCACTCCTCTGATACCTTCCCCAATATCGCTCTTTTGTCGTACACTTCCCATGGCTTCCAAATATCGTTGTGTTTTCGTGCACAACTCATGCCTTCACCTACATCACTGTGCTTTCGTGCACATCTGATACTTTCTCCTATAACGCCGTGTTTTCACGCACCTACCATAGCTTCCACTATATCACTGTGTTTTCTCGCACCTCTCATCCCTTCCCCTATATCGCCGTGTTTTCACACGCCTCTCATAGCTTCCCCTATATCGCTGTGTTTTCGCGCACCTTGCACATCTTCCCCTATATAGTTGTGTTTTTGTGCACCTCTCATACCTTCCACTATATCAATGTGTTTTGCGCACCTATCGTAGCTTCCCCGCATCGCTGTGTTTTCGCGCACTTCTCATACCTTCCCCTATATCGCTGTGATTTTGCTGAACTCTCACAGCTGTGCCTATATCGCCGTGTTTTCGTGCACCTCCCATAGCTTCCCATATATCACTGTGTTTTCGCGCACTCCCATGGTTTCCCCAATATCATTGTGTTTTCGCGCACCTCTGATACCTTCTCCTGTCTCGCTGTGTTTTCGCGCACCTCTTATAGCTTCCCCTATATCGTCGTGTTTTCTCGCACTTCTCATAGCTTGCCATATATGGCGATGTTTTCGCACACCTCTCATAACTTCCCATAGATCTCTATGTTTTTGCGCACCTCACTTAGCGTCCCCTATATCGCCATGTTTTCGAACATCTCCCATAGCTTCCCCTATATTGCTGTGTTCTCTCACTGCTCTGATACCTTCCCCAATATCGTTCTGTTGTCATGCACTTTCCATGGCTTCCCAGTATCGTTGTGTTTTCGTGCACCACTCATGCCTTCACCTACATCGCTGTGCTTTCGTGCACATCTGATACTTTCCCCTATAACACCGTGTTTTCACGCACCTACCATAGCTTCCACTATATCGCTGTGTTTTCTCGCACCTCTCATCCCTTCCCCTATATCGCCCTGTTTTCGCGCACCTCTCGTAGCTTCCCATATATGGCTGCGTTTTCGCGCACCTCCCATAGCTTCCCCTATATCGTTGTGTTTTTGTGCACCTCTCATAGCTTCCCCTATATCGCTGTGTTTTCGTACACCTCGTGTAGCTTCCCCTATATCGTTGAGTTTTTGCGCACCTCTCATACCTTCCACTATATCGCCGTGTTTTCGTGCACCTACCATAGCTTCCCCTAAATCAATATGTTTTCGCGCACCTCTCATAACTCCCCCTTTTTCGCTGTCTTTCCATGCACCTCCCACAGGTTTCCCTGCATCCCTGTGTTTTCGCGGGCCTATCGCACCCTCCCGTGTTGCTGTGTTCTCGTGCACTTCTCTTAGCTTTCCATATAATGCAATGATTTTGCGCACCTCTCATAGCTTCCCCGATATCATTGTGTTTTCTCACTCCTCTGATACCTTCCCCTGTATCGCTGTGTTTTCGTGCACCTCTTATAGCTTCCACTATATTGCTGTGTTTTCTTGCACCTCCCATAGCTTCCCCCATGCCGCTCTATTTTCGTGCACCTCCCTTAGCTTCCCATATATGGCTGGGTTTTCTGGCACCTCTCGTAGCTTCCCCTATATCACTGTGTTTTCACACACCTCTCATCCCTTCCCCTATATCGATGTGTTTTTGCGCACCTCTCATAGCTTCCCCTGTATCGATGTGTTTTCGCACACCTCTCATACCTGCCACTAAGCGCGTTTTTTCGCAGACCTCTTATAGCTTCCCCTATATCGCTGTGTTTTCGCGCACCTCTCATAGCATTCCTGATATCGTTGTGTTTTTGCACACCTCTCATAGCTGCCCCTACATCTCTGAGTTTTCGCACATTTCTCATACATTCTCCTATATCTTCGTCTTTTCACGCACCTCTCATAGCTTCCATTATATTGCTGTGTTTTCTTTCACCTCTCATACCTTCCCCTATATCGCTCTGTTTTCGTGCACCTCCCATAGCTTCCCATATATCCCTGTGTTTTCGCACACCTCTCATACCTTCCACTATATCACTGTGTTTTCGCGCACTTCTCGTAGATTCCCCTGTATCGATGTGTTTTCTCGCAGCTCTCATACCTTCCCCTGTATTGCTCTGTTTTCGCGAATTTCTCATAGCTTTCTCTATATCGCAATGGTTTCGCGCACCTCTCATACCTTCCCCTATATAGCTCTGTTTCCATGCACCTCCGATAGCTTCCCATATATCGCTGTGTTTTCGTGCACACTCATACCTTCCACTATACTTAAGGAAGTAGCCCAAGAAATAGTGGATGCCTTAGTGATAATTTTTCAAAACTCGTTAGATTCTGGACTAGTTCCTGAGGATTGGAGGGAGGCTAATGTAACCTTACTTTTTAAAAAAGGATGGAGAGAGAAACCGGGGAATTATAGACCGGTTAGCCTAACGTCGGTGGTGGGGAAACTGCTGGAGTCAGTTATCAAAGATGTGATAACAGCACATTATCGGACAAAGTCAGCATGGATTTGTGAAAGGAAAATCATGTCTGACGAATCTCATAGAATCTTTTGAGGATGTAACTAGTAGAGTGGATAGGGGAGAACCAGTGGATGTGGTATATTTGGATTTTCAAAAGGCTTTTGACAAGGTCCCACACAGGAGATTAGTGTGCAAACTTAAAGCACACGGTATTGGGGGTAAGGTATTGGTGTGGGTGGAGAGTTGGTTAGCAGACAGGAAGCAAAGAGTGGGAATAAACGGGACCTTTTCAGAATGGCAGGCAGTGACTGGTGGGGTACCGCAAGGATCAGTGCTGGGACCCCAGTTGCTTACAATATATATTAATGACTTGGATGAGGGAATTAAATGCAGCATCTCCAAGTTTGTGGATGACACGAAGCTGGGTGGCAGTGTTAGCTGTGAGGAGGATGCTAAGAGGATGCAGAGTGACTTGGATAGGTTGGGTGAGTGGGCAAATTCATGGCAGATGCAATTTAATGTTGATAAATGTGAAGTTATCCACCTTGGTGGCAAAAATAGGAAAACAGATTATTATCTGAATGGTGGCCGATTAGGAAAAGGGGAGGTGCAGCGAGACCTGGGTGTCATTATACACCAGTCATTGAAAGTGGGCATGCAGGTACAGCAGGCGGTGAAAAAGGCGAATGGTATGCTGGCATTTATAGCGAGAGGATTCGAGTACAGGAGCAGGGAGGTACTACTGCAGTTGTACAAGGCCTTGGTGAGACCACACTTGGAGTATTGTGTGCAGTTTTGGTCCCCTAATCTGAGGAAAGACATCCTTGCCATAGAGGGAGTACAAAGAAGGTTCACCAGATTGATTCCTGGGATGGCAGGACTTTCATATGAAGAAAGACTGGATGAACTGGGCTTGTACTCGTTGGAATTTAGAAGATTGAAGGGGGGTCTGATTGAAACGTATAAAATCCTAAAGGGATTGGACAGGCTAGATGCAGGAAGATTGTTCCCGATGTTGGGGAAGTCCAGAACGAGGGGTCCCAGTTTGAGGATAAAGGGGAAGCCTTTTAGGACCGAGATTAGGAAAAACTTCTTCACACAGAGAGTGGTGAATCTGTGGAATTCTCTGCCACAGGAAACAGTTGAGGCCAGTTCATTGACTATATTTAAGAGGGAGTTAGATATGGCTCTCGTGGCTACGGGAATCAGGGGGTATGGAGGGAAGGCTGGGGCGGGGTTCTGAGTTGGATATCAGCCATGATCATAATAAATGGCGGTGCAGGCTTGAAGGGCCAAATGGCCTACTCCTGCACCTATTTTCTGTGTTTCTATGTTTCTATACCGCTGTGTTTCTGCGCACCTCTCGCAGCTTCCCCTATATCGATGTGTTTTCTCACACCTCTGATAACTGCCCCTATATCGCTGTGTTGTCATGCACCACCCATGGCTTCCCATATATCGCTGTGTTTTCGCGCACCTCTCATAGTTTCCCCTATATCGCTGTGTTTTCGTGTACCTTGCATACCTTCCCCTATATAGTTGTGTTTTTGTGCACCTCTTATACCTTCCACTATATCCATGTGCTTCACGCACCTATCGTAGCTTCCCCTGTATCGATGTGTATTCGCGCAGCTCTCATACCTGACCCTATATCGTCTTGTTTTTGCAGACCTC
Source organism: Mobula birostris (assembly GCF_030028105.1). Classification (NCBI taxonomy): domain Eukaryota; kingdom Metazoa; phylum Chordata; class Chondrichthyes; order Myliobatiformes; family Myliobatidae; genus Mobula; species Mobula birostris. The sequence continues at coordinate 1,066,382 of NW_027274682.1, read as the reverse complement.
TCATACCTTCAACTATATGGTTGTGTTTTCACGCACCTCTCATACCTTCCACTATATTGATGTGTTTTCGCGTACCTCTCATAACATCCCCTATGTCGCTGTGTTTTCACGCCCCTCCCACAGTTTCCCATTTTTCGTCTTGTTTTTGTGCACCTCTCATAGCTTCCCATATATTGTGATGTTTCGCGCACCTCTCATACCTTCCCCTATGTCACTCTGTTTTCGTGCACTTCCCATAGCTTCCCATATATCGCTGATTTTTCGCGTGCCTATCATATCTTCCCCTATATGGCTGTGTTTTCGTGCACCTCCCATAGCTTCCCCTATACCGCTGTGTTTTCGAGCACATCTCATACCTTTGCCTATATCGCTGTGTTTTCACGCACCTCGCATACCTACCCGCATATCACTGTGTTTTCACGCACCGCTCATACCATACCCTATATCGCTGCGTTTTAGCGCACCTCTTATCGCTTCCCCTATATCGACGTGTTTTCAAGCACCCCTCATACCTTCACTTATATCACCGTGTGTTCGCGCACCTCCCATTGCTTCCCCTATATCACTCTGATTTTGCGCACCTCCCATACCTTCTCCTATATAGCCATGTTTTCGCGCACCTCTCATAGCTTCTCCTATATCGCTGTGTTTTCGCACACCTTTCATAGCTTCCCCTGTATCGAAGTGTTTTGGCGCACCTCTCATACCTGCCCCTATATCTCTTTGTCTTTGCAGACCTCTCATAGCTTCCCCTATATCGTTGTGTTTTCGTGTACCTTGCATACCTTCCCCTATATAGTTGTGTTTTTGTGCACCTCTCATACCTTCCACTATATTGATGTGCTTCACGCACCTTTCGTAGCTTCCCCTGTATCGATGTGTATTCGCGCAGCTCTCATACCTTCCCCTATATCGACGTGTTTTTGCAGACCTCTCATACCCTCACATATATCGCTGTGTTTTCGTGCACCTCCCATAGCTTCCCCCATATCACTGTGTTTTCGCGCACCTCTCATACCTTCCCCTATATCGTTGTGTTTTCGCGCACCTCGCATATCTTCCCCGTATGACTGTGTTTTCATGCACCTCCCATAACTTCCCTTATGTCGCTGTGCTCTCGTGCACCTCTCATCACTTCCCATATATTGCTCTGCTTTCACACACCTCCCATAGCTTCCCTTACATTGCTGTGTTTTTGTGCACCTCTCATACCTTCCCCTATATCACACTGTTTTCACGCACCTCCCATAATTCCACATATATCACCGGATTTTCACGCACCACCCATATCTTCCATGCACAAAAACATGGCGATATAGGGGAAGCTCTGTGAGGAGCGTGAAAACACAGCGATCTAGGGGAAGCTATGAGAGCTGCTTGATAACACAGCGATATAGGGGTAGATGTGAGAGGTGCGCAAAAACATGGCGATATAGGGGAAGTTATCTGAGGTGTGCGAAAACAGAATGATATTGGGGAAGCTTTGTGAGGTGCAGGAAAACACAGCAATATAGGAGAAGCGATGAGAGGTGCGCGAAAACAGCAATATATGGGAAGCTATGAGAGGTGCGCGAAAACAGAGCGATATAGGAGAAGGTATGAGAGGTGAGAGAAAACACAGCTATATAGTGGAAGCTATGGGAAGTTCACGGAAACACAGCGATGTAGGAGAAGGTATGAGTGGTGCACGAAAACACAGCGATATATGGGAAGCCATGGGAAGTGCACGACAACAGAGCGATATAGGAGAAGGTATCAGAGGAGTAGGAAAACACAGCGATATAGCGGAAGCTATGTGAGGAGTGCACAAACATGGCGATATAGGGAGCGATATGTGAGGTGTGTGAAAACACAGCGATCTAGGGGAAATTATGAGAGGTGTGTGAAAACATCACCATATATGGCAAGCTATGAGAGGTGTGGGAAAACAGCGATATAGCGGAAGCTATGGGAGGTATGCGAAAACACACAATATAGGGGAAGCTATGAAAGCTGCTCGATAACACGGCGATATAGGGGAAGATGTGAGAGGTGCGCGAAAACACGACGATATACGGGAAGCTATAAGAGGTGCGTGAAAACACAGCGATATAGGGGAAGGTATCAGAGGTGTGCGAAAACACAGCGATATAGGGGAAGGTATCAGAGGTGTGCGAAAACACAATGATATTGGGGAAACTATGGGAGATGCGGGAAAACACAGCGATAAAGGAGAAGCTATGAGAGATGCGCGAAAACACAGCCATATTGGGGAAGCTATGAGAGGTGTGCAAGAACACGGCGATATATGGCAAAGTTATGAGAGGTCAGCAAAAACACTGCGATATAGGGGAAGGTATGAGAGGTGCGCGAAAACACAATGGTATGGAGGAAGCTATGCGAGGTTTGCGAAAACACAGCGATATAGGGGAAGCTATGAGAGGTGCACGAAAACACAGTGATTTGGGGGTAGGTATAAGAGGTGCGCGAAATCATTACAATATATGGAAAGCCATAAGAGGTGCACGAGAACACAGCAACACAGGGGAGGGTATGATCGGCACGCGAAAACACAGCGATGTAGGGCAACCTATGGGAGGTGTGCATACAGGGGAAGTTATGGGAGGAGCATGAAAACACAGTCATACAGGGAGGTATGAGAGGTGCGCTAAAACACAGCAATATAGGGGAAGGTATGAGAGGTCAGCGAAAACACGGCGATATAGGGGAAGGTATGAGAGGTGCGCAAAAACACAGTGATGTAGGGGAAGCTATGGGAGGTGTGCGAAAGCAGAGTGATATATGGGAAGTGATGAGAGGTGCACGAGAGCACAGCGACATAAGGGAAGTTAAGGGAGGTGCATGAAAACACAGTCATACGGGGAAGGTATGAGAGGTGCGCTAAAACACAGCACTATAGCGGAAGGTATGAGAAGTGCACGAAAACACGGCGATATATGTGAAGGTATGAGAGCTGCGTGAAAAGACGTCGATATAGGGGAAGCTATGGGAGGTGCATGAAAACACAGCGATGTAGGGGAAGCTACGAGAGGTGCTCAAAAACAAAGCGATGTCGGAGAATCTATGAGAGGTGCGTGAAAACACAGCGATATATGGGAATCTATGGGTGGTGTGAAAATACACAGCAATGTAGGGGAGGCTATGGGAGGTGTGCGAAAACACAGCGATATATGGGAAGCTATGGGTGGTGTGCAAATACACAGCGATGTAGGGGAGGCTCTGTGAGGTGCGCGAAAACACAGCGATATAGGGGTAGGTATCAGGGGTGCGCGAAAACAAGGCGATATCGGGGAAGATATGAAAGGTGCCCAAAAACACGGCAATATAGGGGAAGGTATGAGAGGAGCGAAAACACAGCAATATAGGGGAAGGTATCAGAGGTGCACGGAAACAGAGCAATATAGGGGAAGCTATGGTAGGTGCGCAAAAAATGAGCGATATCGGGGAAGCAGTGGGAGGTGCGCAAAAACACAGCAATAATGTGGAAGCTATGGGTGTGTGCGCGAAAACACAGCTATATATGGGAAGCTATGGGAGGTGCACAAAAACGCAACGATATAGGGGAATATATGAGAGATGCGCGAAAACACAGCGATGCAGGGAAAGCTATGGGAGGTGCGTGAAAACGCAGCGATATAAGGGAAGTTATGAGTGGTGCACGAAAACATAGCGATATTGGAGATGGTATGGGAGGTGCGCGAATACACCGCAATATAGAGTAAGCTATGGTAGGTGCACGAAAACACAGCCATATCGGGGAATTGATGGGAGGAGCACGAAAACACAGCGATGTTGGGGAAGCTATGGGAAGTGAGCGAAAACACAGCGATATAGGGGAAGCTATGGGAGGTGCGCGAAAACACAGCGATATAGGGGAAGCTATGGGAGGTGCGCGAAAATATGGTGATAAAGGGGAAGGTACGAGAGGTGCGCGAAAACACAGCGCTATCGGGGAAGCAATGGGAGGTGCGCGAAAACACGACGATGTTGGGGAATCTATGGGAGGTGCACAAGAACTCAGCAATGTAGGGGAAGGTATGAGTGGTATGCGAAAACATAGCGATATAGGGGAAGGTATGAGAGCATCGAGAAAACACAGCGATATAAGGGAAAGAATGAGAGCTGTGCGAAAACGCAGCGATATAGGGGAAGCTATGGGAGGTGCGCGAGAGCACAGCAATAAAGGGGAAACTATGAGAGCTGCGCGAAAACAAGGCAAGATCAGGGAAACTATGAAAGGTGTGGAAAAACACGGGGATATAGGGAAAGCTATGGAAGGTGCGCAAAGACATGGCGTAATAGGGGAAGGTACGAGAGATGCGTGAAAACACAGCGATACAGGGGAAGGTATCAGAGGTGTGCAAAAACACAGCGATGCAGGGGAAGCTATGGGAGGTGCACGAAAACACAGCGTTATAGCGGAAGCTCTGAGGGGTGCGCGAAAACACAGCGATAGAGGGGAAGCTCTGAGAGGTGCGCGAAAACACAGAGATATAGGGGAAGCTATGGGAGGTGCGTGAAAATACGGTGATAAAGGGGAAGGTATGAGAGGTGCGCGAAAACACAGCGCTATCGGGGAAGCAATGGGAGGTGCGCGAAAACACGACGATGTTGGGGAATCTATGGGCGGTGCACGAGAACTCAGCAATGTAGGGGAAGGTATGAGTGGTACGCGAAAACATAGCGAAATAGGGGAAGGTATGAGAGCATCGAGAAAACACAGCGATATAAGGGAAAGAATGAGAGCTGTGCGAAAACGCAGCGATATAGGGGAAGCTATGGGAGGTGCGCGAGAGCACAGCAATATAGGGGAAGCTATGAGAGCTGCGTGAAAACAAGGCAAGGTCAGGGAAACTATGAAAGGTGCGGAAAAACACGGGGATATAGGGAAAGCTATGGAAGCTGCGTAAAAACATGGCGTAATAGGGGAAGGTATGAGAGATGCGCGAAAACACAGCGATGCAAGGGAAGCTATGGGAGGTGCACGAAAACACAGCGATATAGGGGAAGCTCTGAGAGGTGCGCGAAAACACAGCGATATACGATAAGGTATGAGCGGAGCGAGAAAACATGGCGATATAAGGCAAGGAATGAGAGGTTCACGAAAACACAGCGATATAGGGGAAGGTATGAGAGGTGCACCAAAAAATGGCGATATTGGGGAAGGTATGGGAGGTGCACGAAAACAAAACGATATAGGGGAAGGCATGAGAGGTGTGCAAAAAAAGTGATATATGGGAAGGTACGAGAGGTACACAAAAACACGGCGATGTAGGGGAAGCTATGAGAGGTGCGCGAAAAAACATCGATATAGTGGAAGGTATGAGAGGTGTGCAAAAGCACATCGATATAGGGTAAGGTATGCGAGGTGCGCAAAAACACAGCGATATATGGGAAGCTATGAGAGGTGTGCTAAAACACGGCAATATACGGGAAGGTATGAGAGGTGTGCGAAAACACTGCGATATAGGGGAATCTATGAGAGGTGCGTGAAAACACAGCGATATAGGGGAAGCTATGGGAGGTGCGCAAAAACACATCGATATAGGGGAAGCTACGAGTGATGTGTGAAAACACAGTCATATAGTGGAAGGTATGAGAGGTGCGTGAAAACACAGTGAAATATGAGAAGCTATGGGAGGTGCACGAAAACACAACGAGAAAGGAGTAGGTGTGAGAGGTGTCAGAAACACAGCAATATAGGAGAAGGTATGAGAGTTGCGTGAAAACACAGCGATGTAGGGGAAGCTAAGCGAGGTGTGCTCTAGAACACGACGATATAGGAGAAGATATTAGATAAGCGCGAAAACACAGAGATATAGGGGAAGCTATGGGAGGTGCGTTAAAACACAGCAATATAGGGGAAGCTATGAAGATGCGTTAAATCATGGCGAAATAGAGGAAGTTATGAGAGGTATGCAAAAACACAGGGATGTAGGGGAAGATATGGTAGGTGCATGAAAACGCAGCAATATAGGCGAAGTAAATGAGCGGTGCGTGAAAACACATCGATATAGGGAAAGCTATGAGGGATGCGTGAAAACACAGTGATATAGTGCAAGGTATGAGAGGTGCGCAATACACAGCGATATATGGGAAGCTATGGGAGATGCACGAAAACAGAGCGATATAGGGGAAGGTATGAGAGGTGGTGAGAAAACACAGCAATATAGGGTTAGGTATGGGATGTGCGTGAAAACAGGGCCAAAATAGGAGAAGGTATGAGAGGTGCGTGAAAATAGAGCGACGTAGGGGAAGCTATGCGAGGTGCGCTAGAACGCGGCGATATAGGGGAAGATAAGAGAGGTGCACAAAAACACAGCAGTTTGGGGGAATCTATGAGACGTGCGCAAAAACATCACAAACTATGGGAAGCTATGAGAGGTGCGCGAAAACATGGCGATAAATGGGAAGCTCTGGGAGGTGCATGACGACATGGCGATATAGGGGAAGCTAGGAGAGGCGCGTGAAAACACATGGATATAGGGGAAGGTATGAGAGATGAGCGAAAACTCAGCTACAAAGGGGAATGTATGAGAGGTGCGCGAAAGCTCGGCGTTATAGTCAAAGCTATGAGAGGTGAGCAAAAACACAGCGATATAGGGGAATGTATGAGAGGAGAGTAAAACACAACGATATAGGGGAAGCTATGCGAGCTGCGCGAAAAGACAGCGATATAGGAGAAGTTATGAGAGCTGTGCGAAAAGACAGCGATATATGGGAAGCTATAGGAGGTGCGTGAAAGCACGGCGATATAGGAGAAGGTATGAGAGGTACGCGGAAACATAGAGATGCAGGGGAAGTTATGCGAGGTGTGCCAGAACACGGCGATATAGGGGAAGCTATGAGAGGTGCGCAAAAACACAGCGATTTGGGGGAATCTATAAGAGGCGCGCGAAGGCACGGCGAAAAATGGGAAGGTATGGGAGGTCCGTGAAAACCGGGCGATATAGAGGAAGTGATGAGAGGTGAATGAGAGCACAGACACATGGGGGAAACTATCGGAGATGCGTGAAAACTGAGCAATATACGGGAAGTTATGAGAACTGCTTGATGACACAGCCATATAGCAGAAGATTTGAGATCTGCGCGAAAACACGGTGCTATAGGGGAAACTATGAGAGGTGAGTGAAAACACAGCAATATAGAGGAAGCCTTGGGAGGAGCGCGAAATCACAGTGATATCGGGGAAGGAATCAGAGGAGCGTGAAAACACAGCGATATAGGGGAAGCTATGGGAGTTGTGCGAAAACAGGGCGATATACGTGAAGGTATGAGAGGTGCGCGAAAACACCGCGATTTGGGGGAAGCTATCAGAAGTGCATGAAAACATTGCAATATTTGGCAAGCTATGAGAGATGCGCGAAAACACAGCGATAGAACGGAAGGTATGGGAGATGCGTGAAAACACGGCGATATAGGGGAAGCTATGCGAGGTGTGCGAAAACACGGCGAAATGGGCGAAGCTATGAGAGGTGCACGAAAGCACTGCTATTTGGGGGAAGCTATGAGAGATGTGCGCGAAAACATTGCAATATATGGAAAGCTATGAGAGGTGCACAAGAACACAGCGACAGAGGGGAAGCTATGAGAGGTGCGGAATAACACAGCGATATAGGGGAAGGTATGAGGGGTGTATGAAAACACAGTGACATGGGGAAGCTATGGGAGGAGCACGAAAACACTGCTATTTGGGGGAAGCTATGAGAGGTGCGCAATAACACAGTGATATAGGAGAAGGTATGAGGGGTGCATGAAAACACAGTGATATAGTGGAAGCTATGGGAGGAGAGCGAACACACAGCGATATACATGAAGGTATGAATGGTGCTTGAAAACACATCGATAAAGGGGAAGTGATGAGAGGTGCGCGAAAACACAGTGATACAGGGAACGGTATGAGAGGTGCGTGAAAACACAGTGATATAGGGGAAGCTATGGGAGGTGCGTGAAAACCGGGCGATATACGTGAAGGTATAAGAGGTGCACGAAAACACCGCGATTTGGGGGAAGCTATCAGAAGTGCACAAAAACATTGCAATATATGGGAAGCTATGAGAGATGCACGAGAACACAGCGATTAAGGGGAAGCTATGAGAGGTGCGCAATAACACAGCGATATCGGGGAAGTGATGAGAGTTGTGCGAAAACACAGCGATATAGGGGACGGTATGAGAGGTGCGTGAAAACATAGAAACATAGAGACATAGAAAATAGGTGCAGGAGTAGGCCATTCGGCCCTTCGAGCCTGCACCGCCATTTATTAAGATCATGGCTGATCATCCAGCTCAGAACACCGCCCCAGCCTTCCCTCCATGCCCCCTGACCCCCGTAGCCACAAGGGCCATATCTAACTCCCTCTTAAATATAGCCAATGAACTGGCCTCAACTGTTTCCTGTGGCAGAGAATTCCACAGATTCACCACTCTCTGTGTGAAGAAGTTTTTCCTAATCTCGGTCCTAAAAGGCTTCCCCTCTATCCTCAAACTGTGACCCCTCGTTCTGGATTTCCCCAACATTGGGAACAATCTTCCTGCATCAAGCCTGTCCAATCCCTTTAGGATTTTATACGTTTCAATCAGATCCCCCCTCAGTCTTCTAAATTCCAACGAGTACAAGCCCAGTTCATCCAGTCTTTCTTCATATGAAATTCCTGCCATCCCAGGAATCAATCTGGTGAACCTTCTTTGTACTCCCTCTATAGCAAGGATGTCTTTCCTTAGATTAGGGGACCAAAACTGCATACAATATTCCAGGTGTGGTCTCACCAAGGCCTTGTACAACTGCAGTAGTACCTCCCTGCTCCTGTACTCGAATCCTCTCGCTATAAATGCCAGCATACCATTCGCCTTTTTCACCGCCTGCTGTACCTGCATGCCCACTTTCAATGACTGGTGTATAATGACACCCAGGTCTCGCTGCACCTCCCCTTTTCCTAATCGGCCACCATTCAGATAATAATCTGTTTTCCTATTTTTGCCACCAAAGTGGATAACTTCACATTTATCCACATTAAATTGCATCTGCTATGAATTTGCCCACTCACCCAACCTATCCAAGTCACCCTGCATCCTCTTAGCATCCTCCTCACAGCTAACACTGCCGCCCAGCTTCGTGTCACCCGCAAACTTGGAGATGCTGCATTTAATTCCCTCATCCAAGTCATTAATATATATTGTAAGCAACTGGGGTCCTAGCACTGAGCCTTGCGGTACCCCACCAGTCACTGCCTGCCATTCTGAAAAGGTCCCGTTTATTCCCACTCTTTGCTTCCTGTCTGCTAAACAATTCTCTATCTACATCAATACCTTACCCCCAATTCAGTGTGCTTTAAGTTTGCACACTAAATCTCCTGTGTGGGACCTTGTCAAAAGCCTTTTGAAAATCCAAATATACCACATCCACTGGTTCTCCCCTATCCACTCTACTAGTTACATCCTCAAAAAATTCTATGAGATTCGTCAGACATGATTTTCCTTTCACAAATCCATGCTGACTTTGTCCGATGATTTCACCGCTTTCCAAATGTGCTGTTATCACATCTTTGATAACTGACTCCAGCAGTTTCCCCACCACCGACGTTAGGCTAACCGGTCTATAATTCCCCGGTTTCTCTCTCCCTCCATTTTTAAAAAAGTGGGGTTACATTAGCCACCCTCCAATCCTCAGGAACTAATCCAGAATCTAACGAGTTTTGAAAAATTATCACTAATGCATCCACTATTTCATGAAAACTTAGCGATATAGGCAAAGTTATGAGAGGTGCGTGAAAACACATCAATATAGGGGAAGCTACGAGAGGTGCGTGAAAACACAGCGATGTAGTGGAAGTAATGAGAGGTGCACAAAAACATTACAATATATGAAAAACTAAGAGAGGTGCCCGAGAACACAGCGATAGAAGGGAAGCTATGAGAGGTGAGCGAAAACACAGTGATGTAGGGCAAGCTATGGGAGGTGCGTGAACACACAGCGATATACGTGAAGGTATGAGTGGTGCTTGAAGACACGGCGATATAGGGCAAGCTATGAGAGGTGCACAAAAACACAGCGATTTGGGAGAATCTATGAGTAGTGCACGAAAACATCGCAATATATGGGAAACTATGAGAGGTATGCAAAAACACAGCGAAAAATGGGAAGCTATGGGGGGTGAGTGAAAGCACAGCAATATAGGTGAAGCCTTGGGAGTTGCGCAAAATCACAGTGATATCGGTGAAGGGATGAGAGGTGCGTGAAAACACAGTGATATTGGGGAAGCAATGAGGGGTGCGCGAAAACAGGGCGATATACTTGAAGGTATGAGAGGTGCGTGAAAACACGTCGATATAGGGGGAGGTACGAGAGATGAAGAAAACTCAGCTAAAAAGGGGAATGTATGAGAGGTGCGCAAAAACGGCGTTATAGTCAAAACTATGAGAGGTGAGCAAAAACACAGTGATACAGGGGAATGTATGAGAGGAGTGTGAAAACACAACGATATAGGGGAAGCTATGTGAGCTGCGCGAAAACACAGCAATATAGGGGAAGTTATGAGAGCTGCGTGAAAACACGTCGATATAAGGGAAGCTACAAGAGGTGCGCGAAAACACATCGATATAGTGGATGGTATGACAGCTGCGCGAAAAAACAGCGATATATGGGAAGCTATAGGAGGTGCACGAAAACAGAGCGAGAAAGGGGAAGGTATGAGAGGTGTGAGAAAACACAGCAATATAGGGGAAGCTGTGGGAGGTGCAAGAAAGCACGGCAATATAGGAGAAGGTATGAGAGGTGTGCGGAAACATAGCGATGTAGGGGAAGTTATGCGAGATGTGCCAGAACATGAGGGAAACTATGAGAGGTGCGCAAAAACACAGCGATTTGAGGGAATCTATAAGAGGCGAGTGAAAACACGGTGAAAAATGGGAAGGTATGGGAGGTCCGTGAAAACAGGGCGATATAGAGGAAGTGATGAGAGGTGCACGAGAACACAGCGACATAGGGGAAACTATAGGAGATGCGTGAAAACTGAGCAATATACGGGAAGTTATGAGAGCTGCTTGATGACACAGCGATATAGGAGAAGAGATGAGATGTGCGCGAAAACACGGTGATATAGGGGAAGCTATGAGAGGTGAGCGAAAACACAGTGATATAGGGGAAGCCTTGGGAGGTGCGCGAAATCATTGTGTTATCGGGGAAGGGATCAGAGGAGCGTGAAAACACATCGATATAAGAGAAATTATGACAGCTGCACGAAAAGACAGCGATATATGGGAAGCTATAAGAGGTGCACGAAAACAGAGCGAGAAAGGGGAAGGTATGAGAGGTGTGTGAAAACACATTGATATAGTGGAAGGTATGACAGGTACACGAAAACACAGCAATATATGGGAAGCTATGGGAGGTGCACGAAAACAGAGCAATACAGGGGAAGGTATCAGAGGTGTGAGAAAACACAGCAATATAGGGGAAGCTATGAGAGGTGTGAGAAAACACAGCAATATAGGGGAAGCTATGGGAGGTGAGTGAAATTACGGCGATATAGGAGAAGGTATGAGAGGTGTGAGAAAACACAGCAATATAGGGGAAGCTATGGGAGGTGAGTGAAAACACGGCGATAGAGGAGAAGGTAGGAGAGGTGCGCGAAAACAGCGATATATGGGAAGCTATGGGAGGTGCATGAAAACAGAGCGAGAAAGGGGAAGGTATGATAGGTGTGAGAAAACACAGCGATTTGAGGGAATCTATAAGAGGCGCGAGAAAACACGGCGAAAAATGGGAAGGTATGGGAGGTCTGTGAAAACAGGGCGATATAGAGGAAGTAATGAGAGGTGCACGAGAGCACAGCGACATAGGGGAAACTACAGGAGATGCGTGAAAACTGAGCAATATACCGGAAGTTATGAGAGCTGCTTGATGACACAGCGATATAGGAGATGATATGAGATGTACGCAAAAACACAATGATATAGGGGAAGCTATGGGAGGAGCGCGAACACACGGCGATATACATGAAGGTATGAGTGGTGCTTGAAAACACGTCGATATAGGAGAAGTGATGAGTAGTGCGCGAAAACACAGCAATATAGGGGACGGTATGAGAGGTGCGTGAAAACACAGTGGTATATGGGTAGGTATATGGGGTGCATGAAAACACTGTGACATAGGGGAAGCTATCAGAGGGGCGTTAAAGTATAGCGATGTAGGGGATGCAATGGGAGGTGCATGAAAACTCAGCGATATAGGCAAAGTTATGAGAGGTGCGCGAAAACACATCGATATAAGGGCAGCTACAGAGGTGCGTGAAAACACAGCGATATAGTGGAAGGTATGAGAGGTAAACGAAAACACAGCAATATATGGGAAGCTATGGGAGGTGCATGAAACAGAGCGATACAGGGGAAGGTATCAGAGGTGTGAGAAAACACAGCAATATTGGGGAAGCTATGAGAGGTGTGTGAAAACACGGCGATATAGGAGAAGGTATGAGAGGTGTGAGAAAACACAGCCAGATAGGGGAAGCTATGGGAGGTGAGTGAAAACACGGCGATATAGGAGAAGGTATGAGAGGTGCGCGGAAACATAGCGATGTAGGGGAAGTTATGCGAGGTGTGCCAGAACATGGCGATATATGGGAAGCTATGAAAGGTGCGCAAAAACACAGCGATTTGAGGGAATCTATAAGAGGTGCGCAAAAACACTGCGAAAAATGGGAAGGTATGGGAGGTCCGTGAAAACAGGGCAATATAGAGGAAGTAATGAGAGGTGCACGAGAGCACAGCGACATAGGGGAAGCTATGGGAGGTGCGCTAAAACACGGCGATATAGGGGAAGCGATGAGAGGTGCCCGAAAATGCAGCGATATAGGGAACAATATGAGAGGTGCTTGAAAACACAGTGATATAGGGGTAGTTATGCGTGGTGCGTGAAAGCACAGTGAAAAAGAGGAAGCTGTAGGAGGTGCACGAAAACACGGCGATATAGGGGAAGGTATGAGAGGTGCGCGAAAACACAGCGATATGGGGAATCTATGAGAGGTGCCTGAAAACACAACGATTTATGAGAAGTTTTGAGAGGTGCACGAAAACAAAGCAATTTAGGGGAAGCTGTGTGATGTGTGCGAAAACAGCGATCTAGTGGAAGCTATGGGAGGTGCGCAAAGACACGGTGATATAGGGGATGGTATGAGAGGTGTACGAAAACACAGCGATATAGGGGACGGTATGAGAGGTGCGTGAAAACACAGTGGTATATGGGTAGGTATATGGGGTGCATGAAAACACTGTGACATAGGGGAAGCTATCAGAGGGGCGTGAAAGTATAGCGCTGTAGGGGATGCTATGGGAGGTGCATGAAAACTCAGCGATATAGGCAAAGTTATGAGAGGTGCGCGAAAACACATCGATATAGGGGCAGCTACAGAGGTGCGTGAAAACACAGCGATATAGTGGAAGGTATGAGAGGTAAACGAAAACACAGCAATATATGGGAAGCTATGGGAGGTGCATGAAAACAGAGCGATACAGGGGAAGGTATCAGAGGTGTGAGAAAACACAGCAATATAGGGGAAGCTATAAGAGGTGTGTGAAAACACGGCAATATAGGAGAAGGTATGAGAGGTGTGAGAAAACACAGCAATATAGGGGAAGCTATGGGAGGTGAGTGAAAACACGGCGATATAGGAGAAGGTATGAGAGGTGCGCGAAAACACAGCGATATATGGGAAGCTATGGGAGGTGCACGAAAACAGAGCGAGAAAGGGGAAGGTATGATAGGTGTGACAAAACACAGCAATATAGGGGAAGCTATGGGAGGTGCGAGAAAGCACGGCGATATAGGAGAAGGTATGAGAGGTGCGCGGAAACATAGCAATGTAGGGGAAGTTATGCAAGGTATGCCAGAACATGGCGATATTGGGGAAGCTATGAGAGGTGCGCCAAAACACAGCGATTTGAGGGAATCTATAAGAGGTGCGCGAAAACGCGGCGAAAATGGGAAGGTATGGGAGGTCCGTGAAAACAGGGCGATATAGAGGAAGTCATGAGAGGTGCACGAGAACACAGCGACATAGGGGAAACTATAGGAGATGCGTGAAAACTGAGCAATATACGGGAAGTTATGAGAGCTGCTTGATGACACAGCGATATAGGAGAAGATATGAGATGTGCGCAAAAACATGGTGATATAGGGGAAGCGATGAGAGGTGAGCGAAAACACAGCTATATAGGGGAAGCCTTGGGAGGTGCGAGAAATCATTGTGATATCGGGGAAGGGATCAGAGGAGCGTGAAAACACAGCGATATAGGGGAAGGCACGGGAGGCGTGCGAAAACACAGCGATATAGGGGATTGTATGGGAGGTGCTTGAAAACACAGCCATATAGGGGAAGTTTTGACAGGTGCACAAAAACACAATGATATAGGGGAAGCTATGGGAGGAGCGCGAACACACGGCGATATACGTGAAGGTATGAGTGGTGCTTGAAAACACGTCGATATAGGGGAAGTGATGAGCAGTGCGCGAAAACACAGCGATATAGCGGACGGTATGAGAGGTGCGTGAAAACACAGTGGTATATGGGTAGGTATATGGGGTGCATGAAAACACTGTGATATAGGGGAAGCTATCAGAGGGACGTGAAAGTACAGTGATGTAGGGGATGCAATGTGAGGTGCATGAAAACTCAGCGATATCGGCAAAGTTATGAGAGGTGCGCGAAAACACATCGATATAGGGGAAGCTATGAGAGGTGTGTGAAAACACTGCAATATAGGAGAAGGTATGAGAGGTGCGCAAAAACACAGCGATTTGGGGGAATCTATAAGAGGCACACGAAAACACGGCGAAAAATGGGAAGGTATGGGAGGTCCGTGAAAAAAGTGCGATATAGAGGATGTGATGAGAGGTGCACGAGAGCACAGCGACATAGGGGAAACTACAGGAGATGCGTGAAAACTGAGCAATATACCGAAAGTTATGAGAGCTGCTTGATGACACAGCGATATAGGAGATGATATGAGATGTACGCAAAAACACAATGATATAGGGGAAGCTATGGGAGGAGCGCGAACACACGGCGATATACATGAAGGTATGAGTGGTGCTTGAAAACACGTCGATATAGGAGAAGTGATGAGTAGTGCGCGAAAACACAGCAATATAGGGGACGGTATGAGAGGTGCGTGAAAACACAGTGGTATATGGGTAGGTATATGGGGTGCATGAAAACACTGTGACATAGGGGAAGCTATCAGAGGGGCGTTAAAGTATAGCGATGTAGGGGATGCAATGGGAGGTGCATGAAAACTCAGCGATATAGGCAAAGTTATGAGAGGTGCGCGAAAACACATCGATATAAGGGCAGCTACAGAGGTGCGTGAAAACACAGCGATATAGTGGAAGGTATGAGAGGTAAACGAAAACACAGCAATATATGGGAAGCTATGGGAGGTGCATGAAACAGAGCGATACAGGGGAAGGTATCAGAGGTGTGAGAAAACACAGCAATATTGGGGAAGCTATGAGAGGTGTGTGAAAACACGGCGATATAGGAGAAGGTATGAGAGGTGTGAGAAAACACAGCCAGATAGGGGAAGCTATGGGAGGTGAGTGAAAACACGGCGATATAGGAGAAGGTATGAGAGGTGCGCGGAAACATAGCGATGTAGGGGAAGTTATGCGAGGTGTGCCAGAACATGGCGATATATGGGAAGCTATGAAAGGTGCGCAAAAACACAGCGATTTGAGGGAATCTATAAGAGGTGCGCAAAAACACTGCGAAAAATGGGAAGGTATGGGAGGTCCGTGAAAACAGGGCAATATAGAGGAAGTAATGAGAGGTGCACGAGAGCACAGCGACATAGGGGAAGCTATGGGAGGTGCGCTAAAACACGGCGATATAGGGGAAGCGATGAGAGGTGCCCGAAAATGCAGCGATATAGGGAACAATATGAGAGGTGCTTGAAAACACAGTGATATAGGGGTAGTTATGCGTGGTGCGTGAAAGCACAGTGAAAAAGAGGAAGCTGTAGGAGGTGCACGAAAACACGGCGATATAGGGGAAGGTATGAGAGGTGCGCGAAAACACAGCGATATGGGGAATCTATGAGAGGTGCCTGAAAACACAACGATTTATGAGAAGTTTTGAGAGGTGCACGAAAACAAAGCAATTTAGGGGAAGCTGTGTGATGTGTGCGAAAACAGCGATCTAGTGGAAGCTATGGGAGGTGCGCAAAGACACGGTGATATAGGGGATGGTATGAGAGGTGTACGAAAACACAGCGATATAGGGGACGGTATGAGAGGTGCGTGAAAACACAGTGGTATATGGGTAGGTATATGGGGTGCATGAAAACACTGTGACATAGGGGAAGCTATCAGAGGGGCGTGAAAGTATAGCGCTGTAGGGGATGCTATGGGAGGTGCATGAAAACTCAGCGATATAGGCAAAGTTATGAGAGGTGCGCGAAAACACATCGATATAGGGGCAGCTACAGAGGTGCGTGAAAACACAGCGATATAGTGGAAGGTATGAGAGGTAAACGAAAACACAGCAATATATGGGAAGCTATGGGAGGTGCATGAAAACAGAGCGATACAGGGGAAGGTATCAGAGGTGTGAGAAAACACAGCAATATAGGGGAAGCTATAAGAGGTGTGTGAAAACACGGCAATATAGGAGAAGGTATGAGAGGTGTGAGAAAACACAGCAATATAGGGGAAGCTATGGGAGGTGAGTGAAAACACGGCGATATAGGAGAAGGTATGAGAGGTGCGCGAAAACACAGCGATATATGGGAAGCTATGGGAGGTGCACGAAAACAGAGCGAGAAAGGGGAAGGTATGATAGGTGTGACAAAACACAGCAATATAGGGGAAGCTATGGGAGGTGCGAGAAAGCACGGCGATATAGGAGAAGGTATGAGAGGTGCGCGGAAACATAGCAATGTAGGGGAAGTTATGCAAGGTATGCCAGAACATGGCGATATTGGGGAAGCTATGAGAGGTGCGCCAAAACACAGCGATTTGAGGGAATCTATAAGAGGTGCGCGAAAACGCGGCGAAAAATGGGAAGGTATGGGAGGTCCGTGAAAACAGGGCGATATAGAGGAAGTCATGAGAGGTGCACGAGAACACAGCGACATAGGGGAAACTATAGGAGATGCGTGAAAACTGAGCAATATACGGGAAGTTATGAGAGCTGCTTGATGACACAGCGATATAGGAGAAGATATGAGATGTGCGCAAAAACATGGTGATATAGGGGAAGCGATGAGAGGTGAGCGAAAACACAGCTATATAGGGGAAGCCTTGGGAGGTGCGAGAAATCATTGTGATATCGGGGAAGGGATCAGAGGAGCGTGAAAACACAGCGATATAGGGGAAGGCACGGGAGGCGTGCGAAAACACAGCGATATAGGGGATTGTATGGGAGGTGCTTGAAAACACAGCCATATAGGGGAAGTTTTGACAGGTGCACAAAAACACAATGATATAGGGGAAGCTATGGGAGGAGCGCGAACACACGGCGATATACGTGAAGGTATGAGTGGTGCTTGAAAACACGTCGATATAGGGGAAGTGATGAGCAGTGCGCGAAAACACAGCGATATAGCGGACGGTATGAGAGGTGCGTGAAAACACAGTGGTATATGGGTAGGTATATGGGGTGCATGAAAACACTGTGATATAGGGGAAGCTATCAGAGGGACGTGAAAGTACAGTGATGTAGGGGATGCAATGTGAGGTGCATGAAAACTCAGCGATATCGGCAAAGTTATGAGAGGTGCGCGAAAACACATCGATATAGGGGAAGCTATGAGAGGTGTGTGAAAACACTGCAATATAGGAGAAGGTATGAGAGGTGCGCAAAAACACAGCGATTTGGGGGAATCTATAAGAGGCACACGAAAACACGGCGAAAAATGGGAAGGTATGGGAGGTCCGTGAAAAAAGTGCGATATAGAGGATGTGATGAGAGGTGCACGAGAGCACAGCGACATAGGGGAAGCTATAAGAGATGCGTGAAAACTGAGCAATATACGGAAAGTTATGAGAGCTGCTTGATGACACAGCGATATAGGAGAAGATATGAGATGTGCACGAAAACACGGTGATATACGGGAAGCTATGAGAGGTGAGCGAAAACACAGTGATATAGGGGAAACCTTGGGGGGTGCGCGAAATCATTATGTTATTGGGGAAGGGATCAGAGGAGCGTGAAAACACAGCAATATAGGAGAATGTATGTGAGGTGCTTGAAAACACAGCAATATAGGAGAAGGTATGACAGGTGCACGAAAATACAGTGATATAGGGGAAGCTATGGAAGGAGCGTGAACACACGGCGATATACGTGAAGGTATGAGTGGTGCTTGAAAACACGTCGATATAGAGGAAGTGATGAGAGGTGCGCAAAAACACAGCGTTATAGGGGACGGTATGAGAGGTGCGTGAAAACACAGTGATATATGGGTAGGTATGCGAGGTGCATGAAAACACAGTGATATAGGGGAAGGTATGAGAGGTGCGGGAAAAAACACACGATATAGGGGAAGGTATCGGAGATGCGCAAAAACACAGCGATATGGAGGAAGCTATGGAAGGTGCGCAAAAATACAGCGATATAGGGGAAGCTATCAGAGGGGCGCGAAAGCACAGCGACGTAAGTGATGCTATGGGAAGTACATGAAAACTGAGCGATATAGGCAAAGTTATGAGAGTTGCGCGAAAACACATCGATATAGGGGCAGCTACGAGAGGTGCGTGAAAACACAGCGATATAGTGGAAGGTATGAGAGGTACACGAAAACACAGCAATATATGGGAAGATATGGAAGGTGCACGAAAACAGGGCGGTACAGGGGAAGGTATCAGAGGTGTGAGAAAACACAGCAATATCGGGGAAGCTATGGGAGGTGCATGAAAACACAGCGATATATGGGAAGCTATGGGAGGTGCATGAAAACAGAGCGAGAAAGGGGAAGGTAAGAGAGGTGTGAGAAAACACAGCAATATAGGGGAAGCTATGGGAGGTGCGTGAAAGCACGTCGATATAGAGGAGGGAATGAGAAGTGCGCGACAACACAGCGATGTAAAGGAAGCTATGGGAGGTGCATGAAAACAGAGCGATATAGGGGAAGGTATGAGAGGTGTGAGAAAATACAGCGGTATAGGGGAAGCTATGGGAGGTGCGTGAAAACACAGCGTTATAGGGGAAGCTATGGGAGGTGCGTGAAAACACAGCGACATAGGGGAAGCTATGGGAGGTGAGCAAAAACAGAGCGATATAGGAGAATGTATGAGAGGTGCACAAAAACGCAAAGATATAGGGGAAGCTATGGGAGGTGCGCTAAAACACGGCGATATAGGGGAAGCGATGAGAGGTGCCCGAAAATGCAGCGATATAGGGAACAGTATGAGAGGTGCTTGAAAACACAGTGATATAGGGGTAGTTATGTGTGGTGCGTGAAAGCACAGTGAAAAAGAGGAAGCTATAGGAGGTGCACGAAAACACGGCGATATAGGGGAAGGTATGAGAGGTGCGCGAAAACACAGCAATATGGGGAATCTATGAGAGGTGCCTGAAAACACAACGATTTATGAGAAGCTTTGAGAGGTGCACGAAAACAAAGCAATTTAGGGGAAGCTGTGTGATGTGTGCGAAAACAGCGATCTAGTGGAAGCTATGAGAGGTGCGCAAAGACACGGTGATATAGGGGATGGTATGAGAGGTGGACGAAAACACATCGATATAGGGGAGGGTATGAGAAGTGCGCGACAACACAGCGATGTAGGGCAAGCTATGGGAGGTGTGCTAAAACACCGCAATATATGGGAAGTTATGAGACGGAAGTGAAAATGTAGCGATAAATGGGAAGCTATGGGTGGTGCATGAAAACACGGCGATATAGAAGAAGGTATGAGAGGTGCGTGAAAACACATCGATATAAGTGAGGCTACGAGAGGTGCGCGAAAACACAGCGATATAGTGGAAGGTATGAGAGGGGTGTGAAAACACCGAGATATATGGAGAGCTATGAGAGCTGCGCAAAACAACAGTGATATATGGGAATCTATGAGAGGTGCGCGAAAACACAGCGATATAGGGGAAGCTATGGGAGGTGCTCGAACACACAGCGATAAGTGGAAGGTATGGGAGGTGCGCGAAACACAGCGCTAAAGGGGAATGTATGAGAGGTGTGTGAAAACACAGCATAATTGGGGAAACTATGGGAAATGCGCGATAACACAGCGATATTTGGGAAGCTATGGGAGGTGCGCGTAAAAACGGCGATAGAGGGGTAGGTATGAGAGGTGCACGAAAACATGGCGATATATGGGAAGTTATGGGAGGTGCGTGAAAAGATGGCGATATAGGTAAAGGTATGAGACGGAAGCGAAAACACAGCGATATGGAGAATCTATGAGAGGTGCGCGAAAACAAAGCAATTTGGGAGAAGCTGTGAGATGTGCGCGAAAACAGTGATCTAGTGGAAGCTATGGGAGGTACGCGAAGACACGCCGATATAGGGGATGGTATGAGAAGTGCGCGACAACACAGCGATGTAGGGGAAGCTATGGGAGGTGTGTGAAAACATGGTGATATAGGGGAAGTTACGAGAGGGAAGCAAAAATACAGTGATATATGAAGCTATGGGAGGTGCGCAAAAACGGAGCGATATAGGAGGTATATGAGGTGCACAAAAATGCAAAGATATAGGGGAAGCTATGGGAGGTGCGTGAAAACACAGCAATATAGGGGAAACGATGAGTGGTGCCCGAAATCACAGCGATATAGAGAACAGTATGAGAGGTGCTTGAAAACACAGTGATATAGGGGAAGGTATGCGTGGTGCGTGAAAGCACAGTGAAAAAGAGGAAGCTATAGGAGGTGCACGAAAAAACGGCGATATAGAAGAAGGTATGAGAGATGAGCGAAATCTCAGCTAAAAAGGGGAGGTTTGAGAGGTATGTGATAATACGGCAAAATAGGCAAAGCTATGAGAGGTGAGCAAAAACACAGCGATATAGGGGAAGTTGTGGGAGGTGTGCTAACACACAGCGATATTGGGAAAGCTATCAGGAGTACGTGAAAACACAGCGCTATATTGGAAGCTATTGGATGTGCGTGAAAAGACGGCGATATAGGGGAAGGTGTGAGAGGTGCGCGAAAACACAGCTATATGGGGAAGCTATGGGAAGTGCACGAAAACTCAGCGATTTTGGAGATGGTATGAGAGATGAGCGAAAACTCAGCTAAAGAGGGGATGGTATGAGAGGTGCGCGAAAACACGGTGATATATGGGAAGTTATTGGAGGTGCGTGAAAAGACGGCGATATAGGTGAAGGTATGAGACGGAATCGAAAACACAACGATATGGGGAATCTATGAGAGGTGCGCGAAAACAAAGCAATTTAGGGGAAGCTATGAGATGTGCGTGAAAACAGCGATCTAGTGGAAGCTATGGGAGGTGCACGAAGACACGCCGATATAGCAGAGGGTATGAGAAGTGTGCGACAACACAGCGATGTAGGGGAAGCTAAAATACAGCGATATATGGGAAGCTATGGGAGGTGCTCAAAAACAGAGCGATATAGGGGAAGGTATGAGAGGTGCGAGAAAACTCAGCGATATAGGGGAATGTATGAGAGGGGCGCAAAACCACAATGGTATAGGGGAAGCTATAGGAGGTGCGTGAAAACACAGCGATATAGGGGAAGCGATGAGAGGTGCCCGAAAACGCAGCGATATAGGGAACAGTATGAGAGGTGCTTGAAAACACAGTGATATAGGGGTAGGCATGCGTGGTGCATGAAAGCACAGTGAAAAAGAGGAAGCTACAGGAGGTGCACAAAAACACGGTGATATAGGAGAAGGTATGAGAGATGAGCGAAATCTCAGCTAAAAAGGGTGAGGTTTGAGAGGTGTGCGATAATACGGCAAAATAGGCAAAGCTATGAGAGGTGAGCAAAAACACAGCGATATTGGGAAAGCTATCAGGAGTACGCAAGAACACAGCGCTATATGGGAAGATATTGGATGTGCGTGAAAAGACAGCGATATAGGGGAAGCTATGAGAGGTGCGCGAAAACACAGCTATATGGAGAAGCTATGGGAGGTGCACGAAAACTCAGCGATATAAGAGATGGTATGAGAGATGAGCGAAAACTCAGCTAAAGAGGGGAAGGTATGAGAGATGCGCGAAAACACACTGCGATAGAGGGGTAGGTATGAGAGGTGTGCGAAAACATGGCGATATATGGGAAGCTATTGGAGGTGCGTGAAAAGACGGCGATATAGGTGAAGGTATGAGAGGTGCGCGAAAACACAGCAATTTGGGGGAAGCTATGAGAGGTGTGCGAAAGCATCGCAATATATGGAAAGATATGAGAGGTGTGCGAAAACAAGGCGATATAGGTGAAGGTATGAGACGGAAGCAAAAACACAGCGATATGGGGAATCTATGAGAGGTGCGCGAAAACAAAGCAATTTAGGGGAAACTATGAGATGTGCGCGAAAGCAGCAATCTAGTGGAAGCTATGGGAGGTGCGTGAAAACACGGCGATATAGGAGAATGCATGAGAGGTGCACAAAACCACAATGATATAGGGGAAGCTATGGGAGGTGCGCGAAAACACAGCGATTTGGGGTTAGCTATAATAGATGCGCGAAAACACGGCGAAAAATGGCAAGCTGTGGGAGGTGTGTGAAAACACAGCAATATTGGGGAAGGAATGAGAGGGGCGCGAAAATACAGTGATATAGGGGAAGGTATGAGAGGTGCGCTAAAATACAGCAATATAGGGGAATGTATGAGAGGTCTGCAAAAACACGGCGATATAGGGGAAATTATGAGAGGTGCGCGAAAACACAGTGATAAAGGGAAATCTTTGGGAGGTGCATGAAAACACGGCGATATAGGGAAAAGTATGAGGGGTGTGCGAAAACACGGCGATATATGGGAAACTATGAGAGATGCGTGAAAACAGGGCTGTATAGGAGAAGATATGAGAAGTGCGCAAAAACACAGCGATGTAGGGGAAGCTATGGGAGGTGTGTGAAAGCAGAGCGATATAGGGGAAGTGATTGGAGGTTCATGAGAGCACAGCGACATACGAGAAGTTATGGTAGGTGCATGAAAACACAGCCATACGGGGAAGGTATGAGATGGGCTCTAAAACACAGCAATATAGGGGAAGGTATGAGAGGTCCGCGAAAACACAATGATATAGGGAAAGCTTTGGGAGGTGCACATAAACACGGCAATATAGGGGAAGGTGTGAGAGATGAGCGAAAACTCAGCCAGAAAAGGGAAGTTATGAGAGGTGCGAGAAAACACAGCCATATAGTGGAAGGTGTGAGAGGTGCGCAAAAAGACAGCAATATATGGGAAGCTATAGGAGGTGCACGAAAACAGAGCAACATAGGGGAAGGCATGAGATGTGCACGAAAACACAACGATTTGGGGGAAACTATGAGAGGTGAGCGAAAACAGGGCGAAAAATGGGAAGATATGGGAGGTGCATGAAAACGCAGCGATATTGGGGAAGGTGTGAGATGTGCGTGAAAACACAACGATATAGGGTAACATATCAGAGGTGCACAAAAACACAGCGATATAGTAGAAGGTATGAGAGGTGCCCGAAAACACAGCGACATATGGGAAGCTATGGGAGGTGCACGAAAACAGAGCGAGAAAGGATAAGGTATGAGAGGTGTGAGAAAACATGGCGATATACGGGAAGCTATGAGAGGTGCGTGAAGACACGTCGATATAGGGGAAGGTATGAGAGGTGCACAAAAACACATCGATATAGGGGAAGCTATGGGAGGTGAGTGAAAACACAGCGATATAGGGGAAGGTATGAGAGGTGCCCGAAAACACAGTGATATATGGGAAGCTATGGGAGGTGCACGAAAACAGAACGAGAAAGGAGAAGGTATGAGAGGTGTGAGAAAACACGGCGATATAGGGGAAGCTATGGGAGGTGTGTGAAAACACGTCGATATAGGGGAAGGTATGAGAGGTCTGCAAAAACACAGCGATATAGGGGAAGGTATGAGAGGCGTGCGAAAAAAGGGCGATATATGGGAAACTATGGGAGATGCGTGAAAACAGGGCGGTTTAGGGGAAGGTATGAGAGGTGCGCAAAAACACAGCGATGTAGGGGAAGCTATGGGAGGTGTGTGAAAGCAGAGCGATATAGGGGAAGTGATTGGAGGTTCACGAGAGCACAGTGACATATGAGAAGTTATGGTAGGTGCATGAAAACACAGCCATACGGGGAAGGTACTAGATGGGCGTGAAAACACAGCAATATAGGGGAACGTATGAGAGGTCTGCGAAAACACGGCGATATTGGGGAAGGTGTGAGATCTGTGTGAAAACACAACTACATAGGGGAACGTATCAGAGGTGCACAAAAACACAACGATGTAGGGGAAGGTATGAGTGGTGCGCGAAAACACAGTGATATATTGGAAGCCATGGGAGGTGCACGACAACAGAGCGATATAGGGGACGCTATGTGAGGTGTGTGAAAACACAGCGAGCTAGGGGAAGCCATGAGTGGTGTGTGAAAACATGGCCATATATGGCAAGCTATGAGAGGTGTGCGAAAACAGATATAGCGGAAGCTATGGGAGGTATGCAAAAACACAGCAATATAGGGGAAGCTATGAAAGCTGCTTGATAACACAGCGATATAGGGGAAGGCATGAGAGGTGCGCAAAAACAGGACGATATAAGGGTAGGTATGCGAGGTGCGTGTAAACACAGTGGTATAGGGGAAGGAATGAGAGGTGCACGAAAACATAGCGATTTGGGGGAAGTTATGAGAGGTGTATGAAAACATCGCAATATATGGGAAACTATGAGAAGTGCGCGATAACACGGCCAAAAATGGGAAGCTATGGGAGGTGCGGGAAACACAGCCATATAGGGGAAGTTATGAGAGGTGTGGGAAAACACATCAATATAGTGGAAGGTATGAGAGGTGCGCGAAAACACAACAATATAGCGGAAGGTATGCGAGGTGCGCGATAACACAGCGATATAGGGAAAGCTATGAGAAGTGCGAGAAAACACATTGATAAAGGGGAGGGTATGCGAGGTGCAAGAAAACACAGCAATATAGGGTAAGCTATGAGAGGTGGGCGAAAACACGGTGATATAGGGGAAGCCATGAGAGGGGAGCGTTAACAGCGATATATGGGAAAGTATGAGAGGTGCATGAAAACACAGCGATATAGGGGAAGCTATGGCAGGTGTGCGAAAACACAGTGATAAAGGAGAAGGTATAAGAGGTGTGCGAAAACACAGCCATACTGGGAAAGCTATGGGAGGTGCGCGAAAACATGGCAATACAGGGGAAGCTCTGAGACGTGCTTGAAAATGCAGCGATATAGGGGAAGCTATAGGAGATGTGTGAAAACACAGCAATACAGGGGAAGCTGTGGGAGGTCCAAGAAAACGCAGCAATATATGGGAAGGTATGGGACGTGCATGAAAACACAGTGATATAGCGGTAGGTATGCGAGGAGCGTGATAACACAGTGATATATGGGGATCTATGGGAGGTGCGCTAAAACAGAGCGATTTTGGGGAAGGTATGAGAGGTGCGAGAAAACACAGCGATATAGGGGAACCTATGAGAGGTGCGCAAAAACACAACGATATAGGGGAACGTATGCGAGTTGTTCGAAAACACAGCGATATAGATGAAACTATGGGACGTGCAAGAAAACACAGCCATATAGGGGAGGTGTGATAGGCATGCGAAAACACAGCGATATTTAGGAAGCTATGGGAGCTGCGTGAAAACATGGTGACATACGGGAAGGTATGAGAGCTGCGCAAAAACGCAGCGATGTAGGGGAAGATACGAGAGGTGCGCGAAATCACAGCGATATATGGGAAGCTATGGGAGGTATGCGAAAACACAGCAATATAGGGGAAGCTATGAAAGCTGCTTGATAACACAGTGATATAGGGGAAGGTTTTAGAGGTGAGCGAAAACACATCGATACAGTGGTAGGTATCAGAGGTGCGCGAAAACACAATGATATAGGGGAAAGTACGCGAGGTAAGCGAAAACACAGTGATATAGGGGAAGCAATGAGAGGTCTGCGAAAACATGGCGATATAGGGACAGGTATGAGAGTTGTGCGAAAATACAGCGATGTAGGGGAAGGTATGAATGGAGCGCGATAACACCGATATATGGGAAGCAATGGGAGGTGCACAACAACAGAGCAATATAGGGGAACATATCAGAGGTGCGAGAAAACACAGCAATATAGGGGAAGCTATGGGAGGTGTGAAAAATCATGGCGATATAGGGAATGCTATGTGAGGTGCGTGAAAACACAGCGATCTATTGGAAGCCATGAGAGGTGTGTGAAAACATCGCCATATATGGCAAGCTATGAGAGGTGTGCAAAAACAGCGATATAGCGGAAGCTATGGGAGGTATGCGAAAACACAGCAATATAGTGGATCTATGAAAGCTGCTTGATAACACAGCGATGTAGGGGAAGCTATGAGAGGTGCGCAAAAACACAATGACATAGGGGAAGGTATGCGAGGTGCGTGAAAACGCAGCGATATAGGGGAAGCTATGAGAGGTGCACGAAAACGCAGTGATATAGGGGAAGCTATGAGAGGGGAGCGTTAACTCAGCTATATATGGGAAATTATAAGAGGTGCACGAAAACACAGTGATATAGGGGAAGCTATGGGAGGTGTGCGAAAACACAACAATACAGGGGAAGGTATAAGAGGTGTGCGAAAACATAGCCATATTGGGGAAGCTATGGGAGGTGTGCAAAAGCACAGCGATAATAGGAAGGTATGGGAGGTGCGCGAAAACATGGCAATCTATTGGAAGCTCTGAGATGTGCGTGAAAACACAGCGATATAGGGGAAGCTATGGGAGGTGTGCGAAAACTCAGCAATATATGGGAAGGTATGGGACGTGCGTGAAAACACAGTGATATAGGGGTAGGTATACGAGGAGCGTGAAAACACAGTGATATATGGGGAGCTATGGTAGATGTGCGAAAGCACGGTGATATAGAGGAAGAAATGACAGGTGCAAGAAAACACAGCAATAGAGGGGAAGCTACGGAAGGTGCGTAAAAAGACGGCGATATAGGAGAAGGTATGAGAGGCGCTTGAAAACACAGCGATATAGCGGAAGGTATGAAAGGTGCTCGAAAACAGACTGATAGAGGAGAAACAATGAAAGGTGCGCGAATACAAGGCAATATACGTGAAGGTATGAGAGGTGCTTGAAAACACATTGATATAGGGGAAGCGATGAGAGGTGCATGAAAATGCAGTGACATACAGGACGGTATGAGAGGCGCTTGAAAACACAGCGATATAGCGGAAGGTATGAAAGGTGCTCGAAAACAGACTGATAGAGGAGAAACAATGAGAGGTGCGCGAATACAAGGCAATATACGTGAAGGTATGAGGGGTGCTTGAAAACACATTGATATAGGGGAAGCGATGAGAGGTGCAGGAAAATGCAGTGACATACAGGACGGTATGAGAGGCTGTGAAAACACAGTGATATAGCAGTAGGTATGCGAGATGCGCGTAAATACAGTGATATGGGGAAGGTATGAGAGGTGCGCGAAAACACATTGATATAGTGCAAGGTATAAGAGGTGCACGAAAACACAACAACATAGGGGAAGGTATGCGAGGTGCGCAAAAATGCAGCGACATAGGGGAAGATACGAGAGGTGTGTGAAAACACAGCGATTTGGGGGAAGTTATGAGAGGTGCGTGAAAACATCGCAATATATGGGAAGCTATGAGAAGTGCGCGATAACACGGCGAAAAATGGGAAGCTATGGGAGGTGCGGGAAAAACAGCGATATAGGGGAAGGTATGAGAGGTTGTGAAAACACATCAATATATTGGGAAGTATGAGAGGTGCGTGAAAACAGAACGATATAGGGGAAGGTATGCGAGCTGCGCGAAAGCACAGCGATGTAAGGGAAGCTATGCCAGGTGCGCGAAAACACGGCGATATAATGGAAGCTATGAGAGGTACGCGAAAACAGAGCAATGTAGTGGAAGCTATGCGAGGTGCGCAAGAAAACGTCGATATAATGGAAGCTATCAGAGGTGCACGAAAACACAACGATTTGGGGGATGCTATGAGAGGTGCGCAGAAGCATCATAATATATGGGAAGCTATGGGAGGTGCGTGAAAACAGCGAAATAAAGGGGAAGTTACCAGAGGTGCGCGAGAACACAGCCATATTGGGGAAACTATTGGAGGTGAACGAAAACCCAGCGATATTGGGGAAGCTATGGGAGGTGCGCAAAAACAGGACGATATAGGGGAAGGTATGAGAGGTGCGTGATTACATGGCGACATAGGTGAAGGTATGGGAGGTGCGCAAAAAGAAAGCAATTTAGGGGAAGTTATGAGAGGGAAGTGAAAACACAGCGATACAGGGGAAACTATGGGAGTTGCACGAAAACACAGCAATATACGGGAAGGTATGGGACGTTCACGAAAACACAGCGAAATAGTGCAAGGTATGAGAGGTGAGCGAAAATACGGTGATGCAGCAGAATGTATGAGAGGTACATGAAAACACGGCAATACAGGGGAAGGTATGAAAGGTGAGCAAAAACACAGCTATATAGGGGAAGTTATGAGAGGTGCGCGAAAACACAATGATATTGAGGAAGCTATGGGAGGTGCGGGAAAACACAGCGATATAGGGGAAGCTATAGAGGTGCACGAAAACACAGTGATATAGGGGAAGATATGGGAGGTGTGCGAAAACACAGCGATCTTGGGGAAGCTATGAGAAGTGCGCGAAAACACATTGATACAGGGGAAGCTAGGAGAGGTGCGCAAAACACATCGATATAGTGGAAGGTATAGAAACATAGAAACATAGAAAATAGGTGCAGGAGTAAGCCATTCAGCCCTTCGAGCCTGCACCGCCATTTATTATGATCATGGGTGATCATCCAACTCAGAACACCGCCCCAGCCTTCCCTCCATACCCCCTGACCCCCGTAGCCACAAGGGCCATATCTAACTCCCTCTTAAATATAGCCAATGAACTGGCCTCAACTGTTTCCTGTGGCAGAGAATTCCACAGATTCACCACTCTCTGTGTGAAGAAGTTTTTCCTAATCTCGGTCCTAAAAGGCTTCCCCTCTATCCTCAAACTGTGACCCCTCGTTCTGGACTTCCCCAACATCGGGAACAATCTTCCTGCATCTAGCCTGTCCAATCCCTTTAGGACCTTATACGTTTCAATCAGATCCCCCCTCAATCTTCTAAATTCCAACGAGTACAAGCCCAGTTCATCCATTCTTTCTTCATATGAAAGTCCTGCCATCCCAGGAATCAATCTGGTGAACCTTCTCTGTACTCCCTCTATAGCAAGGATGTCTTTCCTCAGATTAGGGGACCAAAATTGCACACAATACTCCAGGTGTGGTCTCACCAAGGCCTTGTACAACTGCAGTAGTATCTCCCTGCTCCTGTACTCAAATCCTCTCGCTATAAGTGCCAGCATACCATTCGCCTTTTTCACCGCCTGCTGTACCTGCATGCCCACTTTCAATGACTGGTGTAGAATGACACCCAGGTCACGTTGCACCTCCCCTTTTCCTAATCGGCCACCATTCAGATAATAATCTGTTTTCCTATTTTTGCCACCAACGTGGATAACTTCACATTTATCCACATTAAATTGCATCTGCCATGAATTTGCCCACTCACCCAACCTATCCAAGTCACTCTGCATCCTCTTAGCATCTTCCTCACAGCTAACACTGCCACCCAGCTTCGTGTCATCCGCAAACTTGAAGATGCTGCATTTAATTCCCTCATCCAAGTCATTAATATATATTGTAAACAACTGGGGCCTCAGCACTGAGCCTTGCGGTACCCCACCAGTCACCGCCTGCCATTCTGAAAAGGTCCCGTTTATTCCCACTCTTTGCTTCCTGTCTGCTAACCAACTCTCCACCCACACCAATACCTTACCCCCAATACCGTGTGCTTTAAGTTTGCACACTAATCTCCTGTGTGGGACCTTGTCAAAAGCCTTCTGAAAATCCAAATATACCACATCCACTGGTTCGCCCCTATCCACTCTACTAGTTACATCCTCAAAAAATTCTATGAGATTCGTCAGACATGATTTTCCTTTCACAAATCCATGCTGACTTTGTCCGATCATTTCACCACTTTCCAAATGTGCTGTTATCACATCCTTGATAACTGACTCCAGCAGTTTCCCCACCACCGACGTTAGGCTAACCGGTCTATAATTCCCCGGTTTCTCTCTCCATCCTTTTTTAAAAAGTGGAGTTACATTAGCCACCATCCAATCCTCAGGAACTAGTCCAGAATCTAACGAGTTTTGAAAAATTATCACTAATGCATCCACTATTTCTTGGGCTACTTCCTTAAGCACCCTGGGATGCAGACCATCTGGCCCTGGGTATTTATCTGCCTTTAATCCCTTCAATTTACCTAACACCACTTCCCTACTAACATGTATTTCGCTCAGTTCCTCCATCTCACTGGACTCTCTGTCCCCTACTATTTCCGGAAGATTATTTATGTCCTCCTTAGTGAAGACAGAACCAAAGTAATTATTCAATTGGTCTGCCATGTCCTTGCTCCCCATAATCAACTCACCTGTTTCTGCCTGCAGGGGACCTGCATTTGTCTTTACCAGTCTTTTCCTTTTTACATATCTATAAAAGTTTTTACAGTCCGTTTTTATGTTCCCTGCCAGTTTTCTCTCATAATCTTTTTTCCCCTTCCTAATTAAGCCCTTTGTCCTCCTCTGCTGAACTCTGAATTTCTCCCAATCCTCAGGTGAGCCACTTTCTCTGGCTAATTTGTATGCTGCTTCTTTGGAATTGATACTATCCCTAATTTCTCTTGTCAGCCACGGGTGCACTACCTTCCTTGATTTATTCTTTTGCCAAACTGGGATGAGAGGTGCACAAAAACATAAACATAGGGGAGGTATGCGAGGTGTGTGAAAACAGAGCAATATAGGGGAAGCTATGCGAGGTACAAGAAAACATAGCGATTTGGGGGAAGTTATGAGAGGTGCGTGAAAACATTGCAATATATGGGAAGCTATGAGAAGTGCGCGATAACACGGTGAAAAATGGGAAGCTATGGGAGGTGTGTGAAAAACAGCGATATAGTGGAAGGTACGAGAGGTGTGCGAAAACACATCAATATATTGGAAGGTATGAGAGGTGCGTGAAAACACAGCGATATAGGGGAAGCTACAAGTGGTGCACAAAACACATTGATATAGTAGAAGGTATGAGAGGTGGACAAAATACACAATGACATAGGGGAAGCTATGGGAGGTGCGCAAAAATACGGCGATATAGGTGAAGCGATGAAAGGTGCCCGAAAACGCAGCGATACAGGGAACAGTGTGAGATGTGCTTTAAAACACAGTGATATGTGTGGTACATGAAAGCACATCGAAAAGGAGGAAGCTATAGGAGGTGCACGAAAATACGGCGATATAGGAGAATGTATGAGAGGTGCGCAAAAACACAGCGATGTAGGGGAAGCTATGCCCGGTGCATGAAAACACGGTGATATAACGGAAGCTATGAGAGGTACACGAAAACACAGTGATGTAGTGGAAGCTATGCGAGGTGCGCAAGAAAACCTCGATATAACGGAAGGTATGAGAGGTGCAGGAAAAGACAGTGATTTGGGGGATGCTATGAGAGGTGCGCGAAAGCGTCGTAATATATGGGAAGCTATGGGAGGTGCGTGAAAACAGCGCGATACAGGGGAAGGTATCAGAAGTGCGTGAGAACACAGGCCATATTGGGGAAGGTATGGGAGGTGCGCAGAAACACAGCGCTATAGAGCAATGTATGAGAGGTGCGCGAAAACACAGCGTTATTGGGGAAACTATTGGAGGTGAATGAAAACCCAGCGATATTGGGGAAGCTATGGGAGGTACACAAAAACAGGACGATATAGGGGAAGGTATGAGAGGTGCGTGATTACATGGCGACACAGGTGAAGCTATGGGAGGTGCGTGAAAACAAAACGATTTAGGGGAAGTTATGAGAGGGAAGCGAAAACACAGCGATACAGGGGAAACTATGGGAGTTGCACAAAAACACAGCAATATACGGGAAGGTATGGGACGTACACGAAAACACAGCGAAATAGTGCAAGGTATGAGAGGTGCACGAAAATACAGCGATGTAGCAGAATGTATGAGAGGTATACGAAAACACGGCAATACAGGGGAAGGTATGAGAGGTGAGCAAAAACACAGCTATATGGGGAAGTTATGATAGGTGCGCGAAAACACAATGATATTGGGGAAGCTATGGGAGGTGCAGGAAAACACAGCGATATAGGGGAAGCTATAGAGGTGCACGAAAACACAGCGATATAGGGGAAGATATGGGAGGTGTGCGAAAACACCGCAATACAAGGGAAGGTATGAGAACTGAGCGAAAACACAGCCATATTGGGGCAGGTATGAGAAGTGCGCGAAAACACAGGGTTTTGGAGAAACTATGGGCGGTGCGCGATAACACAGCGATATAGGGGAAGGTATGGGAGGTGCACGAAAACACGGTGATATGGGGGAAGGTATGAGAGGTGCTCGAAAACACGGCGATATGGGAAATCTATGAGAGGTGCGCGAAAACACGGCCATATGGGGAATCTATGAGAGGAGCGCGAAAACACAGCAATTTAGGGGAAGGTATGAGAGGTGCGCGAAATGAAGCAATTTAGGGGAAGCTATGAGATGTGCGCGAAAACAGCAATCTAGTGGAAGCTATGGGAGGTGCGCGAAGACACGGCGATATAGGGGATGGTATGAGAGGTGGACGAAAACACACCGATATAGGGCAGGGTATGAGAAGTGCGTGAAAACAGAGAGATATAGGGGAAGCTATGGGAGGTGTGTGAAAACACGGCGATATAGGGGAACCGATGAGAGGTGCCCGAAAACGCAGCAATATAGGGAACAGTATTAGAGGTGTGTGATAACACAGAGATATAGGGGAAGGTATGACAGGTGCATCAAAACACCGATATGGGGAAGCTATGGGAGGTGCACGAAAATACAGCTAAAAAGGGAAAGGTATGAGAGCTACGCAAAAACATAGCAATATCTGGGAAGCTATGGGATGTGCACGAGAACAGAGTGATATAGGGAAAAGTATGAGAGGTGCAAGAAAACACAGCGATATAGGGGAAGCTATGGGAGATGCGTGAAAACATGTCGATATAGGAGAAGGTATGAGAGGTGCGTGAAAACACAGCGACGTTGGGGAAGCTCTGCGAGGTGCACGAAAACACTGCGATATATGGGAAGCTATGGGAGGTGTGTGAAAACAGGACGACACAGGGGAAGATATGAGAAGTGCGCGAAAACACATTGATACGGGGAAGCTACGAGATGTGCGCGAAACACATGGATATAGTGGAAGGTATGAGAGGTGCGCAAAAACACAACGATATAGGGGAAGGTATGCGAGCTGCATGAAAATAGCGATATAGGGGAAGCTATGAGAGGTCTGCAAAAACAGAGCGACATAGGGGCAGTTATGAGAGGTGCGCGAAAACACATCGATACAGGGGAAGCTACGAGGGGTGCGCAAACATATTGATATAGGGGAAGGTATGAGAGGTGGGCAAAATACACAACGACATAGGGGAAGCTATGGGAGGTGCGCGAAAACACGGTAATATAGGCGAAGCGATGAGCCCGAAAACGCAGCGATACAGGGAACAGTGTGAGAGGTGCTTGAAAACACAGTGATATAGGGGTAGGTATGTGTGGTGCGTGAAAGCACATCGAAAAGGAGGAAGCTACAGGAGGTGTACGAAAACACGGCGATATAGGAGAAGGTATGAGAGATGAGCGAAATCTCAGCTAAAAAGGGGGAGGTATGAGAGGTGTGCGAAAATACGGCAAAATAGGCAAAGCTATGAGAGGTGAGCAAAAACACAGGGATATAGAGTATGCTATGGGAGGTGCGCCAACACACAACGATATTGGGGAAGCTATCAGGAGTACCCGAAAACACAGCTATATATGGGAAGCTATTGGATGTGCGTGAAAAGATGGCGATATAGGGGAAGGTATGAGAGGTGCGTCAAAACACAGCGATATGGGGAGTCTATGGGAGGTGCACGAACACACAGCGATACAGGGGAAGGTATGAGAGTTGCGCGAAAACGCAGCGATATAGGGGAAGCTATGAGAGGTGCCTCGTCTCTTGCCTCTAGCCTCTTGCAATGCCTCGCCTCTCGTTCCCCGGCCTTTTCGGATACGCACCTCCCATAACTTCTCCTACATCGCTGTGTTTTCGCGTACCTCTCATACCTTCCCCTAAATTGCTTTGTTTTTGCTCACCTCTCATAGCTTCCACTATAATGCCATTTTTTGCGCACCTCCCATAGATTCCTCTATATCTCGGTGTTTTTGCGCACGTCGCATAGTTTCTCCGACATTGCCTTGTTTTCGCGCCCCTCTCACAGCTTCCCTTACATTGTTGTGTTCTCGCGCAGCTCCCATAGCTTCCCCCATATCGCCGTGTTTTCGCGCACCTCTCACAGCTTCCCCTTCATTGCTGTGTTCTCGCACAGATCCCATAGCTTCCCCCATATCGCCGTGATTTCGCACACCTCTCATACATTTCGCATATCTCCGTGTTTTCGCGCACCTCCCATAGCTTCCCCAATATCACTGTGTTTTTGCGCACCTCCAATAGCTTCCCCTATATCACTGTCTTTTCGCGCACCTCCGATAGCTTCCCCTATATCGCTCTTTTCACGCAACTCTCATAGCTTCCCCTATGTTGCCGAGGTGCATGAATACAAGGCGATATGGAGGAATCTATGGGAGGTGCATGAAAACACAGCGATATAGGGGAAGGTATTGGTGTTGCGCGAAAACACAACGATGTCGGGGATGCTAAGAGAGGTGCGCAAAAATACGGCGATATAGGGGAAGCTATGAGAGGTGCGTGAAGACACGGCGATATCGGGGATGGTATGAGAGGTGGACGAAAACACACCAATATAGGGGAGGGTATGAGAAGTGCGCGACAACAGAGAGATGTAGGGCAAGCTATGGGAGGTGCACAAAAACACGGCGATATAGGGGAAGTTATGAGAGGGAAGCGACAATACAGCGATATATGGGAAGCTATGCGAGATGTGCGAAAACACGGCGATATAGGAGAATGTATGAGAGGTGCACAAAAACATAATGATATAGGGGAACCGATGAGAGGTGCCTGAAAACGCAGCGATATAGGGGAAGGTATGACAGGTGCATCAAAACACCGATATGGGGAAGCTATGGGAGGTGCACAATAACACAGCGATATAGGAGAAGGTATGAGAGATGAGCGAAAACTCAGCTAAAAAGGGGAAGGTATGAGAGGTGCGCGAAAACACAGCCATATAGTGGAAGGTATGAGAGGTGCGCGAAAACACAGCCATATATGGGAAGCTGTGGGATGTGCGTGAAAACACGGCGATCTAGGAGAAGGTATGAGAGGTGCGCGAAGACACAGCGACGTTGGGGAAGCTTTGCGAGGTACGCGAAAACACGGCGATATAGGGGAAGCTATGGGAGGTGTGTGAACACACAGCGATACAGGGGAAGTTATGAGAGGTGCGCGATAACACAGCCATATTGGGGAAGGTATGAGAGGTGCGCGAAAACACAGCAACGTTGGGGAAACTATGGGAGGTGTGCGAACACACAGCGATATAGGGGAAGCTATGGGGGATGTGCGCGGGAACCCAGCAATGTAGGGGAAGCTCGAAAATGTGAGCAAAAAGAACGTGATGTCGGGGATACTATGAGATGTGCGCGAAAATACGGGGATATATTGGAAGCTAAGAGAGCTGCGCAAAAGCACCGTGATATTGTGGAAGCTATGGGAGTTGCACGAAAACGAGAGGTGCGCGAAAACACTGCGATATTGGGGAAGTTATAAGAGGTGTGCGAAAACACAGCGATGTCGGGGAAGCTATGAGAGGTGCCTCGTCTCTCGCCTCTAGCCTCTTGCAATGCCTCGCCTCTAGTTTCCCGGCCGTTTCGGATTGTGTGTTTAAGTTTGCTCCAGTCCCGAGATTTACCTGTGGAACTCAGTCTCTCCGTGTCAGGGTACGTTGTCCAACTTTCAATTCAGTTCTGATGGTGACCTCTGAAACTCAGTCTCTCCGCGTCAAGTATTCTAAGTTTTAATTCAGCACCGAGGTTTACCTGTGTAATTCCGTCTCTCCGTTCCAAGAGAGGTTTTGCCTGCCGCTTTCCTTTCTACGCTCCGTGTCAGGATAGTTCTGCCTTCGTTCTGCTTCCCTGAACACCTTCCTGTTTGCCGTTAACGCTCACACAAAACAGTGCGCACCCTCATGTGCGAGAACGCAGCACTAAATCAGTGTGCACCCCTAAATCATCTTCACCCCAAAACTCCGTGCGCACCCATATTCACAGTCACTTCCTTAGTTCTGCGTTTTCCGCAAATTGGTGCGCACCCCAACCCCGCTGACATGCCCACAGGCATACAGATTTTTTCAGAGGAACAATCATTTCAAACCGTTCAGAGAATTGTTAAAAATAATCATTGTAAATTCTTTGCAAATCTTGGTGTAACTTCAAACCCGTATTGAATCCAAACGCACATGCGATTATCTTCGAGCATAAACCGTGTCAAACAGTTCGGAAAATGGCTGCTTCGACATTAAAAAACGCAGCATGAGGGTGCGCACTGATTTGGGGATTGAGGAGATTTAGAGTTTTGTCATAAAATACAGGGGTGCACACAGCTTCTGGTGGCTCATGTGGATTATTGAGATGCGCGCAGATTTAGCCGTTGTGTTGCAAGGAACGAGGTCCGGAGATTAAGTTAGGAAGTAGCCGAGGGTTTGAGCGTTAACGGCGAACAGGAAGGTGTTCGTATGCAAATTTTGAGTAGCAACCTCCAATTTAAAAACACAATACGAACAGATTTGAAAAAAAAAATAAAGAGTCTATAATCCCAAAGAATGAAATAAATTCGAGATTCCTCACTATTGAAAATCCACAGACACACCCAAATCCGGGAACACCACTAAATCCTCTACAGCCGCACTAGAGTATGCCAAAGAAAGAATCATTTGTAAACCTTTAAAAAAATATCTCTCTGCACAAGTTTAAAGTGGCGAGCCGACGTATGGCTAGAGGTGAGTATTGGCTAAAGGCTAGAGGCTAGAGGCTGGAGGCGAGGATTGCCTAGAGGCTAGAGGCTAGCGTCGGTGCTAGGCCAGAGGCTAGAAGCGAGGCTTGGAGAGAGGCTACAGGCGAGTCTTGGCTAGAGGCTAGAGGATAGAGGAGAGGCTTGGTAAGAGGCTAGAGGCGAGGCAACTCTCATAGCTTCCTCTATATCACCGTGATTTCATGAACCTCTCATAACTTACCCAATATTGCCGAGACTTCACGCACCTCACATAGCTTCCCTTAAATCGTTGTTTTTTTCACGCACCTCTCATAGTTTCCCCTACATCGCCATGTTTTCGCGTACATCTCATATCTTCCCCTATATGGCTGTGTTTTCACACACCTCCCATAGCTTCCCCAAAATCGCTGTTTTCATGCACCTCTTATACCTTCTTCTATATTGCTCTGTTATTGTGCACCTGACATAGCTTCCCCACATATCGCCGTGTTTTCGCTCACCTCTCACACCTTCCCCTGTATCGCAGGATTTTCGCGCACCTCTCAAACCTTGCACTATATCGCTGTGTTTTCACGCATTTCCCATGCCTTCCCGTATATTGCTCTGTTTTCGTGCACCTCCCATAGCTTCCCCTATTTTGCTGTGTTTTCACGCACCTCACATACTTCCCTCTGCATCGCTGTGATTTCGCACATCTTTCCATAACTTCCCCTATATTGCTGTGTTTTCGCGCACGTCTCAGAGCTTCCCTATATCGCTGTGTTTTTGCTTCCCTCTCATAACTTCCCCTATATCACCGTGCTTTCTCGCACTTCTCATAGCTTCCCCTATATTGGTTTGTTTTCACGCACCTGTCATACCTTCCCCTAAACCGCTGTATAGTCGCGCACCACCCATAGCTTCCCCGATATTGCCGTGCTTTCACGCACCTCTCACACCTTCTCCTATATTGCCGTGTTTTCGCACACCTCCTATAGCTTCCCCTTA
This sequence comes from Mobula birostris, assembly GCF_030028105.1. NCBI lineage: Eukaryota > Metazoa > Chordata > Chondrichthyes > Myliobatiformes > Myliobatidae > Mobula > Mobula birostris. The sequence goes on along the minus strand of NW_027274682.1, from coordinate 1,028,157 downwards.
CTGCTGTGTTTTCACGCACCTCCCATACATTCCCCAATATGGCTGTGTTTTCGTGCACCTCTCATAACTTCCCCTGTATCGCCGAGTTTTTGCGCACCTCTCATACGTTGCCCTTTATCGCTGTGTTTTCACGCACCTCCCATAGCTTCCCCTCTATCGCTGTGTTTTCACGCACCTCCCATACCTTCCCCAATATGGCTGTGTTTTTGCTTACCTCTCATACCTTCCCCTGTATCATTGCGTTTTCGCACACTTCCCATAGCTTCCCCTATATCGCTGTGTTTAGATGCACCTATCATACCTTCCCCTACAGTGCTGTGTTTTCGCTCACCTCCCATAGCTTCTCGTGTGTCGCTGTGTTTTTGTACACCTATCATCCCTTCCCCATATCGCTGTAATTTTGCACTCCTCCTATAGCTTCCCCTATATCTCCGTGTTTTTGCGCACCTCTCGTACATTCCCCTACATCGCTGTGTTTTCAAGCACCTCTCATTACTTCCTCTATATCGCTGTGTTTTCGGGCACATCCAATACCTTCCCCAATATTGCTGTGTTTTTGCACACCTCCCATAGCTGCCCCGACATAACGTTCTTTTTGCGCACATCTTACAGCTTCCCCTAGACTATTGGGTTCTCGTGCACCTCTCATACGTTCCCCTACATTGCTTTGTTTTCGCACACCTCTCATAGCTTCCCTTAAATTGCTGTGTTTTCGCGCACCTCTGATAGTTTCCCCTATATCACCCCGTTTACATGCACCTCGCATAGCTTCCCCTCTATCGCTGTGTTTTCACGCACCTCCCATACCTTCCCCAATTTGGTTGTGTTTTTGCGCACCTCTCATACCTTCCCTTGTATCGCTGTGTTTTTGCACACCTCCCATAGCTTCCCCTATATCACTCTGTTTTCAGGCACCTCCGGTAGCTTCCCCTATATCGCTGTGTTTTGAGGTGCCTATCATACCTTCCCCTATATCGCTGTGTTTTTGCTCACCTCTCATATCTTTGCCTATATCGCCGTGTTCTCGCGCACCTCTCATATCTTCCACTTTTTAGATGTGCTTTCGCTCATTTCTCTACATTCCCCTATATCGCTGTATTTTCCCGCAACTCGCATACCTTCACTTATATCGCCGTGCATTCACACACCTCTCATAGCTTCTCCATGTCACTGTGTTTTCGTGCAGCTTTCATAACTTCCCCTATATCGCCTTGTTTTTGAGCGCCTCCCATAGCTTCCCCTATATCGCTGGGTTTTCGCACACCTCCCATACCTTCCCCAATATGGCTGTATTTTTGCACACCTCTCATACATTGCCCTGTATCGCTGTGTTTTCGCACACCTCCCACAGCTTCCCCTAAATTGCTTTGTTTTAGTGCACCTCCCATAGCCTCCCCTATATTGCTGGGTTTTCGCACTCCTACCATACCTTCCCCAATACGGCTGTGTTTTTGCGCACCTCTCATACCTTCCCCTGTATCGCTATGTTTTCGCACACCTCCCATACCTTCCTCTATATTGCTGTGTTTTCGGGCACCTCCAATACCTTCCCCAATATTGCTATGTTTTTGCACTCATCCCGTAGCTTCCCTTATATTTCGATGTTTTCGCACACCTCTCACAGTTTACCCTAGATCGCTGTGTATTCGCATACCTCTCAAAGTTTCCCCTATATCGCCGTGTTTTTGCGCACTTCGCATAACTTCGCCTATATCGCCGTGTTTTCGCTCATCTCTCATACCTTCCCCTATATGGCTTTGCATTCGCGCACCTCTCATAGCTTACCCTATATCGCTGTGTTTTCACACACCTCCCATAGCTTTCCCTACATCGCAATGTTTTTGCGCACCTCTCATACCTTCCCTTATATCGCAGTGTTTTCGCGCACCTCGCATATCTTCCCATATATCGTTGTGTTTTCGCACACCTCTCATACATTCCTCTATATTGCTGTGTTTTCGCGCACCTCCAAGAGCTTCTCCCACATCACGTTCTTTTCGTGCACATCTTAGAGCCTCCCTTACATTGCTGGGTTTTCTTGCACCTCCCATACCTTCCCCAATATTGCTGTGTTTACGTGCACTTCCCATAGCTGCCCCTCTATTGCGATGTTTTCGCACACCTCTCATAGCTTCCTCTACATCGCTGTGTTTTCGCGCACCCCTCATACCTTCCCCTGTATCGCCGTGTTTTCAAACACCTCCCATAACTTTCCCAACATCACGTTCTTTTTGTGCACATCTCAGAGCTTCCCGTACATTGCTGGGTTCTCGTGCACCTCCCATACCTTCCACAATATGGCTGTGTCTTCGCGCACCTCTCATACCTTGCCCTCAATCACTGTGCTTTTGCACACGTCCCACAGCTTCCCCTACATTGCTTTGTTTTCGCGCACCAGTCATAGCTTCCCTTAAAACGTTGCGTTTTCAGGCACCTCTGATAGTTTCTCCTATGTCACCCTGTTTTCGCGCACCTCGCATAGCTTCCCCCACATCACTGTGTTTTTGCGCACCTCTCATATCTTCCCCTATATCGCCGTGTTTTCGAGCACCTCCCACAGCTTCCCCTATATCACTGTGTTTATGCGCACCTCCCATATATTCCCTAATATGGCTGTGTTTTCACGCACCTCTCAGACCTTGCCCTGTATCGCTGAGTTTTTGCACACCTCCCACAGCTTCCCCTATAATGCTTTGTTTTTGCACACTTCCCATAGCTTCCCCTATATTGCTGTGTTTTCGTGCACCTCTGGTAGTTTCCCCTATAACGCTGTTTTTTCGCGCACCTCCCATAGCTTCCCATATATCGCTGTGTTTTCATGCACTTCTCATAACTTCCCCTATATCGTTGTGTTTTCGCTCACCTCTCATATCTTTGCCTATATCGCCGTGTCCTCGCGCACCTCTTATACCTTCCACTTTTTAGCTGTGTTTTCGCTCATCTCTCATATGTTCCCTAATATCGACGTGTTTTCGCGCAGCTCTCATACATTCACGTATATCGCCGTGTTCGCAGACCTCCCATACCTTCCTGTATATCACTGTGTTTTCGTGCGCTTCTCATTCCTTCCCCTATATCGCTGTGATTTTGTGCACATCCTATAACTTCCCCTACATCTCCGTGTTTTCAAGCACCTCTCATACCTTCATCTATATCGCTGTCTTTTCACGCACCTCTCATGCCTTTCCCTATATCGCCGTATTCTTGCCCACCTCACGTACATTCCCCTACATCACAGTGTTTTCGAGCACCTCTCATACATTCCTCTATATCGCCATATTTCCGCCCACCTCCAATACCTTCCCCAAACAGCGCTGTGTTTTTGCGCACCTCCCATACCTTCCCCGATATCGCGGTGTTTTCGCGCAGCTCCCATAGCTTCTACTAGATCGCTGTGTTTTTGTGCACCTTGCATAGTTTCCCCTATATCACTGTGTTCTCGTGCACCTCTCATAGCTTCCCCTGGATTGTGATGTTTTCGCACACCTCTCATAGATTCCCCAAAATTGCTGTGTAGTCGCTCACCTCTCATAGCTTCCGCTATATCGCTGTGTTCTCGCACACCTCACATAGCTTCCCCTACATCGCTGTGTTTTCGAGCACCTCTCATACCTTGGCCTATATCGCCGTGTTTTCATGCAACTCCCATAGCTTCCCCTATATCGCTGTGTTTTCTCTCACCTCTCATACCTTCCCCTAGATCACTCTGTTTTCTCACACCACCCATAGCTTCCCATATATTGCTGTGTTTTCATACACCTCTCATAGCTTTCCCTATATCGCTATGTATTCGCTCACCTCCCTTAGCTTCCTCTATATCGCTGTGTTTTCGTGCACTTCTCATACCATCCCCTATATCGCTGAGTTTTAGCTCCCCTATCGTAACTTCCCCCATATCGCCGTGTTTTCACGCACCTCTCATACCTTCCATTTTTTAGCTGTGTTTGCGCTCATTTCTCAACTTCCCCTATATCACTGTGCTTTCCCGCAACTTTCATACATTCACCTATATCGCCGTGATTTCGTGCACCTCCCATAGCTTCCCCTATATGGCTGTGTTTTCGCGCACCACTCATACATTCCAATATATCGCTGTGTTTTCGCGCACCTCTCGTAGCTTCTGCTATATCGATGTGTATTAGCGCACCTCTCATAACTTCCCCTATATCGCTGTGTTTTCGCGCACCTCTCATACATTCCTCTATAGTGCTGTGTTTTCTCGCACCTCCCAGACATTCCCCAATATGGCTGTGTTTTCAAACACCTCCCATAGCTTCACCAATCTAGCTGTGTTTTTGCGCACCTCACATACCTACCCCTGTATCGCTGTGGTTTCACACACCTCCCATAGCTTTCCTTATATCGTCGTGTTTGCATGAACCTCTCATACCTTCCCCTTTATCACCGTGTTTTCACGCACCTCTCATACATTCCCCTATAACGCTGTGTTTTTACGCACCTCTCATACCTTCCTCTGTATCGCTGTGGTTTCACACACCTCCCATAGCTTTCCCTATATCGTCGTGTTTGCGTGAACCACTCATACCTTCCCCTTTATCACTGTGTTTTTGCGCACCTGCCATAGCTTCCCCTATATTGCTGTGTTTTCATGCACCTCCCATAAATTCCCCAATATGGCTGTATTTTTGCGCACCCCTCATACCTTCCCCTGTATCGCTGTGTTTTCGCACACCTCCCATAGCGTCCCTAATTTCATTATTTTTTTTGCGCACCTCTCAAACCTTCCCCTGTATCACCATGTATTCACACACCTCTCATAACTTCCCCTATATTGCTGTGTTTTCGAACACCTCCCATAGCTTCAGCACTCTAGCTGTGTTTTCGCGCATCTCACATACCTTCCCCTGTATCGCCGTGTTTTCACGTACCTCTCATACATTCCCCTACAGCGCTGTGTTTTTGCGCACCTCCTCTAGCTTCCCCTTGCTGCTGTGTTTTCGAGCACCTCCTAGACATTCCACAATATGGCTGTGTTTTCGCGCACCTCTCATACCTTCTCCTGTATCGCCGTGTTATTACGCACCTCGCAATCCTTCCCCTATATCGCCGTGTTTTCGAACACCTCCCATATCTTCCCCACTCTCGCTGTGTTTTCGCGCACCTGCCATACCTTCCCCTATATCGCTGTGTTTTCCTTCACCTCTCATAGCTTTGCGAATAACACCGTGTTCTCGCGCACCTCTCATACCTTCCAATTTTTAGCTTTATTTTCGCGCATCTCTCATACCTTCACGTATATTGCCGTTGTTCGCACACCTCTCATTGCTTCCCCATATCACTGAGTTTTCGCGCACTCTCATAACTCCCTTATTTCGCTGTGATTTCGCGCACCTCCCATAGCTTCCTCTATATCGCTGTCTTTTCACGCACCTCTAATGCCTTCCCTTATATCGCCTTATTTTTGCCCACCTCTTATACATTCCCCTACATTGCAGTATTTTCGAGCACCTCTCATACCTTCCTCTATATTGCTGTGTTTTCGGACACCTCCGATACCTTCCCCAATATTGCTATGTTTTCACGGACATCCCATAGCTTCCCCTATATTGCAATGTTTTCGCACACGTCTCACAGCTTCCCCTAAATCGCTGTTTTTGCGCACTTCTCATAGCTTCCCCTATATTGCGATGTTTTTGCGTACCTCTCCTAGCTTCCCCTAAATCGCTGTGTATTCACGCACCTCTCATCGCTTCCCCTATATCGCCGTGTTTTCGTGCACCTCGCATAGCTTCCCCTACATCACTGTGTTTTCGGGCACCTCTCATACCTTAACCTAAATCATCGTGTTTTCATGCAACTCCCATAGCTTCCCCGATATCGCTGTGTTTTCTCGTGCCTCCCATACCTTCCCCAATATGGCTGTGTTTTTGCGCCCCTCTCATACCTTGCCCTGTATCGCTGTGTTTTCGCACACGTCCCACAGCTTCCCCTATATCGCTGTGTTTTCATGCACCTCCCATAGCTTCCCCTATATCGCTGTGTTTTCATGCATCTCTCATAACTTCCCCTATATCGCTGTGTTTCTGCTCACCTCTCATATCTTTGCCTATATCGCCAGGTTCTCGCGCACCTCTCATACCTTCCACTTTTTAGCTGTGTTTTCGCGCAGCTCTCATGCATTCACGTATATCGCTGTGTGTTCGCACACCTCGCATACCTTCCTGTATATCGCTGTGTTTTCGTGCACCTCTGATTCCTTCCCCATATCACTGTGATTCTGCGCACCTCCTATAGATTCCTGTATATCGCTGTGTTTTCGCGCACCTAACATAGATTTCCCAACATCTCTGTATTTTCGCGCACCTCTTATTCCTTCAACTATATCGCTGTGTTTTCACGCCCCTCCCCTATATCGATGTGTTTTCTTGCACCTCTCATATCTTCCCCTATATCGCCTTGTTTTCGCACACATCCCATAGCTTCCCCTGTATCACTGTGTTTTCGCGCACCTCCCATAGTTTCCCCAATAACGCTGTGTTTTCGCACACCTCTCATACATTCTCCTACATCGCAGTGTTTTCGCGCACCACTTATACCTTCAACTATATTGCTGTGTTCTCGCGCTGTGTCCCATTCCTTCCCAAATATTGCTGTGTTTTCGCACAACTCCCATAGCTTCCCCTCTATCGCTGTGCTTTCATTTCCCTCTCATACATTCACCTATAGCACTGTGTTTTCGCGCACCTCCAAGACATTCCCTTTATCACTGTGTTTTCACGCACCTCCCACACTTTCCCCAATATGGCTGTGTTTTCCCGCACCTCCCATAGCTTCCCCCATATCGCTGTGTTTTCGCGCACCTCTCCCACCTTCCCTTACATCACTGTGTTTTTGTGCACCTCCCATAGCTTCCCCTATATCGCTGTGTTTTCGTGCCCCTTTCATCGCTTCCCCGATATTGCTGTGTTTTCGCGCACTTACTTTAGCTTCCCCTATATCGCGGCGTATTCGCGCACCTCCCATACATTCCATAATATCGCTGTGTTTTCACGCACCTCTCATAGCGTCCCCGATATCGCTGTGTTTTCGCGCGACACCTATACCTTCCCCAATATCGTTGTGTTTTCACGCAGCTCCCATAGATTCCCCTATATCGCGGTGTTTTCATGCACCTCAGCGATATAGGGAAAGCTATGAGAAGTGTGCAAAAACCAGGCGATGTAGGAGAAGCTGTGGGAGGTGCGTGAAAACACAGCGATGTAGGAGAATGTATGAGAGGTGCGTGAAAAAAACAGTGAAATATGGGAAGGTAGGAGAGGTAAGCGAAATCACAGCAATGTAGGGAAAGCTATGGGAGGTGCAGGAAAACACGACGATATAGGGGAAGCTATGGGAGGTGAGCAAAAAGACAGCGATATGGAAAAGTTATGGGAGGTGCGCGAAAACATGGCAATATAGGGGAAGGTATGAGAGGTGCGCGAAAACATGGCGATATATGGGAAGCTATGGGAGGAGCGAGAAAACACAGCAATTCAGGGGAATGTATGAGAGGTGCGCAAAAACAGAGCAATATAGGGGAAGCTATGAAAGTTGCGCAAAAACAGCGATCTAGCCGAAGATATGGGATGTGCGCGAAGACACGGCGATATTGGGGATGGTATGAGAGGTGCATGAAAACACGGCAATGAAGGGGAAGGTATGAGAAGTGCACGACAACACAGCGATTCAGTGGAAGCTATGGGAGGCGAGCAAAAACACATCGATATTGGGGAAGCTACGAGAGGTGCGCGAAAACACAGCGATGTAGTGGAAGGTAGGAGAGGCGTGCAAAAACACGGCAATATAGGGGAAGGTATGAGAGAGCAAAAACACAGCAATATTGCGGAAGCTGCGGGAGGTGCACTAAAACACAGTGAGATGGGGACTCTATTAGAGGTGCGCGAAAACACTGCGATATAGAGGAAGGTACGAGAGGTGTGGGAAAACATGGCGATATAGGGTAAGGCATGAGAGGTGCGCGAAAACACGGCAAAATATGGGAAGCTATGGGAGGTGCGTGAAAACACAGTGATATAGAGAAAGCTATAGGAGGTGTGCGAAAACACGGCGATATAGGAGAAGGTATGAGAGATGAGGGAAAACTCAGCTGAAAACGGGAAGGTATGAGAGGTGCGCAAAAACACAATGATATAGGGAAATCTATGAGAGGTGCGGGAAAACACAGCTATATATGGTAAGCTATGGGTGGTGCATGAAAACACAGCGATACAGGGGAAGGCCTGAGAGGTGTGAGAAAACACAGTGATATAGGGGAAGGTATGAGAGCTGCGCGAGAACAAAGTGATATAGGGGAAGCTATGGGAGGTGCGCGAAAACATGGCGATATACGTGAAGGAATGAGATGTGTGTGAAAACACGTCAATATAGGGGAAGCGATCAGAGGTACGCAAAAACGCAGTGATATAGGTGAATAGTATGCGAGGTGCGTGAAAACACAGTGATATAGGGGTAGGTATGAGAGATGCACGAAAACACAATGATATAGGGGAAGGGATCAGAGGTGTGCGAAAACACAACAATATAGGGGAGGGAATGAGAAGTGCGCGACAACACAGCGATGTAAAGGAAGCTATGGGAGGTGCGCGGAAACACAGTGATATAGGGGAAGGGATGAGAGGTGCGTGAAAACACAGCGATGTATGGGAAGCTATGGGAGGTGCGTGAAAACACGGCGATGTAGGGGAACGTATGAGAGGTGCGCTAAAACACATCGATATGGGGAAGCTATGAGAGGTGCGCGAAAACACAGCACTATAGGGGAATATATGAGAAGTGCGTGAAAACACGGCGATATAGGGGAAGCTATGGGAGGTGTCCCAAATTACAGCGATATCGAGGAAGGTATGAGAGCTGCGGGAGAACAAAGTGATATAGGGGAAGCTATGGGAGGTGCGCGAAAACACGGCGATATACGTGAAGGAATGAGATGTGTGTGAAAACACGTCAATATAGGGAAAGCGATGAGAGGTGTGCGAAAATGCAACGATATAGGTGGATGGTATGCCAGGTGCATGAAAACACAGTGATATAGGGATAGGTATAGAGATGCACGAAAACACAGCCATATTGTGCAAGGTATCAGAGGTGCGGGAAAACACAGCAATATAGTGGAAGCTATGGGAGGTGGGCGAAAACACAGTGATACAGAGGAACGTATGAGAGCTGCACGAAAACACAGCGATATATTGGAAGCGCAAAAACATAGCAATATAGGGGAAGGTAAGAGAGGTGCGAGAAAACACAGCGATATAGGGGAAGCTATGGGAGGTGCGTTAGAACATGGTGATATAGGAGAATGTATTCGAGGTGCGTGAAAACGCGGGGATAGAGGGGAAGGTATGAAAGGTCAGGGGAAACATGGCAATATAAGGGAAAACTATGTGAGGTGCGCAAAAACAGAGTGATATAGAGGAAGGTACATGAGGTGCGCGAAAACAGCGATTTTGGGGATGCTGTGGGAGGTGCGGAGAAACACGGCGATATAGGGGAAGATATGAGAGGTGCGTGAAAAAGCAATGATTTAGGGTAAGGTATGAGAAGTGCACGAAAACACAGCAATATGGGGGAATCTATGGGAGGTGCTCCAAAACAGCACCTCATATAAGGGAAGCTATGAGAGGTGCGTGAAATTTCGGCCATATAGGTGAAAGTATGAGAGGTGAATGCAAACACAGCGATATAGGGGAAGGTATGAGAGGTGCGTGAAAACACGGCGATATAAAGGAAGCTATGAGAGGTGCACGAAAACACAGCAACAAAGGGGAAGTTATGAGAGGTGCATGAAAACACAGCGATACAGGGGAAGCTATGGTAGATGCGTGAAAACAAAGTGATGTAACGGAAGGTAGGTGAGGCGTGAAAATACACGGCGATATAGGGAAAGTTATGACAGTGCGCGAAAACACGGCGATACAGGGTAATGTATCAGAGGTGCGCCAAAAAACACAACCACATAGGGGAAGGTATGAGAGAGCAAAAACACAGCGATATTGGGGAAGCTGCGGGAGGTGCACGAAAACACAGTGACATTGGGAAATCTCTTAGAGGTGTGCAAAAACACTGCGTTATCTGGGAAGGTATGAGAGGTGTGCAAAAACACGGCGATATAAGGTAAGGCATGAGAGGTGCCTGAAAACATGACGATATATTGGAAGCTATGGGAGGTGCGTGAAAACACAGTGATATAGAGGAAGCTATAGGAGATGCGAGAAAACACCGCGATATAGGAGAGGTATGAGAGATGAGTGAAAACTCAGCTAAGAAGGAGACGGTATGAGAGGTGCGCAAAAACACGGTGATATAGGGAAATCTATGAGAGGTGCGGGAAATCACAGCGATATATGGTAAGCTATGGGTGGTACACGAAAACACAGCGATACAGGGGAAGACATGAGAGGTGTGAGAAAACACAGCGATATAGGGGAAAGTATGAGAGCTGCGTGAGAACAAAGTGATATAGGGGAAGCTATGGGAGGTGTGCGAAAACATGGCAATATACGTGAAGGAATGAGAGGTGTGTGAAAACACGTCAATATAGGGGAAGCGATGAGAGGTGCGCGAAAACGCAGTGATATAGGTGAATGGTATGCGAGGTGCGTGAAAACACAGTGATATAGGGGTAGGTATGAGAGATGCACGAAAACACAATGATATAGGGGAAGGTATGAGAAGTGTGCGTAAACACAACGATATAGGGGAAGGTATCAGAGATGAATGAAAACACAACGATATAGGGGAAGCTATGAGAGATGAGCGAAAACTCAGCTAAAAAGAGGAAGGTATAAAAGGTGCGCAAGAACTCGACAATATAGGCAAAGCTATGAGAGGTGAGCAAAAACACAGTGATATAGGGGAAGCTATGGGAGGTGCGCGAAAACATAGCGATTTGGGGGAACCTATGAGAGGTGTGCGAAAACCTCGCAATATATGGGAAGCTATGACAGGTGCGCGAAAACACTGCGATATATGGGAAGCTATGGGAGGTGCGTCAAAACACAGCTATATAGGGGAAGGTAAGAGAGGTGCGCTAATGCACAGCAACATAGGGGAAGTTATGAGAGGTCTGTGAAAACACAGCGATGTATGGGATGCTATGGGAGGTGCGTGAAAACACGGCGATGTAGGGGAAAGTATGAGAGGTGCACTAAAACACATCGATATGGGGAAGCTACGAGAGGTGCACGAAAACACAGCGATATAGTGGAATGTATGAGAGGTGCGCGAAAACAGAGATTTTGGGAAAGCTATGAGAGGTGCGCGAAAACAGAGCACTATAGGGGAATATATGAGAAGTGCGTGAAAACACGGCTCTATAGGGGAAGTTATGGGAGGTGTCCCAAATTACAGCGATATCGGGGAAGGTATGAGAGCTGCGTTTGAACAAAGTGATATAGGGGAAGCTATGGGAGGTGCGCGAAAACACGGCGATATGCATGAAGGAATGAGAGGTGTGTGAAAACATGTCAATATAGGGGAAGCGATGAGAGGTGTGCGAAAATGCAACGATATAGGTGGATGGTATGCGAGGTGCGTGAAAGCACAGTGATATAGGGATGGGTATGAGAGATGCACGAAAACACAGGCATATTGGGCAAGGTATCAGAGGTGCGGGAAAACACAGCGATATAGTGGAAGCTATGAGAGCTGCGAGAAAACACAGCGATATAGGGGAAGCTATGGGAGGTGTGCGAAAACATAGTGATATATTGGAAGCTATTGGAGTTGCGCGAAAACATAGCGATATAAGGGAAGGTAAGAGAGGTGCGAGAAAACACAGCGATATAGGGGAAGCTATGGGAGGTGCGTTAGAACATGGTGATATAGGAGAATGTATGCGAGGTGTGCGAAAACGCGGCGATACAAGGGAAGGTATAGGGGGAAGCTATGTGAGGTGCGCAAAAACAGAGTGATATAGAGGAAGGTACATGAGGTGCGCGAAAACAGCGATTTTGGGGATGCTGTGGGAGGTGCGGGAAAACACGGCGATATAGGGGAAGATATGAGAGGTGCGTGAAAAAGCAATGATTTAGGGTAAGGTATGAGAAATGCACGAAAACACAATGATATAGGGGAAGGTATAAGAGCTGTGCGAAAACACAACGATATAGGGGATGGTATCAGAGGTGAATGAAAACACAGCGATATAGGGGAAGCTACGAGAGATGAGCGAAAACTCAGCTAAAAAGGGGAAGGTATAAAAGGTGCGCGAGAACTCGGCAATGTAGGCCAAGCTATGAGAGGTGAGCAAAAACACAGCGATATAGGGGAAGCTATGGGAGGTGCGCGAAAACACAGCGATTTGGGGGAACTTATGAGAAGTGTGCGAAAACCTTGCAATATATGGGAAGCTATGACAGGTGCGCGAAAACACTGCGATATATGGGAAGGTATGGGAGGTGCATCAAAACACAGCTATATAGGGGAAGGTATGAGAGGTGCGCTAATGCACAGCAATATAGGGGAAGTTATGAGAGGTCTGCGAAAACACAGCGATGTATGGGAAGCTATGGGAGGTGCGTGGAAACACGGCGATGTAGGGGAACATATGAGAGGTGCGCTAAAACACATCGATATGGGGACGCTACGAGAGGTGCGCGAAAACACGATATAGTGGAATGTATGAGAGGTGCGCAAAAACAGAGATTTTGGGAAAGCTATGAGAGGTGCGCGAAAACACAGCACTATAGGGAAATACATGAGAAGTGCGTGAAAACACGGCGATATAGGGGAAGCTATGGGAGATGTCCCAAATTACAGCGATATCGGGGAAGGTATGAGAGCTGCGTGAGAACAAAGTGATATAGGGGAAGCTATGGGAGGTGCGCGAAAACACGGCGATATGCGTGAAGGAATGATAGGTGTGTGAAAACACGTCAATATAGGGGAAGCGATGAGAGGTGCGCTAATGCACAGCAATATGGGGGAAGTTATGAGAGGTCTGCGAAAACACAGCGATGTATGGGAAGCTATGGGAGTTGCGTGAAAACACGGCGATGTAGGGGAACGTATGAGAGGTGCGCTAAAACACATCGATATGGGGAAGCTACGAGAGGTGCGCAAAAGCACAGCGATATAGTGGAATGTATGAGAGGTGCGCGAAAACACAGAGATTTTGGGAAAGGAATGAGAGGTGCACGAAAACACAGTGCTAAAGGGGAATATATGAGAGGTGCGTGAAAACAAGGCGCTATAGGGGAAGGTATGGGAAGTGTCCGAAAATACAGCAATATAGGGGAAGGTATGGGAGGTGCGCAAAAACACAGCGATATACTTGAAGGAATGAGAGGTGTGTAAAACCACGTTGATATAGGGGAACCGATGAGAGGTGCACGAAAACACAGCAAAATAGCGGACGTTGTGCGAGGTGCGCAAAAACCCAGTGATATAGGGGAAGGTATGAGAGGTGCGCAAAAACACAACGATATAGAGGAAGCTTTTTGTAGTGTGCGAAAACACAGCAATATAGGGGAAGCTATGAGAGGTGCACAAAAACGCAGCGATGTAGGGGACGCTATGGGAGGTGTGCAAAAACACAGCAACACAGGGGAAGGTTTGAGAGGTGCGTGAAAACACAGTGATATATGGAAAGCTATGGGAGGTGCGCGAAAACACAGCGATATACATGAAGGGATGAGAGGTGTGTAAAAACACATTCATATAGGGGAACCGATGAGAGGTGCGCGAAAATGCAGCGATATAGGGGACGGTATGGGAGGTGCGTGAAAACACAGTGATATAGGGGAAGGTATGAGAGGTGTACGAAAACTCAACGATATAGGGGAAGCTTTGGGAGATGCGCGAAAACACAGTGATATAGGGGAAGCTATGAGAGGTGCCCGAAAACACAGCGATATAGGGGAATGTATGGGAGCTGTGCAAAAACACAGCAACACAATGGGAGGTTTGAGAGGTGCGTGAAAACACAGCCATATTGGGGAAGATATGGGAGGCGCGCAAAATCACAGCGATATATGGGAAGCTATGGCAGGTGCGTCAAAACACAGCTATATAGGGGAAGGTATGAGAGCTGCGCGAAAGCACAGCAATATAGGGGAAGTTATGAGAGGTCTGCGAAAACACAGCGATATATGGGAAGCTATGGGAGGTGCGTGAAAACACGGCGATGTAGGTGATGGTATGAGAGGTGCGCGAAAACACATCGATATGGAGAAGCTACGAGAGGTGCGCGAAAACACAGAGATTTTGGGAAAGCTCTGAGAGGTGCATGAAAACAGTGCTAAAGAGGAATATATGAGAGGTGCGTGAAAACAAGGCACTATTGGGGAAGGTATGGGAGGTGCGCAAAAACACAGCGATATAGGGGATGGTATGAGAGCTGCGTGAAAGCACAGTGATATAGGGAAAGCTATGGGTGGTGCGTGAAAACACAGCGATGTACATGAAGGAATGAGAGATGTGTAAAAACACGTTGATATAGGGGAACCGATGAGAGGTGCGCGAAAACGCAGCGATATAGGGGACGGTATGCGAGGTGCGCAAAAACCCGGTGATATAGGGGAAGGTATGAGAGGTGCACAAAAACACAACAATATAGAGGAAGATTTGGGTGGTGTGCAAAAACACAGCAATATAGGGGAAGCTATGAGAGGTGCCCGAAAACACAGCGATATAGGGGACGCTATTTAAGGTGTGCAAAATCACAGCAACACAGGGGAAGTTTTGAGAGGTGCGCGAAAACACAGTAATATAGGGGAAGCTATGGGAGGTGCGCGAAAACACAGCGATATACTTGAAGGAATGAGAGGTGTGTAAAAAGACATTGATATAGGGGAACCGATGAGAGGTGCGCGAAAATGCAGCGATAAGGGGAATGTATGGGAGGTACGCGAAAACACAGCACTATAGGGAAATGTATGAGAGGTGCGCGAAAAATGGCAATATAGGGGAAGTTCTGGGAGGTGCGCGGATACACAGCTATATAGGGGAAGCACTGAGACGTGCGAGGAAACACAGCTATATAGGAGAAGGTATGGAAGGTGTGCGAAAACACAGCGATACAGCAGAATGTATGAGATGTGCGCAAAAACACAGCAATATAGGGGAAGATATGGGAGGGGCGGGCGCGAAAACACAGTGATAAGGGGAATGTATGAGAGGTGCGCGAAAACATGGTGATATATATGAAGGAATAAGAGGTGTGTGAAAACATGTTGATATATGGGGGGCGGTGAGAGGTGCGTGAAAATGCAGCGATATAGAGGAAGCTATGAGAGGTGCCCAAAAACACAGCGATATAGGGGAAACTATGGGAAGTGTGCAAAAGCACAGCAATACAGGAGAAGGTATGAGAGGTGCACGAAAACACAGCGCTATAAGGGAATGTAGAGAGGTGCGTGAAAAGACGGCGATATAGGGGAAGCTATGGGGGGGTGCGCGAAAACACAGTGATTTAGGGGAAGGTATAAGAGGGAGGCGAAAACACAGCGATATACTTGAAGGTATGAGTGGTGCACGAAAACACAAAGATGTAGGGGAAACAATGCGAGGTGAACAAAAACACAGCGATATAGGGGAAGGTATAAGAGGTGCGCGAAAACACAGCGATGTAAGGGAAGGTATGAGAGGCCGGTGAAAACACAGCGACATATGGGAACCAACGAGAGGTGCGTGAAAACACAGTGATATAGTGGAATGTATGACAGGTGCGCGAAAACACAGAGATTTTGGGAAAGCTATGAGAGGTGCACGTAAACACAATGCTATAGGTGAATATATGAGAGGTGCGCGAAAACACAGTGGCAAAGGGGAAGGTATGAGAGGCCGGTGAAAACACAGCTATATATGGGAAGCTATGGGAGGTGCACAGAAGCATAGAGCTTTTGGGAAAGCTTTTGGGAAAGCTTTGAGAGATGCACGAAAACACAGCGCTATAGGAGAATGTATGGGAGGAGCACAAAAACTCGGCGATATAGGGGAAGCTATGGGAGGTGCATGAAAACACAGCAATTTATGTGAAGGTATGAGAGGGAAGCGAAAACACAGCGATAGCGCGGAAGCTATGGTAGCTGCACGAAATCACAACAATATAGGGGAAGCTCTGAGACGTGCGCAAAAGCATAGCGATATAGGTGAAGCAATGAGAGGTGCGAAAATACAGCGATACAGCAGAAGGCATGAGATGTGCGCAAAAGCACAGCAATATAGGGGAAGCTATGGGGGGGCGCGCAAAAACATAGCAATATATGGGATGGAATGGGACGTACGTGAAAACACAGCTATATAGTTGAAGGTATGAGAGGTGCACGAACACATGGCGATACAGGGGAAGTTATGAGAGGTGAGTGAAAACACAGCGGTATAGGGGAAGCTATGAGAGGTGCACGAAAACATCGCAATATACGGGAAGTTATGAGAGGTGCCCGAGAACACAGCGATATAGGGGAAGCTATACGAGGTGCGCGATAACACACCGATATAGAGGAAGGCATGAGCGGTGCGCTAAAACATGGCGATGAAGGGGAATGTATGAGAAGTGCACGAAAACACGACGATATAGAGGAAGTTATGAGAGGTGAGAGAAAACGCAGCTCGATGGGGAAGGTATGAGAGGTGCGCGAATGCACAGCGATATAGGGGAAGCTATGAGAGGTGCGCAAGTACATGGCAATGTAGGGGAATGTATGGCGGGTGCACAAAATTACAGCGATATAGGGGAAGTGATGAGAGGTGCGTGAAAACACAACAAAATAAGGGAAGCTGTGGGAGGTGCTCGAAAACACAGCAATATAGGGGAAGGTATGAGAGGTGCGCGAAAACATGGCGATATTGGCAAATCTATGAGAGGTGAGCAAAAACATTGCGATATAGAAGAAGCTATAGGTTTTCACCAAAACACAGCGATATAGGGGAAGCTATCAAAGGTGCGCAAAAACACAGCGATATACGGGAAACTATGGGAGGTGCGTGAAAACAGAGTGATAAAGGGGAAAGTATAAGAGGTACGCGAATGAACAGCAATACATGGGAAGCTATGGGAGGTGAGTGAAAACACAGCGAAATAGGGGAAGCTATAGGATGTGCATGAAAACACATTGATATTGAGGAAACTATGAGAGGTACGCGAAAACACAGCGATATAATGCAAGGTATGAGAAGTGCGCGAAAACAGCGATATAGTGGAAGGTATGAGAAGTGCGCGAAAACACAGAGATATAGGGAAATCTATGAGAGGTGCACGAAAACACAGCGATATATGGGAAGCTATGGGCGGTGCACAAAAACATAGCGATATTGGGGAAGACATGAGAGGTGCGAGAAAACACAGCAATATAGGGGAAGTTATGTGAGGTGTGCGAATACACGGCGATATGGGGGAAACCTTGGGAGGTGCGTGAAATCACAGTGATATCGGGGAAAGGATGAGAGGTGCACAATAATACAGCGATTTGGGGGAACCTATGAGAAGTGTGCGAAAACCTCGCAATATATGGGAAGCTATGACAAGTGCGCGAAAACACTGCGATATATGGGAAGCTATGGGAGGTGCGTGAAAACACGGCGATGTAGGGGAAGGTACGAGAGGTGCGCGAAAACACATCGATATAGTGGAATGTATGAGAGGTGCATGAAAACACAGAGATTTTGGGAAAGCTATGAGAGGTGCACGAAAACAGTGCTAAAGGGGAATATATGAGAGGTGCGCGAAAACAAAGCGCTATAGGGGAAGGTATGGGAGGTATCCAAAAATACAGCGCTGTAGGGGAAGGTATGGATGGTGCGCAAAAACACAACGATATAGGGGATGGTATGAGAGCTGCGCGAAAGCACACTGATATAGGGGAAGCTATGGGAGGTGCGCGAAAACACAGCGTTATACATGAAGGAATGAGAGGTGTGTAAAAACACATTGATATAGGGGAACTGATGAGAGGTACGAGAAAATGCAGCGATATAGCAGACGGTATTGGAGGTGCGTGAAAGCACAGTGATATAGGGGAAGGTATGAGAGATGTGCGAGAACACGGCGAGATAGGGGAAATTATGAGAAGTGCACGAAAACACGGCAATACGGGAGAATGTATCAGATGTGCGAAAAAACACAGCGATATAGGGGAAGTAATGATAGGAGCGAAAACATAGCGATATAAGTGAAGACATGCGAGGTGCGTGAAAACACGACGATATAGGGTAAGCTATGAGAGGTGAGCAGTAACACAGCGATCAAGGTGAAGCTATGGGATGTGCAGGAAAACAGCGATGTAGGCGAAGCTATGGGAGGTGCGCGAAAACACAGCGATATAGGGGACATATGAGATGTGCATGAATACACGGCGATATTGGGGAAGCCATGAGAGGTGCCTGAAAACACAGCGATATAGGGGAAGGTATGAGAGGTGTGCAAAATCACAGCGATATAGGAGAAGTTAAGAGAGGTGCGTGAAAACACAGCGATATAGGGGAAGGTATGAGAGGTGCACGAAGGCACAACGTTATAGGGGATGCTATGGGAGGTGTGCGAAAACACAGCGATATAGGAGACGGTATGAGATGTGCATAAAAACATGGCGATATAGGGGTAGGTATGAGAGGTGCGCGTAAACACGGCGATATAGGGGAAAGTATGAGAGGTGCGCGAAAACTTGGCGTTACAGGGGAATGCATCAGAGGTGCCAGAAAACACAGCTACGTAGTGGAATACATGAGAGGTGCACGAAAACAGGGCAATATAGTGGAAGCTATGGGATGTGCACGAAAACAGGGCGATATAGGGGAAGCTATGAGAGGTGCGCGAAAACACAGCAATATAGGGGATGCAATGGGACGTGCGCGAAAACACAGTGATATGGGGAAGGTATGAGAGGTGTGCGAGAACACGGTGATATAGGGGAAATTATGAGAGGTGTGCGAAAACACGGCAATACGGCAAAATGTATCAGATGTGCGAGAAAACACAGCGATATAGGGGAAGTATTGAGAGGAGCGAAAACATAGCGATCTAGGTGAAGACATGAGAGGTGCGCGAAAACACGGCGATATAGGGGAAGCTATGAGAGGTGAGCAAGAACACAGCAACACAGAGGAAGGTTTGAGAGGTGCGCGAAAACACAGTGATAAGAGGAATGTATGAGAGGTGCGCAAAAAGATGGCGATATAGGGGAAGCTATTGGAGGTGCGTGAATACACGTCAATATAGGGGAAGCTCTGAGATGTGCAAGAAAACACAGCTATATAGGGGAAGCTATGGAAGGTGCGCGAAAACACAGCAATATATGGGAAGGCACAGGACGTGTGCGAAAACACAGCGATGCAGGAGAATGTATGAGAGGTGCGCGAAAACACGGCGATATACGTGAAGGACTAAGAGGTGTGTGAAAACACGTTGATATATAGGAAGCGATGAGAGGTTCATGAAAACGCAGCGATATAGGGGAAGCTATGAGAGGTGCCCGAAAACACAGCGATATAGGGGAAACTATGGGAATTGTGCGAAAACACAGCCAATTGGGGAAGGTATGGGAGGTACGCGAAAAAGCAGCGATAAGGAGAATGTATGGGAGGTGCGCAAAAATACAGCGCTATAAGGGAATGTATGAGAGGTGCACAAAAAGACGGCGATACTGGGGAAGCTATGGGTGGTGTGCGAAAACACAGCGATTTACGGGAAAGTATAAGAGGGAGGCGAAAACACAGCGATATAGGGGAAGCTAAGGGAAATGTGCCAAAACACAGCAATATAGAGGAAGCTCTGAGTCATGCGCGAATACACAGCTATATAGGGGAAGCTATAGGAGATTTGCGAAAACACAGCGATACAGCAGAAGGTATGAGATGTGCGCGAAAACAGCAATATAGGGGAAGGAACAGAACATTCGTGAAAACACAGCGATGCAGCAGAATGTATGAGAGGTGTCCGAAAATACAGCAATATAGGGGAAGGTATGGGTGGTGTGCAAAAACACAGCGATATAGGGGATGGTATAAGAGCTGCGCGAAAGCACAGTGATATAGGGGAAGCTATGGGAGGTGCGCGAAAATACAGCTATATATGGGAAGGTATGGGACGTGCGCGAAAACACAGCTATATAGTTGAAGGTATGAGAGGTGCACGAAAACATGGCGATACAGGGGAAGTTATGACAGTTGAACGAAAACACAGCAGTATAGGCCAAGTTATGAGTGGTGCACAAAAACACAGCGATGTATTTGAAAGTATGAGAGGTGAGCGAAAACACGGCGATACAGGGGAAGTTATGAGAGGTGAGTGAAAACACAGCTGTATAGGGGAAGATATGAGAGGTGCGCGAAAACACGGTGTTATGGGGCAGCTATAAGAGTTGAGCGAAAATACAGACTATAGGGGAAGCTATGAGAGTTGAACAAAAACACAGCAATTTAGGAGAATCTATGAGAAGTGCACGAAAACATCGCAATATACGGGAAGCTATGAGAGGTGCCCGAGAACACAGCAAATAGGGGATGGTATGAGAGGTGCGTGAAAACATGGCGATGAAGGGGAATGTATGAGAAGTGCGCGAAAACACGGCGATATAGGGGAAGTTATGAGAGGTGAGAGAAAACGCAGCTCTATAGGGGAAGGTATGAGAGGTGCGCAAATGCACAGCAATATAGGGGAAGCTATGAGAGGTGCGCAAAAACATGGCAATATAGGGGAATGTATGAGAGGTGCGCGAAAACATGGCCATATAGGGGAATGTATGGCAGGTGCACAAAATCACAGCGATATAGGGGAAACGATGAGAGGTGCGTGAAAACACAATGAAATAGGGGAAGCTGTTGGTGGTGCCCGAAAACACAGCAATATAGTGGAAGGTATGAGAGTTGAGTGAAAACATGGCGATATTGGCAAATCTATGAGAGGTGAGCAAAAACACTGCGATATAGAAGAATCTATAGGTTTTCGCCAAAACACAGCGATATAGGGGAAGCTATCAAAGGTGCGCAAAAACACAGCGATATAGGGGAAAGTATGACAGGCACGCGAATAAACAGCGATACATGGGAAGCTATGGGAGGTGAGTGAAAACACGGCAAAATAGGGGAAGCTATGGGATGTGCATGAAAAGACATTAATATTGGGGAATCTACGAGAGGTGCGCGAAAACACAGCGATATAGTGGAAGGTATGAGAAGTGCGTGAAAACACAAAGATATAGGGAAATCTATGAGAGGTGCGCGAAAACACAGCAATATATGGGAAGCTATGGGAGGTGCGTCAAAACACAGCAATATAGGGGAAGTTATGAGAGGTCTGCGAAAACACAGCGATATATGGGAAGCTATGGGAGGTGCGTGAAAACACGGTGATGTAGGGGAAGGTATGAGAGGTGCGCGAAAACACATCGATATGGGGAATTTACGATAGGTGCACCAAAACACAGCGATATAGTGGAATGTATGAGAGGTGCGCAAAAACACAGAGATTTTGGGAAAGCTATGAGAGGTGCACGAAAACACAGCGCTATACGGGAAGGTATGGGAGGTGTCCGAAAATACAGCGATATAGGGGAAGGTATGGGTGGTGCGCAAATACACAGCGATATAGGAGATGGTATAAGAGCTGCGTGAAAGCACAGTGATATAGGGGAAGCTATGGGAGGTGCGCAAAAACACAACGATATACATGAAGGAATGAGAGGTGTGTAAAAACACGTTGATATAGGGGAAGCTCTTGGGAGGTGCCCGAAAACACAGAGATATAGCGGAAGCTATAGAAGGTGCGCGAAAACACAGCAATATATGGGAAGGTACGGGACGTGTGCGAAAACACAGCGATGCAGGAGAATGTATGAGAGGTGCGCGAAAACACGGCGATATACGTGAAGGAATAAGAGGTGTGTGAAAACACGTCGATATATGGGAAGCGATGAAACGTGCGTGAAAACGCAGCGATATAAGGGAAGCTATGAGAGCTGCCCGAAAACACAGCGATATAGGGGAAACTATGGGAAGTGTGCGAAAACACAGCGATACAGGGGAAGTTATGAGAGGCAGGCGAAAACACAGCCATATTGGGGAAGGTATAGGAGGTGTGCGAAAAAACAGTGATAAGGAGAATGTATGTAAGGTGCGCGAAAATACAGCGCTATCAGGGAATGTATGAGAGGTGCGCGAAAAGACGGTGATATAGGGAAAGCTATGGGAGGTGCGCGAAAACACAGCGATTTAGGGGAAGGTATAAGAGGGAGGCGAAAACACAGCGATTCAGGGGAAGTTATGAGAGGTCAGCAAAAACACAGCTATATAGGGGAAGATATGAGAGGTGCGCAAAAACACGGCGATATAGGAGAAGTTATAAGAGCTGCGCGAAAACAGAGCGATATACGGGAAGGCATGGGAGGTGCGAGAAAACACCGCGATATAGAGGAAGATATGAGAGGTGCACGAAAAGACAGCGATATGGGGGAAGGTATGACAGGAGCGCGAAAACACATCAATATTGGGGAAGCTACGAGAGGTGCGCGAAAACACATCGATATACTTGAAGGTATGAGAGGTGCATGAAAACACAACGATGTAGGGGAAGCAATGAAAGGTAGGCGAAAACACACTGATATAGGGGAACGTATGAGAGGTGCGTGAAAACACAGCGATATAGTGGAATGTATGAGAGGTGCGCAAAAACACGGCAATATAGGAGAAGGTATGAGAAATGAGCGAAAACTCAGCTAAAAAAGGGAAGGTATGAGAGATGCGTGAGAACACTGCGATATAGGCAAATCTATCAGAGGTGAGCAAAAACACAGCGATATAGGGGAAGCTATTGGTGGTGCGCCAAACACAGCGATATAGGGGAAGCTATTGGAGGTGTGCGAAAACACAGCGATATAGGGGAAGCTATGAGAGGTGCGTGGAAACACAGCGATATAGGGGAAGCTATGGGTGGTGTGCAAAAACACAGCGATAAGGGGAAGCTATGGGAGGTGCGTGAAAACACAGTGATTTAGGGGAAGGTATGAGAGGGAGGCGAAAACATAGCAATATAGGGGAAGGTATGAGAGGTGCGTGATAACACTGCGATATAGCGGAAGCTATGAGCGGTGCGCAACAACATGGTGATGTAGGGGAATGTATGAGAGGTGCGCGAAAACACGACGATATAGGGGAAGCTATGAGAGGTGAGCGAAAACGCAGCGATATATGGGAAGCTATGGGAGGTGCACGATAACAGAGTGATATAGGGGAAGCTATGAGAGTTGCGCGACAACGCAGCGATATATGGGAAGCTATGGGAGGTGCACGATAACAGAGCAATATAGGGGAAGGTATGGGAGATGCGAGAAAACACAGCACTATAGTGGAATATATGAGAAGTTCGCAAAAACACGGCGATATACAGGAAGCTATGGGAGGTGCGCGGAAACTGAGCAAAGTATGGGAAGGTATGGGACTTGCGAGAAAACACTGCGATATAGTGGAAGGTATGAGAGGTGCGTGAAAACATTGCGATATAGGAGAATGTATGACAGGTGCGCGAAAACACTGCGATATAGGGGAAGGTATGAGAGGTGCACGAAAACACAGCGATATAGGGGAAGCTAGGGGATGTGCATGAAAACACAGCAATATGAGGAAGTTATGAGAGGTGTACTAAAACACAGCAATATGGGGGAAGGTATAAGAGGTCTGCGAAACCACGGCGATATAGTGGTAGGTATGAGAGGTGTGCAAAAAGACAGTGATATGCGGGAAGCTATGAGAGGTGCGCGAAAACACAGCAATATGGGGAAGGTATGAGAGCTGTGCGTAAACACATCGATACAGGGGAAGCTATGAGAGGTGCGTGAAAACACAGCGATAAAGGTGAAGGTATGCGAGGTGCGCGAAAACACAGCTATAAGGGGAAGCTATGAGAGGTCCGCGAAAACGCAGCGATATATGGGAAGCTATGGGAGGTGCGCGATAACAGAATGATATAGGGGAAGGTATGGGAGATGCGAGAAAACACAGCACTATAGTGGAATATATGAGAAGTGCACAAAAACACGGCAATATAGAGGATGCTATGGGAGGTGCACGGAAACTGAGCAAAATATGGGAAGGTATGGGATGTGCGAGAAAACACGGCGATGTAGGAGAATGTATGAGAGGTGCGCGAAAACACTGCGATATAGGTGAATGTATGAGGGGTGCGCGAAAACACAGTGATATTGGCGAAGCTAAGGGATGTGCGTGAAAACACGGCAATGTATGTGAAGGTATGAGAGTTGCATGAAAACACGTCGATATAGGGGAAGGTATGAGGGATGAGCGAATACTCAGCTAAAAAGGGGAAGGTTTGAGAGGTGCGGTAGAACACGGCGATATAGGCATAGCTCTGAGAGGTCAGCAAAAACACAGCAACATAGTGGAAGTTATGAGAGGTTCGCGAAAACACAACGATATAGGGGAAGCTATGCGAGGTTAGGGAAAACAGGGTGATATAGAGGAAGCTATGGGAGGTGCGTGAAAACATAGCCATATGAGGAAGATATGAAAGGTGCACTAAGACACAGCAATATAGGGGAAGGTATGAGAGGTCTGCGAAAACACGACGATATAGTGGTAGGTATGAGAGGTGCGCGAAAACACGGCGATATAGGGGAAGGTATGTGAGGTGCGTGAAAACACATCAATATTGGGGAAGCTACGAGAGGTGCGCGAAAACACATCGATATACTTGAAGGTATGAGAGGTGCATGAAAACACAACGATGTAGGGGAAGCAATGAAAGGTAGGCGAAAACACACTGATATAGGGGAACGTATGAGAGGTGCGCAAAAACACAGCGATGTAAGGGAAGGTATGAGAGGCCGGTGAAAACACAGCGACATATGGGAAGCTACGAGAGGTGCGTGAAAACACAGCGATATAGTGGAATGTATGAGAGGTGCGCAAAAACACGGCAATATAGGAGAAGGTATGAGAAATGAGCGAAAACTCAGCTAAAAAAGGGAAGGTATGAGAGATGCGTGAGAACACTGCGATATAGGCAAATCTATCAGAGGTGAGCAAAAACACAGCGATATAGGGGAAGCTATTGGTGGTGCGCCAAACACAGCGATATAGGGGAAGCTATTGGAGGTGTGCGAAAACACAGCGATATAGGGGAAGCTATGAGAGGTGCATGGAAACACAGCGATATAGGGGAAGCTATGGGTGGTGTGCAAAAACACAGCGATAAGGGGAAGCTATGGGAGGTGCGTGAAAACACAGTGATTTAGGGGAAGGTATGAGAGGGAGGCGAAAACATAGCAATATAGGGGAAGGTATGAGAGGTGCGTGATATCACTGCGATATAGCGGAAGCTATGAGCGGTGCGCAACAACATGGTGATGTAGGGGAATGTATGAGAGGTGCGCGAAAACACGACGATATAGGGGAAGCTATGAGAGGTGAGCGAAAATGCAGCGATATATGGGAAGCTATGGGAGGTGCACGATAACAGAGTGATATAGGGGAAGCTATGAGAGTTGCGCGACAACGCAGCGATATATGGGAAGCTATGGGAGGTGCACGATAACAGAGCAATATAGGGGAAGGTATGGGAGATGCGAGAAAACACAGCACTATAGTGGAATATATGAGAAGTTCGCAAAAACACGGCGATATACAGGAAGCTATGGGAGGTGCGCGGAAACTGAGCAAAGTATGGGAAGGTATGGGACTTGCGAGAAAACACTGCGATATAGAGGAAGCTATGGGAGGTGCGTGAAAACATAGCCATATGAGGAAGATATGAAAGGTGCACTAAGACACAGCAATATAGGGGAAGGTATGAGAGGTCTGCGAAAACACGACGATATAGTGGTAGGTATGAGAGGTGCGCGAAAACACGGCGATATAGGGGAAGGTATGTGAGGTGCGTGAAAACACAGCAATATAGGGGAAGCTATGAGAGGTGCGCCAAAACACGGCGATATAGGGGAAGGTATGAGAGGTGCGCGAAAAAGCAGTGATATAGTGGAAGCTATGGGAGGTGCGCGAACACACCGTGATATACATAAATGTATGAGAGGTGCTTGAAAACAGGTCGATATAGGGGAAGCGACAAGAGGTGAGTGAAAATGCAGCGATATAGGGGATGGTGTTAGAGGTGCACAAAAACACAGCATTTCGAGGAAGCTGTGGAAGGTGCGCAAAAACACAGCGATATAGGGGAAGCTATGGGAGGTGCGCAAAAACACAGCGATATATGGGAAGCTATGGGAGGTGCGTGAAAATACGGCGATATAGGGGAAGGTATGAGAGGTGCTTGAAACACGTCGACATAGGGGAAGGTATGAGAGATGAGTGAAAACTCAGCTAAAAAGGGGAAGGTATGAGAGGTGCACAAATATACAACGATTTAGGGGAAGCTTTGAGAGGTGTGCGAAAACATCACAATATATGGCAAGCTATGAGAGGTGTGCGAAAACAGCGATATGGCGGAAGCTCTGGGAGGTATGCGAAAACACAGCAATATTAGGGAAGCTATGAGAACTGTTTGATATCACAGCAATATAGCGGAAGATATGAGAGGTGCGTGAAAACACGACAATATAGGGGAAGCAATGGGACGTATGCGAAAACACAGTGATACAGGAGAAGTTATGAGAAGTGCTCGAAAACACAGCCATATTGGGGCAGATATGGGAGGTGCGCGAAAACTCAGCGATAAGGGGAAAATATGCGAGGTGCGCGAAAACACAGTGATATAGGGGAAGCTACGAGAGGTCTGCAAAAACACGGCGATATAGGGGCAGTTATGAGAGGTGTGCGAAAACACAATGATATAGGGGAAGCTATGACAGGTGCGCGAAACACATCGATGTAATGGAAGGTATGAGAGATGCGTAAAAACACAACAATACAAGGGAAGATATGCGAGGTGCGTGAAAACACAGCCATATTGGGGCAGATATGGGAGGCGCGCGAAAACTCAGCGATAAGGGGAAACTATGCGAGGTGCGCGAAAACACAGTGATATAGGGGAAGCTATGAGAGGTCTGCAAAAACACGGCGATATAGGGGCAGTGATGAGAGGTGTGCGAAAACACAATGATATAGGGGAAGGTATGAGAGATGCGTAAAAACACAACAATACAAGGGAAGATATGCGAGGTGCGTGAAAACACAGCGATATAGGGTAAGGTATGGGAGGTGCGTGAAAAAGCAGTGATATAGGGGAAGCTATGGGAGGTGCGCGAACACACGGTGATATACGTAAATGTATGAGAGGTGCTTGAAAACAGTTCGATATAGGGGAAGCGACGAGAGGTGGGCGAAAATGCAGCGATATAGGGGACGGTATGAGATGTGCGTGAAAACACAACGATATAGGGGAAGGTATTAGAGGTGCACAAAAACACAGCGATTTCGAGGAAGCTGTGGGAGGTGCGCAAAAACATAGCGATATAGGGGAAGCTATCAGAGGTTTGCGAAAACACAGCGATATAGAGGAAGGTATGATTGGCACGCAAAAAAACAGCGATATAGGTGAAGCTATGGGATGTGCGCAAAAACACAACGATATAGGGGAAGGTATGATAGGCACGCAAAAAAACAGCGATATATATTTGAAGCTAGGGGAGGTGTGTGAAAATACGGCGATATAGGGGAAGGTATAAGAGGTGCGTGAAACACGTCGACATAGGGGAAGGTATGAGAGATGAGTGAAAACTCAGCTAAAAAGGGAAGGTATGAGAGGTGCGCGAAAACACAACGATATTGGGGAAGCTATGTGAGGTGCACGAAAACACAGCGATTTAGGGGAGGCTATAAGAGGTGAGCGAAAACATTACAATATATGGCAAGCTATGAGAGGTGAGCAAAAACAGCGATATGGCGGAAGCTATGGGAGGCATACAAAAACATAGCAATATAGGGGAAGCTATGAGAGCCGTTTGATAACACAGCGATATAGGGGAAGATATGATAGGTGCGTGAAAACACGATGATATAGGGGAAACTATGGGAAGTGTGCGAAAACAGAGCAATACAGGAGAAGTTATGAGAGGTGTGCGATAACACAGCCATGTTGGGGAAGGTATGGGAGGTGCGCGAAAACACAGCACTATAGTGTAATATATGATACGTGCGAGTAAACACGGCTATATAGAGGAAGATATGGGACCTGTGCGAAAACACGGCGATACAGGGGAATGTATGAGAGGTGCGTGAATACACGTCACTATTGGGGAAGGTATTAGGGATGAGCGAATACTCAGCTAAAAAGGGGAAGGTGTGAGACGTGTGCGAGAACACGGCGATATAGGCAAAGCTATGAGAGGTCAGCAAAAACACAACGACATAGAGGAAGTTATGAGAGGTGCGCGAAAACACAACGATATAGGGGAAGCTATGTGAGGTGCGCGAAAACAGGGTGATATAGAGGAAGCTATGGGAGGCTCGTGAAAACACAGCCATATGAGGAAGATATGAGAGGTGCACTAAAACACAGCAATATAGGGGAAGGTATGAGAGGTCTGCGAAAACACGGCGATATAGTGGTAGGTATGAGGGGTGTGCGAAAACACGATGATATAGGGGAAACTATGACAGGTGCGCGAAACACATCGATATAGTGGAAGGTATGAGAGGTGCGCAAAAACACAACAATACAGGGAAAGATATGCGAGGTGCGAGAAAACACAGCGATATAGGGAAAGGTATGGGAGGTGCACGAAAACGCGGCTATATAAGGGAAGCTATGAGAGGTGCGCGAAAACACAGCGATATAGGGGAAGGTATGGGAGGTGCGTGAAAAAGCAGTGATATAGGGGAAGCTATGGGAGGTGCGCGAACACACGGTGATATACGTAAATGTATGAGAGGTGCTTGAAAACAGTTCGATATAGGGGAAGCGACGAGAGGTGGGCGAAAATGCAGCGATATAAGGGACGGTATGAGATGTGCGTGAAAACACAACGGTATAGGGGAAGGTATTAGAGGTGCACAAAAACACAGCGATTTCGAGGGAGCTGTGGGAGGTGCGCAAAAACATAGCGATATAGGGGAAGCTATCAGAGGTGCGCGAAAACACAACGATATAGAGGAAGTTATGATAGGCATGCAAAAAAAACAGCGATATAGGTGAAGCTATGGGAGGTGCACAAAAACACAGCGATATAGGGAAAGGTAAGATAGGCACGCAAAAAAACAGCGAATTATGAGAAGCTAGGGGAGGTGCGTGAAAATACGGTGATATAGGGGAAGGTATAAGCGGTGCATGAAACATGTCGACATAGGGGAAGGTATGAGAGATGAGTGAAAACTCAGCTAAAAAGGGAAGGTGTGAGAGGTGCGCGAAAACACAACGATATTGGGGAAGCTATGCGAGGTGCGCGAAAACACAGCGATTTAGGGGAAGCTATGAGAGGTGTGCGAAAACATTACAATATATGGCAAGCTATGAGAGGTGTGCGAAAACAGCGATATGGCGGAAGCTCTGGGAGGCATACGAAAACACAGCAATATAGGGGAAGCTATGAGAGCCGTTTGATAACACAGTGATATAGGGGAAGATATGAGAGCTGCGTGAAAACACGATAATATAGGGGAAGCGATGGGAAGTGTGCGAAAACACAGAGATACAGGAGAAGTTATGAGAGGTGCGCGAAAACACAGTTATATTGGGACAGATATGGGAGGTGCGTGAAAACACAACAATATAGGGAAAGGTATGAGAGGTGCGCGAAAACATGGCGATATAGGGGAATCTATGGGAGGTGCGTGAAAACACAGCAATATACGGAAAACTCTCAGACGTGAGCGAAAACACAGCGATATAGGGGAAGCTATGGGAGGTGTGCGAAAACACAGTGATACAGCGGAATGTATGAGATGTGCGTGAAAACACAGCAATACAGCGGAAGCTGTGGGAGGTGCAAGAAAACACAGCAATATATGGGAAGATATGAGACGTGCATGAAAACACAGTGATATAGGGGTAGGTATGCGAGGAGTGTGAAAACACAATGATATATGGGAAGCTATAGGAGGTGTCGAAAACAGAGCGATTTTGGGGAAGGTATGAGAGGTGCGAAAAAACACAGCGATATGGGGAAGCTATGAGAGGTGCGCAAAAACACATCGATATAGTGGAAGTAATGAGAGGTGCACGAAAACACAAGGACATAAGGGAAGGTATGCGAGCTGCGCGAAAACACGGCGATATAGGGGAAGGTATGACAGGTGCAAGACAACACAGCAATATAGGGGAAGTTACGGGTGGTGCGTGAAAAGACAGCGATATAGGAGAAGGAATGAGAGGTGCGTGATAACACATCGATGTAGGGGAAGCTATGCGACGTGTGCCAGAACACGGTTATATGGGAGAAGATATGAGAGGTGTGCAAAAGCACAGCGATTTGGGGAAATCGATGAGAGGTGCGTGAAAACATCGCAATTTCTGGGAAGCTAGGATAGGTGCGCGAAATCACGGCGAAAAAGGGGAAGCTATGGGAGGTGCGTGAAAACACAGCGATGTAGGGGAAGTTATGAGAGGTACGGGAAAACACATCAATATAGTGGAAGGTATGTAAGGTGCGCGAAAACACAGCGATATAGGGGAAGCTATGAGAGGTCTGCGAAAATACGCGTTGTAGGGGCAGCTATGAGAGGTGCGTGTAAACACATCGATGCAGGGGAAGCTACGAGAGGTGCACGAAAACACAAAGACATAGGGGAAAGTATGCGAGGTGCGTGAAAACACAGCGATAGAGGGGAAGCTATGACAGGTGCGCGAAAACACATCGATACAGGGGAAGCTACGAGAGGTGCGTGAACACATCGATATAGTGCAAGGTATGAGATTTGAGCAAATACACAACGATATAGCGGAAGGTATGCGAGGTGCGCGAAAATACAGCAATATAGGGGAAGCTATGAGAGGTGCGTGAAAACACGGTGATATAGGGGAAACTATCAGAGGGGACCGTTGACTCAGCGATATGTTCGACGGTATAAGAGGTGCACCAAAACACAACCATATAGGGGAATCTATGGGAGGAGAGCGAAAACATAGCGATATAGGGATAGCTATGAGAAGTGCACGAAAACGCAGTGATATATGGGAAGCTACGGGAGGTGCGCGAAAACTGAGGGATATAGAGGAAGGTATGAGAGGTGCGAGAAAGCACAGTGATATATGGGAAGCTATGGGAGGTGCGTGAAAACACGGCTTTATATGAGAAAATATGAGATGTGCGTGAAAACACAGAGATGTAGGGGAAGGTATGAGTGGTGTGAGAAAATGCAGCGATATATGGGAAGCTATGGGAGGTGCACGACAACAGAGCGATATATGGGAAGGTATGAGAGGTGCACAAAAACGCAGCGATATAACGGAATGTATGAGATGTGCGCGAAAACACAGCAATACAGGGGAAGCTGTGGGAGGTGCAAGAAAACACAGCAATATATGGGAAGGCATGGGACGTGCTTGAAAACACAGTAATATGGGGTAGGTATGCGAGGAGCGTGAAAACACAGTGATATATGGGAAACTATGGGAGGTGCGCGAAAACAGAGCGATTTTGGGGAAGGTATGAGAGGTGCGAGAAAACACAACGATATAGGGGAAGCTGTGAGAGGTGCACGAAAACACATCGATATAGTGGAAGATATGAGATTTGCGCAAAAACACTACGATATAGTGGAAGGTATGCAAGGTGCACGAAAACACAGCGATATAGGGGAAGCTATGAGTGGTGCGCGAAAACACGGTGATTCAGGGGAAGCTATGAAAGGGGACAGTTAACTCGGCGATATGTGCGACGGTATGAGAGGTGCACGAAAACACAACGATATAGGGGAAGCTATGGGAGGTGAGCAAAAACATGGCGATATAGGGGAGTGTATGACAGGCGCAAGAAAACACAGCAATATAGGGGAAGCTATGGGAGGTGAGCAAAAACATGGCGATATAGGGGAGTGTATGACAGGCGCAAGAAAACACAGCAATATAGGGGAAGCTACGGGAGATGCGTGAAAAGACGGCGATATAGGAGAAGGAATGAGAGATGCATGAAAACACAGCGATATAGGGGAAGGTATGAGAGGTGCGCGTAAACACGGCGAAAAAGGGGAAGCTATGGGAGGTGCGTGAAAATACAGCGATATAGGGGAAGGTATGAGAGGTGCATGAAAACACAGTGATATAGGGGAAGCTATGGGAGATGAGCGAAAACATAGTGATATAGGGAAAGCTATGAGACGTACGCGAAAACACAGTGATATAGGGCAAGGTATGACATGTGCAAGAAAACACAGCAATATAGGGGAAGCTACCGGAGGTGCATGAAAAGACGGCGATATAGGAGAAGTTATGAGAGGTGCGTGAAAACACAGCGATGTAGGGGAAGCTATGCGATGTGCACCAGAACACGGCTATAAGGAAGAAGTTATGAGAGGTGTGCAAAAACACAGCGATTTACGAAAAGCGATAGGTGGTGCGCGAAAGCATCGCAATATATGGGAAGCTAGGAGAGGTGCTCGAAAATACGGCGAAAAAGGGGAGGCTATGGGAGGTGCGTGAAAACACAGCGTTATAGGGGAAGTTTTGAGAGGTACGCGAAAACACATCGATATACGGGAAGCTATGAGAGGTCTGCGAAAACACGTGTTATAGGGGCAGCTATGAGAGGTGCGCGAAAACACACCGATGCGGGAGAAGCTACGAGAGGTGCACGAAAACTCAACGACACAGGGGAAGGTATGCGAGCTGCACGAAAACACAACGATATAGCGGAAAGTATGCGAGGTGTGCGAAAACACAGCGATATAGGGGCAGCTATGAGAGGTGCGCGAAAACACACCGATGCAGGAGAAGCTACGAGAGGTGCGCAAAAACATCGACATAGTGGAAGGTATGAGATTTGCGCAAAAACACAACAATATAGCGGAAGGTATGCGAGGTGTGCGAAAACACAGCGATATAGGGGAAGCTATGAGAGGTGCGCGAAAACACGGCGATACAGGGGAAGCTATGATAGGGGACAGTAAACTCAGCGATATGTGCGACAGTATGAGAGGTGCACGAAAACACAGCGAATAGGGGAAGCTATGGGAGGTGCGTGAAAACACAGCGATATAGGGGAAGGTATGAGAGGTACGTGAAAACACATCGATATAGTAGAAGGTATGTGAGGTGCACGAAAACGCAGCGATATGGGGAAGCTATGAGAGGTCTGCGAAAACACGCGTAATAGGGGCAGCTAAAAGAGATGCGCGAAAACACATCGATGCAGGAAAAGTTACGAGAGGTGCACAAAAGCACAACGACATACGGGAAGGTATGCGAGGTGCTCGAAAACACGGCGATATAGGGGAAGCTATGAGAGGGGACCGTTAAATCAGCGATATGTGCAACGGTATGAGAGGTGCATGAAAACACAGCGATGTGGGGGAAGCTATGAGAGGTGTGTGAAAACATCACAATATATGGCAAGCTATGAGAGGTGTGCAAAAACAGCGATATGGACGAAGCTTTGGGAGTTATACGAAAACACAGCAATATAGGGGAAGCTATGAGAGCCATTTGATAACACAGCGATATAGGGGAAGATATGAGAGGTGCATGAAAACACGACAATATAGGGGAAGCAATGGGAAGTGTGCGAAAACACAGAGATACAGGAGAAGTTATGAGAGGTGCGCGAAAACACAGCTATATTGGGGCAGATATGGGAGGTGCGCGACAACTCAGCTATAAGGGGAAGGTATGCGAGGTGCGCGAAAACACAACGATATAGGGGAAGCTATGAGAGGTCTGCAAAAACACGGCGATATAGGGGCAGTTTTGAGAGGTGCGTGTAAACTACGAGAGGTGCGCGAAACACATCGATATAGTAGAAGGTATGAGAGGTGCGCAAAAACACAACAATATAGGGAAAGGTATGAGAGGTGCGCAAAAACATGGCGATATAGAGGAATCTATGGGAGGTGCGTGAAAACACAGCAATATACGGAAAGCTCTCAGACGTGAGCGAAAACACAGCAATACAGCGGAATGAATGAGATGTGCGTGAAAACACAGCAATACAGTGGAAGCTGTGGGAGGTGCAAGAAAACACAGCAATACATGGGAAGATATGAGACTTGCGTAAAAACACAGTGATATAGGGGTAGGTATGCGAGGAGTATGAGAACACAGTGATATATGGGAAGCTATAGGAGGTGTGCGAAAACAGAGCGATCTTGGGGAAGGTATGAGAGGTGAGAGAAAACACAACGATATGGGGAAGCTATGAGAGGTGCGCGAAAACACATCGATATAGTGGAAGTAATGAGAGGTGCACGAAAACACAACGACATAATGGAAGGTATGCGAGCTGCGCGAAAACACGGCGATATAGGGGAAGGTATGACAGGTGCAAGACAACACAGCAATATAGGGGAAGCTACGGGTGGTGCGTGAAAAGACAGCGATATAGGAGAAGGAATGAGAGGTACACGAAAACACATCGATATAGTGGAAGGTATGTGAGGTGCGCGAAAACGCAGCGATATAGGGGAAGCTATGAGAGGTCTGCGAAAACACGCATAATAGGGGCAGCTAAAAGAGATGCGCGAAAACACATCGATGCAGGAAAAGTTACGAGAGGTGCACGAAAGCACAACGACATAGGGGAAGGTATGCGAGGTGCGTGAAAACACAGCGATATAGGGGAAGCTATGAGTGATGCGCGAAAACACGGCGATATAGGGGAAGCTATGAGAGGAGACCGTTAACTCAGCGATATGTACGACGGTATGAGAGGTGCACGAAAACACAGCGATGTAGGGGAAGCTATGGGAGGTGAGCGAAAACATAGTGATATAGGAATAGCTATGAGAGGTGCGTGAAAACGCAGTGATATATGGGAAGCTACGGCAGGTGCGCGAAAGCTGAGGGATATTTGGGAAGGTATGAGAGGTGCGAGAAAACACAGCGATATAGGGGAAGGTATGACAGGTGCGCGAAAAGACGTCGATACAGGGGAAGCTACGAGAGATGCGCGAACACATCGATATAGTGGAAGGTATGAGATTTGCGCAAAAACACTACGATATAGCGGAAGGTACGCGAGGTGTACGAAAACACGGCGATATAGGGGAAGCTATGAGAGGGGACCGTTAACTCAGCAATATGTACGACGGTATGAGAGGTGCACGAAAACACAGTGATGTGGGGGAAGCTATGGGAGGTGAGCGAAAACATAGTGATATAGGAATAGATATGAGAGGTGCGTGAAAACGCAGTGATATATGGGAAGCTACGGCAGGTGCGCGAAAGCTGAGGGATATTTGGGAAGGTATGAGAGGTGCGAGAAAACACAGCGATATAGGGGAAGGTATGACAGGTGCGCGAAAAGACGTCGATACAGGGGAAGCTACGAGAGATGCGCGAACACATCGATATAGTGGAAGGTATGAGATTTGCGCAAAAACACTACGATATAGCGGAAGGTACGCGAGGTGTGCGAAAACACAGCGATATAGGGGAAGCTATGAGAGGTGCGCGAAAACACGGCAATACAGGGGAAGCTATGAGAGGGGACAGTAAACTCAGCGATATGTGCGACGGTATGAGAGGTGCACGAAAACACAGCGATATAGGGGAAGTTATGCGAGGTACGCGAAAACACATCGATATAGTGGAAGGTATGTGAGGTGCGCGAAAACGCAGTGATATAGGGGAATCTATGAGAGGTCTGTGAAAACATGCGTAATAGGGGCAGCTAAAAGAGATGCGCGAAAGCACATCGATGCAGGAAAAGCTACGAGAGGTGCACGAAAACACGGCGAAAAAGGGGAAGCTATGGGAGGTGCGTGAAAGCACAGCGATATATGGGAAGGTATGAGAGGTGCGCGAAAGCACATCAATATAGTGGAAGGTATGTGAGAAGCACGAAAACACAATGACATAGGGGAAGGTATGTGAGGTGTACGAAAACACAGCGATATAGGGGAAGCTATGAGATGTGTGCGAAAACACGGTGATATAGGGGAAGGTATGACAGGTGCAAGAAAACACTGCAATATAAGGGAAGCTACGTGAGGTGCGTGAAAAGACGGCGATATAGGAGAAGGCATGAGAGGTGCGCGAAAACACTACGATATAGCGGAAGGTACGCGAGGTGTACGAAAACACGGCGATATAGGGGAAGCTATGAGAGGGGACCGTTAACTCAGCAATATGTACGACGGTATGAGAGGTGCACGAAAACACAGTGATGTGGGGGAAGCTATGGGAGGTGAGCGAAAACATAGTGATATAGGGATAGATATGAGAGGTGCGTGAAAACGCAGTGATATATGGGAAGCTACGGCAGGTGCGCGAAAGCTGAGGGATATTTGGGAAGGTATGAGAGGTGCGAGAAAACACAGCGATATAGGGGAAGGTATGACAGGTGCGCGAAAAGACGTCGATACAGGGGAAGCTACGAGAGATGCGCGAACACATCGATATAGTGGAAGGTATGAGATTTGCGCAAAAACACTACGATATAGCGGAAGGTACGCGAGGTGTGCGAAAACACAGCGATATAGGGGAAGCTATGAGAGGTGCGCGAAAACACGGCAATACAGGGGAAGCTATGAGAGGGGACAGTAAACTCAGCGATATGTGCGACGGTATGAGAGGTGCACGAAAACACAGCGATATAGGGGAAGCTATGGGAGGTGAGCGAAAACATCTTGAAACGGGAAGCTATGGGAGGTGCGTGAAAACACAGCGATATAGGGGAAGTTATGCGAGGTACGCGAAAACACATCGATATAGTGGAAGGTATGTGAGGTGCGCGAAAACGCAGTGATATAGGGGAAGCTATGAGAGGTCTGTGAAAACATGCGTAATAGGGGCAGCTAAAAGAGATGCGCGAAAGCACATCGATGCAGGAATAGCTACGAGAGGTGCACGAAAACACGGCGAAAAAGGGGAAGCTATGGGAGGTGCGTGAAAGCACAGCGATATATGGGAAGGTATGAGAGGTGCGCGAAAGCACATCAATATAGTGGAAGGTATGTGAGAAGCACGAAAACACAATGACATAGGGGAAGGTATGTGAGGTGTACGAAAACACAGCGATATAGGGGAAGCTATGAGATGTGTGCGAAAACACGGTGATATAGGGGAAGGTATGACAGGTGCAAGAAAACACTGCAATATAAGGGAAGCTACGTGAGGTGCGTGAAAAGACGGCGATATAGGAGAAGGCATGAGAGGTGCGCGAAAACACTGCGATGTAGGGGAAGCTATGCAAGGTGCGCCAGAACACGGCTATATGGGGGAAGATATGAGAGGTGCGCAAAAACACAGCATTTTGGGGAAAGCAATGAGAGGTGCGCGAAAACATCGCAATATATGGGAAGCTATGAGAGGTGCGTGAAAACACGGCAAAATAGGCGAAGCTATGGGAGGTGCGTGAAAAGACGGCGATAACGTAGAAGGCATGAGAGATACGCAAGAATACAGCAATGTAGGGGAAGCTATGCGAAGTGCGCCAGTACACGGCAATATGGGGGAAGATATGAGAGGTGCGCAAAAATATGGCGATTTGCGGAAAGCGATGAGAGGTGCGCGAAAACACAGCGACCGAGGGGAAGGCATGAGAGGTGTGTGAAAACACATCGATACAGGGGAAGCTACGA
Organism: Mobula birostris; assembly: GCF_030028105.1. NCBI lineage: Eukaryota > Metazoa > Chordata > Chondrichthyes > Myliobatiformes > Myliobatidae > Mobula > Mobula birostris. The sequence continues at coordinate 990,564 of NW_027274682.1, read as the reverse complement.
GAGGTGCGCGAAAGCACATCGATATAGTGGAAGCTATGAGAGGTGCTCAAAAACACAACGATGCGTGACCACAAGACCATAAATGTGAAGATATGAGAGGTGCTTGAAAACACGTCAATATAGGGGAAGGGATGAGAGGAGCGCGAAAATGCAGCGATATAGGGGAAACTATGAGAGGTGCGAGAAAACATAGCGATATAGGCTGTGTTTTTGCACATCACTCATACCTTCCTTTGTATTGCGGTGTTTTTGCACACCTCCCATAGCTTCCCCAATATCATTGTGTTTTTGCACACCTCTCACACCTTCCCCCATATCGCCGTGTTTTCCTGTACCTCTAATATCTTCCCCTATATCGCTGTGTTATCAAGCAGCTCTCATAGCTTCCACTATATTGCTATGTTGTCGCATAACTCCCATAGATATTAGAGGTACAGAAAACACAGCCATAATGGGGAAGCTCTGGAAGGTGCACAAAAACACAACGATAAGGGGAAGGTATGGGAGTTGTGCGAAAACACAGCGCTATAGGGGAAGCTATGAGAGGTGCGCAAAAACATTGCAATATATGGCAAGCTATGAGACGTGTGAAAAAACAGCGATATAGCAGAAGCTAAGGGAGGTATGCTACAACACAGCAATATGGGAAAGATTTGAGAGGTGCACGAAAACACGGCGATATACAGGAAGCAATAAGAGGTAAGCGAAAACACAGCGATATAGGGGAAGGTATGACAGGTGTGCGAAAACACAATTATGTTGGGGAAGCTATGAGAGGTACGTGAAAACACAGTGATATAGGGGAAGTTCTGAGAGGTGTGTGAAATACGTCGATATAGGGGAAAGTATGAGAGAGGAGCGGAAACCAGCTAAAAAGGGGAAACTATGAGAGGTGCGTGAAAACACAACGATATTGGGGAAGCTATGCGAGGTGCGCGAAAACATGGCAATATAGGGGAATTTATGGGATGTGTGCGAAAACACAGCGATATAGTGGAAGGTATGGGAGGTACGCGACAACATAGCAATATAGGGGAAGCTATGAGAGCTGCTTGATAACACGGTGATATAGGGGAAGGTATGAGAGGTGCTCAAAAACACAACGATATAGGGGAAGCTATGGGAGGCGCATGAAAACACAGCGATATAGGGTAAGTTCTGAGAGGTGCGTGAAACATGCAGATATAGGGGAAGCTATGAGAGGTGTGCGAAAACACAGCGATATAGGGGAAGCTATGCGAGGTGCGCCAGAACACGGCTATATGGGGGAAGATATGAGAGGTGCGCAAAAACACAGCAATTTGGGGAAAGCAATGAGAGGTGCGCGAAAACATCGCAATATATGGGAAGCTATGAGAGGTGCGTGAAAACACGGCAAAATAGGGAAAGCTATGGGAGGAGAGTGAAAACATAGCAATATAGGGGAAGCTACGGGAGGTGCGTGAAAAGACGGCGATAACGTAGAAGGCATGAAAGATGCGCAAGAATACAGCAATGTAGGGGAAGCTATGCGAAGTGCGCCAGAACACGGCAATATGGGGGAAGATATGAGAGGTGCGCAAAAATATGGTGATTTGCGGAAAGCGATGAGAGGTGCGCGAAAACATCACAATTTATGGGAAGGTATAAGAGGAGCGCGAAAACACAGCGAAAAAAGGGAAGCTATGGGAGGTGTGTGAAAACACAGCGATACAGGGGAAGGTATGAGAGGTGCGTGAAAACACATCGATATAGTGGAAGGTAGGTGAGGTGCGCGAAAACAGCGATATAGGAGAAGCTATATGAGGTGCGTGAAAATACAGCGATCTAGGGGAAGGCATGAGAAGTGTGTGAAAACACATCGATACAGGGGAAGCTACGAGAGGTGCGCGAAAACACATCGATATAGTGGAAGCTATGAGAGGTGCTCAAAAACACAACGATGCGTGACCACAAGACCATAAACGTGAAGATATGAGAGGTGCTTGACAACACGTCAATATAGGGGAAGCGATGAGAGGAGCGCGAAAATGCAGCGATATAGGGGAAACTATGAGAGGTGCGAGAAAACATAGCGATATAGGCTGTGTTTTTGCACATCACTCATACCTTCCTTTGTATTGCGGTGTTTTTGCACACCTCCCATAGCTTCCCCAATATCATTGTGTTTTTGCACACACCTTCCCCTATATCGCGTGTTTTCCTGTACCTCTAATATCTTCCCCTATATCGCTGTGTTATCAAGCAGCTCTCATAGCTTCCACTATATTGCTATGTTGTCACGTACCTCCCATAGATATTAGAGGTACAGAAAACACAGCCATAATAGGGAAGCTCTGGAAGGTGCACAAAAACACAACGATAAGGGGAAGGTATGGGAGGTGTGCGAAAACACAGCGCTATAGGGGAAGCTATGAGTGGTGCGCAAAAATATCGCAATATATGGCAAGCTATGAGACGTGTGAAAAAACAGCGATATAGCGGAAGCTATGGGAGGTATGCTACAACACAGCAATATGAGAAAGATTCGAGAGGTACACGAAAACACGGCGATATACAGGAAGCAATAAGAGGTAAGCGAAAACACAGCAATATAGGGGAAGGTATGACAGGTGTGTGAAAACACAATTATGTTGGGGAAGCTATGGGAGGTGCGTGAAAACACAGCGATATAGGGGAAGTTCTGAGAGGTGTGTGAAGTACGTCGATATAGGGGAAGGTATGAGAGAGAAGCGGAAACTCAGCTAAAAAGGGGAAGGTATGAGAGGTGCGTGAAAACACAACAATATTGGGGAAGCTATGGGAGCTGCATGAAAACACTGCGATATAAGAGAATGTATCAGCGGTGAGCGAAAACACAACGATGTAGGGGAAGCTATATGAGGTGCGTGAAAACACAGTGATTTAGGGGAAGCTATGGGAAGTGTGCGTAAACATGGCGATACAGGAGAAGCTATGAGAGGAGCGCGAAAACACGGCCATATTGGGGAAGGTATGGGAGGTGTGTGAAAACACAGCACTATAGTGGAATATATGAGACGTGCGCGAAAACACGGCGATATAGAGGAAGATATGTAAGGTGCGCGAAAATAGGAATATATGGGAATTTATGGGACGTGTGCGAAAACACAGCGATATAGTGGAAGGTATGGGAGGTACGCGACAACATAGCAATATAGGGGAAGCTATGAGAGCTGCTTGATAACACGGCGATATAGGGGAAGTTCTGAGAGGTGCGTGAAACATGCAGATATAGGGGAAGCTATGAGAGGTGAGCGAAAACACAGCGATATAGGGGAAGGCATGCGAGGTGCACGAAAACACAGCGATATAGGGGAAGGTATGAGAGGTGCGTGAAATCACGGCGATATAGGGGAAGGTATGAGAGGTGCGTGAAATCACGGCGATATAGGGGAAGGTATGAGAGGTGCGCGAAAAAACAGTGATATAGGGGAAGGGATGGGAGATGCGCAAACACAGGGCGACATACGTAAAGGTATGAGAGGTGCTTGAAAACAGGTCGATATAGGGGAAGCGATGAGAGGTGCATGAAAACACTGCGATATACAGGAAGCAATAAGAGGTAAGTGAAACACAGCGATATAGGGGAAAGTATGACAGGTGTGCGAAAACACAATTATGTTGGGGAAGCTATGGGAGGTGCGTGAAAACACAGCGATATAGGGGAAGTTATGAGAGGTGTGTGAAATACGTCGATATAGGGGAAGTTATGAGAGAGGAGCGAAAACTCAGCTAAAAAGGGGAAGTTATGAGAGGTGTGTGAAAACACAACGATATTGGGGAAGCTATGCCAGGTGCGCGAAAATATGGCGATATAAAGGAAGCTATGGGAGCTGCATGAAAACACTGTGATATAGGAGAATGTATCAGTGGTTCGCGAAAATGCAGCGATGTAGGGGAAGCTATGCGAGGTGCGCCAGAACACGGCAATATGGGGGAAGATATGAGAGGTGCGCAAAAACACAACGATTTGGGGAAAGCTATGAGAGGTGCACGAAAACGTTGCAATATATGGGAAGCTATGAGAGGAGCGCGAAAACACGGCGAAAAAGAGGAAGCTATGGGATGTGTGTGAAAACACAGCGATATAGGGTAAGTTATGAGAGGTGCGTGAAAACATATCAATATGATGGAAGATATGTGAGGTGCGCGAAAACACAACAATTTAGGGGAAGCTATGAGAGGTCTGCGAAAACACGACGATGTAGGAGAATGTATGAGAGGCGTGTGAAAACACGGCGATACAGGTGAAATTATGAGATGTGAGCGAAAACACAGGGATATTGGGGAATCTATGGGAGGAGCACCAAAACACAGCGATATAGGGGAAGGTATGGGAGGTGTGCGGAAACGTGGCAATATAGGGGAAGGTATGAGAGGTGCACGAAAACACAGCGATACAGTGGAAGTTATCAGAGTTGCGTGAAAACATGACGATAAAGTGAAATGTATGAGAGGTGCGCAGAAACACGGCTATATAGGGGATGGTATGAGAGATAAGTGAAAACACAGCTAAAAGGGGGAAGGTCTGAGAGGTGTACGAAAACACGGCGATATAGGGGTAGCTATGAGAGGTGCGCGAAAACGCAGCGATATATGGGAAGCCATGGGAGGTGCGTGATAACAGAGTGATATAGGGGAAGGTATGAGGAGTGCGAGAAAACATAGCGATATAGGAGAAGCTATGGGAAGTGCGCAAAAACACAGCGTTATAGGGGAAGTTATCAGAGGTGCGTGAAAACATGGCGATATAAGGGAATGTATGAGAGGTGCGCAGAAACACGGCTATATAGGGGATGGTATAACATTGCAATATATGACAAGCTATGAGAGGTGTGCGAAAACAGCGAGAAAGCGGAAGCTATGGGAGGTATGCAACAACATAGCAATATAGTGGAAGCTACTTGATAACACAGCGATATAGGGGAGATATTAGAGGTACAGGAAAACACGGTGATATAGGGGAAGGAGTGAGAGGTGTGCAAAAACACAATGATATTGGGGAAGCTATGGGAGGTGTGCAAAAACACAGCAATACATAGGAAGGTATGAGTGATGCGCGAAAACACAGTCATAATTGGGAAGCTATGGAAGGTGCACAAAAACACAGCGATAAGGGGAAGGTATGGGAGGTGTGCGAAAACACAGCGCTATAGGGGAAGCTATGAGAGGTGCGCAAAAACATCGCAATATATAGCAAGCTATGAGAGGTGTGAAAAAACAGCGATATAGCGGAAGCTATGGGAGGTATGCTACAACACAGCAATATGGGAAAGATTTGAGAGGTGCACGAAAACAGGGCGATATACAGGAAGCAATAAGAGGTAAGTGAAAACACAGCGATATAGGGGAAGGTAAGACAGGTGTGCGAAAACACAATTATGTTGTGGAAGCTATGGAAGGTGCGTGAAAACACAGCGATATAGAGGAAGTTATGACAGAAATACGTCGATATAGGGGAAGGTATGAGAGAGGAGTGAAAACTCAGCTAAAAAGGGGAAGTTATGAGAGGTGTGTGAAAACACAACAATATTGGGGAAGCTATGCCAGGTGCGCGAAAACATGGCGATATAAAGGAAGCTATGGGAGCTGCATGAAAACACTGTGATATAGGAGAATGTATCAGTGGTTCGCGAAAACGCAGCGATGTAGGGGAAGCTATGCGAGGTGCGCCAGAACACGGCAATATGGGGGAAGATATGAGAGGTGCGCAAAAACACAGCGATTTGGGGAAAGCGATGAGAGGTGAATGAAAACGTTGCATTATATGGGAAGCTATGAGAGGTGCGCGAAAACACAGCGAAAAAGAGGAAGCTATGGGATGTGCTTGAAAACACAGCGATATAGGGTAAGTTATGAGAGGTGCGTGAAAACATATCAATATGGTGGAAGATATGTGAGGTGCGCGAAAACAGCAATTTAGGGGAAGCTATGAGAGGTCTGCGAAAACACGCGTTATAAGGGCAGGTATGAAAGGTGCACAAAAACACAACGACATAGGGGAAGGTATGCGAGCTGGGCGAAAACACAGTGATATAGGGGAAGCTATGAGAGGTGCGCGAAAACACGGCGATATAGAGGAAGGTACGACAGGTGCGCGAAAATACATCAATATAGGGGAAGCTACGAGAGATGCGCGAACACATCGATATAGTGGAAGGTATGAGATTTCCGCAAAAACACAACGATATAGGAGAAGCTGTGAGAGATGCGCTAAAACACGGTGATGCAGGGGAAGCTATGAGAGGTGTGCGAAAACGCAGTGATATATGGGAAACTACGGGAGGTGCGCAAATACAGAGGCATATAGGGGAAGATATCAGAGGTGCATGAAAACACAGCGGTATATGG